>NC_142868.1:200648437-201276875 GCF_051225735.1 Oryctolagus cuniculus | reverse complement strand
TCTCTGTGACTTTTAGCCACAGCTGTTTATCTGCAGGCCACTGAGGACAAGAAACTTGTTGATTCACATGTGTGCCTCCAGCATTGGTTCCAACTTCAGCAACACAGTAAGCATTCAGTAAAGAATGATTCTGCACACTTAAAGAATTAAATGAATTATGATACAGTATATTATTCAAACAAAACACACACTATATGGCTACAAAGAAGACAAAGACAGGACTGAGGGTTTATTAGATTTTGACTTTACACAGTTTCACAAATCGTAATTCCACAAAAAGATTCTTAATTTCTTTGAACCTATTGCTTTACTTCTTTCAAATCTCTGAGTTTATCTTTTAATCTGCAGCATATAAGATTAAGATTTGTCTCAGAGGGCAACACAATATTAATAGTAATACATTAGAATAATTATTAAAACATAAATAACTAACACATAGTAATTATTGGAAGTAAAACACTAGATATAGAATAAATGGAAGAATCTGGGAAGATATTCCAGAGACAATGTCCTTAAGACTTTGTTTAACAGACTGTGGGTAACGCAAAACAGGAGAGAGTAAAGAATTATTATCAAGGACCCAGTTTGAGATTAGATACCAAATTTACCAAACAAGATCAAAATATAAGGAAAGAAACAAGTTGCTGTGTAAAAATAATTCCACTTAATTTGTGGTTAGAGAAATTTGAAATTAGAAAGAATGCATTTGGCAAAGACAATCAGATTGTTGCAGGTATACCGGAAGACTGAGGATGAATTCTAGCCTAGAATATATTCAGTCATCACTCAGTGTATGTAGGGCATTGGCTCTAGGTCCTCTGCAGATACAGTGAATACTCAAGTCCCTAACGTAAAATGGCAAACCACTTGCACATAATCAATGCACATCTTCCTGTAAGCTCTAAATCATCTGCTGATTTCTTGTGTTTACATGCTCTGTATTGATACAAATTTTTCTGAGTATGTTTAATCCACATTTGATTCAAACTGTGGATGAGGAATTTGAGTACGTAGAGCCAACTATTTTGAAAAATGGCAGCAAAGAAAAAAGCATGAAAATGATGACCAGAATTCTGCAGAACAGAATCTGCCTAGAAGGAGAATTATCCACAAAGGGGCAGAGATACACCAGGAACCATTACGAAGTGCAATTCAGAAGCCAGGATGGATAAAGAAGGGACTGGACCCCAGAGTCATGGAGGTTTTAGATCTTATGAAATAATGACTGAAAAAGCAATGCTATATCATAGAGGTTTATGCATGTTGTGAATAAGTGGTGAAAACAGCATTGGCCTTGAAAAGAAAAAAACACCTGTGACCTTCAAGAGAACAGATTCCACTAATCCATTCAAAAGGAGGGCAGACGTCAGATTTCAATGGGGAGAGGTGATAGATAATGAATCAAATGGTGGACAAGAAGGCAAGAACAGCCAGCTTATAATGTTGAATGAGAAAATTGTCAAAAGCCCAGCCTCAACTTGGGACAAATCAGCAAGGAGTTTTGGGCAAAGGCATTGTGACCAGAGTTGTGTCAGATGTCATTAGGATACAGTGGAACCCAGAGAAGAGTCAGTGATGCTATGAACTGAGCCTCTTGTCTTTGACAAACTAATCTTATTTTCTTGATAACTTCTTAGCCAAGGTATAGTGTAATATGGCATATTTTACATGTCTGATCATGATAATGGCATGGGAATTAGCAGATGTGGGTTCATAAATGGAGTTCTTGGGGAAATAGGTGTATAGGTGCAACAAAGGAAAATCCAAGACAATCTTTGCAGATACTGTTTGTGGGAGAAGGGATGGATATTCTCAGGTGACCATCCTGTCTCTCTGCTCTGAGACCCTGCACCACATGGCTTTGGTGTAGTATATCTCACCCAGCATTGACATTGGGCTGTGGCCTATCCAACGCCATCAGATTATTTTTAAATTGAAGCTTTAAACATGCATGTTTGGTTTGCCTTGGGTGCTCCAATACCTGTGGTCAGCCATTGGAGGAACATATTCAAGTAGCTGCTAGACCAAGAACAACACAAGGACATGCGGTATCCCTGAAAGCAATCCATATTTTGAGACCAAGACCAGCCCATCCCAAGAAAGTCCAAGAAACAAAGAGTGGATCCAGAGTCTGAAAAAAATAATAAATGTTTGTTATGAGACACACAAGGACTTTGATGTTTGATGCTATGCTATAATAATATATATACATAATAATATATTTATAATAAAAAATTATCAATTACAACACAAAAAAACAACAAGATAAAATAGGCAATGTATTGTTGGCTAAAGATAGTTCTAAATTGCATTCACACAGCTCCTAGGAAAGCAGGTTTAGATTGCAAAATTACTGATGGAGATTAGAGATTGTGTTGCTGAGTTATTTCTTTATTACCTATCTATTTGAGAGAAGACAAAGAAAAATAAAATAGGAGAACTTCTATCTGTTGGTTCAATCTCCTGAATGCCTGTAAGAACCAGGACTGAACAAGGCTGAAGCTAGGAGCCATCATGGCTGTTTTCCAGGGTCTGCATTAGCAGTAAGCAGGTATCAGTAGCCTGAGCTGGAGTTGGGAGCATGAACTGAGATTCAAAACTAGTCCCTTCAACGTGGGATGTGCACACTATAATTGACATCTTAACCACTAAAATAAATGCCTGCCTGGAGTGGTGGTCAGTTTTTAAATGTGAGACATAATTAGCATTTAATGAAAATGGGAGTTGTCACTGTAACACAAATATTCTTACTTTCCTTAGATATTTAATGATATATCTTTATTTTTATACAGACATTAGATATCATGAAAATCCCAAGCAAATATATCAGCTCTGCAATTGCCTTAGTACACAGAGATTTTAGGGAAACTCTCAGATCCCAATTCCTTAAGGGCTGATTCTAAGACCAGAGTGCTGTTTAGAACATTTGCCATTCTATAAATCTGCTTTTTAATTCTATCAATTATTATTTGCAGACACTGGTCTTATTTATATAATGCCTTTGACACTTGATCCTATCTTTTTGATCAATTATGAACTTAAACTCATCACTTTAACAAGTAAGATGGAAATATTACATGCCACCTTGATGGGATTGAATTGGAATCCCCTGGCATATTTATAGCTCTAACATTAGGGGTAATTCAAAGTCAACATGTGCCGCACTGTACATTTCTTCCCTTTTTTATTCCCACTCTTATATTTAACAGAGATCACTTTTCAGTTACATTTAAATACCTAAGAATAATTGCATATTAATTAAAGATTTCAAAAAATGGTATTAAGTAGAACAAAAAAATACTAAAAGAAATAAAATGGTAAGTTATTCCTTGACACTCAGGACAAGAGCTGATCAAGACATTGCTTCTCATAGTGTCCATTTCACTTCAACATGTTTCCTTTCAGGTGCTCAGTTAGTTGTCACTGATCCAGGAGAACATGTGATATTTGTCCCTTTGGGACTGGCTTTTTTCACTCAGCATAATGTTTTCCAGATTCCTCCACTTAGATGCAAATGAAAGGATTTCATTGTTTTTTACTGCTGTATAGTATTCTATAGAGGATATATCCCGTAATTTCTTTACCCAGTCTTCTGTTGAAGGGGATTTAGGTTGATTCCAGGTCTTAGCTATTGTGAATTGAGCTACAATAAACATTGAGGTGCAGATGGCTCTTTTATTTGCCAATTTAATTTCCTTTGCGTAAATTCCAAGGAGGGGGATGGTTGGGTTGTATGGTAGGGCTATATTGAAGTTTCTGGGAATCTCCAAACTGACTTCCATAGCGGCTTTACCAGTTTGCCTTCCCACCAACAGTAGGTTAGTGTCCCTTTTTCCCAACGTCCTCGCCAGCATATATTGTTAGCTGATTTTTCTATGTAAGCCATTCTAACTGGGGTGTCGTGAAATCTCACTGTGGTTTTGATTTGCATTTCCCTGATTGCTAGTGATCCTGAACATTTTTTCATGTGTCTGTTGGCCATTTGGATTACCTTATGAAAAATGTCTATTTGGGTCCTTGGCTCATCTGTTAAGTAGGTTGCTTGTTTTGTTGTGGTGGTGTTTCTTCATGTCTTTGTAGATTCTGCATAGTTTGCAAATATTTTTCCCATTCTGTTGGTTGCCTATTCACTTTCTTGACTGTTTCTTTTGCAGTACAGAATCTTCTCATCTTGATGTAATCCTAATTGTTAATATTGGCTTTGACTGCCTGTGCCTCCAGGGACTTTTCCACGATTTTCTTGCCTGTGCCTGTATCTTGCAGGGTTTCTCCGAAGTTCTAAATAATTTGATGGTGTCAGTCATAGATTGAGATCTTTAATCCATGATTAGTGCATTTTTGTGTAAGGTGTAAGGTAGGGGTCTTGCTTCATGCTTCTGCACGTGGAAATCCAGTTTTCCCAGCATCATTTATTGAATAGACATCCTTGCTCCAGGAATTGGTTTTAGATCCTTGATCAAATATGAGTTGGCTGTAGATGTTTGGATTGATTGCAGGTGTTTCTATTCTGTTCCATTGGTCTATCCATCTGTTTCTGTACCAGTACCATGCTGTTTTGATTACAACTGCCCTGTAGTATGTCCTGAAATCTGGTATTGTGATGCCTCCAGCTTTGTTTTTGTTGTACAAGATGACTTTAGCTATTCGAGGTCTCTTGTTCCTCCATGTGAATTTCAGCATCATTTTTTTCCAGATCTGAGAAGAATGTCTTTGGTGTTTTGACTGGTATCACATTGAATCTATAAATTGCTTTTGGGAGAATGGACATTTTGCTCATATTGATTCTTCCAATCCATGAGCATGGAAGATTTTTCCATTTTTTGGTATCCTCTTCTATTTCTTTCTTTAAGATTTTGTAATTCTCATCGCAGAAATCAGTGATGTCCTGGGTTAAGAATGGGATCAGTCTTAGAAGTTCTTTGTCAGGTGTGGCATTGCCTGTGTATGCAAAGGCTGTTGATTTTTGTGCATTGATTTTATATCCTGATACTTTCCAAACTCTTATGTGAGTTCCAATAGTCTCTTAGTAGAGTTCTTTGGATCCCCTAAATAAAGAATCATATAATCTGCAAAGAGGTATAGTTTGACTTCTTCCCTCCCAATTTGTATCCCTTTAATTTCTTTTTTTTTTTTTTTTTTTTTTTTTTTTTTTTTTTTTTTGTGCCTAATGGCTGTGGATAAAACTGCTAGTACTATATTGAATAGTAGTGGTGAGAATGGGCATCCCTGTCTGGTACCAGATCTCAGTGGAAATGCTTCCAACTTTTCCCATTCAATAGGATGCCTGCTATTGGCTGTCATAAATTGCTTTGATTGTATTGAGGAATGTTCCTTCTATACCCAATTTGCTTAGAGTTTTCATTGAAAGGGTGTTGTATTTATCAAATGCTTTCTCTGCATCTATTGAGATAATCATATGGTTTTTATTCTGCAGTTTGTTAATGTGGTGTAGCACATTGATTGATTTGTGAACATTGAACCATCCGTGCATACCAGGGATAAATCCCACTTGGTCTGGTTGGATAATCTTTCTGATATGTTGTTGCATTCTATTGGCCAGAATTTTATTGAGGATTTTTGCAACTATGTTCATCTGGGAAACTGGTCTGTAATTATCTTTTTCTTGTACATCTTTTTCATGTTTAGCATTTGAGGTGATGCTGGCTTTATATAAAGAATTTGGGAGAATTCCCTCTTTTTCGATTGTTCTAAATAGTTTGAGAAGAATTGGAGTTAGTTCTTCTTTAAATGTCTGGTAGACTTCAGCAGTTAATACATCTGATCCTGGGCTTTTCTTTGTTGGGAGGCCCTTTATTACTGTATCAATTTCTGTCTCAGTTATGGCTCTACTTAGGTTTTATATGTCTTCATGGTTCAATGTAGGTAGGTTGCATGTGTTGAGGAATCAATCCATTTCTGATAGGTTTGCCTATTTTGCTGGCATACAACACTTTTTAGTAATTTCTGATGATTCTTTTTATTTCTGTGGTGTCTGTTGTTACATTTCCTTTTTCATCTCTGATTTTATTGATTTGGGTCTTTTCTCTTCTTTTTTTAGTTAGTTGGGCCAATGGTGTGTCAATTTTGTTTATTTTTTTAGAAAACCAGCTCAACGGCCGGCGCCGCGGCTCACTAGGCTAATCCTCCGCCTAGCGGCGCCAGCACACCGGGTTCTAGTCCCGGTCGGGGCGCCGGATTCTGTCCCGGTTGCCCCTCTTCCAGGCCAGCCCTCTGCTGTGGCCAGGGAGTGCAGTGGAGGATGGCCCCAGTGCTTGGGCCCTGCACCCATGGGAGACCAGGAAAAGCACCTGGCTCCTGGCTCCTGCCATCGGATCAGCACGGTGCACCGGCCGCAGCGCGCCGGCCGCGGCGGCCATTGGAGGGTGAACCAATGGCAAAGGAAGACCTTTCTCTCTGTCTCTCATCTCTCTCTCTCACTGTCCACTCTGCCTGTCAAAAAAAAAAAAAAAAAAAAGAAAGAAAACCAGCTCATCATTCAGTTGATCTTTTGTTATTTTTTTTTTTTTTTGGATTTAATCCTGTTGATTTCTTCTCTGATTTTAATTATTTCTCTTCTCCTCCTAGATTTGGTTCTGATTTGCTGCAGTTTTTCTGGATCCCTGAGATGAATTGAAAGCTCATTTATTTGGTGCCTTTCTTTTTCTTGATGTAGGCACCTATTGCTCTAAACTTTCCTCTTAACACTGCTTTCACTGTATCCCATAAGTTTTGATATGTTGTTTAGTTATCCTCATTTACTTCAAGAAAGTCTTTGATTTTTCTTTTAATTTCTTCTATGACCACCTATTCATTCAGCAGCATGCTGTTCAGTCTCCATGTGTTTGCATATGCTCTAGGGATTCCTGAGTTTCTAATTTCCAGCTTCATTCCTTGGTGGTCTGTGAAGATGCATGATATGATTTCAATTCTTTTGAATTTGCTGCAACTGCTTTATGGCCTAGTATGTGGTAAATCCTAGAGCAGGTTCCATGTACTGCTGAGAAGAATGTGAGTTCTTCAAGTGTAAGATGGAAAGGTCTGTAGATATCTGTTAGATCCATTTAGTGTATAATGACTATTTCCTTGTTGATCTTCTCTCTGGTTGATTCATCTATTTCTCAAAGTGGAATATTGAAGTCCCCCAATAATATTGTATTAGAGTGTAAGTCTCCTTTTAAGTCCCTTAACATATCTTTCAAAAAACCCAGGGCCCTGTAATTAGGTGCATATATGTCTATAATAGTTACATCTTCCTGTTGAATTGATCCCTTAATCATTATATAGTGCCCCTCTTTGTCTCTCTTAACAGTTTTTGTGTTAAAGTTTATTTTGTCTGATATTAAGATGGCTACACCAGTTCTTTTTTGGTTTCTATTGGCATGAAATCTTTTTCCAACCTTTCACTTTCAGTCTGCATGCATCTTTCTTGGAAAGATGTGTTTCTTATAAGCAGCAAATAGATGGGTTTTGTTCCTTAACCCAATCAGCCAATCCGGGTCTTTTAACTGGAGAATTGAGGCCATTAACATTCAATGTGACTATTGATAAGTAGTAACTTTGCCCTGCCATTTTCCCAAAGATATTTCTAATATATGCTTTGTTCTTCCTGTGATCTTTTAATGAGAGATTTTTTTCTTTATCTTCTTTCATATTGATGGCTGTGTTTCTGAGTTTCTGTGTTTCTGTGTGTAACACATCTTTTGCAGGGCTGGACAAGTGGTGACAAATTTTTTCAATTTCTGTTTGCTTTGAAAGGTCTCTATTTCACCTTCTTTCACAAATGAGATCTTTGCAGGATATAATGTTCTGGGATGCCAGTTTTTTTCTCTTAGTACTTGGGCTATATCTTGCCATTCCCTCGTAGCCTATAGGGTTTCTGATGAGAAGTCTGCTGTGAGTCTAATTGGCGATCCTCTGAGAGTAATCTGACATTTCTCTCTTGCACATTTTAGAATCTTTTCTTTATGTTTCACTGTGGTGAGTTTATTTACAATGTGTTGTGGTGAAGATTTCTTTTGGTCATGTTTATGTTCTATGTGTTTCCTGTACTTGGATGTCTCTTTTGTTTTCTAAACCAGGGAAGTCTTCTGCTAGGATCTCACCAAAAAGGCCTTCTAATCCTTTCTCTCTCTCCATGCCTTCAGGAACTCCTAGAACTCGATTTTTTAATAGTATCCTGTAGGTTCCTAACAAAATTTTTAGATTCTTAATTTCTTCTTCTTGTCTTTGGTTTGGCTGTATACTTTCCTGTGATTTGTCTTCTAAGTCTGATATTCTCTCTTCTGCCTCACTGATGGTTTTTATGGCTCTCAAATGTATTTTTATTTGTTTTATTGAATTTTTTCATTTCATTTTGATTTCTCTTCAATATCTCAATTTCATGTTTTAGTAAATTCTTCATTTTGTTTTGATTCCTCCTTAAGATTTCATTTTCACAAGAGAGATTTTATATATGTCATGAAAATACTCCATAAGGAGCCAAGATGGCAGAATAGGGAGGGAGCTTACTGATGTCTTGGAAGAAGACAGAATAATAAAAATGAAGATAGTGTTAGATAGGGTTAAGGCTAGGGTTAGGGTTATGGATAGGGTTAGTTATTCTCCTGAACAACATTGGAGACTATCTTTGTGGCTAGTAGGAAAATCAGTTTTTGTAGTTCAGTAGAAGAAGAACTAATCTAACAAAAAGTTATAAAGTCTTTTAAAATAAATTATTAGCTACAAGCCCAATATAAAAGAAAAACGGATTAGAGCAGAACAACTTGAATAAAACCAAGGATAGAGGAGCCTTAAGCCTTCACTGGAGCAGCAGGTCTGCAAATGCAGCTTCAAGTTGCTGAGGTGTGTGCTTAACATGTTTGCATGTCGATAACGTTCTTGTAGAGAAGATGTTCTAACACAAGGAAATGATGTGATGTTAGAGCTCCCGGAGAAGATATGGCCCGAAGTGAAGGACCATTAATAGACACAAAGAGACAACAGAACAGACAACAGAATTACAGGTAGGTGGCATAAATGTACCAAATTATGTGCATAAGGAGATAGAGCTGAGGAGGTGCTCAGGACTCATTTGTACCTGGAATGAGGTGAGTAGCACCTATCAGAACGTCTAATTCACGGTATTTCAGGCAGCCACTTCGCACAGAGAGCTACTCCGCTGCCTGTGTCCCCTTCTCAACTTCTCCTGGTCATAGTTGTGTCACATTTGCACCAAAGATGCACCTTCACCTTGTGTTGAACTGCGACCCACATGGGATGCTGTGGGATTGTGCAAGAAGCCAACTACTTTGTGGAGGTTCCCTTGTTATCATAAGACTTAGTATACTGTTTCGTTAAAAGTACAACATTTCCAGCACTTGGAAAACCACTGCAGAATCTATGGACCCTCAAGGGCAGAAGGGCTTCTAATGGAGTGAATTAATCAGTATTCTGCTATCTGCTTGTTTCTTAGTGTGAAGCTCTTGGAAGTTCATCCTATTCAACATCACCAGCAAAGTTCAAGGAGAGTCCAGCAAGAGTGGTCAGAGAGAGATGCATGGGGGCTCCACTCCTGTCCCCAGCCCCACAAGACAGCCACACGTAGCCATGGGTCCACATGACCAGTCAGAGCAGGAGCCAGGGAATGGCATCTCTCTCATCTACAAACAGTGCTTTCAAAGTCCTACCCACTGTTCTTTATGAAATTGTTGGAGCGAAGAATTTTCCACTGAAAAAATGCAGTGGTGCCATTTTAATGTAGGGGACTGGAATTTTGTATTTTTCCCTACTCCGAGTGCAGGTTTCCTTCTCCCTTGGGTAAGTGATGAGAAATATTCCTCAGGTCTAATGTGAGAGCAAGCAATGGAGGTTCTTTGCTCAAACCCCACCTACAATTCATGTGCTTAAAGAGATCAAAAGCAGCTGATTTCCTCTGATCTGCTCACTGCATGATGAATACAATCATTCAACACTGGGCATGGCAGGCTTCTGAAGATAGCATAATGCCACCTCTTCTGTTTCAATGCTGAGTCCTCCTCAGCCTGTTCCTGCATGTGTCCAGCCTCTGCCAAAGCACTCTGACCTTCCGAGGCAGTCTTCCTACTTCTATCCCCATGTTTGTACACAGATGTTTCCCGGTACAATCTACTGACCCTCAGTCCTGCCCCCATCCAGCACAAGTATTTGGAGGTGATAATTATGTAATCTTGTGTCTCCTGCTCCTTAAGTTAAACTGAAGATGCAGATATGTCCACATGGCAAGCTAATTATTTCAAGGCATGTAGCTTGGCCTATTTTTTCCCTATTCCACTCTAACAGAACTTTAACATCCATCCATATTTGTGGATTCCATATGCTGCAAGAAACTTAAATAATCTATGGAGTCCATTGGGTGAGGGGGTTTCTGTTAAGTGAAGGAGAGGAAGTAACAGCTGTTTCCATTCTGGCATTTTTCTTGCTTTGAGTTAAGATTTTAGAAACAGAGGTAGTATTTCAGTCTCAACTCTCAGGCTGGGTTTTGCTCACTGTGTAATAAGCAGGGTCATCTGTTAAGAATCTTCGTGCACAGTGTTTCTCTCAGGGTTTATTTCATTGTGTTTGCATCTCCTTCAGCTACAGCTAATGCCTGTACACTGTGGGCTTGGGGCAGATCAGGACAGCTATTCCAGCTGTTTCCTCCTGGGTCAAGTAGCCATGCACCATATACCGCAGCTGCTTGGAGGAAGTACAAGAACATCCATGACAAGAAGGCTTCATGTGCCTCTGTCACTGTGGGAGGATGTGTGGGGTTCAGGAAGCAGGTCCTGCCATGTGGTAGGACCAGCTTGTTAAAGTTAATTCTGAACCATTCAGGAGTTTTGGAGCCAGCTCCTAGTCAGTCGGCAGGTGAAATGTGTCCAGGTGAAAGTATTTATAGCACAGAAATAGCAGGTGCAGCCCTCGGGCCTGTTCTCCACATGCCGACCTTCTTCCCACAGGTATCAGTGCCACTTCCCTCTGCTGGGGATTCAGCAATGCCCTGAGACACCCCGTGTCTCTCCACACACTAGAATGTGACCACCTCGGGAGAATGGAGAACATGATCATTGTGGTCACTTCCTGCAGCTTGATTCGCCCACAGGATCTCAGTGAGAAAGCGAATGGGACGGTGCTCCAGGCACCACAAGCCAGTGGCTCTTAACAGGGATGCACAGCAGAGCACATCTGGGGAATTCAGAAAAAAGACAAGTATGAGGGACACACCCTCAGCATAAAATCAGAATTTTTGCTGTGGAGATGGACGTGAAGTGTCCCTGGTGATTCTGAGAACTGACAAAAATACTGTAGCAGAGACGGTGGGTCTAAGAAATTCCTCCAAAGACGGATGGAGCAGTGCAGACCCATATTCACCAAGAGCCAAGCAAGCACAGACCTCGGGGCAAGCAGGACACAATCAGTTCTGGCCACAAGGCTTGGCAGTGGGTATGTCACCATCCCTGTTCTAAAGATAAGGAAATAAAACTCATGATTTCGATTAAATGACTTGGACAAGGAAAAACAATAAATAACAGATTCAGGATGTGACATCAAGAATTACACTAGCTAGGGTTAAAAAAAAAAAAACTAAGTAACTTTGACACTTAGCATTTGGAGGCTCTTGATAGCATTAACACTCTTGTGTCTGGTTTGAATTCTGGATATTCTGCTTCCAAACCAGCTGCTTGCTCCTGTTTCCTGAGAGCTAGCACTTGCTTTAGGTGCTTGAGTACCTGCCACTCACATAGGAGACTCAGGAGGAGTTCCTGGCTCCCAGCTTTGGCTGGTCCACCCCTGGCTGGCTGTTGTTGGCATTTGAGGAGGGAATCGGAGGATGGAAAATCTCTCTCTCTCTCTCTCTCTCTGAGTGTATGTGTGTATATATGTGTATTGCTTTTCCTTTAAAGTAAATTAAAATAGATAAAGAAACCTCAAGGAAAGCTTTGATGATTTCCTACAAGTTTGACCTCACCAAGAAACAAGTCCAGCAAGCGGGAGCGAATAATCACATGCCATTTATGCACCCAACAGGAAGGCTTGCATGTGACTCAGAAGGTGCACAGGCTGCACAGCAAGCTACTGGCAGAGGCAACCAGGTCCCGAGGTTGCCATGCAGTAGCCTGTGACACCTGTGTCGCTGGTTGTGTGCTTGGGGATGGGGAAGCAGTGTCTCCAGAAGTGGAGCCCCTCTGTCTCACTGACCTCACTTCTTTTTTTTAAGATTTTATTTATTTATTTGAGGCATAGTTACAAAGAGAAAGGTCTTCTATCCTACTGTTCACTCCCAAGTAGCCACAATGGCTGGAACTGGACCAAACCAAAGTCAGGAGCCAGGAGTTTCCACCTGGTCTCATACGTGAGTAGAGGGGCCCAGAGACTTGGGCCATCCTCCACTGCTTTTCCAGGCCAAAAGAAGAGAGCTGGATTGGAAGAAGAGCATCCCAGACATGAACTGATGCCCACATGGGATGCCTGCACCCCAGGCAGAGGCTTAATCTACTAAGCCAGAGCACCGACCCAGCACTGGCCTCATTTCTGAATGCAGATTCTGGCTCTCCCAGAAATTCAGAATGCAAGTGTATACTCTTTAACATTGAAGTGTTTCTCTTCAATTAGCTAAAGTGAATTATGCTATTACAACTAAGTCTGCTAAGTAGCACAGCAAGCTTCACACTAAGTCCTAAATAGGTTTGTTCCTTTCCAACAGCAATTTCAGACTGTCTCCTTCATTTGGAGCATAACTCTGTTTATTTTACCTGAAATCATTTCCTTTACAATTCTGATAGTGTTCTATGGCAAGAGGAGAGTCCTCCGTAAAGTTTATATTACGCTTTCTATGATCCAGAGAAAACTCAGGAAGCAAAAACTATGGCTCCCAAATTCCTTTTATCAGAAGCAATGGCAAAAGGAGATCCCTGTCTTTGGAGAAGTCAAGTGTGTTCTTTTAGAATTCCTTTATTTTCTTGTCTAATCAGACCTTGAATTCAATTATTCAGACAACCCATTCAACAGCAGTGTAGCAAGGATGCTGTGGGTTCCAGGAGAGGCAGGAGGCCCCAGGGATCCCCTGATGTCAGCATGCTCTCGGTCAGCTGAGGAAGACTGAGACGTGCTCAGATTTCATTGCCAGTGCACAGTGGTTTTCGTCTTCCCATGGCCATGATGGCAGCAGCAGCAACACTGTGGCACTGGAGAGCAAGGCTGAGCACCTTGCTGCCTGGCACAGTGCCTTTGGGTCTCTCCATCACCGCCATGTGCCTGCACACGTTGATTCCCCTTCCTTCATCCGGATGGGCTCGTCTTCCTCCCTCCTGCCTCAGTTCCTGCACCACCACCCAAACTCTACCCAGGTGGGTTTCCTCTCTTCTGCCTTGGTTAGAGAGCAGTCCCATGTCTTCCACAGTCTCTGCTATGACACTCCACATGGTTCTGTGAGGGTCTCTTTATCTACATGGTATCTTCGGATCTTCACAACATGGCCTCGCTTAGCACATAGTAAGTGGTTAGTGGACATCTACTGAATTAAGAAGCATTTCTTTCACTCTAAAGAAGTGATGCATTTTAGAGTAGATATTATACACGCAGACGCACAATTATGTAGTGTATGTATATGTATACAGAAGTACACACACATTGAATAATGAATATTCACAGATCATCTGATACCTGCAACCCAGAAACCAAAATAAATATAGTTTCTGACAAAATTTAGAAGTCTAAAAGTGTTTGCCAGAAATAAATTCTCACTATAGCAACAAAGAAAGTACATTTAGAAAAATAAAAATTGATCCTTAAAGGGGAAACAGAAGGAAGAAAAAAATGGCAAGGGTGGATGTTTGGCTCAGATGCTAGTTAAGATTCTCATGTCCCACATGTGAGTGCCTGGATTTGATACCCAGCTCCAGCTCCTAACTACAGCTCCCAACTAATGCACACCATGGAAGCAAGAGTAATGGCTTGAGTACTTGATTTCCAGCCTCCCACCATGGAGACTTTCCCAACTTCCAACTTCAGCCAAGCGGACATGGACATTTAGGGAGTAAACCAGTGGACGGTAACTCTCTTTCTCTCTCTCTCTCTCTCTCTCTCAAAAAAAAAAAAAAACTGATAAACATGAGTAAATGTAAACAAACAACACACTTAAAAGACTAAAATAATAATAACTTTGGACATTTAAATTCACAATGGAATTAAAATGCTGAATAATAACTTTTTATTAATGATTTATTTATTTAAAAGGCACAACAACAGAGAGAAGGAAAAAAAGAGAAAAGATTGACCACCCAATTGGCTGCCACAGTCAGGACTGGGCCAAGCCAAAGCCACGATTCAGGAACAGCATCCTGTTCTCCCACGTGGGTGGCAGGGGCCAAGCACTTGGGCTGCTTCTTCTGCCTTCTCAGACTTCTTATCAGGAAGCTACACTGGAAGCAGAGCAGCCAGGACTCCAATAAGTGATCTAATATGGAATATCAGGGTCTTAAGCAGAGACTTAGCCCACTGTGCCACCAGCACCTGGATGAAAACATTGAAGACAAGCACTACTATATAGAATAAATTCTCTAAACAAGTAATTAAATTAGAATGAATAATGCAGATTGAATTTTTTAAACTTTTTTTTATATTTTTTTTTGACAGGCAGAGTGGACAGTGAGAGAGAGAGACAGAGAGAAAGGTCTTCCTTTTGCAGTTGGTTCACCCTCCAATGGCTGCCGCGGCCCGCACGCTGCGGCCGGCGCACTGTGCTGATCCGGTGGCAGGAGCCAGGTGCTTATCCTGGTCTCCCATGGGGTGCAGGGTCCAAGCACTCAGGCCATCCTCCACTGCACTCCCTGGCCACAGCAGAGAGCTGGCCTGGAAGAGGGGCCACCGGGACAGAATCTGGCGCCCCAACCGGGACTAGAACCCCGTGTGCCGGTGCCGCAAGGCAGAGGATTAGCCTTTTGAGCCACGGTGCCGGCCAGATTGAATTTTAAAATAGATACAAGAGCAATTTTTTAAAAATTTTTACTTAAAGTATAGAAATTTTGTGCATGTCATGTACAAGTTTAAGGAACATAGTGATATTTCCCAGCACAAATTTTAAAACACATTTTAAAATAATTTGATCAATTAAAAAGTGGAAATGTTTAAGTGATAAGAAAAATAATAATGTCAATTCCACATACCACATCTGTGGGGACACAGGTAAAGGGCTCATAGGAGAAATTTACTTTCATTATCTACAAAAGGATGGAAATTGAACTAAGGCTGCAGGTCAAGAAGAATGAAAATAATGATCGACTGAAGCTAAATAATTTTTAGTCCCATTTGTTTATTTGAAAAGTAGAGTCACACACACACACACACACACACACACAGAGGGAGAGACAGAGATCTTCCACCCGCTGATTCACTCCAGAAATAGCTGCAATGGCCAGGCTGAAACCAGGAGCCAGGAGCCAGGAGCCAGGAGCCGAGAACTTCTTCTGGGTCTCCCATGCGGGTGCAGGGGTCCTGGTGCTTGGGCCATCCTCCACCACTTTCCCAGGCATATTAGCAGGGAGCTACATCAGAATGGAGCATCCACGATACCATTTGGCGTCCATATTGGATCCTTTAGCTACAGGCGGGGACTTCACCTGCTATGCCACAGTGCTAGTCCTCAAAGTAATCAAGTAATAGAGAAATAGGCCTGCATCGCACACCACAGTGCCAAGGATCAAGTTCTGGCCTCTCTGATTCGGGTCCAGTTCCTGCTAATTTACATCCTGGGAGGCAGCAGGTGATGGTTCAAGTACTTGAGTTCCTGTCACTCACATGGGAGGGGACCAACAGATGCAGTCTCTCTTTTCTCTTTCTCACTGCTTCTCAATTAAAATTTTTAATGAATTAGGCAATCAAATGTTACTATAAAATTAAATCAAACATACTTACATAGTTAAAATGAATACAGATTTTATTTTTATTTTGCATGTGTGTATATGAAATTTCCTCACTTAGAACAGCTTTACCCACTGGAGGTGCTCAGAGACTGGCAGTCTCATCAGAGATGAGGATTCATGTTACCTGTCTCTGTTAGGAGATATGTGATGTCTGCTTATGGAGAAACATGGCATTCATGGGGGACTCCTGCTGGACCCGACACTCTTACCCCAGAAGCAATGTGGACACCAATGGGTTTTCCAAACCAGGAGGACCATGGTCCTAAGAGGACGACGAAGTCATTCTGAGTGAAGAATTGACCATCTCTCCATAGACTCAGTAGAGAAACCAGGACTGTTCAACCTTGAGTTCTACCTAATACTTGTCATAAAAATGCAAATGTTGGAAGACTGGTGACATTCTGTGTGTCTTGAGGTCATAACTGAAGCTACTAATAAAGATATCCATGAGACTGTAGCAGAATGAAGAAGTGGAACCAAGAAAGTCTAAGAATCCTGGAGAAATGAACTGAGGCCTGCTCCTCCCCACTTACTGAGAGGCAAACAAGGACTTAGTTGGAATGCATGTGGGAGTCTGCTGGAGCGTAAATGCAAAGTGACTGGTTCACCCATACACAGAGCAATTCCCAGCGTAATTTCTTTGACTTTCAATAAGAAGAACTTCATACACATGCTTTCTACCTGTCCAACAATGCAGTCAATGCTTGGGAAGCTAGCAACCTCTCTGATAAGAACCACACTCAAAATAACTATGTACCTGTCACAACAGAAAGAATTTATGATGAAAAAATGCTTAAATGACCATATTTTAGAGCGAAATCATTTGGGGGAAAATAGTCATACAGGAAGGGGTTGTATTTTTCTGTTGTGTTGCAATTCACAGTCTCCCGAAGACCCCTTACTAATTACTACCATTAACACCAATGCCAAGTTAATGTTAGCCAAGACCAGCGAGCCTCAGTCTTGCTGCTATTGCAGTTTGGGCCTTGACGATTCCTTCTTGCAGGGGCTGCCTTGAGCCCTGCGACCTGTTCAGTAGCCTGCCTGGCCTCTACCCACCAGACAACAGGAGTTTCTTGTTTCCAAGAAATAAAGTCTTCAGACACAATTATCTCTCTCCCCTAGTGAGGAACCTCTGATCTAGACTAGCAAGGATTAATATAGTTTCCTTTAATTCCTGTCCAACATCAGAATTGGAATACTGAGATTTTACTGAAGGCATAAAGAAAAAAAAAGATTATCAAAAAGAGTGACATGAAACTGAGTTAATGCATTGAAAATACATCTGGTTTATTCATGTTCATCTCGCACGTTCGGGGTGCAATTCCCTTCCTAATTCCCAGCCTTCTCTTTGGAGTAGAGGACACGATCCCTACCATGCAGGAGCATCCACAAAGACCTCTAGAGCAGTCTCCACACACTTGATGAAGCACCTGAATGAGAGACTGTTCCCTGCCCCACTTACAGTTACTTTCAAATTGACACCTCCTGTTGAAAACATTGTATTATCCTCCATGTTCCATGCCAGGGATGTCCACCTTCTCCACAGAGATCCCGTTTGATCTACCTTTTTCTCCATGACTTCAGTGGGACAAATACTTGCAGACACAAAGGGACCAGGCCAACATTCCTTCAAGACACACACAATGATGTTGAGCCAGTGACTGGGGGAAGAGGGATATTCATTCCCTGAAGACACCTTAAACCCATGCTGCCATTGTAGACAAAACACAACACTTATCCTGTAAAGGATGCACCATCCACTTGGTCTTTCCAAAAGAACGTTTGAGAACAGTTCAGGTTAGATTCCTGCTACTATGAAAACAGAGCAGATGCTGCTCTTTCATGTCTTCCGGTTAAATAAAGGTTTCATTTACTGTCCAGAAAGAAAGTGCTTGACCATGATTATTTCTGTAAACAACAGTTTAACACATAAATGACCATCAAACATCTTGAATCCTATTAAGATGTTTACAGTTTATGATCATGGCCTTATGCCAGTGTTGGTCATCTGGAAGTCCCAGGCCTTACAATGTTCTCCATTATTTCAACTCACCACATGGGAAATATTATCCTAATAGATGGAGACTGGCTTACTTCCTTTAGAAAATAAAAATTCTGTCTTTTTTGATCCATTTTTCCCAAATGAGGTTAATTGTCTTAGACACACCGTTGAACTGTAGTGATGGCTGTTCTTTAATTTAGTTTCTTAGTTTATGCAGGAAATGGTCAATGTTTAATGGAATAACCAGTATAAAAACATATTTCTCTCTTTTATTTTTAAAATGCAATATATTTAAATGTTTGAAATGGCAAGCATACTGAAGCCATTAGGCGCCAAATTACCCAAATGCTTCTCAAATAAACTGCTCAAAAGACTTTGATCTTGTTAGCTGACAGCACAGTGACAACCAGGGTGCTTGGCCCCTTCTGACTGCAGGGAAGAAGTTTGGGCCAGGGTGTCTCGTGCACCATTGCCTGGCAGCCCCTGCGGGAGCACAAGACAATTAAGCAGTCCTGGGGGGGAATACTCAGTCTGTCTCAAAACCCCCACATTCATGGAGACACAAAAGACAGCCCTTATACCATCCTGCTTAGCTTGTTGAATCAGCCACATTATATTCACGGTTGCTGAATTATTTCATTCCTAATTACAGTGATCATTTAGGAAAGCAATCTAAACAACTCCAAATCCTGGATCAGACAAGGAGTTCTGGGACATAGGGTCTGTATCACTTGCTAACTCTGTTTCCTGTGTGAGCTTGTCTGTTCCCAGCACTCCCTCAGCATCCTCATGATGGCCCGTGGCCACCACCTGGGAAGCACCACCCTGGGCAGCAGCACCCAGATCCTTCAGGCCCTTGGCATCTTCCTCCTCCTCATCACCTTCAGAGAGCAGTAGTCCCACTTCTGAATCCCTTCAAATCCTCTTGGAGTGTCTGGTTATCTTTCAACAAATCAAACCCAATACAAAACTAAAGAGTGACAGAAGACTCATCTACAGGAGAAACTTGTGGTGAGAACTGCAAACACTGTGACAGGAACAAAGATGTCACAGTTAAGCACACCCTCCCAGGGAACCAACAGGCATGGACACACACCCAAGCCATAACAGAAGCTCCAAGCAAACCTGCAAGGGAGCTGCAGACCCACGCAGTCGCCCACAGTCTCAGGTCCAAGCCTTGTTTATCTTTGTCTGTAAGTTTCCTCTTGAGAGCTGGCCTGCCTCCTACAGGGAGAGGGAACAATACTTCCCCTAGTGGAGTGTCCTTCCAGTGGGCATGCCCCACACTGAGCTCATGGGGTTGTAGTTGTCTTTTATCAAGCAAATGTGAGATCCTGTTGGGGGGAGTGACAGTGATTCTATAATGCAGCAGTCTGCTGTTTTATCACAGCTCTCAGTAACTCTCTAATGAATATTTCTGTATGCATGTTTCTGACTGATAATCAAACTCAGAACAAGTCCTAATTGGGTTTTCCAGTGCATAGAGAAGTGCCTATATTCACTTGGCAGCTGTCCCCATAATGTTAAATTAAAAGCACCAACCTCACAAGCTTGAAAAAAAATAATGCTACCCTGACTGCGTCCTCATCATATACAGAGAACAGAATTTATGGCTGTTTACAACTTCACACAGTATTCAAATGCATTCTGTCCAGAAATGGGGAAATCAGAAGTATGTTGCATGCTACGTGACTACTGCGAAGATGTACTTAACTTATGCACAGAGAGCTGGGAGGATGAGCGAATCAGAAATTTAAGAGAAAAAAAAATCACTGGTTATACTTAACCAAAACATCCCCTTGCTGCATTTATTACTATTCTTTAATCATTTTTGTTAACCATTAGCCTCTTGTTCCTACTAACAGTCTCCATCTTCCATTGCAGGATATTTTTCCTACACACAACTGTGTAGGGAAAGAGCTTAATGAAGAAAACCTAAAAATGTCCACTTCCTCTTGCAGGTCCTTCTGTCGACATAATCGTCACATCAATAATGCTTTGGTACTTCTGTTCGTCTGCATGCATGCCTTTCTCCAGAGGCAGAAAAGTAGGCTGGATTTTAAATTGTCTCTATCCTCCAGGAGTTCCGTAATGTTGTTCTGATAGCATGGACTTGAAACATGTTTGCAAAAACTGAATTGGCAAAGAATTAAAACATAGGTTCATCCATGGCTTTAATTCATTTTATTAAATTATAAATCTATTTATTTGTGTTATGAATTCTAAGGCCTGGAGGAATTTATATGGCATTCAGTTTAATACCCCCATTTTATCAACATGGGTTTCAAATCCAGTGAGTATTGGTGGTTGTCCATGGTCACCCTGCATGGAGTTAGAACTCCCTGTTCTTTACTCATAGCCCAGTGTTCCCACATCTGCCTCATCGCCTCATCCCCTGGCTGGCAACTCAAGCAGAACTGAGAGATAGGTCTGTGCATGCAGACATGTCCCTAAACCTTCAGACACTAAGGTTGTTCAGCACACATCGCTCTCCAACATGCTTGGAATCTTTGCTTGGAAGAAGTGTTGATTCCTTTGTTAGTGAGAACTGTTTCACCAGCTCTCTGAACCTTCATCAGCAAGGATCTTTGTCCCTCCCCACCCCTCCACAAACACTTGATAACTAGAGACCCCTTGGGCAGGCAACCCTGCCATTGTCACACCACACTCCCCAGCCACCCTCAAATCCCAATCTCAGAAACTTGCAAAGCCTGATCCACCCCGAGGGTTTGAGTTTCTGGGGCCTCTCACTGTGTCCCTGGCCCTGATTGACTACTGATACCATTTCGCCTCTGGGCTGCTGCACCTGCCCCTCACTGCGCCTGCCAGTCTCCCAAAGGTTCCTAGATATTTGAGCTCAGCTCAGATCTCCTGCCCTGTGCCATTTCATTGTTGTCCTTTTGAACAACCCCTGTGATGGTTATCATTTGGAGTCCTTGAATTTTTTCATTTGGGAGACTATCCACCTCCATTAATAAAGTATAAGACCTTAATCAGCTAGAAGAGTTTCATACTCATGTATGCAGGAGTGATTACGCAAATTATCTTCAAATGCTTCTACAAGGACATGGAACAGTAGGAAGCAGCCACTGGCCAAGCTGAACATGCTGTGACCACTGACCTCGGTCAGTGACTGAGACCAGACTTGCTTCTCCGCCTTGAGGCTTGTAGAGGAGAATTTGCATCACAGATATAGAACTCCAGCATTCATTCTATTCAAGGTTGATGATGTGCTGGGCAATGGAATGTGGCCACACCTGGCCACTGCAAGTGAACATACAAAATTATTTGAGGCATGCTCTTATCTTCACATGCATCCAGTTTTCTGTTTTATAATTCATATCAGCATATGACCTGGTGGCTATTCTAATGAATACAAAATCCTCTTAATAAAACAAAGTACCTTCTGATGTGTTTCATTCATACCATGGATAGGCAGTTCACAAGGGCCATAATAATCGGTGGCGAAGAAACAGTGGTCAGAAAGCCCAAGTCATAGGGGTGCATTTTGGGTCAACAGATTAAATCACTGCTTATGACTCTGGCATCCTGATTTGGAATGCCAGTTTGAATCCTGGTTACTTGGCTTATGATCCAGCTTCCTGATAATGTACCTGGGAGTCAGCAGATGATGGCTCAAGTGATTTGGCTGCTAACACAAATATGGGAGGCCCAGAAAGAGTTTTGGGCACCTAACTTCAGTCTGGCCCAGCCTGGGCTCTTGGGAGCATTTGGGAGACTATATTAGTGGACAGAAGATATCCCTCTCTGTTGCAAATTAATAAATAAGCATTAAAAAAAGCCTAGGCTCTGAGTGCAGTGGGAGGGATCTTGGCAACCACATGGATGCTTCTCTGAGTGTGGGCAGAGCCACAAAGCAGACCCACTTCTCATTCCTGCATGTGGTCTCAGAGGGCAATGCCACAGAGTTCAAGGAAATTGAAGACTGGAATGCTGGCTGGCTTTGCTAAGCGTAACCCTGCATCATTGAGGCCAGTGGCAGCAGGATGAGAACCATTCAGTCTTCCTCATTCAGTGTGAGTGATGCATGCACAGTGCTCCCTTGTTTACACACTCCCTGGTAGGTCTGTGAAAACATGGCATCATCAGGGGTGGGAAAAGTCAGGCCCATGAGATGTACGAGTCCCATGAAATCGTTTGGTTTGATCCTTCAAACACAACTACATGTAGGACTTGGAATTCAAGAAATCAATCAGGCTAATTTTTTTAAAAAAAGATTTATATTTATTTGAATGATGGTGTTACAGAGAGGCAGAGAGAGTGGAATACCTTTATGTTTCACTGTTTCACTCCCCAAATGGCTACAACAGACAGGGCTGAGACAATCTGAAGCCAGGAGCCAGGAGCTTTCTTTGGGTCTCCCACGTGGGAGCAGGGGCCCAAGGAGCTGGGCAATCTTCTACTGCTTTCCTAGGCCATAGCAGAGAGCTGGATCGGAAGTGGAGCAGCTGGGACTAGAATCGGCACCCACATGCAGCTTTACTCACTATGCCACAGTGCTGGTCCCTAGGCTAATTTTTAGGTTGATATTTCTGCATGACCTGTGAATGTTGCCATAAAAATCCAGTGATCTCTGTTACAAAACGTTTCTCTTTCCCCACCATGCTTTTGATGGGAAATGTTGCACAATAAACATATAAATGTTTGTGAGCAGCCTAGGAGGAAGGCAATTACAGCAAAGTCATGAACATTTAATAATTGAGTCAGAATAGTTAGAATTATCACCCTAATGGAGCTGCTGCCTTGGAGCCAATACCTAAAAATGATTTGGGTCTCCTGGACCCTGCAGTGGACAAACATGTGTGTCAGCTTGACGGGTCCATGGGATGCACAGACGGCTGAGGAAGCACTGTTCCTGTGTGACTCTGAGTTCTTGCTGCTTTTTTGAATCAGCGCATGAGTGAGGGAAGGCCACCCTTCCAATGGGAAGACATCACTCACCTGTTAAGGACCCCAGTAGAACAGAAAGGCAGAGGAAGAGCAAACGCTGTCTCTCTGCTTGACCCAGTACAGCCATCTTCTCTTGCCACTGGACATGGGTATGCCCTGTTCTCAGGCCTGAGATTCTGACAGCATCTATGCATAGGCTTTCCAGGGTCTCCAGCTCACAGACCGTGGATCAGAGGATGTCTCAGCTCCATAACTGCAAGAGTCAACTCTTTATGATGATTCTCTTCCTACAGAGATATTTGATAATAGATAGATAGATAGATAGATAGAAAGACAGACAGATAGATAAATAGAAATAGATAGATTCATGATAGATGATAGACCATAGAGCTGATAGTTGATAGAATGCTGATAGATGATAGATACTGGTTGATGATCAATCAATAGATAGATGATAGATATTGATTGATGAAAGATGCATAGATAGCTAAATATAGATAGATATAGATAATAGATATTAATAGATGATAAATGCAGATAAGTGATAGGTATAGATTTATTGATTGAAGATTAATGATCGATAGATAGATGATAGAGATGGATTCAACTAGTTCCATTTCTCTAGAAAATTCTAATACTACAGGATCTATCAACACCATTTTGTCTAGTATGGGCAATGTGCATTACACGCTTATTGAAAATCCATGACTTCAGAATCTAATAGTGTCAATAAGAAAGTTAGCTTAGCCTTTTTCCCATTACAAAGAATAAATATTTTCATGTGGAATCTTTATAAAATATCTCAAAGAGTACGCTAAGTTATAATATAAATCACACTCCCACTGAACACGGTTGGTTATGAGAAATTCATAGACCTGCTGTAGTTAATTAATAGCCAGTGCAAGGATGAACTGATCTAATTTGCATCACTGCTGATGTCTCTGTCCTTGGAATACACAGTTTAAGCCACTCACTCAATATCCTGTCTATCAAGATCTAACTCTTCATTTTCTGGACAAATTTTAGCTATCGGCTGCACCCTCTGTGCTGCTCTGCTCCTGAATATGGATGCCGTTTTCTGAAAGCGGGAGTGTTGGTGGCAGCTGAGTGTGTTCCAGAGCTCAGGTTACTGGAGGGAGTATCTCCGGAAGCTGCTTAGTGGCTGCATTTCCCCTGGCTGAGAGCAGTTTTCTTATCAGCTTCTCCCACCCACATCTAATTCGTTCTGATCCATTTCAGAAGATAAGCTATGCAAAGAGCAGCTCTGTGAATGAGACTCCTACTTGAAAGCTTATTCAGATTTCCTAATGGCACCATCAAGGGAAGCAAATGTGCAGAAAGGTTAGCTCCAAGAGACCTTATGTCTCTGGAATAGTGAAGAGCAAAAGAGACATTGTCAGCAAGCCATGGAAGAAAGGAGGTCATGTTCTTCTTGACAATAGATTATACCACATCACGCCTGATGCAAATCCTGAATGCAAAATGTGCAAAGACATTCAGCATTTGGCAAATGCCAGGAATCTGAGCTGGTCTCTGTCCTGTAGCTACACACTGCCTGCCCATCAGTGACCAAGAAATACCCACTGCCTGGCGTTGATGGTCATGAACAAGAACATGTTCCAAACTTCCACATCTTGGTAATCATCAAAGAATTATCAGATTTTATGTATCGCACCAGGTCAATGGGGGAGCTGGGAGAATTGACAGTTGCGGCATAACCCAATCTCTCCCTGCACACTGATGTGTGGGGACATACCAAGTAGTAAACTCTCAGGAATATCCCTTAATGAATAGTGTGCCACCTACTTGGCTTCTAGGAAATCAAGTACCTGCATTTTAAGAGTTCTTTAATGTTTCTAGGCATGAGGAAGGGAAGTTGGGCATCTTTCAATTTTTAAATACTATTGCCCAAACTCTTGCTAGTGCAGAATCACAAACCCCATGTTAGGTTCCAGCCCAAAAGAGCCCTGCTATTATCTGGGGAATCACCCTTTCCCATTTGCAATCCCTGGTCACCAGTCCCCACCATGATGCCTATCTCAGGTCATCATCCTCTTGGCTACCACCTGGAGAAGAAAGGCTGGGATCTGGTACTGCACCATCACCTTGAAGTGTTGGCATTCAACTCAATCCATCTTCCAAATGAGGAGGTGGGAGCCAGCCTGACTGCTCATATTTACAGAGATAAGTAGTGTAGGGCTTACAAATGTGAGTCTATCTGTTCTTCCAGTCCTTCACCCTCTCCTGTTCTGCCTCTGTCATCTCCCTACTTTATGTTTCCACCACCAATGCTGCATCCTTACATTTTCCCACAATTAATAATCCTTCTGACCCCACAGGTGAGAAGTAAGGTGAATAATATCAAGTAGGAAAGATATTCTTACCACTTCCTCCTGCAGGAAATTACACAGGACACCTGTATCCCATATCAGAGTGCCTGGGTTCAAGTTTAGTCTCCACCCTCAAGTCCAGCTTCCTGTTAACATGCACCCTGGGAGGTAACAGTTGATGGCTCAAATCGTATGATCCATGCTATGATCCTCCATGGGGAAGACCTGGATTGAGTTCCCTGCTCTTGGCTTTAGCCTGGTCCAGCCCTAGCTGTTAAAAGCATTTCAGGAGTGAACAGGAGATAGAAGATTCTCTCTCTCTCTCTCTCTCCCTCCCTCCCTCTCAATAAAAAAATATTAAAGACATTTTAAAAATCATTTTTGGGTAAGACATTTGCCCTACTGCTGAAAATGCCAGTTAAGGAGATAATATCCCACATTAGACTGAATAGATTTAACAACCAACTCCCGATTCTAGCTTCCTGCCAGAGCATATCCTTGGAAGCAGCAGATGATTCAAGTAAGTGGGAGATATGGCTTTCTCTTGGCTTGATCTATGTTCCAGCTCTGGGACCAGCCCTGGCTTTTGTCAGCATTTGGGGAATAAATCATCAAATGGAACATCTCTTTTTTTGCTGTTTCTATGCTTCTCAAATAAACTTTTAAAGATCAGTTATCAAGAACTCCATGTGCTTGATGATATGTTTTCACATTTATTACTCACTGAATCCTTATTTTTGTCCTAAGAACAAGTATTTGGCCAAATTTATATACAAGACTACATCCTAAAGAAAATTTTAAATTGTTATGCTGATGAGATCTGTATGTGTAGAACGTTGATGGAGTGAGAGGATGGTAGATATTAGAAACAGACGAAGTAGTGCATCATTCCCAAAGAAGCTTTCATGTAAAAATATTGATTGTATTCATCCATGGATATTCCTGGTGAAGGCCCATAAATACAACCAATGCTGTTATTTCCCACTCATAATTTGGATTAAACTCTTAAATCTTCTCAGTACAAGTATATATGCTCACAGAAAAGACAACACATTTTTGTTTGTTATGGAAGGTCTTTATTTCATCTTCATTCATAAATGAGAGATCTGCAAGGTACAGTATTTTCTGCTGACAGTATTTTTCTTATAAGACTTGGATTATGTCCCTCTATTTACTCCTAGCCTGTGACAATTCTAAGGAGAAATCAGCTGTTGATCTAATAGGAGATCCTCTGAAGGAAATCTAGCATTTCTACTGTGCAAATTAAAGAATCTTTTCTTTTTTTGTAAGAAAAAGAAATAGAAAGAATTTGTCATCACTCACAGATTTATAATTTATGCTCAAGGATGTGCTACACACAGAATCACAGAAAGATAGTCATCATTACAAAATAATGGGAAGGTAGAAAATCCTCCCCAGTGAAACTACAAAGGAAATCTAAGGTAAACCAAAGGAATATTTATGAAAAAGTGGCAGAGCCAAGACTTTATCAATAGTCACCTTGAATATAAATGACGTAAATTCTCCAATTAAAAGATGCAGACTGACTGAATGGGTTAAAAAACAAGACCCATCTGTTTGCTTCATATAAAAAAAAAACACATCTACCAACAAAGATACATGCAGACTGAAAGCAAAAGAATGGAGAAAGATCCTCCGTGTTAATGGAAAGCAAAAATGAACAGATGTAACCATCTGAATATCAGACAAAACAAACTGTAAACACAAAACTGTTAAAAGATACAAAGAAAGGTATTAAGTAATGATTAAGGGAGCAATTTAACAGGAAGATGTGACTATAATAAATGTATAGTCATCAATTGCCAAGGTGCCTGGCTATTTAAAACAAATGCCATGGGTTTAAAGCGCAACATAGACTCCAATACAATAGTAATGGGAACTTCAACAGTCCACTTTTATCAATGGACAGTTCAACTAGACATAAAGTCAACAAAGAAACAACAGAGCTAATCTACACTGTGGACCTAATGGATCTAACTGATATCTACAGAACATTTCATACCACAACTGCATAATACACAATAATTTCCTCATTTTCTCTAGCATATACTAGAACATAAAGTAAGTCTCAGTAAGTAAGAAATCATATCATGTATATTTTCTGATCACAAAATAATGAAGCTGGAAAAAAACAACCTAAAAATCTCTAGAAAATATGCAAACACATGGAGAATGAATGACATGTTCATGAATGAATAGTCAGTCATAGGAGAAATTAAAGAAAAACTCCTGAAAAGGAATGAACAGGACAATAAAACATATCAAAATATATGGGTTACAGCATAAGTAGTGATAAGAAGTAAGCTTAAAGCAGTTAATGCCTACATAATGAAATTGTAAAGGCATCAAATAAATGAATTATCACTGCATCTAAAGGTCCTAGAAAAAGAACAAGCCAAACCCAAACTTAGTAGGAGGAAGGAAATAATTAAAATTAGAGAAGAAATACACAAAATTAAAAGAAAAAATCAATGAAAGAAAAAATAAACAATATCATTATACCATTGACCCAAATAACTCAAAGAAAGAGGGAGAAGACCAAAATCAGAGATAAAACAGGAGATGTAACAATGGATAACACAGAAATAAAAAAAAATCAAGAATTACTATAATTGGAAAATGTAGAAGAAATGGATAGATTTCTGGACACATACAATCTACCAAATTTGAGTTATGAAGACATAGAAAAATCTAAACATACCAATAATCAAGATGGAGTTTAAATCAGTAACAAAGTTTCTCTCAACAAAGAAAAGCCAAGACTGGATGGTTTCACTGATGAATTCTACCGCACATTTAAAGAAGAATTAATTACAATTATTTGAAAACTATTCAAAATAATTGAAAGGGAGGAAATCCTCCAAAACCCCTTCTATAAGGCAAGCATCACCTTAATTCCAAAACCTGAAAAGATACAACAAAGAAAGAGACCTATAGACCAATATCCCTGGTGACTGCAGATGCAAAAATCCTCAACAAAATACTAGCTAATTGATTCAAAGAACACATTAGAAAGGCCATTAACTGGGACCAAGTGAGATTTATCCTTAGTATTCAAAGAAGCTTCAATATACACAAATGAATAAACATGATACATCACATTAACAAACTAAAGAGCAAAAACAATATGATTATCTCAATAGATACAGAAAAAGCATTTGATAAAATGCAACTTCCTTTCATGATAAAAAACTTAAGATAATAGCATATAGAAGGAACATTCCTCAACACAATCAAGGCAGTAAATGACAAACACACAGCCAGCATCTTATTGAATGATTAAAAGTTGGAAGCATTTCCACTGAAGCACACTTTCACCATTGCTATTCAGTATAGTTCTGAAAGCTTTAGCCAGTAATTATACAACAAAAACAACAAAAGAACAAAGGGCTACACATTGAAAAGGAGGAAGTCAAACTATCTCTATTTGCAGATGACATGATTTTATATATAGGATAAAAAAGACTGCACTAAGAGACTATTGGAACTCATAAAAGAGTTTGGAAAAGTGGCAGGACATAAAATTAATTAAAAAAAAATCTGTAGCCTTTGTATCCATAATGTCATGATTGAGAAAGAACTTGTATGATCAGTGCCACTCACAATAGCTACAAAGATTTTTGAATATTTTGGAATAAATTTATCCAAGGAGGTGGAAGATCTCTACAAAGAAAATTACAACACATTAATGATAGAAATAGAAGACAACATTTAAAAGTGGAAAAATATTCATGTTTGTGTATTAGAAGAATTAACAACATCAACATCAAAATGTCCAAACTACTGAAAGTAATTTACAGGTTCAATATGATTCCAGACAAAAAAATCAAGGACATTATTTTCAGATCTAGGAAAAATGAGACTAAAATGTATACAGAAACACAAGAGACCCCAAATAGCTAAAACAATCTTATATAAAAAAACAAAGCTGGAGGCATCACAATAACTGATTTGAAGATATACTACAGGGCGGTTATAATGAAAACATCTTGAAGTTGCAAAAAATAGGCATGTAGACCAGTAAAACAGAATAGAAACCCCAGAAATCAATCCACACATCTACAACCAAGTAGTCATTTTACAAAAGAGCTAAAATCAATCTCCGGAGCAAGGACAGTGTCTTCAATGAATGATGCTGGGAAAATTGGATCTCTGCGTGGAGAAATGTGAAACAAGACCCTGCTTTACAGCTTATACAAAAATCAACTCAAAATGGATCAAGGATCTAAGTCTATGACCCAATGCCATCATATTACCAGAGGAGAACACTGGGGAAACTCTGCAAGACATAGGCATAGGTAGAGTTCTTGGAAAACACCCCAGAAGCACAGGAAATCAAATAAAACTAGACAAGTGGAGTTAACATCAAGCTAAGGAGCTTCTGTACTTTAAAGGAAGCACTCCACAAAGTGAAGAGGAAACCGACATAATCAGATAAAGTGGAAGACCATTTTCATTTAGGGAGTATCTATGTGGATGTTCACAAGATAAAGTATCCAGCTCTAGTCTCCTTCCCAAAAATAAATCACAGACAGAACCGCCCATATTCCTTCAGTGTGTAGGTTGCTTTTCTGGTACACACCTGTTCAAGGTGAGGGACAGTGAGCTGCAGACTCATGGAATTAGCATCAGTGACATGGGAATTGGAGAAGCAGGACAAGGACCAGGCTTTGGGGGCATTACCATGGTGTGCTCCTCAGAGACCTGCTCCTGGAACAGAACATTTTGATGGAGATATGTCTACGCAAGTCAGAAATTGCATCTTCAGAGTGAGGAAGAATCCTCTAATCAGAAGGAGAAATACTAAGAATCCTGAAGTTTGTTTGGCAAATGTTGAGGCGGAACCGGAATGTGATCTCCAAACACCACATATGTTGCAGGAATTGTTTAAGGTTAAATGACTCAAAACATAAATTCCACCATCATTAGGAGATCTCAGCCTCAGAAAAGAAAAATGATCAAGAAGAACAGTCCATGACAGTGTGATCTTCTGATCACAGCATTGTGTGTCAGGTATTCTCTGCGGGGGCTGCACAACTGGTACCTTCTGACTCAGCCCTGGAACCCAAGCACAGACATGGACTCGTCATTCAACACTTCGCAATGTGGATAGCACATGCTGTTGTTGTTCAGTGAGTGAAGGCTCTGGGATATTGAGGACAGGGATGCGAGTCTCATTCTCCCTGTCAGTGACTGCGGAACCTACCACGTGCCCCCCACACTCTCCCTACAACCTCACTCCAGAATCTAAGAGGTTCAGTCTCATGAATACAAGATCTAACACAGGAGATTGTTGAAAATGAATGCAGCACAGGCAAAGTGCCTTTCACAACATTTACATTTCATGATCTGATATTTTATTATTACTACTTATGCCCACATTAGAAATACAATTTGAATCTCCAAACTTCTAGCTTCCTGTTTTGTTTTGTTTTTTTTAATTGACACATTGCTTTTCTGGGAAATCTAACCTTTTTGTGGTAACATATTCTAAGTAGACATATTTGGCTGTGTAAGTAGATGAACAAAAGAAGGCATGATGTAAACGCAAGTGTACATATAGTAAAGGCTATTACTCATCCAGCCCCCATTACAGCAGACTTTTGCATACATCAGATTCCTTATCCATGTTCAGTCTTAAAAGATGGATAGCATCACCCACACACATGGGTAAACAGATGGAAAATATGCTATGGCATTGCCAAACACCACCCACAATGAGAATGTAGGTCCATGAGTTAGGATCAAGGTCTGTCTTGTGCACAGAGTCCATCCTCTGTCTTGGGTTCCAGCTGGTATTGATTGTGAGTGCTCACGATTCAAGGAAGACATGGATGAGCTAGGATTCGAATCCTCACCTGGCTGATCTGTATCACTGCCGTCACTGCAGGCTCCCTCCTTTAGGGAACCGTCCACTCCAGTTCTCAGGTGGTTGTAATTCATGAGTTCTGAACTGCCTCAGGCAGGGCCAGCAGAGACACTCCCCACACCTGCAGGATTTGAGCCTGATTTGTGGAGTCAGGTGTGTGTGTGTGGTTTCCCTCACAGAAGCCCCTGATGGATCATGCCCCAGACTGGAAGAAAGAGATTCATTTATTGGGATGGAATCTGAAAGAACTGGTAGAATATGCAATATATCCAACCAGCAGTAAGTGTTTGATAGTCTTATGTCCTCTTATTCTCAAATATGGGAACCACACATTTTAAGTCATTTGCCTCCTGATAGAACTGCCTTCTCAGAGAGCCTGTCTGATGAACTGCCTTTTTTCTTAAGACTTTAAAATGTGTGATTTGTCTTATTGAGGCAATGATGTTTTTCTTCAGATTCTGCTGCAATTTGGGTTTTATCTAATAAAATGAATAAGTTGAATAATTCTTATGTTCTCCCCTCTAGAATTTCTGAATAAGCAAGCAAAATAGATGACATATTCATCTTTGACTATTAAAAGACAGTAAGTTGTCTGCACTTTCGGAACTGGGTTGCATTTTCTGTGGAAAAATAAGCACAGATCAGCCCAAGGGCAAACACTTTGGAAGGATCAGTCTCTCTAGACCTTCAAGATGGACATTTATTCCCAGCTCCAGGTGCCAGACTTCTGCCTTGACATTCTCACATCCATGCAGCCTGTGGATCCCAGGATCTCCTGAGGAAAGAGGCACCACTTGTCCTGCAAGGTGAGGACACTTCTAAAGAAATGTGGGACTTCACCTGGGAAGGGACACAGGAAACAAGGACATTGTTTTATCTCTAAAATTAAGTGACTGCAAAGTAGGTGGATTTTTGAAGAAAGATATTAGAACATATTTATTAGTAAGAAATTAAAGGTGATGAATATTATCAAAATCAGTAATTTTTCTCAAATCTTAAAATCTGCTACTATGGAGCACCTGTTTTTACAAAATTTAAATCATTTCATTTTATAGGGTAAAGATAATGAGAACAGGTTACCTCCATCTCAGTCATACTGTAGTAGTCATTTGGATATTGCAAGCCAAATGTCAGTCTGATTCAATATACTATGTTATGTGACCTTGGAAATATCACAATTTGTTTCAGCTTATATAAAAAATTATTGCATATTTTAACGATGTCTTCAATACTACGAAAGTATAGTTCTTTGAAGTCTTTAAAATGATCTAAAACAGAAATCACTAATGCTATGCAAAATATAGATGTCAGACAATCAAAATATAGAAAAATACACATATACACACCCACACTAATAGTAAACAAATGTGATGAAAACCTTATTTCATCTCCAAGGAGACCATAAGTTGCCCTTATATGCAGAAATTATTTTCAGCACAGATGACAGTTTAAGAAATTATTTTTCTCACTATGTACAATATATTTTAAAAGGTATTTGAGGGGCTGGCACTTTGATGTTGTGGGCTAAGCCTCTGCCTGCAGCACCAGCAACCCATATTGGTGCTGGTTCGTGTCCTGGCCACTCATCTTCTGATCCAGTTCTCTGATTATGGCCTGAGAAAGCAGTAGAGGATGGGTCCCTGCACCTGTGAGCAAGACCCAGAAGAAGTTCCAGGCTCCTGGCTTCACATTGGCATAGCTCTGGCCATTGTGGCCATTTGGGGAATGAACCAATAAATGGAATATTCTCCTCTCAGATTTTCCTCTTTCTCTTCTCTTTCTCTTTCTCTCTTTCTCTGCCTCTCTATAACTCCACCTTTCAAATAAATAAATTAATAAATAATAATAATAATGACACTGATAGGAAATGATTAATATGTTCATGGCTTTGATGGTGTTGATGTTTTCCAAGTTAGGTTTTTAGCCTCAAAATCATTGAGTTGGATATATTAAATATGTATAGGTCTCCATATATATATATGGAGATACTCATTAAAGTGAATTTAAAAGCATAAAGAAAACAGTACTTACAACTATCATGTTGCAGAAGTTATTTCCTAAAACAAGAAGTAACTATGGGACAAGCACTTTTTATTTACTTTACTGAATGTATACAAATTTCATGTATTTCCCATACAAAGATTCAGCAACATGATACTTTGTACTCTATCCTCCATACTGCCTATACTCCCATCCTTCTTAATCCTCCCTCTCCTTTTCCCATTTTTATTTTTTACAAAGATCTATTTTTGGTTCACTTTATACTCATTAACATTAACCCTGCACTGAGTAAAAAGTTAAAAAATAATATTAAGGAAAAAAAAAAAAAAAAAAAACCTGTTCCTCGGCAGACGAGACAATAGCTGTAAAAAAAAAAAAAAAAAAAACACCCACTTAATATCGAAGTATTAATTTCACTCCTATGGATTTTCTTTAGGTTCTCTAATAGTTATCACAGATCAAGGAAAACATATGGTATTTGTCTTTTTGGAACTGGCTTGTTTCAATAAGTATAATGGTCTCCAGTTGCACACATTTTGTTGTAAATGACAGTATTTCATTTTTTTCACTGCGGTATAGTATTCCATAATGTATATATACAATAATTTCTTTTCCCACTCTTTACTAGAGGGACATCTGTGTTGATTCCAGAACTGAGCTATTGTGAATTGAGCTGCAGTGAACATGGGGGTACAGATACACTGATTTATTTTGGTATAGGTAAATTTCCAGGAGTGGGATGACTGGGTCATACAACAGGTCTACATTCAGAGTTGAGGTATTTCTATAATGTTTTCCACAGTGGCTGGAGCAGTTTACATTACAGCTAACGGTGGACTAGGGTACCTTTTTCCCCCACATCCTTACCACCACATGTTGTTTGTTGATTTCTGTGTGAAAGCCATTCTAACTGAGGCGAGGAGAAACCTCATTGTGGTTTTGATGTGTGTTTCCATGGTGGCTAAAGATCCTAGATTCAGGTATCTGTTGGCCTTTTGAATTTCCTCTCTTGAAAAATGCCTGTTCAAGTTATTTGCCCAATACTTACCCAAATTGTTTGTTTTATTGTTGTTGAGTTTCTTGAGTTCTTTATAGATTCTGGATATTAATCCTTCTTCAGATGCATAGTATACAATATTTTCTCCCAGTCTGGCAGTTGCCTCCTCACTTTGCTAAATGCATCTTTTGCAGTGCAGAAGCTTCTCAGCTTGATGTAATCCCATTTGTCAATCGTGGCTTTGATTCTCTGCTTCTGGGGTCTTTTCAAGAATTTGTTGCCTATTCTAATGTATTGTAGAGTCTTCCCAATGTCTTCTAGTAATTTGAAGGTATTGGGTGGTAGATTTGCATCTTTGATCCATTTTGAGCAGAATCTGTGTAACATGTAAGATAGGGGTCTTATTTCATACTTCTGCAAAGAGATCCAGTTTTCTCAGCACAATTTGTTGAAGAGACTGTCCTTGCTCCAGGGATTGGTGTTAGCTCCTTTGTCAAAGATAAGTTGGTTGTAGATTCATGGATTGATTTCTGGAGTTTCTCTTCAGTTACATTGTTATACACATCTGTTTTTTACTGGGGAGGTTGTGGAGAAAAAATTTACCCTAAGGCACTATTCGTGGGAATGTAAAATGGTACAACCAGTATGGAAAACATTATTGATATTCCTCAGAAAACTAAAAACTAATCTACCATATGACCCACTCATTCCACTCCTGGGAATATATCCAAAAGAAGTGAAGTCGTCATGCAATGAACTTCCATGTTTATGGCAGCTAATTTCACAATTGCAAAGATATGGAATCAATCCAGATACCCATCAACTGATGACTGGATAAAGAAAATGTAGGATATATACACAGTTGAATATTAGCCATAAAAAATGAAAGTCATGCATTTGCAGCAAAATGGATGTAACTGGAGATTATAATGCTAAGTGAAATAATCCAGACTCAGAAAGACATATATCACATATTTTCTCTAATTTGTGGAAGTTAATATTCAGATTACAAAAATCATGTGTATGTCATATTATTTGATTAGGTATAAATATTCCTTCACTGAATCATAAGATGTTAATGACAATATACTCTTCTGTCCCCATGTTTAAAAACAGCAGAAATGGAGAGGAAGTAGTACTGAACTCCTTACTAATGATGTTTTGGTGTTGATTTGTTTGTTGCTTATTAGTGTGCTCAAAGGATTAAAAACTCATTTATCTGTACACTTATGTGCATTTCTTGGCATGTACACTGTATTTCAATAGACTATTTTAAAAACTGAAAAGAAAGTTCAAGAAAATGCACATTATGAAAATAACTTTGTGTGGATTTCAAATTTTTCATCAAAATAGTTATTTTAATACTATTTTTTCACAAACTTTTTGAATTGTCTTCAGATAGTAAAAAGTGGGTAGTAAAAGAGGATATAAAGAAAAGAGGTAGTTCTCTTTGCTACTTCAAAGGCATGAGGAAATCATAGGAAACCATCCTGTACAATGACATGACAATCAGGAGAAAGGGAAGGGGTGGATTCATTGACAAGGTAGAAATGAAGGACTTCATCATTGCTTCAAAGCAAAGTGAGGGTGATTTTAAAAGACAATGGCTGTCTGATTTCTCATGTTCCCAATTAGGAGAAAGGTATAACATTTACTTATGTGGGGAGAAATGTCAAGAAAAGATTCAGATGAAGGGAGACAAATTTAAAAATAACATTTATTCATGTAGGTCAGTGATTCTGCTATGAACCTTATGTGAATTATTGCAGCTAATTTCATCAGACCCAAGAAAGATAAAACTAATTAGCTTCTATTTATTTATTTATTTACATAAAGGGAACAGGCTTTATGTAATTCATATATACAATTTTAAGCCCATAATGATACTTCTCACCTTCCTCCTCCTTTATTTTTTTTAATATTTGTAATAACATATTTTCACTTTGTTTTAAAGCCACATGATTTATTATCCACTAAATAAAAAATTCAACAAGTATGAACTAGAAAGAACACTGTTCCTCAGGATTATATACTATGAACACTAATCAAATCTTTAGAAGTCAGTTTTAGTCATATAGATTACATTTTTTGTACTCTATATTCTAGCTACCACAAATCAAAGAAAACATAAAATGTATGTCATTTTGGGCATAGCTTATTTCACTAAGCTACAAATGGACTCCAACTGCATATATTTGTTTTCTTTTTTTTTATTTGAAAGATAGAGTTAGACAGTGAGAGAGAGAGAGAGAGACAGAGAGGAAGGTCTTCCTTCTGTTGGTTCACCCCCCCAAATGGCTGCTACAGCCGGTGCTGCACCGATCTGAAGCCAGGAGCCAGGTGCTTCTTCCTGGTCTCCCATGAGGGTGCAAGCGCCCAAGCACTTGGATCATCCTTCACTGCTGTCTCAGGCCACAGCAGAGAGCTGGAATGGAAGAGGAGCAACTGGGACTAAAACCCAGTGCCCATATGGGATGCTGGCGTCGCAGGCAGAGGATTAACCTAGTGAGCCACAGTGCTGGCCCCATATATTTGTTTTCATTTTTTATGGATTTCATTTTTTATGGCTCAGTAGTATTACATAATGTATATATACCACAATTTCTTTTTCTAGTCATCAGTTGGTGGACAGCTGAGTTTATTCCAAATCTTAGCTATTGTGAACTGAGCTGCAATAAACATAAAGGAGAAAAACAGATATCTCCTTCATATGCTGATTTCATTTACTTTGGGTAAATTCCCAGGAGTAGGATGGCTTGGGCATATGGTAGATCTATTTTCAGCTTTCTATGGAATCTCTATACTCTCTTCTATAATGGCTGTCATAGTTTGCATTTCCACCAGCAGTGGATTAGGGTAGCGTTTCCCCCACATCCTCACTCACATTTATTGTTTGCTGATTTCTGTATGAAAGCCATTCTAACTGGTGTGAGGTGAAACATCATTGTGGTTTTGATTTACATTTCCCTATGACCAGTGATCCTGAGCAACTTTTGATATGTCTGTTGGTCATTTGCATTTCATCCTTTGAAACATGCTTGTTTATGTCTTTTGCCCATTTTTAAACTGCTTTTTTCACATTGCTATTGTTGAGTTTCTTGAACTCCTTATAAATTCTGGATATTAATCCTTCATCAGATGGATAGTTTGCAAATATTTTCTCCTATTTTGCCAGTTGCCTTTTAACTTTGTTTAGTGTTTCCTTTGCTGTGCAGAAGCTTCTAGTTTTATAAGCATGAGGTCAAAATCTTGGAGACTAACACTTGTTTAAGGTCTAAGATGTTGGATGGAAAATCTGTGTTAAATCTCTCTGAATCCAGAGTCCTTGCTTTTCATTGCTGCCATGGGCCGCTTCACTCAGAATATTATAAAAATGGAATTATATACACAGTTCTCTACAGATTGATCTTAATCATTCAATACAAGTCCCAGGAGATACTTTTATGTTGCCACAAAAGTTAAGAATCTATTCCTTTGCATCCTGAGTAGTAAGGTATGGTGTTCATATACTGTCACTTGTTTGACTATTCACCTACTAAAAGACATCTGGCTTGTTTCCAATTTTCACTATTTTGATAAAGCTGCTATAAAACTTCATGAACAGTTTTATGTTACCAAAGTTTTCATTACTCTGCAATAAATGCCCAGGTGTGCAATTGATGACTGCATGGTAGTTACATGTTTGGTTTTATAGAAAACTACCAAACTGTTTTTCCAGAGTGACTGTATCTTTTTACAGTCCCACCAGCAATGTATCGGTGATCCAGATTTTACTTTATAATCTCAACAAAACTTGCAGTCACCATTTTTTAATTTGAACATCATGATGTATGTATTGTTAACATTCACTTCTATAGCAGCTGTGATACAAAACATGTTTTCATATGCTTGCTTCCATAGATAGATCTTCAGTAAACTACCGCCAGATGATTTTGCCCATTTTCTAATTAAATTGTATTTTTATTTCAGGTTTGAGTTTGGAGAGTTCCTTACACTTACTTTGTGAAGTCTATAACACTGTCAGTTATGTAGTTTGGAAACTACCACCCTGCAACATGTTATGGGAAACTCTTTACAAAGTTTCTTAGAGAGAAAGTTTTTAGTTTGAATGCAATTTTTATAAAGATTTATTTATTTATTTGAAAGGCAGAGTTACAGAAAGGTAGAGGCAGAGAGAGAGAGAGAGAGAGAGAGAGAGAAAGAGAGAGAAAGGTCTTCTAACCACTGGCTCACTCCCCAATTAGCCGCAATGTCCGGAGCTGAGCTGAACTGAAGCCAGGAGCCGGGAGTTCTTCTAGGTCTCCTACACAGGTTTAGGGATGCAAGGATTTGGGCCAACTTCTACTGCTTTCCCAGGCCATCAGCAGAGAGCTGGATCGGAAGTAAAGCAGATGGGTCTCGAACCAGAGCCCATATGGAATGCCAGCACTGCAGGTGGTGGTTTTACCTGCTATGCCACAGCACAGGCCCCTTGAATGCAATTTTGTGTATTAATTTTTCTTTTTATATTTTGTGCATTTATTTTCCAGTCAAGGAATTATTTTTCCAACCCTAAATACAGAATATTCCTCCTAAGTTATTTCCTAGAAGTTTTAAGTTATTGTTTCACATTTTTTCATTATAGGCTGTGGTCTAAAAGGGCTGTTTTTTTCTCCATGCATTGAATGTACACCTTTGCCTTCTCCCATATTTGTATTGTGTGCTGTTGAAATGCCTATGTAGAACAACCTACTACCAACACCACACAATCAGGATTACTGTAGCTACATAAGCTTTGAACTGTAGTTGATTAACTCCACCTACTTTATTCTTCTGTATGCTATTTAAATTGCTTTCTCTGTATTAAATCATTTACCTTTCATTATAGATTTTAGAATAATTTCATCTATATTTACATAAATCTTGCTGAAATTTTCAAAGAACGGTGTGTTAAATGATTATATTTATTTGGAGAAAGTTGACATCTTTACTGCATGAATTCTGAGCTCCATGAACATGAACTATTTATATAGGTCTTCTTTTTTAATTTTTAAATTTTAGATTATTTCAGGGGAGCACATTTCAAGTATTTTAAATATACAAATTTAGAGCATAGTAATACTTCCCACCCTACCCTCCTTCTCACTGTTGCTCCCATGCTCCCTCCTCCTTCCATTATACTCTTCAATTTTTACAATGATCTACTTTTTATTTTATATTCATAAGATAAACCCTACACTAAATAAAGAAGTTGACAAATAGTAAAAAAAAAACACTGTTCCCCAGCAGTAGAGAAAATTGCTGTAAATGGTCATCAAATCTCAAAATGTTAATTTTCCTCATTTACACTATAGTTTCTGTACTCTATTGATTATTATAGGTCAGGGAAAACATATGGTATTCATATTTTTTGGATTGGCTTATTGCACAAAATCTAATGGTTTTCAGTTTCATCCTTTTTGTTGCAAAGACAAAATTTTATTCTTTTTGGGGGCTGAGAAGTACTCCATTTTATATATATATATATATATATATATATACACACACACACACATAAATACCACAATTTCTTTATGCAGCTATTAGTTGATGGACATCTGGGTTGATTCCAAGTCTAAGCTATTGTGAATTGAGCTGCAATAAACATGGAGATACAGTAACTCTTTCATATGCTGATTTCATTTACTTTGGGTAAATTCCCAGGAGTAGGATAGCTGAGTCATATGGTAAATATATTTTCAGCTTTCTAGGAGATCTACATATGGTGGTCCACAATGGCTATAAGAGTTCACATTCCCACTAGCAGGGTATTAAGGTACATTTTCCCCCATATCCTCACTAGCTTTTATCGTTTGTTGACTTCTGTATTAGAGTCATTATAACTGAGATGAGATGATATCTCATTTTCCTGATTGATAGTGATCCTGAGCATTTTTTCTTCTGTCTATTGGCCATTTGAATTCTCTTTCAAAAAATATCTGCTCAAGTTCTTTGCTATTTTCTCACCTAGATTCTTAGTTTATTGACATTGAGTTTCCTGAGCTCTCTATATATTCTAAATATTAGCCTATATTAGTTTCATAGGTTACAAATATTTTTCCTATTCTGCCAGTTGCTTCTTCACTTTGTTGAGTATTTCCTTTGCAGTACAGAAACTTCTCAGTTCAATGTAATCCCATTTGTCTTTTTCTGCTTTGATTGCATCTGCTTCTGGGGTCATTTTGAAGAGGTCTTTGCTAATGCCTATGTCTCTCAGAGATTCCCTAAAGTTCTCTAGTAATTTGATGGTATCAGGTGATTTTGTATAAGGTGTAAGGTAGGGGTCTTGTTTCATGCTTGTGCGTGTAGAGATCCAATTTTCCCAAGCAGCATTTGTTGAACAGAATGTATTTTCTCTAGGGAATGATATTGGCTCTTTCGTCAACAATTAGTTGGTTGTAGACGCGTGGATTGATTTCTGGGGATCATATTCTGTTCCATAGGCTTGTATGTCTATATTTTAACAGTACCAGGAGATTTTTTTAATTATTGCCTTTTTCATGTCTTAAAATCTGATATTGTGATGTCTTTGGCTTTGATTTTCTTGTTTAAGATTACTTTAGTTATTCAGGGTCTCTTATGTATCTATATGAATTTTGGCATCATTTCATCTAGACCTGAGAATAACGCCATTGAATTTTTTTCTATAAGCCATACAAGTTTCATATATTTCACATGTATAGATTTAGGAACATAGTGATACTTCCCACTCTACTGTCTCTCTCCCACCAAACTCCAACCCTTTTTTCTCCTCACTCATCCATTTCCATTCTTACTTTTTACAAAGATCTATTTTCAGTTTACTTAATGATCACACAGTTAACTCTACACTAAGCAAAAGAGTTCGATAAATAGTACAAAGAAGAAAAAAAACAGTTCCTCAACATAAGAGAAAGGGATTGTAAACAATTATTAAATCACAAAATGTTCATTTCATTCCAATATATTTCATTTTAGATAGTCTATTAGTTTCCTTGGATCATGGAAAACATGATATCTGTCTTTGGGGACTGGCTTATTTCACTAAGCATAATGGTTTCCAGTTGCATCCATCTTGTTGCAAATGACATGATTTCATTTTTTGTTAAAGCTGTGTAGTACTCCATAGTGTATATATACTATAATTTCTTTATCTAGTAAACAGTTGATGGACACCTGGGTCTATTCCATATCTTAGTTATTGTGAATTGTGCTGCAATGCACATGGGGATATAGATAACTTTTTCATATGTTGATCTTTTTTGGTCTGGGTAAATCCCAGGAATGGGAAGGCTGGATAATATTCAGATCTATATTCAGATTTCTGAGGTATCTCCATACTGTCTTCCACAGTGGTTGCACCAGTTTAAATTAACATTAGCAGTAGATTAGGGCAACTTCCCCCCCATATTCTTACCAGTGCTTGTTGTTTGTTGATTTCTGTGTGAGTCATTCTAGAGTGAGGTGAAACCTCATTGTGGTTTTGATTTGCACTCCCCTGATTGCTAGTAATCCTGAACATTTTTTTCAGGTATCTGTTAGCCATTTGAACTTCCTCTCTCGAAAAATTGCTATGCAAGTCCTTTGCCAAACACTTAACTGGAATGTTTATTTTGTTTATTTATTTATTTCTTTTGACAGGCAGAGTGGACAGTGAGAGAGAGACAGAGAGAAAGGTCTTCCTTTACCGTTGGTTCACCCTCCAATGGCTGCTGCAGCCGGCGCACCTCACTGATCCGAAGCCAGAAGCCAGGTGCTTCTCCTGGTCTCCCATGCGGGTGCAGAGCCCAAGTGCTTGGGCCATCCTCCACTGCACTCCCAGGCCACAGCAGAGAGCTGGCCTGGAAGAGGGGCAACTGGGACAGAATCCGGCGCCCTGACCGGGACTAGAACCCGGTGTGCCGGCGCCGCAAGGTGGAGGATTAGGGACTAGAACCCGGTGTGCCGGCACCGCAAGGTGGAGGATTAGCCTAGTGAGCCGCGGTGCCGGCCTATTTTGTTGTAGTTAAATTTCTCTAGCTCTTTATACATTATTGATTTCAAACCTTTATCATTTGCATAGTTTGCAAATATTTTCTCCCATTCGGTTGGTTCCCTCTTCACTTTGCTGAATGTTTCTTTTGCAATGAAGAAGTTTCTCAGCTTGATGTAATCCCATTTGTCCATTTGGTTTTGATACCTGTGCTTCTCGGGTCTTTTAAGAAGTCTTTTCCTATGCCAGTGTCTTGCAGAGTCTCCCCAATGTTCTCTAGTAATTTGATGGTATTGGAGCATAGATCAAAGAGTTTGTGATTCAAAAGGCTTCTCATAGCCCAGGCAGTTCAATTCAAGAGCCTCGGGTGATCACTGATGTCATACATAAGGGTGTTAATTATTAAATTAACAACAGGAGTCACCTGTGCACTAATTTCCCATGCAGGACCTCTGTCCTCAAAGAGTTGCATTATAATTATGTCTAAGTACTCACAATAGATGTATCATTCTTGGGTGGTTTTTTAAAGTTAATTAAATTTCTTTAAAAAAGAATTGAAATTAACTTCATGGTGCAATGACTTTGAGCAGTCCTTCCCTTATCTCAACTGTTGAGGAACAGTTTTTTGTTGTTGTTGCCATTGTTTTTTCTGTGCAAATTCTTGAACTCTTTACTTAGTATAGAGTTGGTATCCTGTGTATAAAGTTAATCAAAAATGGATCTTAGTGGAGAATGGGACTGGGAATGGGAGAGGGAGGAGGAGGTAGATTGGGACTGTGGGTGGGAGGGCAGGTATGGTGGGAAGAATCACTGTATTACTGAAGTTGTACTTATTAAATACATGGTTTGTATTCATCAAACAAAAGTTTTCTTTGGAGGAAAAACAATATGTTGGTTTCTCTTTGATTTCTAAGAATTTTCCACTGTGTGTAGAACTTGCGGTTGACAACTTCTTTTAGATCTCGCACAATGTTTAACCTTCAGCTGTTGTTTCCAAGGTTTATGATCAGAGTTCCGCTGTCATTCAAATTGTTTTCCCCTTGTAAGTGACCTTTTTCTCATCACTTCAATATTTTCTCTTTTCTTTAGATTCAAAAAATTTGTGTTGTGTCTTAATTCATATTCCCTTTCTTTTTCCGTTAGCTGTTCTCTCAGCTTCTTGTATCTGTAGGTTTATATCTTGTAAAAATCGGATGATTGTGCGGTCATCATTTTAACAAATGTGTTTTCAGCTAGACCCTCTTTCTCATATAAGCATGACTCCAATGACATAACTATTGTAATTTGCATAGTAACAGATGCCCTGGAGGCTCTGTGCCTCTTTTCTTCCAGCCTTGTTTCTCTCTGTTGGTCACATTAAGTCAGAGAACTCTTATCAAGTTCAATGATTCTATTCTCTGTTCAATCCATTTTATTCTATAGCCCATGTGTTAAGGTTTTTTTTTGTCTGTTAGTTCTTTTACGTCAGTAATTATATTTTACAAGTTTATAATTAGCGTTCTTTATATTTTCTACTTCTTTCTGACACTGTCTATGTTTTAACTTGTTTCAAGTGTGCATCTAGTTGTTTGTTAAAGTGTTTTTATCCTACCTGCTTTAAAACTGTTTCAGATAACTCTAATTCTCTGTTTTTGTCTCGCTAGGTTACCTCATCCCTCCCCTCTCACTCCTGTTATGGTGCTATTCTTTGTCTTTGGTATCTCTGGTTTGCTGACTTCTTCAGAACCAGATCTGAGATATAAGATCCAAAAAACAATCTAGAGAACTAACTACCACATTATCACTTGAACCTCAAGGCAGCCAGATTCCTTCTTTCCATCTCAACCTTCAGATGATTCTCTCAGATTTGCTGTATAAAGTCCAGGGAATCTTTTAGTTGGTTAATTTTTCTAGGTTTCCTATCTAAAATTTCTTATTGTCTAAAGATATTGTCAAGTATGTCTTCTGTGTATTTAAGGAACTGTCTTCTATTTTATATTCTCTGATCATTTTAGGAAATCAAATCTGTAAAAAAATGTTTCTTTTGTCTACTGTTTTCCTGATTATTATGGTATTTTTTTACTTGTATACTAGCTATCTTTGATGTGTGCTTTAATTACATTTTCAAATAATTGTAAAGCATAATTTGAGAACTAGAATAAGGTAAGATTTTCCTGGAGAGGAATCTGTCTTTTAACTAAGCATCTATCTGGTAACTGAGTATACTTCAAATCTGGGACGATCTTAATGTAATTTCAGAATTAACTTCCCCTGGATAAACAGGTAACTCTGCTTAATTGCTGATTTGCCTTAGGCCAAGTCCCTATAAATTAAACTAGTGGCTATCAGATACCTATTTGGGGAAAATTTGATTTTGAGTCTTTATCTATTTGTCTTCCTACATTACGTAAAATGCAGCTCATCATCACAGCTCATCATCATCTCCTAGGTCTCTGAATAAACTCAAAAGTTATGCATATTTGAAGTTTAAATCTGTGACTTCAGGGGTGGGCATTTGGTGCAGTACTTAAGATGCTTTATCTGGTACCCACATTCTCTATCAGATTACCTGGGTTCAAATCCTGGATCCACCTCTGATTCCAGCTTTCTGCGCAATCTGAGTAGCAGAGATGATGGCTTGAGTACGTGAGTCCCTGCTGCCCACCTGAGAGACACAGACTGGGACCTGTGCTCCTGGATTTGCCTGACCAGCTTTAGCTATTGCTTTCATTTAGGGAATGGACCAGCAGACAAAAGATCTCTCTCTGCCTCTCTCTCTCTCTCTCTCTCTCTCTCTCTTTCTCTGTGTCTTTGAACTTTAAATAAATAAAAATAAATGGATATTTTTTAAAAAAATTGCAAAGTTTAACTTTGGGTTATTGCTGTCTTATTTTTTATCTTACAGTTCTTCATTATTTTATTAGCACTTAGCACATATTTCCACATTTTTGAAAGTTTTTATTTTATAGGGAAATTTTTCTGAATATTCTGCCTCCACATTTCCAGGAGCAGATATCTTGAGCACCTTTTCATTTCTACTACAATATACACTCTTAATTCAAGAATTCTTAATTTTCACAAAAGAAATACTTAAATGACTTCAGTATTAATCCCCCTTTCAGTCAAAGTTTACATTATGTCTTAGGGACCATACTACGGTTGTTGATTACCTCACCTGGACCCTGAAGTAGGACAGACATAATAAAGCTTGTTGCCAGAGATCGCCGTTGCTTTTCTGAAATAGCAGTGGTGAATCAGGGACCAGAGCTACCACGACTGATTCCACACCTCTGCTCAAGTCCACTGAGCCTTGTCAGACAGCTGTCCCACTGCTATTAACGTCTCTGCATCCATGGCACGTTGGGAAAATTTGAAGAAAGGGCTTATGCTTTTCCTTTCTGTACTGAATACTGGCAGAAACACAGGGCACACGCATCCCTACATACATGTCCCGTGTTAGCTCTAGACTCTACTTACCATCCAGAGTCTGGATCCAAGGAACTCCACATAAGCCACAGAGGGACAGATGCAAGTTCTGGAGAAGAGGAAAAGGTCACCTCTCCAGATACCTCTGTGCGATGCCAGAAATGGTATCAATCACACAGGATGCACAGCAGATTCATACAGTTCACTCCTACCATGGGCATAGATGCTTTCTTTCCTCCGTAAGTATGAATAATCTCAATTTTGTCTCATAAGCTTCATGATCAATAGCACATATGGGGGTCAACAAGAAAATCACAGACACGGCACGGCCATGCCTCCACCTGAGGCTTCTTCCTTTGCGGAGCTTCTTCAGAGTTGACTGTGCACACTCATTTTCTCTTCTGCTTCATGCATAAGTCCACTGTATTCTTACGAATCCACGAATAAAATGCACTAGATGAAGGCAACAAAGGAACAAATTCTACATTTTGAGTCAGCCACGTAGTTAAAAACATTCTTTGCTATACAGAGAAGTCTCACAGGGGCATCACCTCAGCTCCCCTTGACAGTCTGATGATCTGGATGAGTCCTTCAGGGGGATCTGAGTTTGCTTTGGATGAACCACTTTTTGATCTCCGGCCATCTCCCTTCAGTGCCTTTCCTCACTATTTTCACCGTTCATATCTGTGTGCCCCTGTGGGCGCAGTCAGGTTACCGTCCTCTTTTGTGTTGGCATCTCATGCACAGGAACCAACAAGGAGGAAATCAGGGGAATTTTTATTCCTGAAAATGGACTTAATCTTAAAAGTGCAGCTAGCTGTTAGCTAGCTCTGGGTATTATCAAGTTCAGAGAGAAAGTTTCTTCCTGGACAATGAATGTTTGCAAAGGGTGAACTACATAGCTATGAAAGATTTAAGTTATTGATAAAGGATTAATTCCCTAGGGAATCTTTAATGCTTAAGTAAGTTTGACCTTAAAAAAATCATGTCTGCACATTGTCTTTTAATCTAGACAGTCTCGGAATTCTATCCCTTAAGACAAGCTAATATGTGAAAAGTAAATTTCACTGCTAGGTTACCAAGGGTCAACATTTATATAAATGTGATTATAGATTTGTCAGTGCAAGGAAAAGATGTTTTCTTTTTTTAAAAAAGATTTATTTATTTATCTGAAAGACAGAGTTACAGAGAGAGGTAGAGACAGAGAGAGGTCTTCCATCCAGTGGTTCACTCCCCAGATGACCACAATGGCCAGAGCTGCGCAGATCCGAAGCCAGGAGCCAGGAGCTTCTTCCAGGTCACCCTCGTGGGTGCAGGGGCCCAAGGACTTGGGCCATCTTCCACTGCTATCCCAGGTCACAGCAGAGAGCTGGATTGGAAGAGGAGCAACCGGGACTAGAACTAGCACCCATATGGGATGTCGGCGCTTCAGGCCAGGGGGTTAACCCACTGCACCACAGCGCGAGCCCCGGGAAAAGGTGTTTTCAACAACAAGAAGCTTCTGTGGAAAGATGTTGGCTGTGAGATGTAAGAATTTGATAAAGTGAACATTTCACCAAGTAACAAGTAAGATTCCATAACACAATAAAAGCAGTCTCTTCTGTTTCTCTGTTATCAGATGTGTTTGTAACATGAAGGAGTTTAGATTCACAAGAAGAGGTATAAGCAATAAAAAGTATAAAGAGATATAAACAATAAAAGTCATCTTTTTTGTATTCTGTGGTTTTGAAACCTTGATGATCATTATTCTCATAATTCTCCATTTCTTTTTCAGTAACATACTGGACAAAAATACTTGATATTTTAAACTAACCTCCCACTTCTCTGTACAAACATCTATTGTTAAGAGAACTGTAAGATCTCTGTATTAAAATGTCAATGGGAGGAAATGTCAGGATTTAAAGTTTCTTTTTTTTAATTTATTTGAAAAGTAGAGTTATAGATAGTGAGAGAGAGAGAGAGAGACAGAGAGAAAGGTTTTCCTTTCGTTGGTTCACTACGGCCGGAGCTGCGCTGATCCGAAGCCAGGAGCCAGGTGCTTCCTCCCGGTCTTCTATGTGGGTGCAGGGGCCCAAGCACTTGGGCCATCCTCCACTACCTTCCCTGGGGCCACAGCAGAGAGCTGGACTGGAAGAGGAGCAACTGGGACTAGAACCAGCGCCCATAGTGGATGCCAGCACTGCAGGCGGAAGATTAACCAAGTGAGCCATGGCGCCGGCTGAGGATTTAGACTTTCAGCAGCTGTAGTTTCTAGGATAAGAGCTCATGACCAAGACAACAACTGCTATGGTCTGGGTAATTGAGTGTCTGTCAAAAACCCATGTTAACAGTGACTCAACCAGTGTTCACGGGAGACCCTTATGAAGTTCCCAGCTCCTGACTTTGACCTGGGCCAGCCCTAGATACTGTAGGTATTTGAGAAGTGAATTGGTATATGTGAGATTTCTGTCTTTTTGTATGTCTCTCTGTGCTTCTCTGTCTTTTGAATAAATAAGATAAATAAGTAAACAAATATTTTTGATTTGTTTTTAAAGATGTATTTATTTATTTGAAAGTAAGAGTTACACAGAAAGAGAAGGAGAGGCAGGGAGAGAGAGAGAGGTCTTCCATCCGCTGCTTCACTCCCCAGTTGGCCACAAAGTCCAGAGCTGCACTGATCCAAAGCCAGGAGCCAGGAGCTTCTTCCAGGTCTCCCATGTGGGTGCAGGGGTCCAAGGGCTCGGGTCATCTTCTACTGTTTTCCCAGGCCATAACAGAGAGCTGGACCATAAGTGGAGAAGCTGGGATAGGAATCAGTGCACATATGGGATGCCAGCACTGCAGGCAGCGGCTTTACCAACTACACCACAGAGCCAGCCCCACAAATGAAAGAAGTTTTTTAAAGAGTCCTTATTTATAGGTCAATTTAAAAACCCTTCTCCAAATTCACACTTGGAAGTAAATGTGATTGTCCAGAACTATCCCTAGTGGCCACAGGCCACAAGTAGAGATGAAAGTGGCATGCAGACCTTTCAACAGCTGAACTGCTTCCTAGACAGGGAAGGTCAGAGCCTCGTCTCTGTGTTACATTGACCTGGTTCCAACACAGTGTCCACCACTTCCACCTGAAGTTCTTCATCTCCAAAATCATTGATTCCCCCCACCCTATAAAATGGAGAAAATAAGAGTGGTGTGAGTTTAAATGAGATACTCTTCATGTGATTCATCTAATGAGCCTTAGTGCTCATAGTAACATTTGAACTGTACTGGTGGCTTATTGAGCAGAGGGCAAAGTTGTGTCCGAGGGAAGCAGAAGGAAAATTTGATATGGTTTGTTTACCATACAGTTATCTCCTACGGCCAGACATGTCCATTTATGATTTTATTTGTGTACCAGAAAGAAACTTGTTTTTGTATTAAAAAGAGCAGGAAGAGACCCAGAAGATGGGCAGGGAGATGGTTCCAGCTGAAGGAGCCTGGGTGCCTAGTGCTGGGTGTGGAAATGCCGAGGGAGTGAATGGAGGGGCTGGAGACCCATACATGACACTCAGCTCTCAGTGGCTGAAGAGCCGGGGGCAAGGCCAGAGGGCAAAGGCCTTGTCTGTCACCGTCACTGGCTCCATGCTTCATCTGTGAACACCGTGGAAGCCAAATGCCATGAAGAGAGGCCTGGGGTGGGGCTGGGAGGAGGCTGAGTGCTGGCAGCAGCACAGTGTGTCTTCCGTGCATTCTTGTCCTCGCTTCTTCAGACGGTGTCACAGAATCAAGAAGACTCGACTTTGCTTCCAGAGTGGCAACACGAGGGTTAGGCTGCCACAACCAGTAGATAATTTCTACCTGCAGTAGACAATGGAGTCTCCTCTCTGTCAGTTATGAAACTTTGAAGATTGTCCTGGTTCACATTAGAGTGTAAAAACTTAAAATCCTCGAAGACCCTGTTATCTTACTTTGTGTTTTCATTTTTAAACTATTCACGGGATCGATGCTGTGATGTAGCAGGTAAAGCTGCCGCCTTCAGTGCCAGCATGAGATATGGGCACCTGCTCAAGTCCCACTAGCTCCACATCCAATCCAGCTCCCTGCTGATGGCCTGGGGAAACAGTAGAAGATGGCCCAAGTGTTTGGGCCCCTGCACCCATGTGGGAGACCAGGAAGAAGCTCCTGGCTGCTGCCTTCAGCCTGGACCAGAGCCAGCCACTGAAGCCATTTATTGAGTGAACTAGCGGATGGAAGATATTCTCTCTCTCTCTTTCCTCTCTCTCTGCCTGTGCCTCCCCTTCTCCATATCTCTGACTTTCAAATAAATAAATAAGTCTTGAAAAACCAAACATTCATCTCAGCAGTGACCTTCAAGCAGATTCTTACAAAATAAGACTGCATCCACCTGCAATGAGGGGCAATTCTGAAAGCACCCGGCACACCAGAGGGCGCAGAGGCAGCTGCCTTGGCGGCCATCCCCAGGGCAACTCAGGAGAGTGGTCACAGGCCCAAAGGCTTGAGTTCATCAGAAACCCTGGAACAGATTTCCCTCTGGGAATCTTAACTCAACTGGTGGGGGAGCCAAGGACCCTGCAGGGCAGACCCTGGTCTCTGACCACCACTGCTGTGAGTGAGGCTTGAAGACCTTTACCATGAACTCTGAAGAACCTGAAGGAATTGGATTAAAGCAGGAGCAGTGCCTCAGATACAGAGACTTGATTTTCCTTCCCTTCTTTAATAAACTAGTAACTACCATAACAAGCAGAACAACCCACAGAAGATGCTGAGGACAGGAAGCGCGAGGAGGAAGCCCATCAATGGCCCCTTTGCACTGGGCACGTGGCCATGCCCTTTCCCTCAGGGCAGCGCAGGTACCAGGCAGCACCAACACAGGAGACCCTCAGACCCCGCTTCTGCTGTGGCTCCCTGGCTTGTGTTTGTGACAGCACGGAAGGGCCTGCCTTGGAGCACACGGAGACCCTCCTTCCCCCTGCCTGCCCCGTCTTCCTGCCCTTGCCTCCCGAGTCCCAGGGGTGTTCAGTGGTCTTCAGTGCTGTTAGACAGGGAGGGATATTCAGACCACATCCCCCAGGGTCACTCTGCTCCGGTGCCCAGGCCTGGGCAGTGACCCTCACTGCAGCTGAGGCGTAACAGTGACCAGGCGTCTCCACCATCCTGTTCACTTCTTCTCTTGCATTTCTTAAGAAATGAAAAGTTCTGGCTCTCCCAGAACTCTGTTGCCTAATTCGTGAGGTCATGGACATCGTGGCAGGTGAGTTCTTAGCACTGGTTTCCAAGTATAGGATATTAATGTATGAGTGCTGTTTTTGCTTGCATTTTGATTTTTCTCGAGTGCATAAAGTCAACATGACCTCACTGGCTATGAGGACCATCAGGAACATCCTGCCTTTGTGCACAGGATGACCCTGTGGAAAAGGGCCATGTGCTTGAACCCCACCTTTTCAGTGTCCTGCCCTAATATTCTGCTCCCCTTTGGAACAGGGGTCCTCTGTCTAGCTGTGTCCAGAGCCTGAGCAGAAACCGTAAGAGACTTGCCCTTGAAGGTTCAGTAGAGGGCAGTCCTGAGGAACCACAGAACAGAGTATGGAGGGCCAGCAGGACAGGGAGAATACCCCAGGGCCCAGAGGGCTGCCCTTCGTCTCCTGATTAAGAGCAGAAAAAGAGACAACATTTGACTCTAAATAACAGGTATGGCTTCCCTCCAATGTGCAGGGACCTATGTGTAGGTCTTTTTTCTTCCTTAAATCTTTCTGTCTTTCCCAAATTTTCTATAATAGCATGTGTTCAACAATAGAAAAAAATATTTATTTTTAAAGACATTTTATTTCTTTCAAAGGCAGAATGGGAAACCCAGAGACAGAGAGAGAGGTCTTCCATCTGCTGGTTCGATTCCCAAATGGCTGCAATAATGAGGTCTGGACCAGGCTGAAACCAGGAGTCAGGAACTCTGTCCAGGTCTCCCACACAGGTAGCATGGGTCCAAGCACTTGGACCATCATCTGCTGCCTTCCCAGGCACATTAGCAGGGAGCCAGGTTAGAGGTAGACCAACTGAGACAAACCCACACTTTAAGATGGGGTGCCAGCGTCACAAGAAGTGACTTAAGCAGCCACAGCATAACACTGGCTTGTGACATGTAAGCTGATGTGGTAACACTCCTTAACCCTAACTCCACAGATTAACTGTAACTTCCTACTTGTAATGAAAGCTCTTAACTCCTGTCGTTTCTTGATTTATGTCAGCTATTATGTTTGTGTACTATTAACCCAGATCCTGGACTTTTTAAGGAAATCCTTTTGGCACGTGTGAAATGTGACCACTACATAGAAACTGCTGTCCATGGGGCCACTGCCGTGGTGCGGTGGGTTAACCCTCCGCCTGCAGTGCCAGCATCCCATATAGGCACCGGATTCTAGTCCCGGTTGCTCCTCTTCTAGTCCAGCTCTCTGCTGTGGCCCGGGAGGGCAGTGGAGGATGGCCCAAGTGTTTGGGCGCCTGCACCCACATGGGAGACCAGGAAGAAGCACCTGGCTCCTGGCTTCAGATTGGCGCAGTGCTGGCCATAGCAGCCATTTGGGGGGTGAACCAAGGGAAGAAAGACTTTTCTCTCTGTCTCTCTCTCTCTCACTATCTGTATCTCTACCTGTCAATTAAATAAAAGTTTTTAAAAAAATTTAAAAAATAAGAAACTGCTGTCCACATGCATCAGTGCAACGGAGAAACGGAGCCAAGGTAAAGAAGGGGGGACTTATGTTACACAGCGGATGAGGTCACAGCCTGCAACACTGGCAGCCCATGCAAGCACCAGTTAGAGTTTCAACTGCTCTGCTTCTGATTCAGCTCCCTGCTATTGCCCCTGGGAAAGCAGCAAAAGAAGGCACAAGTACTTGGGCCCTGCATCCACGTGGGGGACCTGGATGGAGTTCCAGGTTCCTGGCTTCCTCATGGCCTTGCTTCAATAGTTGTAGTAAGTTTACCTGATCTCAATCTCTCTCTCTCATTCAAATAAATAAAACAAATGTTGAAAAAAAAAAGTAAATGAGAGATCACGTGGGATGACTTCCTGTGAGCAAGACTTCTCTGTGCATCCAGAGCTGAGGGATGTCAACAAAGAACTCTGTGACCTTGTTTTGTAGAAAAAGGAGTCACTGGTTCATTGTGCCCTAGAATTTTCCACTTATGCCAAGAATCCTGTGGATGTCTCAGGACACGCCACATCACCCCTGCAGGTGGAGGACCCATGTTCCCATTGTCCCATACATGTTTCTCTTGGGCATGACACCCCAGCCTGCACTGTGGGTGCTCACACCCTCGTCTGGTCTCAGTCTGGAGTTGTCTGCAGTGGCTCTCTTTACATACACATGGGCTGCACTTCCTTTTGTGTCTGTCCCCCACGGAGAGCAGCCCTTTCTTGTTTGGATCCTGTGCACTGTGGAAAGAGGAGAATGCCCCCACAAACTCCTGCCAGAAACAAGAGTTGGCCAATTAAAATGCTAACCACTTGATTGAAATGGTTCAATTATGACGAGACCATATTGTGAGTTCACAAGGAACAAAGATCCAGCATAACGTGGCTTCTAAGTTGAACGTTCTGCTTAAACATGTTTGAAGTAAGTAATAAATAAACAAAATTTCTACTTCAAAAACCTAGAAGTAGGGATTAGAAGGAAACAGAAAACGACCCCTTTGTAGAAGGATGCTTTCTCCCCTTCTGCTTTGACTAATTGACAACTATGTGGGGTTTTTTTTGCCTCTTTCCAGAGGGAAGAAAAGATTTGAGTTGGCTCCCATCCCATTAGCACAACTAGCTGGAGATCCGCCATCTGTCACAGCTGCTGCTGGCTTCAACTGCCACTCTAATTGACAATGAACCCAGAGACCTGCAATAATTGTGGCTGCTCAATGACTTCGGCAGGTAATGCCTCCCTTTTAGGGCCCATCAAGCCCCATCTGTGCCTGCTCCACGCCTGTCTCCTAGACGCTGCTCTCAGGAGGCTGCAGAGCTCTGCTCACACCCAGGGTTCCCCTCGTTAGGGAGGTGTTGCTGCGGCCTGGGGACAGCAGGCCCACGATGAAATCGAAAACCTCCCCAAACTTGCTGTGAGATTTTAATCCACGGCCAGGCAATCCCCACATCTGTCATTCCGCCTGAGCTGTTTTGCAGACATTGGCACCAACTAGCTGCTCTCACTGACTGAGCTAATCTTATAATGCTTATTTCCTTGACTTGTTGTTGCTGACCAGCCCGTTGTGGTAAATTTACCTGACTTCTTATTTCTTTTGATGCCTGGCTTCCTTGGAGGAGAAGAGTAGCATGCATGTTTGAGATTGGCAGGAGAGACGGTCTAGGGAGCAGTCACTGTGCCCCATGGGCCCTCACTGACCTGCAGCACAGGCAAACAGTGCAGAGCACAACCTGGACACATGCACTGGACCTGATCTCAGAGAGATTTCCTTTATGATTGACTTTGCAGCTTCAAAATGCCTGTTTTGGGGCTGGCATCAACAGCAGGTTAGGCCACAGCCTGACACACCAGCATCACACATGAGCACTGGTTAAGTCCTAGTGACTCCACTTTTGATCCAGCTCCGTGATAGTACAGAAGACAGCCCAAAACTTCAGGATCCTGCCACCAACGTAGGAGGTCCAGGTGGCGTTCTCGGCTCCTGATTTTTACCTGGGCATTACAGCCTTTTCTGGACCCACTCAGAGGCGAGGAAGCAGGTGCCAGGACTCTTGACTCCCCCAAGATCCCGGGTATCCAGGCAGCCAGACCAGTCACAGCCTTGCAAGGAGGTCTAGGAGTTAGCCTTGCAACACTTCCAGGCAAGACACTCCAAACAGGAAGAAAGCCTGCAGGGATCTAAGTGGAGGACAGACAAGGCCAGGCTGGCAGTATCACACCTGCTGAGTGTGCAGAGAAAGGGGTGAGAGTTCAATCTCAGTCCTAATTCAACGGAAACAGTCTGGGGAGATCCAGGGATGGGGTCTTCTAAGCAGACTGAGCAGCTGGGATCCGGTATTGTGGGTGGAGGACAAGGCAGGTGTCGTGCCTGGAGCAGAATCCATAACCTGGAAGGGGGGCGACAGAGTCAGCTCTGGGATGAGGCGGGGCAGATGCTGCACCATGCTGGAGGCCTCTCCAAAATTTCTGACGTTTTACTGAATTCAACCTGCATATATTAAGTCTCTCTATTATTGCAAAGAATCCTTAAGTCCTCAAGTATTAGCAAAACAAGCAAGGAGATAGCAATGAGTTCTCATGCAAGCTGCTTAGCTGCATTAGACTAAGATTTCTGTGAATAAGAGAAAAATACATCTTGCGCCCAACTAAAGGAAGGGTTTTTACTTTGACTGTTTTTCACTCTGTTTAATTATAAGAGGGAAAAGTTAAATTTTAGACTTCGGTCCTTTGAGGTTACACACTGAAGCTTTTATTTTATTTTTTAATTTGTTTGTTGTTATTTGGGGGTCAGTATCCAGAAAATGATATAAATGGTTCAAGGCCAAATTGAGCCTAATTATAAACCGAGATTCCTGGTCAGGGTGGCCTGTTTCCAGCAAAGTGTGTTCTACTGCTTTTCTTTCCATTGCAACTAATGACAAATTAAACTTGCAATCACTCAGTCCTCGCACAAATGAGAGTTCTGAGTCCAGCTTCATCTTGTCACTTCACAGCACTAAATTCAGTTATTAATTTCTGGACCCAAATGCCAGATTCTAGCATCCAGAATACAAAACCTATGCCAGTGGTGTCCAAGCCACACGAGAACACTTTCTTCAAAATATTTAGGTCTTTGGAGATTTAACTGCTAATGTCTTGGCACTGACAACATGATCCGTGAATGTTCAGGGATAATGCTCGCTTCACTTCTATTCTCTCAGCTGTACCCCCTTATTTCATGCTAATTAGGTCTCCCTCCCTGGCATTCCCTCTCTTGGGGATGTGCAAGTTGCAACCCCTCACACAGCCAGACTTAACCAAGCTCAAATTTTTGTCTGGTTATTTTCTCCCATTTAAACCAGTCCTTGCTTCTCCTTAATCATTTACCTTGTAGTTCAGATCCCTTCCAATTTGTCTACAATTTCAGGAGCTCAGAAGATTCCTGGCCTCTAAAAGTAGGCAAAGCATTCTGCCTCTTGCAGGTCCTGCGTCCCAGCACAATGAAATATTGATTTACTTGTTGTTGTCTTACGCTCTCTCTGCTGCCTACCTCTCCTTAGAGGCTGCCACCTTCTCACTTGTACACATGGGCTTATTTTAAATTATTTATCTAGTCAGGTAACAGAAATGTTTTGAGCGAGCCTCTGTAAGCAGAGGGTGCTCAGGACAATCTGTCAAGGAGAGAACGAAACACATTTCTGTACCGGCTCCAGCTTCCCATTGGTCAGACGTTTGCCCTGGGGGTGTAAGAGTTACAGACGTGGCCGGCGCCGTGGCTCACTAGGCTAATCCTCTGCCTTGCAGCATGGGCACACTGGGTTCTAGTCCCGGTCGGGGCGCCAGATTCTGTCCCGGTTGCCCCTCTTCCAGGCCAGCTCTCTGCTGTGGCCAGGGAGTGCAGTGGAGGATGGCCCAGGTCCTTGGGCCCTGCACCCCATGGGAGACCAGGATAAGTACCTGGCTCCTGCCATCAGATGAGTGTGGTGCACTGTCTGCAGCGCACCAGCCGTGGCGGCCATTGGAGGGTGAACCAATGGCAAAGGAAGACCTTTCTCTCTGTCTCTCTCTCACTGTCCACTCTGCCTGTCAAAAAAAAAAAAAAAAAAAGACTTACAGATACAGTTGCAGAAGGCATGGCACCCTCCCCTTCAGCAACATCATGGCCTGCATGGGGCAGATGTGTTTGATGATGAGTGATGCAGGCTCAAAATAGACAGTGTCCTCCAGCATCCTGGGCTTTGGCAACATTTGTCCATGCAGGAACTGGGATGAGCTGGCACAGCTCTGCAGACAGGTGAGCTGGGGGAAGTAGAATAAATGACACCAGCACAGGATGCAGTGCTGGCATACACAGGAGGCAGTGTGAGGGCAGCCCAAAGGGCACCATGCAGGGCTGGGGAGTTCTCGGTTGCAGGGAAGCCTGGATAATGCCATGCCTGAGCCTACATATGCAAAGTGCAGAGAGGAATAGACAACAAGTCAGGAGACCACAGATGAGAAAACACCACTGCAAGGGGAGGAAACAATGTGTACAAGAACCAGATGGTGGGGCCGGCGCTGTGGCTCACTTGGTTAATTCTCCGCCTACAGCACCAGCATCCCATATGGGCTCAGGGTTCTAGTCCCAGTTGCTCCTCTTCCATTCCAACTCTCTGCTGTGGCCCAGGAGGGCAGTGGAGGATGTCCCAGGTGCTTGGGCCCCTACACCCGCATGGGAGACTAGAAGGAGGTACCTGGCTCCTGTCTTCAGATCGGTGAAGCACCGGCCGTGGCGGCCATTTGGGGGGTGAACCAACGGAAGGAAGACCTTTCTCTAATTAAAAAATGAAAAAATTTTAAAAAAGAACCAGATGGAAGACAAGCTCTGTAATTCCTAGCATTTCATGTTTGCTGTTTACAGATATTCTCAATTTTAGTGAAAAAAAGAAAATCAGGGGCAGGCGCCGTGGCTCACTAGGTTAATCTTCCACCTGCTCCACCGGCATCCCATATGGGTGCCGGGTTCTAGTCCCGGTTGCTCCTCTTCCAGTGCAGCTCTCTGCTGTGGCCTGGGAGGGGAGTGGAGGATGGCCCAAGTGCTTGGGCCCCTGGACCCTCATGGGAGACCAGGAAGAAGCACCTGGCTCCTGACTTCGGATCGGCACAGCACCGGCCATAGCAGCCATTTTGGGGGTGAACTAATGGAAGGAAGACCTTCCTCTCTCTCTCTCTCTCTCTCTCTCTCTCTCTCTCTATCTTTCTCTCTACATCTTTACCTGTCAAATAAATTTTTAAAAAATCAGATGGGTCAAGTCAGTTGTCCCTTTCTGGTTCTCAAGTTTTGTTTTTCCTCTTTAGGAATGTCAATTTTTATTAAAGTTGTGAGTATCACTAAATAAACATTTTCTTAATATATTTAGAACCTGAGATCAAAAGCTCTTCCCTGTTTCTTTGCCTTCCAATCTATGTAATGAAGAATAGCTGGCATCTATGAAGTAGACGTGGCTGCACAGCAGAGAAGCATGGCTGGCCTCAGTTCCCGCAGTGTGCTCTCTGGGCGTGGCTCAGCTTGCAGTGGAAACTTGAGAAGTGTCCCCAACGTCTTCTACCTGGGCTTGTGCCTGCATGTTCCCCATCTGCTTCCCATGCCTGGGGACCTCATGCGTCTGTCCTTCCTTCAGCCGGACGAACTCTGGTAAGATTTGACGTTAGTCTCTCAGTCTCAGGGTGAAGCTGCTGAAACCCATGTTTGTTCTCTTTGCAACAATACTAGCACCAGCGATAAGAAGTGCAAGGAATCCTGGTGCCTGCTCCTGACCAGGTGCCTCTGGAGAACCCCACTTTCTGCTGACCATATGCAAACAGAGCATGGCACTGGGTTCTGGTTCACCATTTACAAACTAAGTAGGAATGGGCTATGTGTGTTTTTCTTCATTTAGATATTTTTTCTGCAGGCGCAAAACCCTCTTCTGGAGCCATCATTCTGCAAATTCCCCCTTGTGCTTCAGCACTGGGTGACTTTGTAAATGGACCTCTTTGGCACAACCTGCCCTTCACTCAGTAGCAAGCTACATTTCGTTACCATTTCACATTTGTATTTTAATCTGTGTCAGCGTGGTGTCAGAGGCTCCACACTGCATTGCCAGCCATTTCTTCACGTTAAAAATATTGCAAATATGTCCTCACGTTTTAATATTCTTTATCATGATATTAATAACTACATAATATTCCACATTGCAGCATATGCTTACATCTCAATTTATTTAAACAATTCCCTAGTGTGCTTTATTCCATTTTGTTTTCAAGGCTGCACTGATGCACTGAATGTTTTAGTACTATGAGGATGTTGCCCTTTATGTCTTTTTCCTGCCATAAATAATGTGATTCGGAACTATTGTGTCAAGGATTCATGTTTTGATGCATATTTCCTAGTAAATGTCATTGAAAGACTATTAAGGATGATTTTACAGTAAGAAAGCTTCATTGAACATCTGTAATTCGCACAACACTGTTGAGAAACATTAAAAACACAACACAGGACACAATCTTTCCTCTAAGGAATGTTATAACCTAAGCAGAGAAATATGTACATTTGCATATATATGCATATACACACATATATGATCCTTCTTACTTACATCATATGTATGGTTTTTTCTTTAAGCTAGGAGAATTTTATCTATGTAAATCAAAACACAAATGGTATAAGAAACTTAATATTCTGATCTTAGTTTCTAAGCCTCACAAAATCCCTTTCTCCCTTTATAATTCATGTGCCAACAATATACACTATCACATATATTTATTTTGCTAAGTTTTCTTCTTTCAGCTGTTTTTAAAATAAATTGTATTATGCATATCTAAGTTAAACAACATGATGTTATGGGACACATACAGATAACAAAAAGGTTACTACACTAAAACAAAATGACATTGTGATCATTTCTCACTTTGATAATAAAAAGATTACTATACTAAAACCAAGCAATACTGCTGCTGTTTCACACTTAGATAATGAAAAGGTTACTATATTAAAAGTAACATTGCTCCACAGTTTCACATAGTTATCTTTTGTTTTTTGTGGAGAGAACAGGTAAAATATACTTGTTTTGCACAAATTCCATCAATATGCACGTAATTTTGTTACTACAGTTCCCCTGTTGTACATTTGTCCCTGCTACATTTCTGCTACTTTGTGTCTTCTGATCTATATTTCCCCACTTCTTCCACCTCCCCCCCGCATGGTTTTGCTTTCTGTATATTTGACATTTTTTAATTCTACATATTAGTGAGATGGTGTATTATTTTTCTCTGTGTCTGGCTCTTTTTCTCCATGCACATCATTATGGCAAGTGGTAAAATCTAGTTCTTTGGAGGGCTGATTAATATTAATTGTATATGCTGAAATATACCAGATTTTCTTTATCCATTCATCTGATGGACACTGAGGTTATTTCCATAGTATGTGGCTATTGTGCGTATTGATATGATGCAGACGTCTTTACAGGGTGGTGATTTAATTTCCTTCTGGAATATATTCAGAGGAGGGAGAACGCTGGGTCATTCAGTGTTCTACTTTTAATTTCTTCAAAACTCTTTCTACTGTTTCCATATGATTAAACCAACCTACATTCCCACCAACAGTGCAATACAGTCCCAATTTCTCTGCATTGTCTTTTGATTTTTCAGTAGCTATCTTAACAGGTGTTAACTCACAGTGTTTATTTTTTCAGAGTTATTTATTTGTGTGAAAGAGTTACACAGAGGGAGAGAGAGAAAGAGAGAGGGAGAGAGGGAGAGAGGGAGAGAGGGAGAGAGGGAGGGAGGGAGAGAGGGAGAGAGGGAGGGAGGGAGATCTTCCATCCAATGGTTCACTCCCCAAATGGCCACAACAGCTGGGGCTGCACCAGGCCAAAGTCAGGAGTCTGGAATTCCATTGAAATCTCCCATGTGGGTGGCAGGGGCCCAAGCACTTGGGTTGCCTTCCACTGTTTTCCAGGCATTAGTAGGGAGCTGGATTAGTAACAGAGCAGCTGGACTCAAACTTGCTCATATGAGATGGGATGCCAGCCTTGTCGATGGTGCCTTAACCAGCTGTGCCACAACATCTACCCCTTCCCAGTGGTTTTGCTTTGTGCTTCCCCCCACAATTAATGATGTTAAGTACACTGCTCATTTACCCGTTTGCCATTTTCATGTCTTCTTTGGAGAAATGTCTATTCACGCATTTTGCCCATTTTACTTAAGTCTTATGTTTAAGTTGTATGAATTCTTAATGAATTTTTCATAGTAATTTTTATCAGATATTTAATTTGGATGTATTTTCTGCCAGTCCCTAGGCTGCCTTTCCATGTTGTTGACTGTTTCCTTTGCAGAGACTTTTTGAGTTTGATGTAGTCCCATTTGCTTATCTTTGCTTTCAAGACACAAGCTTCTGGCTTGACGTCTTTCATTGTTCCACATAAATTTTAGAATTTTTTTATTTCTGGCTAGAAGAATGTCATTAAGGTTTTTTTTGAAACACAGAGAGACAGAGAGGGAGAGAGACAGATACAGACAGAAGGATCTCTCATCTGCTGGCTCACTCCTCAAATGTCTATAATACACGGGGCTGTGCAGGGCTAAAACCAGGAGTGGGAACTCAATCCATTTACCCACACAGGTAGCATGGATGCAAATGTTGGACTATCACTGCTGTCTCCCAGCATATGCATCAGCAGGAAGCTAGAATTGGGAGCAGAGACAGGACTCAACCCAGGCACTGCAAGGTGGGACACAGGCATGCCAAGTAGTGTCTTAACAACCACACCATATGCCTGCCCCATGCCATTATGATTTTGATAAAGGTTGTGTTTCATCTGAACATTGCTTTCAACAGTATTAGAATTTTAATAATATTAAGTCTTCTGATCTATGAATACAGGACATCTTTCCATTTCTTTGTGTCTTCTTTAATTTCTTTCATCGGTGTTTCAGTTTTGTCAGTGTACAGACCTTTCAACTCCTTGATGAAAATGTTACTTTAGTCAACAATGGGACCCCACCCCCATCTATTCTGAAAGCCCTGAAGTCCTCTCTCCCCAGGAACAGCCTTGGGCTTTCATCTCTCAGAAACCACCTCCTGATCCTGGAGAAAGCTTTGCTCTCCTGTTGACCTGGTCACTTCTGTTTACAATGGATTCAGATCTTAAGGGCGACTGTGGATAAGTATCTGCAGAGGCCTATGAATATTCTCACTGCAAGTTCACAGAAATGTTGCTCACATCTCACAGGAGTACACAAGGTCTTGTCACCTGGCCCACAATATGTGCAAAGGACGATTGCTTGTATTACAATTGCCGCTGATTTCTAAAATATTCTTTGCTTCCTCAAAATCACCTTTGTAGTTATCAGAAGCACAACCACATCACACTAGTTAATTATAAAACACATTAAAAAAACACATACTTGCGGCTGGCGCCATGGCTCACTTGGCTAATCTGCCTACAGGGCTGGCACCCCAGATTCTAGTCCCGGTTGGGGCACTGGTACCCATCACTCCTCTTCTGGGTCAACTCTCTGCTGTGGCCTGGGAAGGCAGTGGAGGATGGCCCAAGTGCTTGGTTCCCTGCACCTGCAAGGGAGACCGGGAGGAGGTACCTGGTTCCTGGCTTCGGATCAGTGCAGTGCGCCAGCCATAGTGGCCATTTTGGGGGTGAACCAACGGAGGGAAGACCTTTCTCTCTGTCTCTCTCTCACTGTCTATAACTCTCTCTCTGTCTCTCTCTCTCGCTGTCTCTGACCAAAAAAAAAAAAAAAACCCACATACTTGTTATCATGAATTTTTATTATTTAAAATGTAAATAGATAAAATAGCTATGTTTGTCACATATAAATATATAATATAAAATAGTTTAATATGAATATATGAATGTAAAATAAATGAAAATAAATCAGTATACTATAACTAGTTGCTTTTGAAATCATGTATGTATGTGTGCATGTACACATACATATATAAGTATATATAATATGTATGTGTGGCTGTCCATTCTCAGAAGGGACATTTAAGTTTCACCCAATAGCATAAATGGGTTCAATGTACACAAAAATCCAGGAGCCCCTACCTTGCTGTCCTCCTGGTGGCCTTTCCCGCACGGCTTTCTGGCTGATATTCCTCTAGCAATGCTGGCACCAAGCTCACGCTTTCCTGGTGAGGCGACGGTCTTGCCTGTCAGACTGCTACGATCTTGAGGATAAAGATGCATCTTCATTTTACATCACTGGCTCACAGTTCAGAGTTGGACATGAATTAATCATTTAATAAATGTTTATTGAACTAAATCAAATGGAAACGAGTCTTCAGGAAAAGCTTTGAAGTGAGAAGGGATTTATCATGAGCCTTGAAAACAGAAAAGATTTGGATGGGCAGGGAGACGGCAAGGGGGGTAGAGAGGGAAGCACCATGCCGAGAGGGCTGTTACCATACACAGGGGAGGCAGAAGAGGTGCAGCCAGGGCAGCAGCACCCCACCTCCCCCCAAGCCTGGAACTTTGGCTGAAAGTGATGAAGTCCACAGCAGCAGGTGCATGTGGATATGGGCTGATGCCTCTGTTCGCAAATGAAGATCTTAGAGTCAGGGGCTAATTTCAAAGCCTTTTTCAGCTTCATACTTATTATGAAAAGACAAGTATATGATAGTGATAATAGAATTTTCAAAAAGCAAATAGCAGTTCACAATTTTTGCCTGCAAAGCAACTACTACAATACTCTGTTGAAGAGTTGTTGTCATGATAATTGCTTGTCTTAAGCGATTATTAAGGAAATGCTGGGTTAAGACATTGAGACGGGGTCTTTATTTTGGAATCCGTTCTCTTCTTCATGCTGAGGTTGACTGCAAATCTTGGAGAGAAGGGTAATGTGCACATTTATTTGCTTGGATTAGCACAATAATGATTCCTGGGCTTTGTCCAGGCTGCTGTTCTGAGAATGTATCCTCCCTTTTCTGGATTTCAACTTGTGCCCATCCGGTGGTGATCTTTGTTGAGGGTCTTGGGAAATGAGAACAGGTAATAGGGACTTGTCAGCTGATTCTACTCAATTTAAGTCATGCCCAGGGAGCTTCTCCCTGTCATCTCCCTCAATGTTTCCTAACATCAAGCAGAAACTTTCACATACAGTATTGGGAATGAGGTGGCTCGTAATTGTGGAAGAGTAATTATGCAGAAGAGTTCTCTGGTTGGCCATCGAAAGGGGACCCCCACCAGTTCACTGGAGGCAATGGCTGGGTTCTCCGTGGACATTTCCAGTCAGGGCTACTTGACCCATAAAGAGGTACAGATGGGGAGAGGATGTAGCTCTGAGGTGTCCAGAGCCTGGATGTGGAGAACATGGTCTAATTTAGTTTTCTCTGCACTACAATAATGGGATGGTCACTTGACCACTGATGCTGTTGCATTTGTATGGCAATAATTTTATTTGCAATACTTGAAAGACAATGTTTGGATTACTAGAGACTATGTAAAAGAATGTTTAAACTGCTATTGAGTTTATTGGTCACAACACTATGACAGCTGATGAGAAGTGACTTGCTTGCCTTCTTACTTAGAAAGAAACTGCAGAAGCAGAAACACATGAATATGACTGTTAGGAAGCTGCATCCCAACACTATTGTATGAACAAAGTGTCACCAAATAAAATGAAAACATGGTGTAAGTTCCTTGCTGAGGGCAACCTGGCAGGCTGTGGCTGTGGCAGTGGAGCTTGCTAGACCAATCTAGTCATGCATGAAAAAGTGATGAGAAGTTGCACTTGGTGGACCCAAGAGAGAGATCCATATGCAAAATTATTTGAGCATTCGTTTTTTTTTTTTGCTTTCAAACTTTTATTTAATGAATATAAATTTCCAAAGTATAGCTTATGGATTACAATGGCTTCCTCCCCATAACGTCCCTCCCACCCGCAACCCTCCCCTTTCCCACTCCCTCTCCCCTTCCATTCACATCAAGATTCATTTTCGATGCTCTTTATGTACAGAAGATCAGTTTAGCATACATTAAGTAAAGATTTCAACAGTTTGCTCCCACACAGAAACATAAAGTGAAAAATACTGTTTGAGTACGAGATATAGCATTAAATCTCAATGTACAGCACACTAAGGACAAAGATCCTACATGAGGAGTAAGTGCGCAGTGACTCCTGTTGTTGACCTAACAAATTGACACTCTTGTTTATGGCCTCAGTAATCACCCTAGGCTCTTGTCATGAGCTGCCAAGGCTATGGAAGCCCCCTGAGTTCACCAACTCTGATCATATTTAGACAAGGCCATGGTCAAAGTGGAAGTTCTCTCCTCCCTTCAGAGAAAGGTACCTCCTTCTTTGATGACCTGTTCTTTCCACTGGGATCTCACTCGCAGAGATCTTTCATTTAGGTTTGTTTTTTTTTTTTTTTTCCCCAGAGTGTCTTGGCTTTCCATGCCTGAAATACTCTCATGGGCTTTTCAGCCAGGTCCGCATGCCTTAAGGGCTGATTCTGAGGCCAGAGTGCTGTTTAGGACATCTGCCATTCTATGGGTCTGCTGTGTATCTCACTTCCCATGTTGGATCGTTCTCTCCCTTTTTTATTCTATCAGCTAGTATTTGCAGACACTATTCTTGTTTATGTGATCCCTTTGGTTCTTAGTCCTATCATTATGATCAATTGTGAACAGAAATTGATCACTGGGACTAGTGAGATGGCATTGGTACATTCATTTTTAAAAAGTCAGAGCAGTGGCAAAGTTTTTCTTACCCATGTATCTCTGTTAACAAAAACAAACACAAAAATGAGAAAAACAGGAGCAGCACATCTGAGATAACACCTGAGTAGGTTACATTTCTCAACTCCTCTGGGAATCCCCAGTGGCCGTGTGAAGATGTGGAGATGCCGGGATGCACACCTCTTCTCTTACATCTCACCCACTCTCCCCAGCTCCCCCTCCAGACTGATGCTTCCACCCAAATATTCTGTCTCCACTCTGGCCCAAGGCTCAGATTGAAGGTCAGAGTCAAATGGATCCCTGCTTTGATCCTGGCTTCTTTTCCGAGTTGTGTTAGAGCATTTGGTAATAATCTCACACCATGAGTTTCAATTATATGACCCCTAAAATTAGGACAATAATTACATCATAGAGCTGTAGGTGGAAATAAATGGGAGAATACCTGTCTGTTTGATAAATGGTTTCTTTTATACTAGTTCATGCTGCCCAATCTCTCCTCAAACCCACCCACTAACGTCCTACTCTCAGCTGATGACCACTCCCCACCAGGACTTCTGCCCACCCCATGCCATCCTTCCTAACCTTCCTGCCATGTCCTCAGCTCCCAGCAGACACACCCTTGCCTCCTCTGACCTCTTGGGAAGTTGCATCCCTTGCAGTTCACTTAGACCTCTGGGAGCTTTTTGGAGATTTTCTCACAGGTGTCCTTTTCATTTAAGCTCACTGGGCTAAAAAGTTCATTACCAGACTCTCTGCTCTCTCTTTGATCTCCATTGGCCGGCACAGTGCATGGCAGACAGCAAGCACAGACAATTGGCTAAACAAGGGAATATTCCAAAAATCTATGGTTCTGTGAACAACCTGTTGTATAGTGGCCTTTCCAGCCAAACTCTAAGAAAGGACTTGAGCCATCTTCCACTGCCTTCCCAGGTGCATTAGCAGGGAGCTGGATCAGAAGCAGAGCAAGCAGGAGTCAAAATCAGCATTCAGATATGGGATGCCAGCAATTCAAGTGAAAGCGTAACTGACTGCACAATAGCATTGGCCCCAAATCACTGAATTTCCCTTTGCTTAAATTCAATACTTCTCACAGGTAGGAATACTGAGGTTCAGAGTTTAACCAATTTGTCTGAAACATTAGTTCCTATCTTAAACAAATGCAGTATTATATGCAGGCATACCTCATATTCTATGCACTGTTCTGTATCCTGGAGTTGCAATGATAAACAAGACGGATCTAGCTGTGCAGCTCCTGCACTCAGGCTAGCCATGAACCATGCAGCTAATGAGCACCAGACGACACTCAGGTTGAGGGTTTCTGACATCAAAGTGTACGGGCTTTCCCCATAGCCATCACCCCTCCTCACCCACACTGTATTGTATATTCTTCCATCATCCGTTAAACAGTCAGTGCTCCTAATACTGGCTTTCATAAATCTGGACTGTTCTGCAGATACTTTAGAGGACTCAAGGAGTAAAAAATATTTATTCTCTCCATAGGATATTGCCCTGGTTAATGTTTGAAAGGTTTATTTGTCTGAGTCTCTTCCCCCTTCCCCCTCCACAGGCATAACTTCACTTGTGCACATTAACAGTACTGTAAGTCAAAGTCAAATGCTGTTTCCCGAAGCAAAGGGACCTCCAGGGGAGCATCATACAGATGTTAGCGAGAGTTGCTCCTCAGGGCACTGTAGCACAGTGGGTTAAAGCCTTGGCATGCAGTGCTGGCATCCCATATGGGGACTGGTTCAAGTCCAAGCTGCTCCACTTCTGATCCAGCTCCATACTAATGCACCTGGGAAAGAAGCAGAGGGCAGCCCAAGTCCTTGAGCCCCTGGATTCATGTGAGAGATCTGGAAGAAACGTCTGGCCCCTCGCTTTAGATCAGCTCAGCTCTGGCCATTGCAGCCACTGGGGAAGTGAACCAGGGGACGGAAGACCTCTCTCTGTGTCTCTACCCCTCTCTGTAACTCCATCTTTCAAATAAATAAAATAAATCTTAAAAAAAAAGAGTTGCTCCTCATATTTTCTGAAAGTCCCTATTAATGGAAGATGAATTGCAGCTTGTATCTGGGACAGACATCCCGGATTGCTGAAAATTACATTATGAAGTTCCCTAGTCCTTCTAAAAGGTAAAAATCCACCTACTTCTCAATATTAAAACATTTTTTCATAAAGATTCACTGATTTCAAAATGCAAGCAAATTATAACTATCAGTTGTTCCTATCACACAAATGCTGACTCAAAAACTTGAGAACTATCTTGTTGAGATTAGTTGCACATTTAAGTGATTATTGATTAAGCATTTGAACCAAACCTAAGGTAAAAATGAGTTTTTGAACATACAGCTTGAAAATTGAATCCATACCATTGATTAAAGAACCCAATGGAAATAAAATTATGGTTTTGCTTGATCTACTGATTTCTGATCATAGTTCTTGGAGGCACTGTTATTTCTTTCCTCTGATTTCAACAGGGAGACAGACATTCCTGCCCATTAGCCCTTGTTTCACAATAGCTGTATTAAATTCACTATTTCCTTATGGAAGACCTGGGTGTGATTTTCAAGTGTTCATGCAATAGTATTACAGATACTTATATGTTACTAGATAACATTAGTCAAGGCCAGGACATTTAAATGAGAAAATCTGATTTCCAGGTGTTTATTAATAAAACGAACTACAAATGGCTGATGAGATTGTGTCTAAAATATCCATAAAGTTAAAATCAGCATAAAAATATAATCCTCATATAATTTAGTTGGCTTTGACTGTTATCAAATATGACAAATTGAAAGAAACCCATGTTACAGAAATGTAGTAGCGTCTCCACTAGGCCAAGCAGAGTGCCCATTGCTTTTATGCCATGGTTAAGAGTTCAGAGAACCCGGCGCCGCAGCTCACTAGGCTAATCCTCCGCCTTGCGGCGCCGGCACACTGGGTTCTAGTCCCGGTAGGGGCGCCGGATTCTGTCCCGGTTGCCCCTCTTCCAGGCCAGCTCTCTGCTGTGGCCCAGGAGTGCAGTGGAGGATGGCCCAAGTACTTGGGCCCTGCACCCCATGGGAGACCAGGATAAGTACCTGGCTCCTGCCATCAGATGAGTGTGGTGCACTGTCCGCAGCACACCAGCCACGGCGGCCATTGGAGGGTGAACCAACGGCAAAGGAAGACCTTTCTCTCTGTCTCTCTCTCTCACTATCCACTCTGCCTGTCAAAAAAAAAAAAAAAAAAGGAGTTCAGAGAAAGGGTTTCTCCACATCAAAAGATGATTTTGACACAAGAACATAAACTGTTCAATACATTTTGAAACCATGGAATATTGGACACATTCATTTGAATAACCTGAGAAATAATGATTGCCATAGAGGGTATCCAATTGTGTAATATACTAGAGTTCCACGGCTTTGTTTTAACAATAACGAGAGGGGCCAGCACTGTGGTGTAGCCAGTAAAGCCAACCACCTACAGTGCTGACATCCCATATGGGTGCCAGTTCCGAGTCCCGGATGCTCCACTTCCTGTCTTGCTCTCTGTTGTGGCCTGGGAAAGCAGTAGAAGATGGCCCAAGTTCTTGGGCCCCTGCACCCATGTGGGAGACCCAGAAGAAGCTCCTGGCTCCTGGCTTCAGATCGGCACAGCTCTGGCCGTGGCAGCCAATTGGGGAGTGAAACAGCTGATGTAAGACCTCTCTCTCTCTCTCCCTTTCTCTCTCCCTCTGTGTCTCTTCTATCTGTGTAACTTCAACTTTCAAATAAATAAATAAATCTTAAAAAAAACAATAGAGACAGAAGATTTGTGTCTCTGTATTGACTTGGATCCACATCTAACCTAAGAAATTTCCTGTAATTGTGTCCTATCAGATGGAAGTCATTATTCTGAAGACCACCAGCAGCATGTGATCCTCCTGGAGCTGGAACCCAGGACTGAGAGTGATCTCACATGATGAGATGCAGTTTGGTGCTCTATGACATAATTTCCGTGTGTTCTTTGGTAGCAACAGGGATGCTTGGAAAGCCAGGAGACAGCACCCTCCCCTGAGGTCTCCAAGGAAGAGCAGGTACAGTCCTATAACTCCCCAGAAGAAAGACCTAGAATTACTCAATCCAGAGCTCAAAACAGCGTGCAATTTCAGCCCCCAGCGCTGGGTCCCAGGAGGAAGAGAGCAATAGCTGCAACTAGAATGGAAGGGTCAGTCTCAAGTGGGTGGCAGATCTTCTCTTACTGTGTCATTCCCACTCACAAGTGGCTTGAGCACAGCTAGAACTGCCCACTCCCTTGTTTGTTTGTGATGTGCATGGGTGCAGCACTGATGGAACAAACGACCCTCTCACCTGTCATTCTTTTTTTTTTTAAGATTTATTTTACTTATTTGAAAGAGTTACAGAGAGAGGTAGAGACAGAGAGAGGTCTTCCATCCAGTGGTTCACTCCCCAGATGACCACAATGACCAGAGCTGCGCCGATCCGAAGCCAGGAGCCAGGAGCTTCTTGCGGGTCTCCCACACAGATGCAGGGGCCCAAGAACTTGGGCCATCCCCCTCTGCTATCCCAGGCCATAGCAGAGAGCTGGATCTGAAGAGGAGCAGCCGGGACTAGAACTGGTGCCCACATGGGATACCAGCGTTTCAGGCCAGAGCGTTAACCCACTGTGCCACAGCGCTGGCCCCTCACCTGTCATTCTTGAAATCATCCAACCATGGATTATAGACTTACACAAATCAAATTTGGCTCTATCTATACTTGCACACATTTTTCTTGTCATTATCCCTTAGCAATACAATAACTATTTCCAAAGCATTTACATTGTATTAAGTGTTACATTTAACCTAGAGTTTATTTACAATAGATGGGAGGGTTGAGTAGGTATATGCAAACAGTGTGACATTTAACATAAGGCACTTGAGCATTTGCGAATTCTGGTATTCATGGGGCATCAAGGACTTAGTTTGATAGAAATAAGGAAGTTAAAAAGAAGTAGGGGCAAAGTTCCCTTCTTCCAATGAAAGAATTCATTTCCTTTACGTATTAAATATGTATTATCTATTTCTTTCTATTTGGGTGAATATTGTCTGTGAAGTCATCAGATTCAGTGATGTGATGCCTCACTAGAATATATCTCTTATGACACAACAAAAATTACCTTTTTATTATCCTTACTTGAGGATTGATAGTTGTGACATTTGTCCCTCAAGTAATAATATATTTAAATACATTCTTTATAGCTGTAATAGACTCCAAAATTCTCAGAGGCCAAGAATGTATGCCTAATGCAAAAATCAATGGAAAACAAAACTTTTTGCGCCACAATGAATCCGTATGTGTGCATGAAATATTTCTGTGCAAATAGATTACTAAAGGTACAGTGATAGCTTTTAACTGATGCTCTTGCACCTTGTTTATGAGGCTGGGTGAAAGATGGACTCCCCAAGGGTGGGGGTCCTACTCTGCCAATGTGCCCTGAGTCCCCATCCTCTGCTATCACCCACACAGCTGCTGCTTAAATTACAAAGATTCTGTCTCTTTTTTTTTTTTTAACTTCTCTCCAGAGATCACTCAAATTTCAGGCTGTGGCCTCCCTCTGACCTCCTGGAGGCACATTCACAGGGAGCCCCGGCAAAGGGATCAGAGCATGGTAAGGGCCCCTCGGGGGAGCCTAGGACTTCCTGGAAGTGAGGAGGGTTTCGCCACTCAATCCTGATAAAGCACTCTGAGTTGGTAAGGGCAGGGTTGTTTTCACCCTTGCTTGGCCAAGGCTTTATTTTTCTAAGCTGGGCACTCACTGAAACTGTGATTAGCATGGTCCTCGGTGGAGCTTTGTAATTCAGGCACCTTTTTGAAGACCCAGCATCTTGCCTGCTTGTGTGTGTTTCTCACCATGCATGGACCACGGCTGAATCACCCTGCTCATGCTTGTGGCTTCCCATGCAGAGACCACCACAGAATCCCATGCAGAGAAGCACTCACTGCTAGACCTGAGAGCACCAGAGATCTCTCAACTTGATCACTGTGTAGAAGATTTGAGCCCTCAGGGGCTCAGAGAGGAGCAGGGCTTTGTCCCTGAGCTGCCTGTGGACACTGAATGGACGAGCACCAGTCACTGCATGCAGAGTGACAAGCAGGGTAGCGTTCAAGGAGGCACGTCCAGAGCTCTGCCTAACTCATCCTCCCATGTACAATTTATCAGCTCTTGCCTTTGTCCTCTTGGTTATCAGAAGGAGAAAGTGGTACCTTATCTCCATTTCAAGAGCTCCTGGAGCAGGGCACACTGCATCTGAGCATGCTGCCCACAAGCTGCCAATGGAGCTTACAGCACTCTTACCCTGCCTCATGATGACAATGCAGACAGTGTAAAACTCAGAGTGAAAAAAACCCACTTCTTCCTTTAAGCATGAAATATGTAAGATCTCTTCCCTTCTATTGTGAGCAAATACTGTCTGTGAAGTTATTAGACTTAATAACATCATCTATCCCTAGGAGTCAATCAGAGCATGAATCTCTCTCTTAGGACCCATCAATACCTTTTTATATTATCCTTGCTTTAGGCTTGATAGTTGTCACATTGGCCCCTCAAATGATAATAGATGTAAATGCATATTTAGGGAAAGTAGAAGAGTTAGAAGGGAAGAGAATGCAGATATTCATAGAGCCTGCATGGGGACGAAAACCTGACTATAAATGTGCTCCCCGTCTTCCTTAGAATCAGCGCACTGCTGTCAGTCCCGTAATCATTGGTGAATATGTTCATTAGCTATCACAGATGTAGAATCTATTAGTGCAGCAAATTAACAACACTAATGCATGTATCCTCTATTTTTAAAAAAATTATTCACTTGAGAAGAATGAGAGAGAGGAGAGGAGAAGAGAGCAGGGGAGGGGAGGGGAGGGGAGAAGAGAGGAGAGGAGGAGAGGGGAGGGCAGGGGAAGGGAGGGGAAGGGAGGGGAGGGGAGAGGAGGAAAGGGGAGGAGAGGGGAGGGGAGGGGAGAGGAGAAGAGGGGAGAGGAGAGGAGAGGAGGGGATGGGAGAGGAGGAAAGGGGAGGAGAAAAGAAAAGAGGAGAGGAGGGTAGGGAAGAGGAGAGGAGGAGAGGGGGGAGGAGAGGAGAGGAGGGTAGGGAAGGGGAGGGGAGGGAAGGGAAGAGGAGGGGAGAAGACAGGAGAGGAGAGGAGGAGAGGGGCGGGCAGGGGAAGGGAGGGGAGGGGAGAGGAGGAGAGGGGAGGGGAGGGAAGGGGAGGAGAGGGGGGAGGAGAGGAGAGGAGAGGAGAAACTCCTATCCACTGGTTTACTTTCCAAATACCCGGAATACAGCCAAATCTGGGAGTTGGGAATTCAATCCAGGGCTCCCACATGGGGGCCAGGAACCAGATTATTTGAGCCCTCACTGCTGCCTCCCAGGGCCTGCTTGAGCAGGAAGCTGAAGTCAGGATCCAGAACCAGGAATTGAACCCAGGCATACTGATGTGAGACACTGGCACCTTAACTGGAGTCTTAACTGCTTGGCCAAATGCCCATGCTGTGTCCTCTATTTTTAATGCAATCTCTCAACTATTGTTTTCACCACCATTAGTCAGTACAACCTCAGGGTTATTAACATTACTGGTGCATGTACATAAATATTTCTATTGACTACATTCATTCATTTATTTACTTAGTGACCATCTACTGATAGCTCCTGGGAGAGATAAGCAGGACCCAGTCCCTGCCAGCAGAACTCGGTGTGACAAGATGTATACAGAAGCAAATACTTACAAAGCAATGAGGAAGGGTGTGGGTGGATGTCCACATTCTCTAAGACCTGGGAAGAGAGGATTGCGAGGAAGGACATCCTAGAAGTGAGATCTGAGTGTAGTTTCAGCGCTGGCCAGAAGCTGACCCTGTGGAAGAACCAATGGAAATGCGGATTGAATTGGAATCCCCTGGTATGTTTCTAACTCTACCATTTGGGGCAAGTCAGCTTGAGCATGTCCCAAATTATACATCTCTTCCCTCTCTTATTCCCACTCTTATGTTTAACAGGGATCACATTTCAGTTAATTTTCAACACTTAAGAATGTACCAATGCCATCTCACTATTCCAAGTGATCAATTTCAGTTCACAATTGATCATAATGAAAGGACTAAGAGTCAAAGGGAGCACATAAACAAGTCTAGTACCTGCTAACACTAACCGATAGAATAAATAAAGGGGAGAGTGATCCAACATGGGAAGTGAGACACTCAGCAGACTCATAGAATGGCAGATGTCCTAAACAGCACTCTGGCCTCAGAATCAGCCCTAAAGGCATTCGGATCTGGCTGAAAAGCCCATGAGAGTATTTCAGGCATGGAAAGCCAAGACACTCTGGCAAAAGATCTCTGTGAGTGCGATCCCAGTGGAAAGAACAGGTCTTCAAAGAAGGAGGTACCTTTCTCTGAAGGGAGGAGAGAACCTCCACTTTGACTATGACCTTGTCTAAACAAGCTAAGAGTCGGAGAACTCAGAGGGCTTCCATAGCCTTGGAAACTCATGACTGGAGCATAGGGAGATTACTGATGCCATAGACAGGAGTGTCAATTGGTAAAGTCAACAACAGGAGTCACTGTGCACTTACTCCTCATGTAGGATCTCTGTCCTTAATGTGCTGTGCATTGAGATTTAATGCTATAACGAGTACTCAAACAATATATTTCACTTTGTGTTTCTATGGGGGTGCAAACTGTTGAAATCTTTACTTAATGCATACTAAACTGATCCTCTGTAAAAAAAAAAAAAAAAGAAAGAAACTATCAACTCCCAACTTGACTCTCACTGGGATTAAACATGACAATAGGTCTGATCTGATTTCATCATCATTTAAAAAAATCATCTATTATTTTTCACTTTATGTTTCCGTGTGGGAGCAAACTGTTGAAATCCTTACTTAATGTATACTAAGCTGATCTTCTGTATATTAAGATAATCGAAAATGAATCTTGATGTGAATGGAAGGGGAGAGGGAGTGAGAGGGGGGAGGGTTGTGGGTGGGAGGGACGGTATGTGGGGGAAGCCATTGTAATCCATAAATCGTACTTTGGAAATTTATATTCATTAAATAAAAGTTAAAAAAAAAGAACCAATGGAAGTGCATCCAGTAGCCAGCGACTGAGAGCTGAGTGATAGCTGAGAGTGGGGGAAAGAACTGATCCTGGCTCAGTGTTTCTGGATCTAAAGAACCAAGCAGAGGAGGCCTGCCATGGATACCATGGTCCTCGAGGGATAGAAAACGGGGAGCCTGCTCTAGGGGTTGATGAGGTCCCTAAGGCTCATGGGGCTTGATTTCAGGCTGCCCAACGTGCTGTGACCAAGCGCTGTGGGCTGCACGCCAATTTTGAGGGGGCTGCACATGGGCCCACAGGACACAGCCTCAGGCTAGCATCCCACCAGCAAGGAGCCTGTGTCCAGTCTGCACAGCTTTGGCCAAAGCAAACATATCCATCAGAGGACAAGTTCTGGATTTTCACAGGCTCCTCAGACAGTGTGTGGGACAGGAAGGGGCATGCATCAGCAGAGGGTCTGTCTGGTCCTGAGAGGCACATCATTCCAGTGCAAGCCAGATGCAAACGCTGAGCCTTCCTGAGACGGAGTGGGTTAGCAGGTGGAAATGTGCTCCTTTGGGGCCTCATAAAAATAATCATTGTTTCCACATTAACACACAATAATAGTAGAAATATCTGATATCTTTCGCCAGCGCGGCAGCACAGTGGGTTAATCCTCCACCTGCGGTGCCGGCATCCCATATGGGCACCGGTTCTAGTCCCAGCTGCTTTTCTTCCAATCCAGATCTCTGTTATTTACTGGGAAAGCAGTAGAAAATGGCCCAAATCCTTGGGCCCCTGCAACTGTATGGGGGACTGAAAGAAGCTCCTGCCTCCTGGCTTTGGATCAGCACAGCTCCAGCTGTTGCAGCCATTTGGAGAGTGAACCAACAGACGCAAGACCTTTGTGTCTCTTTCTCACTATCTGTAACTCTACCTCTCAAATAAAATAAATAAAAAACCTTTAAAAATAAATAAAAATAAAAAATCTGATGTCTTTCATATCTGAGTAGAGTCTTCTGCATCAGGAAGAGGTACCTGCAGAATCTGGATGTGGATGGGGAATTATCACAAAAAAAAAAAAAAAAAAAAAAAAAAAAAAAAAACAAGCGTGAACCCCATCCCCAGCCCAGCCAGTGAGCACCCGAAGTATTATCACATGTGCAGAGGCAGCTGGTGCACCTGCTACTGTGGGGTTCATGGCCCTAACTTCCACCCATCACACAAGGGAAAGTGACCAGCCTGGGTGATGGAAGCAGCCTCACACGTGTGACAGAGCCAGTTCCTCTGCAGTGAGCTGTCCAGAAAAGGTCAGCTCCAGCAAAACTAAAGTTTGTTAATACCTACTATGGAAGCATTCAATGAAGTGATTTTCAAGCTAGAGGCATACCTCATCATATGCATTTGAATATTTGAAAGTTCTCTACTAATAGGAAGAAATCCAATTGTCCACCTGATTGAGGGATGGGTGGTGCCTTCGTTTTCTGCATCTGGGAGGTTTGTGGATTTTCAGCATGAGTTCTCAGTGTTTGCAGAAGAGGCTCTCACTTTGAACTGCCTGGAAATAGACCAGTCCTTATGTGAAATAGCTTCTGAAAAGGCCCCAGGTGAGTCTCAGGCATGATGCAACCCCTGACCCCTTCCTGAGGTGGGCTGGACCTGCTGACCCAATCCCAGTGGCCGGAACACGGCAATGGTAGTGGGACATCATCTCTGAGATGAGGATGCTCTGGGCTCGGCTTGCTCTCTCTCCTGCCTGCTAGCAGGCTACACGCTGTAATTGGGGCAGGCACAGGCACAGGGCTGAGGCCTCGGTCCAGTGGATTACAGCACTCGAGTCTCCCAGTGGCCACTGGGAAAGCTCAGAAGCAGATTGTAATGTGGCAGAAACCTAAGGGGTTCCAGCTAAGAACACAGCAGTCCCTGAGCAGATGCCAGAGATAGAAAAGGAGGGCTGTCTCGCACCTCTCACTGGTGGCATCGCAATGGGTGACTGCCCTGAGGAACTCCTGGGACACTGCCTGAAGATCATGCTGGGAAGCAGGCTTGGTAAGCGATTCTCAGACTGGGACAGATGGAGTTTCTCCGAGGCTGGACAGACAGAGGTAAAGAGTGCAATTCAGAGAAGCAGAGAGTAAAGCGCTGGGGTGGATACCGGTCAAACGTGCCCCAGATCTGGGGCCCAGAGAATAAGAGAAGCTGCCATCGGGAAAGGCAGCTGAGAAACGGGGCTCCACAGGCCCAGGGAGCCCGAGGGAGGGGCAGCATGGGCTGCACCCAGAGTCTGAGTCTTCACATCACGGTTTGCAACAATGGCAACGAAACTTGAGTTTAAAGCACCTAGCTGTGACTACAGCACAAACATGGGCTTGAGAGGGTGAGACCTGGAGGCAGAAAAACATTTAGGGGGGGCCGGCGCCGTGGCTCACTTTGTTAATCTTCCACCTGCGGTGCCAGCATCCCATATGGGTGCTGGCTTCTAGTCCTGGTTGCTCCTTTTCCAGTCCAGCTCTCTGCTGTGGCCCGGAAAGGCAATGGTGGATGGCCCAGGTGCTTGGGCCCCTGGACCCGCATGGGAGACCAGGAGGAAGCACCTGGCTCCTGGCTTTGGATTGGCGCAGCTCCGGCCGTAGAAGCCATTTGGGGGTGAACCAATGGAAGGAAGACCTCTCTCTCTCTCTCTCTCTCTCTCTCTCTCTGTCAAATTAAAAAAAAAAAAAAGAAAAACATTTAGGGGACCAGGGAAAGTAACCCAGGACAATGACATCTTTCAAAACCACAACCAAGATAGGCAGCCTGAGTAAATGGAGCACAGGACATGAGTGCAAAACTATGAGGAGAGAGAGGAAAGTGGAGGCAGCGCAGTTTCTGAATGCCCAGCACGCAGGATTCTTCACTCATTCCTCACACTGATACAGAAGCAAGGTATTCCATGTGCAAAGCACCCATGCCCCAGAAGCTTAAATAAAATACAATCTGTGAAGCTGAAGAAGACTGACGCTCAGCCTGACTCCAAGCACACAGTCTCAAGAGACAAAGACGAATGATGAGTGCCCTGAAAAGCCAGCGACCCCAAAGAGGTCATTCTCCAAGAGGTTTTCAGGGAAGGAGGGGTGAAAAGAGCAGGTTATTTAAAATATAAGAAGTTGGGGGCGGCACCGTGGCGCAGGAGGTTAATCGTCTACCTGGATCGCCAGCATCCCATATGGGCACTGGTTCTAGTCCCGGTTGCACCTCTTCCAATCCAGCTCTCTGCTATGGCCTGGGAAAGCAGTGGAAGTTGGCCCAAGTGCTTGAACCCCTGTATTCATGTGGGAGACCTGGAAGAAGCTCCTGGCTCCTACCTTCAGCCGTTGCAGCCATTTGAGGAGATGATGGAAGACCTTTCTCTATGTCTGTCCCTCTCACTGTCTGTCACTCTAGGGCTCAAATAAATAATAAAAATAAAAATAAATAAAATAAAAGAAGGAAGGCCACTTATTTTAGAAGAATCAAGTTTACCTAATGCAGAACCTGCAGACATAAGTTTTTTTTTTTTTTCATTATAATTTGAAACTGACATCCAAAACACCCACAGGTGGTGCTGGTAGCTGGCCCTGAAGGGGACTGCACCAGCTGTGGGTACAGAGTGGACATGCACTCTGGATGGCCCAGTGACCCAGTGGGTGCCTGGGGCTCAGTGTGAAGATTAATGCCATCTCTCTCAGGCTATAAAGGGTCCCAGTGTGGAGGACAAATCATGGTCATCCCACATGCATAGTCCTCTTTCTCCTAGAGACTCCAAAGCATTCCAGACGTCATCACCCCCTGGTGTAATCCAAATTCCAAGAAAGTCAAAAGAAGATAAAATGAACTTGCAGAAAGATGAGAGAACTTGAGTTATGGCAGAAGCTTCATCTGTCTCCAGGGATGCAAGCTCCTCAGGTGGATAGATCTTCCCTCTTTATGGAAAACCAGGTTACAGCCCGGAACCTCGTCAGGAGGATGTTAGCATCGCCACGTGCGGCACCAACCGTCCCTCAGAGGCTTGTGCCCCGGCTCTAGGGGCTGCATGGAAGCACCTGTGGCTCAAGTTGATGCTCTCGAATTGTTAGGAGGTAATCACAGGTGTCTTTCATCAGTTAGAACTTTGATAGGTAATAGTACTTGACAATATATCCACTACTACCCATGGTTTTCATCTAAATTTACAGAAACAAAATTGGAGCAATAACAGAAGAAATGGTTAAAGAGCTTGGAGAGTTCATGGAAAAGGACAATTGTTTTCTGGAAATAAAGAGATAGCACTCAGAACTGGCTGTGTCAATCCATTCTGGCTTAGCCCAAGGACTCAGAGCCCAGAGCCAAGGAAAGCAAGGCCATGTTCAGAGCTGCCACAGACACAGGCCATGGACCACTGCAGGCACTGGTGGAGCTGCAGCCACAGTCACTCCCCACGAGGGGCAGGTTCTGCTGTCCTCTGCCACGTATGCTGATGCTCCCAGATTTTAAAATCACTTGTTTCTTTCTTAACACTCTTCTCTCCTAATTCTGGGATATATTCTCCCTCTTTCCCAACCAGAACAAAAATTCCAAACAGGCGAAGGAAAGAAGAGGCTGCCTGAGGTGAGGCTTAGGGTGAGCCACAGCCTCTTAGCCTGAGCCCTTCCCATCTGCCTCACCTGTCCTGGGCAGGCTTCCTTCAGGGGGAGCTGCCTTTCCCTGACCACCTCCCAGTGAAAGAAGTGCAAGTGGAAGTACGCGTGTCTCCTGTGATCCCAAACTCGTAGAATGAGCCTCAGAACAAAAACTGCAACTTAACACTGAGCAATGGTTGGGTTGATAACAGATAAGACCTTGAACCCAGGGGACTGAGGAAGACACAAGCCTGAGTGTCACCTGTTAACTTCCAAAGGAGGGACAGCAAGCTTGGTGGAGAGTCCTCTGCTCCCCAACCCTCTGAAGGCACTGGGACATGGCAAGCCCTACCATCCTCCTTCCTAAGCCTGAACCCAGTCACTCAGTCAGTGTTTACCACTTCCTGTTGTCATGCGTTGGCTAAGAGATCCGGCTGCAAGCACCACAGTGCAGTGGGGCTTCCTTTCTCATGGGGAGGGATGCAACATCAGGAGGAACAGAAATACATGAGCAAGAGAGTATCTGCTGAGCTCCCTGACAGGAACCAAAGGTGTGTTGATTCAGAGCGATGGACGGAGGGAGGTGGGCTAACTTGGATGCTGTGGTCAGGGAGGGGAGGTAGGAGAGGCAGGGAGGGGTGACTCCTGCAGGCCCTGGAGGCCCTGGCAGGGAGTCTGGGCTTGTTCTAAGTCCATGGGGAACAACTGGACAGCTGTGAACAGGAGAGGGAGGAAGCTGTAGGGAAATGATGCGGCCATGTTCCTGTGATAGGAAGGTCATTCTGAATTGCAGACTGCAAATTGGAAACAGGGAGAGCAGCTGGGAGGTTATCACAGGAACTCGGGCTGAAAACAATAGCTCCCTAGGCTGCAGCTTTGCAACCACGAGGGAAGTCATTGGATGAAGCCTGCACTTGGAGGTGGAGGAAACATGTCTACTGAAGATTTGAGTGTAGATTTTAAAGGAAGGGAGAGAAAACTGATTTCTATGGTTGGCATTTAATATACATTAATTTTTTAAAATCTCAATTTTATATTTCTATTCTTATTAAGACATTTGTAATTTTTCCAAAGTCCTTGTACTTTCTCTAAATTAGTTCATCAAAATATAAAAATAAAATATTCAGAACTCACATGTCTCTCTCTGGAACCAAAGCACAAATTTCTGTTTACCGATCCATGACTTGTCTTCCAAAACCTGAACATGACTAATTGTTATTCTTTCTTTCTGGAGTAAATGTGGTGTGATGGTGAGATGGTATTCCAGAAAGAGGGAGGCGTCGGGGACACACACACAAAGACTGAGCAAAGACACGGTCAAGACACAACTCCATGTCTGCGGGCTCATCCTGAGAGGCCAGTGCACTGTCGGTATGGGTGGGGCAACAGCGCTCTTGGACAAGAAGCATGAGAGACAAGTTTCAGTGAACTTGTCTTCTTTTTTTTTAACTTTCATTTAATGAATATAAATTTCCAAAGTACAGCTTATGGATTACAATGGCTCCCCCCCATAACGTCCCTCCTACCCGCAACCCTCCCCTTTCCCACTGCCTCTCCCCTTCCATTCACATCAAGATTCATTTTCAATTCTCTTTATATACAGAAGATCAGTTTAGCATATATTAAGTAAAGCTTTCAACAGTTTGCTCCCACACAGAAACACAAAGTGTGAAGTACTGTTTGAGTACTAGTTATAGCATTAAATCACAATGTACAACACATTAAGGACAGAGATCCTACATGAGGAGTAAGTGCACAATGACTCCTGTTGTTGACTTAACAAATTGACACTCTTGTTTATGGCCTCAGTAATCACCCTAGGCTCTTGTCATGAGTTGCCAAGGCTATGGAAGCATTTTGAGTTTGCTGACTCTGATAATATTTAGACAAGGTCATAGTCAAAGTGGAAGTTCTCTCCTCCCTTCAGAGAAAGGTACCTCCTTCTTTGATGACCCGTTCTTTCCACTGGGATCTCACTCGCGGAGATCTTCCATTTAGGTCATTTATTTTTGCCAGAGTATCTTGGCTTTCCATGCCTGAAATACTCTCATAGGCTTTTTAGCCAGATCCGCATGCCTTAAGGGCTGATTCTGAGGCCAGAGTGCTGTTTAGGACATCTGCCATTCTATGAGTCTGCTGTGTATCCCTCTTCCCATGTTGGATTGTTCTCTCCCTTTTTTATTCTATCAGTTAGTATTAGCAGACACTAGTCTTATTTATATGATCCCTTTGACATTTAATCCTATCATTATGATCAATTATGAACAGAAACTCATCAAATGTGATGAAGAGAGGTAGAGAGTTTATTCCTTCCATGGCCAAGGAGCCCACAGATGTGTTCATTCCTTTCTCTTTTCCAAGCTTTGGCATCAGGGCATTCTCACGTTTGTGTTCTTGTCCCCAGGTTCCCTTGATTCTCTCCCTTTCCACCTCCCTCTCTCCTCTGGTGACATTGCCTGTAGGTCACTGATTCCAATCTATTACAGCTATCTGTGTCCTCCACCGAACAGCAAACTAAGCGATGCTTTTCTCACCAGAGGTGCGTATACCTCCCGTTTCTTCCTGGACTAGAATCTCTCAGATCTCAGATGGGGTTGCTTCTCTCAGTGTGTCATTTAATCTCTTCAGTGGAACTTAGCATTCTTTACTCATTTTTATATTCCTTAATCTTCAGCAGGAGAATGAAATGTATTTAAATATGTCTTCTCATTAAAAAAACATAAATAAACTCAATTTTAAAAAGAGGAGGAGGAGCAGGAATAGCTGGCCTAGATCCACACCTGCATCTCCACAGCTCCAAGAATCCGCAGAACGGTGCGACAAACCCATAGGGACTTGGCTAATCAAGGTGAGTATCTGGTGCAGCTGTAGCTTTTAAACACAGGGACTTAAGTTTTAAATTAGGGAGAAATGTGTGGGGCAGAAAGTTTAAAAACAAGTAAGAAAAATGTTATTGTCAGGAGCTAATGCTGCTTAAAGCCCTGTTGTAAGTTAATGTGAATTATGATACAAGGAAAGCATTCAACATGCTTTGACTCACTGACTATAAACAGATATAAGCAAAATACCAAAAGTATTGATGACTTCAGCTCGAAGAACAGCATGCTCCCTACTGGCTCACTTTTCAGCTGACCAGAAATGCTAAGCGCTACAACTCATGCCTGGGACAGACTCCTGTGACAGCACTTTCTGTGGCTACGAAGCACAATGCAGATTAAAGCAGCCATTATTGCTGCATTATCTTCTGACCAGTGGCCTCAGATAGGAACAGGGAAAGTAGCTGCTAAGGAAGACAAATGAGATAATGTAGATACAATATTTCTTGAAGGCTAAAATGTTTTATAAACATCACTTGGCCAGTTGTCCTAGTAAGACTGGAGCATTATGAACAGTTAAATTTCTCACACTATAGCCACCTCACATATAGCACCAACACTGGGAGCAATTGGCTGGGGAGCTGTGTGTTATTATCTCCTGGATGGCCATGGATAAGGGTGTTTGCAATTGAGATTGTGCGAATGGGATTTAAACCAGCAGACTCCAGCCTTTATCTCAAACAGATGTCAACATCAGAGATGCTAAAGCAAACTGCTTTTCATAAAAATGTGTGAAGAAAGCTTGAAGCCACAGAGAGATAGAAAGAACAAAATTTATCAGCAGAGCCTAAAATGAAATTTGGTTCCCAGTTGTTTGCAGAAGGAAAGTATTGTGTTATATTATGCTGAGGTGCAAAAAGATCAAGAAAGACTACAAGTCCTCAGGGAAAAGCAGCAGAGAGATGGTTTTTGATGTGGTGTGCCAAACCCAAGCTCTCAGGAGGACTAGTCGTAGTGTCCATTAGAGCTGGCACTGACGATGAACAGGCTTGCCACCTGGGCTGTCCAAGGTGGCAGCCAGCAACCTCTGACTGCAGAACTCTTGAAATATGACTAGAATGACCAAGTGGCTGAACGTTTGACTTCAGTTTCATGTAGTTAATTTGCATTTCAATAGCCACGTGTGACTTTTGTAAGTTATAATCTACAGCATAGGCCTATGGTTGCAATAGCATTACAAGACAAAAAAGAATCCCATTGAGTTGGACATCTAATCATTCATTCAATGCAGAAAATTCCCAGGGCATGCTCACTTCTGTGCTAGCCACCGTAATGCAGACATCACACACAGGTTCTTCCCGTGGAAGGCTAAAGACAAGTAGAACACAAGTGAGGCCGCAATAAAATGGAAATGCAGAATTGCAGGCAGGCACAGTCCTCTTTGGGAGTTAAGAAGTGAGTGGAAGGTGGGGTGTTGGAGAGGTGCTGTTGAAAAACGGGCTTTTGACTGAGTCCTGAAGAGTGGCTAGGTGTTTGGCAAGAGTCTCAATTTTCTGTTGCTAAAGCCAATTACCTGAGCTCAAGGTACTTACAAGAAGAGAAGCTTATTTGGCATGTGAATCTAGAAAGACCGAGCTCTGGCACCAGTGCTGAGTGAGGGCCTCCTTGCTTTATCACGGCAGGTGGCACAGGGTGTGTGTGCTCACTGGGTCACCCATCCTCTTCTAGTGAAGACACTGACACCAGCACAAGGGTCCTACCCTCAAGATCCCATCCAATTCTAATCTGTTCCTAGAAACCCACCTCTAAATATCTTTAGCATATGAGTTTCTGGATGAAAGTTTCAATATATGATCTTCCAGGGGCCACAGTCAAACCAGAAGAGACAGGGAGAAGACTCCAGAGAGAGGCAGTGGTGAAACTGAATGTAGAACAGTGCACCCTCAGGACTCAAGGTACAGCTAAACACTCTCGTGTGACCTGCACACCCCTGACCTTCCAGTTCCCCGCAGATCTCCAGTGCCTAAGGGTTGACTTAGCAGTGGGCTGTGCTACAGAACCTACACATATCTTTGTCCTTATGAGTTCAGTTACTGTGTTAAAAGAGGAGTTTTTATTCATAAGCCCATCTGTGTGAGGTGCTTTTATTCTACTGTGATGTGATGAAAGACCAAGGAACCCAGTTAAGTACGAAAACTAAAAGCAAAATGCAAATTACGAGTATTCAAAACAAACATTAGAGTCTAGAAGGGCCACACAACTTGAAGGACTATGTGCTCAACTTGCTTTTTCCATTGCATTTTAAATCATCAAATCTGGAAGTTATATAAATATATATGCCATTATTATTTGGTTTATGTTAGAAAAGTGATAGCTCCCCTTGGCCAGACTATGCTGAAAGAAAAGTTCTTGGCCCTGCCTCAGAGCTTTGGCAGATGAGTGTCAATTTATGTTTTTCAAGGGATAATAAAATATTTGAGTTGTATCAGTTTTGTGACTCCATGTTTTGCTCAAACGTTTCAATGAATGGATGAAGTGCCATTCTGGCTTGTGCCTTAGTGAGACCTCTGCTACTCAGAATGGAAGAAGTTTGAACTGGGGATGGAGACATGTGGGAGGTGGGGTGGGAAAAGGACCAAGAATCATCCTGGGAACTTTGTATGCTGTGCTGGAGCAGGAGAGGAAGAGTGTTGGGGGTGGAGGTGGTCAACAGTCTGTTGTACAAGCGATGAGTGGACTGTAACATAATAGGAGCGATCACAGCACAGTGAACTAAATGAGCTCCGTATGAACAACCTTGAAGAGTAGACCTCAGCGATATCAGCAAGGAAAAGAGTGGTCTTGACACACAGGAATCAGACCATGAGGTATCCTGGACCTGCAGAGCACTGGACCTCATGGTCTTTCTCTGGAACGGGCCCTTTCAATCCGAGGCTAAGTGATAGTGGAATCTCACCTGTCTCTGCAGCGGCAGCCTTCATGGGCCTTTGGAAGTAGGAGGTGATCGAGGATGACAACTGGGGCTTGTGGATGAAGTGAAAATTTGAAAGGATGGGAAGATGGAAAGATCTGTTGATTGACTAACTGTAAAGGGTGAATCCAAGGGGAACATCAGGGATGTATCAGTTGTACAAGCCTTTATAAATCGTTGAACTGTTCAATGCATTCCAAATACTGAGGTCAGTGCTATTTGCTATGTATGATAAAAGGATAGGGGTTGGGCCATTTAAACCTAATGATAGATTGTTTTTAATTTATGTAAGGTTGCTCTGGTAACAGGATTCCTTTTTTTTCTCTCTCAAAGTTTAGGACCCAATGATATAATAAGGAAACTAAATAAATGTCTCCTTGTACATATTAGACAATAAAAATATATCAGTATATCTATGCTTGTTCTACAATACCTGTTGTGAATCATATTACCTATAGCTCTCCAATCAAATGGATCAGAAGCATTTGGGTCATTTGAAAATGATACAAATATGCTAAAACAAAGAAGCTATTGTACAGCTTTATATATCAAATTTGATGTAATACATATATAATGAATAATGGTCTTTTTAAAATTGTATTTATCTATTTGAGAGGCAGAGTTACAGAGAGAGAGCGAGAGAGACAGAGGTCTTCCATCCACTGGTTCACTCCCCAAGTGGCTGCAACAGCCGGAGCTGCACCTATACAAAGCCAGGAGCCAGGAGCTTCCTCTGGGTCTCCCACATGGGTACAGGGGCCCAAGGACTTGGGCCATCGTCCACTGCTTTCCTAGACCATAACAGAGAGCTGGATCGGAAGTGGAGCAGCTGGGACTTGAACATTACCCATATGAAATGCCAGCACTGTAGGCAGTGGCTTTACCCACTACGCCACAACACTGGTCCCCATTGCTTCTTTTTAAATGTTAAGAATTGATTTGGAGAATCAAAGAACATGGGTGTTATGGCATAAGGAAGCGCCCACAGCAGAAACTGAAAATATGAATACATGCTTTCCTAAAGCTGTGAAGGTGGGCCAGGAACCGTCCTGAGAGCAGAGGCAGCTGGCTTGAGTCAGAGACAAGGTCAGGAAGGAGTGGAAAGTGGAGAATGTGTGGTCACACACAAATGTCCTGCTCAACATCCCAAAAGGCAGAACAGAGATAGATGAGCGGCGGGAGGTCCTAGAGTGGTGGGTAGGGAGCCAATGCCTGGCTTGCCCAGGGCAAACCCTGTTCACACTGCAAACTCATGGAGAATCTCTGGACAAGGAGGTGAATGCAGGGGATTAAGATGTGGTGCAGTCAGGCAGACGTGGGCTAAGTGAGTGTCCAGGTCTCCCAGGGTTGGCCTGGGAGAAATTCCTGACTGGCTCTGTGAGGGCCAAGGAAAGCCCTGACAGAGGGGAGAAGCCATAGCACAGCAGCTCGGAAAGGCCAGAGCCAGGACTGAGCCTCATGGACCCAGGTGCATGAACAGGTGCAGGGGGTGGCAGCCCATGGGACAGGGATATCCCTTCTGTGCTTGCTGCAGGGGGAGGAAGGTTGCCTCAGCACCGGCCCTGGGCACTCCTGTAGCCCTGACCACCAGTGGAGGCAGCACCTGAGGCATAGGCAGGACTGTCCACAGGTGGCAGAATCTGGTGGGACTCACAAGGTGAGCACCCTGGACACGAGGCCCTCCGGCTGCCTCTGAGAGGACAGGACACTCCCAGCAACATGTGCCCTCCTGGGAAGGAGGGGACAGAACCTAGGCAAGACCACTCTAATGTTCAGGGCGTGACGGAATTGACTGGAGTCTCTCCTCACCCCTCCATCAAGTTCAAGAAGAATTCAAGAAGAATTAGACCCGGAGTCATCCCTGAGGGACATCCAAACACAGCGTCCTCATCTGCACAGGGCAGAAAGAAGCCCATCCCGTGGAGTAGCTGAGGGCAAGGAAGCTCAGCACAGCTGAGCTGGGGAAAGAAAGACCTCCCTCCAAGAGAGATCCCAGTCGGGTTCCTGGGATACACAGCAGTTTTGCTTTTTTGCTTAGTAATAGCATCCTGTTTCCTCTGTGTCCTGCTGTTAAAAGGAGAATGACTGGGATTGGAACATCTCCCTCCACGAGCATTCAGGGTTACACAGCTTCTCCCCAAAATCCACCCACCACAGCCCTGGGCCACCTCCGGGAGTGTGTAGGTGGGGGCTCTGTCTCCTGAGGACCCCAAGCTGAGAGAGTGCACAGGACCCTGTCTGTGGACGAGGCAAGCAGGTGGAGGGGAGAGTTACTGAGATGCCCTCCCATGAATGCCTCTCCCCAGGCAGGGCTCTCTGGAGCAGAAGCCTCTAGAAGACTCAGTGGTCAGCAGGCAGGAGGGGATGAGTACGGCGTGGGGACAGGAGGCCAGGCTGGACCTGCAGTGGTGGCAGCTCTGACTCCTGCTGAGATGAACCCTTCCTCCACCTGGAGGAAATGGCCACAAGTCTGGAAGCCAGGTCTCCAGTTCCCGTGCCATTGGGTTTCCAGTTGCTGTAATCTAGCCTTGTGGACGAACGAGGCCTCGTTTTGCACTCACTCACTGGCCGGGGAGATGTGGGACATTCAGGTATCCTCGGGCCCACTCTGCTTCATCAAGCACAGATTCTGCAGCATAAGAAAGGCCCTGCCTGATGCTGGAGCAGGGACTGGACTGAGCCACGTGAGACCTTCTCTAAAGTGTGGACACAAGTCCAGATCATGCCCTTGAGAAGAGCAGCACCCTGTGCCCTTCCTTGTTCCCTAGAAGGAGCAAAGACAACTCCATAATCAAAGTCAGAATTGCCTGCTAACGTGCTGAGCACACCCAGGTAAGCCTAGTGCCTGTGGGTCAGCACTCAGACACTCCTCATCTGTGTTAAGCAAATAGTGACATGGCTAAATATTGAAACATCTGTGTGTGTGATATTCATCTAAACAGCACAAAATATTCTACAGGGCATCTCTAAAGGGGTTATGTGTTCTCCCAGTTAAGCTTTGTACAGAAATATCCTATGAAAGAGGACAAAACAAAGTTGGAAGACAACAAATGTTCTACGTGAAGGCGTGAGTAAGGAGGTGAGGATAGGAGGGCAGGTCACGGAACCAGCAGACGTGTCACTTCTTGGTTCATCGAGGCTGACAGACACAAGACCCTTCCTGCAGCCATGGCCCTGAATGACCAGCCCTCATACTCAGCAATCCCCGACAGTGTTTTCTAGAATAATAGTGGCAGCCTGCAAAGCTCTCATTTAACATTTTAGAATATTGCGATGTGGTCAGTAAGAAGAAAAACGGCTTTGATTTAGCCCAAGTCCTCACTTGGGAGTCAGTGACTGCAGACCTGACTGGGTTCAGATCCCAGCTCTTCCACTTACTCTGTGGCCTGAGGAAGCAACTCATACCTTTTCTAAAATACAGCTTTGATATCAGCCAAATGGAGATAAGAAAAGCACCAGTCTTCTTAGAATTGTTTCTATGAAATCTGTTCTCCTTACAGTCATAAAAAATTTTTAAAAGCACCAATCTTACTGTGTTTTGTGAGAATATAAAGTCATGTTGTATAACCTTTTAGCAAGATGACTGATGTGTAGCAAGAAACCAACAAAGATGAGCCATTATCAGCAACGTTCTTATGATGCTGAATCAAACACTTATGCCTCCAAAAACTGTAAAACACAGAACACATGAAAAGGTGATGGCGGAGGCCAGATCTGAGTCCCATGTTCCAAGTGTCTGAAAGATTCAAGACCACCAGAGGCTCATCTGCACAAGGGCCCAGACCACCATTTTATAATTTATATGATTTCAAAGGTCGCTGCTCTACAGCTTGAGGAAGGGCAGTGAGCTCTTGCAGTCCTTATGAATTCAGAAGGGTTTCAGTGACCCACAGTCCCAGGCCTGGCACATTCAAGCAAAGGCAAGGATTCTCTGCTGAGGACCCCTTGCCTCAGCCTGGAACAGGGAATGGGGAACCACGCCAGCACACTCTGCGCCAATGCTCCAGGAAGTTACGGAGTTTTCACAACGAAAGGACCAACGTCCTCCTGAGCTGTGGTCACAAAATCCAAGCCATCTAAGGTTGACTTTAGGAATAATGGCCATGTGGGGACAGGGGTGGGAGATTTCTGGCTCAGACAGAAATACAGATTGGGCAGCAGTGACTCCCAAGCAGCAACAGAGAGTGACAGTGCTGAGGGTGACAGATAGTATGTGGTCATGGGAGGTCTGAATGGCAGGGCTCCCAGGAGAAGGGAGGGGCCTCCAAGAGCAAGTCCTGGAGAGCCACAAGCAAGAGGGCACAGATAGCCAATGACCACTGCCCGGAAGGCCATGTTTGCTCCCAGGTTGGGGAGAATCGTCAGGAATGGGTGACCTTCCACATGCAAACCTTGGTGCACTGCAAGGGGAGCTGAGAAGAATTTGGATAGAGGAGCGAATGGCAAAGCTATCTTACTGGTCGCTTCGCCATGGGCTCCTGAACCTTGGCAGGAACAGTAGATAATTCCTTTAGTACTAGCAGAAATATCTCCAGGTGCAGCCAGGTGTCTCTGCTTGCAGGGACGGGGATAATAATAACTTCCTAATGAATACCAATGCTTCCCAACATTCAGGTTTTGTAGGCAGATTTGCAAGGGAGCTCTGGCAATTTGGAGAAGCTGCCGAGAACCATCTAGTGAATGTTCCTCATTCCAAGAGAATCCCTCTTACAAATATTACATAAACAGGTGAGGGCAATATTCACACCCCAGCCCGGGCAGCACCTGTGCCTTGGAAGTTACTCCTGCGCTGGCTGTTCTCTCAAATGCTGCATCCCTCAATGAAGACCACTGTGGTGTGACTGTTTGTCTTCCAGACATGGTTCTACAAGGACAGGGCCACATCTCATTCGTATTTATATCCCTGGAGTGTAGCAGAGTCCTTAACAAAGCCTCCTTTCTCTATAACCATTTGTTGGTTGATTGACTTAAGATAATAGAAGAAGGAAGCAATATGACACAGAAAATACGTATTTTCTACCCAATATGAAAGAATTCCCACAAACAGCAATGATATGTTACCGCTCTATCACACAGGGAATGCAGCTAAAAGCAGTAAGTTCAGCACAACAAAACAATGAAGCTGACATCTGCCGAAGCTGAATCTAGGCTGGAGCAGAGAAGTAGACTTTCTCCAAAAAGAAAAGTCACCTCCCAAGTCCGTGCAGCATGGGTGCATTTGTGTGTGCAAAGCTCAGGACGACAAAGCCCCGGGCCCATGCTTATTACTTGGGTGCATCTATTTGCACATTTCATGTGCTCTCGGCAGCCAGGACAGAACTCGGCTTTGTGCTCCCTGTGCCACGCAATATGCTGCTCTGTGGCTCATGTCATCCTGATGGATGCTGCCTCTGTCTTGCAGCTGGAGAGCGCTTGAACCAAAAGGTTGCCCTTCCCTTGAAAAATGAATGGGGCATTCACGTGCACGCTGCAGATTATCAAATCAATCTCTGCTGCTCTCCGAGGGACTGAACTCCAAGGAGAGCAGCATCTGCCAAGACCAGCATCCCATCCCCATGCAGAGCCCTTGCAGCTCTGCAAGGACTCGAGACTTTCTGGCCAACGTGGCAAAGTCAACCTGCAGCACACCGTCCATCACACAAATAAGAAACGAGCTGTGCGTGGATGGAGGCTGCTGATGCCTCGCCTTCTAAGGAAGAAATCGGGACTCAAACCACTTCGAGTCCTAGGCCAGCTCTTTTGCAGATAAATTCCACGATAAATATCAACAGGGTTATTGTCAAACATACTTCAATTCAGTTGGCAATTATGAATTTTATTGTATTTTTACATACATGAAAATGCCTCTGCCACTCCCTTGCCTAAAACGACTTTGTGGTTTTCTTTCTAATAAAATCCACAACCCACACATCACAGTGGAATCTTCAGGCCCCAGCCCTGAGTCAGCATCCAGCAGTCCTGTTGGTCTGTAAGCACACAACCGTACCACAGGCGGTGCCCCAAGCCTTTCAGGCTCTCATATAATCCAGCCTTTGCCTCTGGAGCATCCTTTTCCCAGGTTGTCTCCTTCAGAGACTCCTGCGCAGTGTTCCCCACCACCAGCTCATCTACAGTTTTGTCTTCTGCAACTTTCCAGGTAACTGTGGCCCAAAAACATTAAACAGAAAATTCCAGAGCTAAGCAGTTCCTAGGTTTTAAGTAATATTTAAGACCATATATTTTTATGATTGCTCTATTTTATTATTGGTTAGTTTTGTTGATCTCTTACTATGCCTCATGTGTAAATTAAACCTTACTAAGGGTAAGTATGCGTAAATACCTAAGAAAAACAGTGTTAAGAGTAGGATTTGGGGTTGTGCACAGTTTGAGGCACCCAGTGGGGGTCCTAGAACACACTGCCCACAGATGAAGGGTGCTACTGTCTCCCTGATGATTTGGCTTGAAGTACACCTCATCATCTTCCTAATGCCCTTGGCCAAACCTTCTGTTTCACCTTTCACCTACCTTACCTTGAGCCTTCTACTGTGGAAGCAGTAGCATGGATGGTAGCACGGATGATTATAATTGATTTTTTTATCTGTTCCCCAACACTTAGCGGCCACATGAGGGCAAGGGACATTCAGTTGGGAATGGATATATCCAGTGTCTGACTTTGTATCTAACAAATAAGGACTCTCTGCCTCCCAGAAGAAGTGATGGATACATGCAAGGGCTTTGAAAAGTTCATGAAAAAATGTGTTTAAGGAAAAAAAAATCTAGGTATGGATTGCAAATTTTTGCACCAATATAAAGATTCATTTCACACAAATGTTTTGAAGAATGCTCATCTACTGCAACCCTTTCAAAAGAAGAAAGGAAACCACATATAGGCAATCAACACAGTTTGAACAAACAGAAATAGGAAGACAATGGAAAAGAAAAGTGCAACCATGCAGACCCTGATGGCTGCTGCAGTTAGGAATACAATGGTAGTCCTGCCTGTTGCCAATATAAAACCGTAACCCTCAACTCCATTCTGTTAGTAGGACAGCAAGGGAGTTATTGCTTGGACAAAGCAAGGCTTCTTCTAGCTGCAGGTTCTGAAGGAGCTTTCTCCTGGCTGACACAGTCTCCTGGAGCAGCAGAGGGAAAACACACCCCCTGTAGGCTCTTTGATAAGACCCCTAATCTCATTCTTGACAGCAAAGTCCTCATGACTTCATCATTTCCTCAAAGGCCCTACCTTTTAGCACTGGCACATCCAGGATTGAGTTTCAACAGAGCAGAACCGGAGTTCTCAGCCTTGATCTAACACTCTCCATATGCCTACAGCATGCCATGTGCTGCGGACCCCTGAGAGCCCACTGGGAGTAGCTACTCAGTGGTGCTGGTACTGTGTCACTATCATTCATACCCACATTAGTCATGGAAAACCCACAGGGCACACATTACTAAATCAAGTTCTCACAACATTCTACAATCCCATTTTAAAGGTGGGAAAGCTGAGGCGAGGGGGCTGATACATCCAACTTCACAATAGGAGCTGTGTATAGAACCAGGGGTTTCCAACTCAGAGGAACTGTTTATTATAGTTCATAACAAATTACCTTGAAACTTGGTTGTTCACAACAACAATTGTTATCTGACAGCTTCTTTGGTCGGGAATTCAGGAGCTGCCTTCTTGGCCGGTTCTGGCTTGCAATGTTTCATTAAGTTGTAGACACGTCAGCCAGGGAAGCTTCCACGAAGCCCTGGAAGGGCTGGAGGATGCATTTCCAAGACGGCGCCCACACCAGGCTACAAAGACAGGTCCTTAAGCAGGGCAGCTGGCCTCTCCAAGGCAAGGGGGAGAGAGCAAGGAGCACGCCACATCACACTCTGACCTGGCCTCGGAAGTTACCCATCCTCGACTACCGTGCAGAGGCTGGGAGGAATACATTTCCATCTCAGGTTAACCAATTCTGGACACTTTCACACATCACCACCACACAGACGATAGGCCTGTTTCTGCCTGACAGTGATGGTGCCTGGACAGACCCCAGCTGTGTCCTGGAGTGCATTTCCAGCTCTCTTCTGAGGACCTTTCCCTCAGTGCAAAAACCATTTCTTAGTCCCTCCAAACACAGCACTGTCATCTGTCACACAGTGCTTCAGCCAGCAGCCCAAGCTTGAGCCAATCCCGAGGAAAGCACTGTGTGTCCATGCGTGTGTTGAGTTTACTGAATCACACACGCAGCCACTCACATGATCTACATGCATGACCATCATTGAAGCCTGGAAGACGGAACAAACCTATGGTGGACCTTTAAGTAGCAGAGATGGTGGTTGCCCAAACGTCTGTTCCATCCAAGGTCAGTGTTGCTTAGCTAATGACACATTTTAGCTTATGTTTAGTCAAAACCCCAGCTGAGGAGCAATCTTCATCTCGTAGCATATCCTCATTTCCTCCAAACATTCTATTTCCATATGGAATTTTTAAGATGTATTTATTTACTGAAAAGCAGAGTGATAGGGGTGAGAAAGAGACAGAGAAAGATAATTCATCTGCTGGCTCTCTCCCCAAATTCTCAAAACAGCCAGGAGACATGAACTCCAACTGAGTGTCCCACATGGGTGGCACCGAGCTAGGTACTGGGACCATCATCTACTGCCTCCCAGGCACATTTGCAGGAAGCTGAGTCAGAAGGCTGGAATAGCTGAGACTCCAACCAGGCATTTGGGTACAGGACTCAGGCATCCCAAGTGGCAGCTTAAGTCACCATGCCCCAAAGCTTGCCCCCTTATATGCAATTATTTAATCTCATCTTTTAAAAGGCACCATCATTTAGCCACAACACTCTTAAAACTTCAGGGTGCCAAGGTGTTCTAACTTCTGAACATGTAACATGTCCTTTGTTGGGGGGGAAACTTGTGATCACTGGAGACAGTGGGGGAGGGGAAGATGAGGAGGGAAGATGTGCAGGGAGGAAAGGCAGGGAGAGGAGGAGATGGGGGAGGATGGGGAAAAGGGAGAGGAAAAGGAGGAGGGAAAGGGAGAAGAAGAGATGAAAATAGAAAGGGGGAGTAGGAGGGGAGAAGAGCAGGAAGAATCTAGGGAAACCAGGCACCAGACAGAAATTATTTTAAATTGTCCTATTCAAAAGGCTGAAAACCCATCAGAAAACTCTTATCTCTGATGAGCCCTCAAGCTGTCCTTGGAATTAATGCCAAATTGGCATGGAACTTTTCAATTCTGCTCGTATTGGCCATGAGGCAGTTCCATTGTCAAGTGAACTCTGGCTATGATTGCAAATGTGGCAGAGATGCGCAGACAGGTAGTAGGATGTAATTTCGTAGTCTCTGTGATATATTCAGGAAGGCATCTTGCAATATGACACAGAAAAGAAAACCAGGCTAATAACCCAGCACATGCAGACTGTTCATTAAAGCAGCACAGGAATAGACTTGTTAAATTATAATTGTTTTTATATTTACAATTTCTCCAATAAATTATGGCTTAGTACACTAATTAGATTGTACATTGCAGTACCTGCACGTGCTGCGCTCACTCACGCCACAGCTGGCAGATGGTGTGGAGCAGATGATTCTGCTCGCAGGAGCCACGGAATTTTAAACAGACGAGTGTAATTGTGCGTGCTGCATCTCTGTGTCTCTCCAGCCACGTTTGTGGTCAGACCTGCTGTGTGCACGTGCGCATCACAGCTCAGCGTCACTGCCGAGCCCTTGTTTTGGAAAGTGTTCATGCTTTCTTTTCTAAGATCCATATTACTTATTTCAGAATTTTAGAGCAAATGTCATTGTGCAGATAAATGCCGTCATGTTGCTACAAACCACTTGAAGACATCCCTGCTAACTGATGCACCTGTGTTTCTTTCAGATAGATTACTTGACCTATCGAAAGTCTCGCTATTCATAAATCCACATCATCTACTGAAGGAAGATTTTCCCAATTTATTGAATGTTTGTTGAGTGACTGCTTGTGTCACTGCAGAAGAGAATGAAAGGACAGAACAGAACATGCAGAAACATATGGACGTTTGTCATGAACGTGGAGAGATTAAATCATCGAGAAACCAGAGGTGAAAGTCACGAGGAAGAACGCTGACCTGTCCCCCAGCTGTTTGCAGAGCTTGCTGTGGCCACTCATCCTCCTTTGGGAAAACAGGTCCCTGGATGCTGAGGTCCGGGTACCAGCATCTTACTAGGCACTGCAGCCTCGCCCAAGGACAAGGAACCCAAAAGAAAGGAAAGTTTCACTCCTCCTCAAGGCCCCTGCGAGGCTCCTGATGGTTTGGAGGCTTCTGAAGGGCAGGGTTGGTGACTCAGACCATGCTGTGAACCCAGCATGGACTAAGCATTCACACCACTAACTCACAGACCCGTAGTTTATGTAGTTTTTACCTGTGGATAGAAGGGCGGGCCAAACTTAAAAAAAAAGACAGTGTTTTTAAAGCTGACTTTGTATCTTATGTCAATACTCTGAAACATGAGTGTTCTTCAAGGAAAAACAAATACAGGGCATAGCCTGTCTGTACTTGCAGGCTGGTGACACCCACACCCCAACACAGCCTGTGCCTCGTTGCCAGCTGATTCTCAAGGCCCTTTGCTTAGATCTGTGCACGTTTGCAAACCTTGGGATGAGCAGGGCACGCATGGCCCCCGCAGAACGTGTGCCAGGAGAGAACCGGATTCTCACTCCCCTCCCTTTCTGCTTGTTTTGGAAGAGCACCCAACAGGCATGGGCTGTGATGGTCAGGACTGGGTGGTCAGCTCACAGTTCCTGCATAACCCTCTCCAAGCCCTCTAATCCTCATGTGAAGGAAGAATGGCAGGCGTCTCATCACGTTGGGCAAGGATCCAAGGCCAATCTCAGTACACGCATTCTGTGCTTGTTAGTTTCATGCAAATATTAATTATTGTAATTATTTCTTTCTTTATTCTTCTTATCTACCTGGAATTAAAAAGCCAAAAAATTAATTTCCATCAAACTAAGCTCTAATAACTGCTACTCTAATTAAAGCAACTGCCATAAAGTTGAGGATGATTTGTAGCTCTCAGAAAAGCTCGTTAACCCGAATAAATGCCATTTGGTAGGAGGCTCAGAGAAGGTAATTCTGCTGCAAGAGGTCTCGTGGCACGTATTGGGGGATGTGCACCACCATGGAGCTGCCTTTCTCTCCCTCATCCTGTTGTCTCCTTCACCAGCCCTGACACCATCCCCAAGAAGATCCAGACCAAGACTGGCCACGAGATGCCTCAGGAACAAAATATGGGGAACTTGGAGCTTCCATACAAATAGCATAGGTGTGATCCTTGGTCCTGTGTCCCTTGGTCAGTGTGCTTATGCTTAGATCACTGGAGGAGCCCCTCTGGACGGACTCACGAGGTTCAGTTGCAGAAATGTCATAGGGGAGGAGGACACAGCCTTACCAGCAATTAATTCATAAGTCAAGGGCCGGCGCTGTGGCTCAATAGGCTAATCCTCCGCCTGCGGCGCCGGCACACCGGGTTCTAGTCCCGGTCGGGGTGCTGGATTCTGTCCCAGTTGCCCCTCTTCCAGGCCAGCTCTCTGCTATGGCCCGGGGGTGCAGTGGAGGATGGCCCAAGTGCTTGGGCCCTGCACCCCATGGGAGACCAGGAGAAGTGCCTGGCTCCTGCCTTCAGATCAGCGCGGTGCGCCAGCCGCAGTGCGACAGCCACTGGAGGGTGAACCAACAGCAAAAGGAAGACCTTTCTATCTCTTTCTCTCTCTCACTGTCCACTCTGCCTGTCAAAAAAAAAATCATAAGTCAAGCTTAGTGTGTGGAGACGGACAAGGTGGGAGATGGAGAGTGTGTGAGGTGTTCTTGTGGCATGTGGACTTTCCTGAGACAGCTGGGGCTCAGTTTATTTGGATATTTGAGATGGAAAACATGATTGGATTATAGCTTAACAGCATATCTCTGTAGCTCTACCTAGAAATAAATTCCTGGGAATCTGTCTTGGGAGCAAGGATCCCTGGAGGAGACTGATGCTTACATGTGGAACTGACTTAGGACTAACCTATCATGATCAGGATTTCATGGCAGCTTGGCTGCAGGCCGTGGGGAAGGGAGATGGGCCAAGAAAGACCAAGGGTGTTGGCACGAGCAACTCCAAGTAGGAATTTAGGCTGAACGTTTCAGTAAATACCCTTGTGGAGGCACATCAAGTGCAAAATGAGATTGTGGAGATCAGGGAACTGTCAGGGTTTGAACTGGGACTCATCAATACTTGACACTGAAAGCTGTGAATCGGAGATGGGCACCCGAAAGTGCAAGGTAGATAGAGAAGAGGGCTACACCTGGGCTTCCCAGCTGTGATCACAACCATCACAGAAGACGGAGAGAGACAGAGAGGAAGGAAGGCCTTTGTCTGACAGTGAGAGGGGAATGAAGGGATAAGTGATGAACTATGCCAACTTCTTCTGATAGGGCCTGGGCCTGAAAATCAGTGTGTGGATCTTGGTAAGTGGAGGTCGCCTTGTCAGAGTCTGCCTGGGAAGTCACAGAGAAGTCCTGATGTGGCTGCATTCAGGTGCAAGAACATTAGACAGTGATGTGAGGATGCATTTCCAAGGGGTTTGTGATAAAAAGAAGCAGCAACGTGGAGTAGGGTGAGTGGGATCCAGAGGTGAAGGTGAGATAAAGGAAGAGTGGCTGTTTGCAGCATCTACTGGCATCTGTTGGTTTCATTCTGCTGGGGATCAGTCAGAAGGGTAAGACAAACTGATGAACGAAGAGGGGCAACAGGTAAAGTCAGACACTTACTTAAAACAAAGTGAGATGCTATCTGCTTCTTTGACTGCGCTGGTGCTTCGCACTAACGGTGCAGAAGCAATGGTGGATGAAATGGCTCACCCAGAGAAGAAACAGTCAGGTCATGGCATCAAAAGGCATTAATAGTCCATAAGCCATTGTTCTTGTTGTGCTGTTCTTTGTAGTTCACACACACACACACACACACACACACACCAGTTTTACTCGCTGCCCTTGATGACACCATACATACTGCTAATACTTTGATACTGTTGAACGACAACCCTGTGTGCACATATTCTCATTCCTCTATGTGCTTAGCGTGAGGAATGCACAAAATACTTCCACTGCTGATCATGCTTATGTCATGCACAGAGCTAGTCAGCACTTGAGCTTCCAGCTGAACGAACTGCTCTCTTCATAGAACAGTCTTTTTTTAAAATTTTTATTTAATAGATATAAATTTCCAAAGTACAGTTTATGGATTACAATGGCTTTCCCCCCATAACTTCCCTCCCATCTCCTGCTCCCTCTCCCATTCCATTCACATCAAGATTCATTTTCGATTCTCTTTATATACAGAAGATCAGTTTAGCATATACTAAGTAAAGATTTCAACAGTTTGCACCCACACCAAAACACAAAGTGAAAAATACTGTTTGAGTACTAATTATAGCATTAATTCACATTGTACAGCACACTAAGGACAGAGATCCTACATGAGGAGTAAGTGCACAGTGACTCCTGTTGTTGACTTAACAAATTGACACTCTTGTTTATGGCATCAGTAATCACCCTAGGCCTTTGTCATGAGTTGCCAAGGCTATGGATGCCTTTTGAGTTCGCCGACTCTGATCTTATTTAAACAAGGTCATAGTCAAAGTGGAAGTTCTCTCCTCCCTTCAGAGAAAGGCACCTCTTTCTTTGATGGCCCATTCTTTCCACTGGGATCTCACTCATGGAGATCTTTCATTTAGGTCTTTTTTTTCCAGAGTATCTTGGCTTCCCATGCCTAAAATACTCTCATGGGCTCTTCAGCCAGATCTGAATGCCTTAAGGGCTGATTCTGAGGCCAGAGTGCTATTTAGGGCATCTGCCATTCTATGAGTCTGCTGTGTATCCCACTTCCCATGTTGGATCGCTTTTGTCACGCACAAAGCTAGTGAGCACTTGAGCTTCCAGCTGAATGAGCTGCTCTTTCCATAGAACACAGTCTTTATTTAAAAGGATGACTAACGAATAAACTTTCTCCTCCCACCTGGGTATGTGGCAGGCATTTTTGGCAAGTGAATGAGGTGAACTTAACGCTTTGGGGACTTTCAGGAGAAAAATTATAGCAAATTTGCATGCATCACACTGTGCTTCACAGCTGCCCCACAGTTGGCAATGCTTCTGAGAAGATGACCAGTGGTCACAGCAGATGGGATATATTTGCTTTGTGTTATGATATCTTCAAACTCTGAGCAACTCAGAGAACCAGTATTTTCTGAAGGAACAGCACATGACATTACAAATTTCTGCATAGGGTAGATCATTCAAATCCAGGGGAAACCAATAGAACAGAGGACAACAGGACCTGATTGGAGTTCCAGCGTCCCCACTTCAGTTAATCCTTTTTGTGGCCAGGGTTGGGGCAGAGCCAGTTAAGTTACCACTTGTGATGCAGACATCCCATATCAGAGTACCAGTTTGAGTCCCGGATGCTTGGATTCTGATCCAGTTCCCTGCTACACACCAGGGAAAGCAGCAGTTGATGACCAAAGTGCCTGGGCCCTTGCCATCCACATGAGAAACCCAGACGGAGTCCCTGGTTCCTGGCTCTGGCCTTGCACAGCTCCAGCTGTTGAGGCCAGTTGGGGAGTGAATCAGCAGATAGAAGATTTTCTCCCTCTCTCTCTCTGCCTTTCAAATAAACAAATTTTTAACAAGCACTTTTCAAGTGGTGATGTAGTATCAGAGAACAATTTACACACTTCTCGGAACAGGCTATTAAAATATTCCTCATGGATACCTGAACCTGCTTCAGCTGACAGTTATTGGCACAACTGATACAGGAGAATTGAGGGTGCAGCTGCCTTCTGCACAGCCTCCTATTGGAGAGAATTACAAACTAAATTCCACTCTTCTTGCTCAGCCTGCATAAGAAGTTGTGTCAACATGGCATGGAGTTTGTTATTTGTGGAGAAAATAGTAAATAGGACCTGAAATTTCTCAGTTTAATTACCAGCGCAGTACATGTCAGCAGGGTGTGGCCACATGAATCAAACCCTTTACTGTCCTCAACCACATTCAAGGGGTTCTGGGCTCCAAGTAGCTGAGCAATGCATGATGGAGCTGCAGTGACAGTGCAGGTGTCTGCGGGTGCCTTTGAAGTGGGCAATCATGAATGAAGCCTGAGCCGGAGCAGGGGCTGGCATGTTACCCCGAGACACCGCCATGTGTCAGGTGTAGCCGGGATATAAACACAAGTTGTTCCTCCAGTAGACCCCAGTGTCACCGCCTGTATCCTTCACCAGACACAAACTTCGCATCAGCTCATTGGTTGCTGAGGCCATTGCACAGCCCCTCTCCCCTGACCTCGTATAAACCTCATTATCTCCCAAGGTTCCTGCTTCCAAATACTTTCACCATCAACACATGAACTTGGGGATTCCGTTTCCATCACATGAATTCTGGGGGACAGCCTCATGTCATAGCCGGATTCAGAACTGCTTCCCTTATTCCTGCCGCGTCCTTTCTCTGTCACACTGACCGCATCTCCAGACCCTCTGAATTGCCCTGAGGTCTTCAAACTTTAGAGTCTGCACATCAACCAGGCTGACAGTGTTCCTGCTGTCAGCTGTGAAGTGATAAAATTCAGAGCCAACTCTTTCTAGTTAGATGAGTCAGAAAGAGACAGGGAGAAGACCATGGCCCCCGAAAAGACAATGCTAAACAGGAAACGACCAGTCTCAGCAAGCACTCTTTTCTTTCTGCTTAGTCATATCGCAAGTTAACCAGCCTTGTGACTGTGGTCTCAGACATTTGCCCTTGGATTTCATGCTTATGAATAATTCTTGAGTTTAGTATAATTCCCATGTTCTCCCCACCAAAAAAAATTTTTTTCTTGCTTGCTTGCTTGCTTGGTTCTCAGGACAAAGTGAGAATTCATGAGAGAAGGAGGACTACAAGCTCTAAGGCTGGGCCTGGCTCTGATCCTATTCTGCCTGTATACAAATACACTGTGTCCTTCTCACAACAGACAGAATTATGATGCCTCTTCCTCTGTCATTGTTGCCGTTTAATGGAAAAGGCAAGAATGGTCCTGAATGCAGGTTAAGCACCTACCTATGCCATCCTTGTGCAGTACATGCTCTGTAGGTGGGATTTCTACTGATGATGTAGCAAGGAATGAGAAAATCAGGACATTTAGTGTCTGCATTTACACTATCTGGTTCTGGTCAAGGGATACAGAAAGGTCTTCCTCATCTATAAGATCACGCTTATTTGTTCTGCTAAAAAGACACATTTATAGGCAAATACAAAAAATGATCAGGAACAAATGCCCCAAAACAGGACCTGCTGACCCAGCACCCACTGGAACTGAGAGGCTGAGTGTCCACTCACAGGTCCAGGTGGTGTGGTAGGGCCCAGCCAGCAGCGCTAGGTTTGCATCTGGACACACCAAAGGGAGCCGGCTCAGCACCAAAGTTTCACAGCTCCCATGAAACATATGGCCCAAATGGAAAGCATTGCTACTTTCAAAAATGATCGAATATGTATGGAAGAGCAGAAGGAAGATAGATGGGCAGATACAGCGCAGTCTTGTGCAATGATAAAACCTGTGCTTACAGACACAAATTTGGCGGTTCATACATTCACTCGACAAACAGCTATTCACTGGGCAACTTTCCTGCACCAGAACTCAACTGCTGCAGATACTATAGACACAGGACTCTTAACTCTGGGGTGCTAGAGAGAGGTCATACAATGACAGAACAAGGTAACATTTCACAGAACCAAGGAACTTTAGGTTAGGGAGGAATATTCCACAATATCTGGTCCAACCCCTCCATTATTGAAAAGACCCAAAAGTTTAAAGTCAATGCCAGAAATAGTTCTGGTGCTCCTTTTTCTGCATGATGCCATCAATCCCTTGTGCTCCTTCCTCCTAGGTGCCCACAAACTGAAGCACACACTGGCTCAAAGGTGGGGAAAGGACTGGGTGTTAGGCACGGTGATGCAGATGGATCTCAGGATGCCGGCATCCCAAATGTTGGTGTGCCTGATTGGAGTCCTTCCTCTGTTGCCTATTCTGGCTTCCTGACAGTGATGACCTCTGCAGGCAACAGTGATGGCTCGAGAGAGAGATCCCTCAAATTGAGTTAAAGGCTCTTGGCTTCAACCTGGACAAGCTCCAGCTTTTGTGGGCATTTGGGGAGTAAACCAGAGGATGGAAGGTCTATCTCAGTCTGCCTGTCTGTCTCTGTCTCCCGTTCAAATTGATCAGTCGATTTAAAAATCCAGGAATAAAGATGTTCCAGGCAAGCGTACAGTGTTCCAAATCCAATACAACTGGATCACTGAAGTTAGGAAACAATATAAAATTTAAAAATCCATCTAAAAATATTTATGCTCCTTATAATAGCTTTTAAGAAAAGTGCTTTTGATTTCATATTAGTAGGACATTAAAATTACAAATAAAAGTACATATATGTCCAAATTTTCTAGAGTAAATTCTGCAAATCAAGGTTCAGAATTCTATCAAATTTTCTTGAACTTTGCTAGCAATAGGAAGCGGTGTGTAGGAGAAAGGGTGTTTAAAAAAATGACAAGCAACGAGCCCTCTTCCATTAGTACTTAAGTACTTTAACTCTTTATGATACTCACCAAAAAGGAGACTCCGCCTTGCATTGTGTTTTTGAGGTCAGGGCAATTTTATGAGTTCAATAATATTAATGTGCTTTTGAAAATGCTCCCTGCTAACTGTTTCAGATCAAAATAGGCTGGGGTAATCATGCAGGTTAATTGCTGTTTACATCATAGAAATATTTTATCATAAATGAAATTTCTGGGAAAATGCTATATGTTTGTGATTTCAAACACAGAACCTGCAGGCTGGAGAATGTCGTCAAATTTGACTGAGTTCACTTTCATTCTCTTTCACAGCCCTGACCAAATGTCATCACTAACAAGACTCAAAATGCCAGCATCACTGTGTGCTGTCCACCAGCATGAGTAACCCTTGGAAAAGAGCTAACAAAACCTGCTCAATATGGATAACTTAATTTAGCCACAGTGTTCTCTATTATAGACTTCCTTCTTAACGAAGCTTTATATATGTAATCATGAATGATAGTATGTATTTGAATCTGTTGCTAATATTACAGTTATGAAAAATCATGCCTCCATTGGCAACCATCTCCAAATCAAAATGCTGGAATTATATTTTTTAAAAATGTCATTTCTCTTGACATAACTGAGATGACGACATCTTAAAGATGTGATATTTCTGGTTAAGGCAGACACCTTCCATTGGGCTGTTATCAGTCAAGTGACAGGGAGCTGCACCGCCCTCCCCTTTCAGTGGGGGTTAGCGCCCCCTGGTGGATTTGTGAGGGCACTTGTGAGTGCTGGCGACCTGCAGTAGAGTAAGCAGCAGGAGGACGCTTTGCCCCACCCTGTGCTCAGCAGACATCTTTAACAGATCTGCCTTTTTATATGTATTTTGTAGACAGGAATTATATGCAGGGGCCAGATAGAAAGTCTCCTAAACCTGAAATAGTGGGTCTCAAAAATGAAAGCTATCCATTGGTGTTTGATTGAGTATAAGTTCGGGCACAGTGGTGTGAACAGCCAGTACATTTTGTGGAAGATGAGGCGAGATTACTGTCAGCTACAGAAACAAGCGGTCCCTGTGGGCTCCTCCCACCTGAGCTCACCCACAGGTCACTCCTGTGCTGGTGTCCCAGGGCCAACGTTTGTTCAAAGATGAACTCCACTGGCCAACTGTCCCAGAATTTAGAAACTCGTATTTTCCCTTGTCTAGTCCAGTCTATAGCTGATTAACCAAGGCCCAGAAAGGCCACACAGGGAGGGAGAGCTTGAGAAAAGAACTCAGGGCTCCTGAGATGGTAGCATGATGACGGGGTCCCTGTTGATTCTACCCTGATATTACTCTTAAAAACAACAAAACAAAGAGAAAAACTCCACAAATTTCTTTGAGAATCTACAACCCTCATATTTCATTTATCTCTGGAGAATGCCATGGGATCCACTATCTCTGCAACAGAGAAAGAAAAAAAAATCTGCCTTGACTTCACAACTTTCAGCCAAGAAGATAAGCAGACCCACTGAAATAAAATCAGGGAGTGAGAGGATCTTTTTCTCCCCACAAATCTCTGCCTCTCCCAAACCTGAGTGTGAGGCATGAGGTTTCCCAGCGAACTCTGGCTATACTTGGACGCTGAAATCTCCCGTGAAAACCGAAGGTCACTGTGCCCCCAGGTCTTGGTAGCCATTTGCCTGAGACAAGAGGGAGCTTGCTCTCAGGTGAATGCAGGTGTTTGTAACTTGTGCCATTTTGAGAAGAGATTAAAAGGTGGAGTCCACAAGTTTGAGGAGGAATGTGCAGACCCCTCCTAGTTCTAAGAAAGCCTGCGGCTAGGATTTGAGTGAGGGCAAGGCCCCTAACAGCCCTTAGCATGAAATGGGTTCCCAGGTTAGTTTGCTTTGCTTCTGCTAAGGGTTGGACAGGTTTGATCTCACTCTAAGAGCAAAAGTAAAGAAAGAAGGAACAAAAGAAGTTAATGGTAAGGAAAGTCATAAACTTGGCTGTTAGAGTCTGCATTCCATACATCAAACCACACACACACACAAAAGAGAGGTAAAGATAGAAGACAGCAAGCTAGGTAGACAGATGATAGATGATTGATAGGTAGATTGTGGGTAGATTAGTGGATAGATACAGATAGATAATCCTGAAAATACAATGCTATATTCTCTTTAGATAACAACTGAATTTGCGAATCAATAGACAGGACTTAATTGAACTAATACATTTAAGAACTTATAAATCTATAAAACTATAGTTTTACTATATCCCTTGATTGAAAGTATCAGTAATACTCTTTTGTTAAAAGTGTGAGAGCACAGCAGTATTAAGAAAAAATGAAATCCAAACATTTGGAACAAAATGGAGGAATCTGGAAAACATCATGCTGAGTGAAAGAAGCCAGTCCCAAAGGGACAAATATCTTATGTTCTCCCTGATCTGTGAGAACTAACTGCGCACCTAAAAGGAAACCTGTTGAAGTGAAATGGACATCCCAAAGGGACAAACATCATATGTTCTCCCTGATCTGTGATAATTAACTGTGCACCTAAAAGGAAACCTGTCTAAGTGAAATGGACACTATCAGAAAAAATGACTTGGTCACCCCTTGTCCTGACTGTCGAGGAACAACTTACTACTTTATTACTATTAGTATTTTTTGTTCTACTAAATACCATTGGTTGAACTCTTTAATTAACACACAATTATTCTTAGGTGTTTAAATTTAACTGAAAAGCGATCCCTGTTAAATATAAGAGTGAGAATGAGAGAGGTAGGAGATGTACAGTTCGGCACATGCTCAATCAGACTTACCTCTAATGGTAGAGCTAGAAACATGCCAGGGGATTCCAATTCAATCCCATCAAGGTGGCATATGACAATGCCATCTCACTAGTCAAAGTGATCAGTTTCGGTTCATAATTGATCCTAATGATAGGATTAAATGTCAAAGGGATCACATAAACAAGATTTGTGTCTACTAATACTGATAGAATTTAAAATGAGAGAACGATCCAACATGGGAAGTGGGATACACAGCATACTCATAGAATGGCAGATGTCCTTAACAGCACTCTGGCCTCAGGATCAGCCCTTAAGGCATTCGGATCTGGCTAAACAGCCCACAGGAGTATTTCAGGCTTGGAAAGCCAAGAAACTGTGGCAAAAAGAAAAGACCTAAATGAAAGATCTCTGTGAGTGAGATCCCAGTGGAAAGAATGGGCCATCGAAGAAGAAGGTGCCGTTCTCTGAAAGGAGGCATCACTAAAGAAATAGTGTTGAGAAAATTACCTATGTGGATTATTTCACAGTATTGTTTGGGCACATTTTGTGAAGGAATAGAATGAAAGTGGAATGACAAACAGGAGGAAAATGAAGGAGCCGGTCTGAGCAGCCCTGCCAAGTCTGAACATGTGCCCTATACTTCCTACGGCACTGAAGACCCTACCTGAAAGGGATCTGAAGGCAGAGCTGTCACTGCTGCCCCCGACCTGAGTGAGAAGGCAAGAACTCGAACCCAGTCAGAGAAACCCACCTGCTCACGTGGAAGCTACTTGGGGAAGATGAACCATCCGTACTTTCCGATTGGAAAGGCAGCATAGAGGATGGCTTGTTTATAACATGGTCGAAAAGTCTCTCCTACTTCCCAGTCCAGGAGGAAGGGCATGTCATCAAAGTCCAACCCATCACAGGAAAGACACAGCCTCCCATGCTACACTGCAAGGACATGGGAAGGGGATCGCTGCTTGTGGAGTTTCAGCCTACAGTGCTACAGTGTGGGAGTGACCTTGCCCCCTGTCTCTGAATTTCAATGAGGGTTGAACAGAAACTTGCTTGCTAAAGCACCTGCTCACTCGCTCTTGCTCTCTCTCTCTCTCTCTCTCTCTCCCTCTCTCCCTCCCTCTCTCTCCCTCTCTCTCTCTCCCTCTCTCTCGCTCTCTCTCACCATCATGCACACAAGACAGTGTAGATATGGTCTGGTGAAAGCAGAGTCGTCTCTCGCAGAAGACTTGGCCATTGTAAAGCACTGCAAACAGGGAATCCAGAGACTCGAAGGCTGAGCTCTCCTGAACTGAAGTGGACCCTGCTCAAAGGGATTCCCTCAGATCCTGAAGAGCTGCACACGTGCACATGTAGAACAGTGAGGCCTGGGACCGGTCCTGGCAGGACCAAGAGGGAACAGGCACAGGTGGCAGCAGGCACGTGAGACCGGGAAGGAGGAGGACAGCGTGCAGAGGCTTCCCCTTGAGGACATGGTGTCTGGTGCCCACACCGAGCATTCAGTCACAGGAGCGGCTGTGCCCCAACTTCCCATACGTCCTGGCTGAAAAAGTGAGCCAGCCGCAGCTCACACTTAGGTCAGGATGTGCTCCCCAGCCACCACTCAGGGGCCCCAGCAGTCCCTCGCATGCCAGGATACATGCAGGCCAGGCCTCACTCTGGCCAGTGGGTAGACAAGCACGCCCAGGGGAAGGACCAGGCTGACTCTGAGACCAGTGGCAGCTCCAACTGAAAGGCTCTTGGAGCTATTTCTCTGGCATTTCCTCATTCTTTGGGTTACTGAAATAATACAATGATAGGGCAAAAGATAACACAAATAATCATAATATAATCATAAAATACACTCTAAAATACTGATACAGTGTAAAATACGACAAGAACTCACAAATCAGAGATGATACAGTTATAAAGCAGAAGAAGGACTCTCTTCAGCACATGCGACTCGTGTCACTCACTAACCAAGAGGCCCCTCAGACGTAGGCACCATGACCCCGGCAGCCTGGAGCTCCGCCGCAGCCATGGCTGTGATAACGGCAGCGTTCATTCATTCATCGCTGAGGGAATTGGGATTATTTCCACACAATGCCAGGCTCGGCAGGAAGAATCTTAAGACTCTGAGATGTTGAATGCTGGCACACAGGGTAGCCTGAAGAATACTGATCCTGAGCTACAGCAGTGGCCCGGGAAGCCTCCCAGCTCTCCTGTCCACAGGGCGCGGTGGGAGCCCTGCTGCCTGAGCCAAGCATGGCCCTTTTGATCCACTGCCGCAGAGCCGGTCGCCCTGGAGCTGGAAGGAATGTTGATGAGTTGGGTCCCCTGCTTGCTGCTAAGCAGGCCTTTGATCTCACACCAATGGCATCAGCTTTCCTCCTGTCCTCCACCCCACAGGTGTGTGCGATGTAGGGGCTGCAGTCCTGCTCCACTGGGATGGACAGAGAACAGCTCCAACCACAAGCCAAGGAGACGGCTGCACAGGAGTCCCTGCACCTGCTGCTGGGTGTGGGCTTGCTCCACCGCACAGAAGATTCCCACCATCACTGGGGTCTGTGCTTACCTCCACTTTCTCCTTGCAAGAGCAGCCACAGGCTGTACCCACATTTACACACACAGGTGCACATAAATATACTACACCACACACACACTCACAGACACACACATACACACACACACACACTTCCATGACCACATTTGAAATCTCATCATCATGTCTCTGGGTTGAATCACAAAATTGGAGAGTTTTGTCTCCTGAAATGAGTTGAAATGTGTATATTACTAGAATGACAAAAGGATTCTGTGTAAAAAACAAAAACGTGTCCTTTTTTTTTCAAATCTAGCCCTCTACCACCCTGCTGGTTTACATTTTAGAATCTAGGAGAGCCATTTGTTAACTCAGAAGCTTTCTTTTGGACAGAGACCCGAGGGAAAAGGTACACAATAGAGACAGTATTGATTAGGACACAACAGTAATTAATGAAAGAAGGATCACCAAGGGCTCACTGGCTTCACTTTGTCAACCCTGAAAGGCACTTGATTTCTCAGACCTCAGTTTTCATGGAATCAAGGAAATCAGACCAAGTGAACACGACGTTGCCTTCACTTCTTAAATACTCTATGGTTACTACCAGAGCGGGCAGTTCAAAGAGGGTAGATAAAGTGGCACGAGGGGAAAGGGTGATGCCTAAGTGCTCAGCCAACAGGAGCTAGCAAGGATGGGGAGCACGGCTTGCCTTGGGGTTTGGGTGAGGGCCTCCCTTCCTGCTCTTAAGAGCTGCAAGGTGACCGAACACCCCCCACCCCGTGAAGGCACTCATGCATTGCTAAACATCCTTCTCTTCATCCTACTACCCGTGGTTTGGTCACTTGTCGTAAGTCGCCCTCTGTGTCTAGATCGTATTGGATAAACGCCCTCTGTGATGGTGACACAAAGCCCACGCTCACTTGGCTAAGGACAATCTATTCAGAGATCATGGAGACCAGCTGCGATGTTCTTCTCAGACTGCAACTCTGTGACTGAGTTTCTAAAGTCGGTAAACAGTGACCAGGCATCTTCTGCCTTGGGGGCTGGGACCACGTCCAGCATGGGGTTCCCTAAACTGCCCACGCTTCATTACCAAGGCGCCTGCTGTAAATCCCAGCTGTGGAGCTGACCTGGAAGTGGTGGATGCTAACATGCTCCTGGCTCGCATGACAAAAATGTCAACTGCCATGCAGACTGTGGCCGTATTTCTTCAACTGAAAGTGGTGAACACTTTGAGGACCGTAAGTGAAAGAATAGACATCGAGAATACAGGCAGCCAGAGCTCTGCTGATGACGTGATGGCAGCAGCAACTGGCTCTACCTTCACTGTCCGTCAGTGTCAACCACACTAAGTACAGTGGATGCCTTGGAAGTGTCTGCATTGATTGTATAAACCACCTGAGAAGGAAGGGCGTCCCAGCCAGGGCATGAGGCCAGTCTTCACATTCATGTATGTGCCGAACAATGAGTTCTTGCAGTAGCTTAAAGCTACAAAGTATGTGAGACTATTTTATAACTAGCTGTGTGTATAGTTAATGACATTTAAAATAATGTTTACTGCGCAATATTGTATAACAGTTATTAGAGTAAAGTTATAAAACAAATCAGAGAAAGAGACAAAGACAATGAGAAAGGAACAGAGGGAAAGGGGGCTCCACGTGTGTACCTCCAGCCTGCAGAGGCTGACACAGTGGAGTCAGCGACAGAGCAGCAAGTGTCGCAAAGCAATGGCATTTCAATCCCAACAACGGAAACAAAAACTCCAGCCTGTGGAAGAGAGCCCTTCTGGAGGCTGGGAGTGGGTCCATGCTTTTCAGGAGAGAGGAGCCGCTCTGAAAACACTGATTCTCCCCTCCAACAGCCTCAAGGCTCTGCAGCTACCACAGAGGTCAGAGACGTCCAGTCCCTAAAAGCTGCCTTTTAAAAGCCCCTCTGCAGGACCTCCCCGAGCCCCAGAGCAGGCCCAGAAAGAGCCTCTGTCTCTGCCTGCCTGCAACAGGGCAGGTAGAAGCAGGCTGAGACCCACAGGAAACAGGGCGAGCTGCTGACTGCAGACCCCCAGCTTCCTGGGGAGGCAGGAACCAGCTTGGGTGTTGGGACAAAGCCCCCACTTCCCGGGTATGGGCGGGCACCTGCCAAACCGCGGCATGGACATCCACTCTGTGGGACTGGAACACACTTAGTCAAGGGGTTTTGGAAGCACAAATCCCAGAACAGAAGAGGTCTGAGACCTGCCATGCTCATCACCTTGTGAAAGTCCCTTCAGGAGCAACCCTGGCCTCCAGTGCCTCACAGGAGCACGTGCAGTAGAAGTGCGCCATCGGAGGGGCTGAGGGCTGTAGAGGATCAGACTCACCCACAGCCAGGGAGGTGAGCCAGTCTCCCCAGCTGTCTCTTGGCCAGCCCTGATGTGCACACCTTCTGTTCACAGCAAGTATACTTGCTCAGGAGATGCAAGATGAACGGGGCGGATCCTAAGTCACTACAAATCTGCAAGTAGAGGGACAGAAGTACAGAGAGAAACACATATGGAGAACACTCTGCAGGCTTGCTGGCAGCTCTCAGAACACTTTTTCAATTGTTTTCTTTGTTCCTGCAGGTATCCCTGCAGAACAAGCCTGGCTGTTAGGTTTTTGGCCACTAGACAGGTGCAGAAATTGTGGGAAAGCCATTGTATGCCTAAGGTCACAGAGTCATCCCTGCTAACCTGAGAATCCAGGTTGTGTAACAAGTTACATATTCTTCCCCTACAGCAAGTTACCTGCAAGTATAAAATGTAATGACCTGGGAAGAAGTCACCTCTTTCTCATAAAAGTGCACTTCCATGCCCTCTGGTAGCCAAAAACTTTCCAGGAGACCAGGCCCCTTCCTTGATGCGGTAACACTCCCCTCTCAGGGAAGGTCCACAGGTCTACTCCCCTGTAAGAAACCACTGCAGAAAGTGCACCTTGCAAGCAGCCTCCAAGCCAATGTGGGAGAAAAAATAACCTGACTCTTCCTCCTTCCCCCACTTCCCCTTCCACTGAGCTTCCCCCTGAATTGTTGCTGGACTCCCTTTGCTTCTACCCGCAATTGTTTCCACTCTGCACCCGTGCACGTGTGTGCACAGACATACAAGCAACCGCCCAATCCCAACTACCACCCTTCCTTCCCCCCATTGAAGGTCTTTTTTTGAATCTGATCCAAGCAGGAAGCCTACCCAGACCAGCTGCCCCACATCACGTTCTATTTTTACTCTGATTTTGTTTGACCATGAGACCCTATGATCTGCTTCAGCATTCAAAATGCACTGCAAAATGCACAGTGTGTCTCCTTCCCCTTCACAAAGATGGTTAGCCATCATGCACTGTCAGCTACAGAGATAGAGTGAGGAGCTGAACTGCAAGAGAGATCAGATGATTAGATGTTGCTTTTATATAAAATACATAATCATGTATATAATGCACATGCATACATTTAAATATTATGACACACTACATGACGCATGTCAGTAGTGTGTACATACACTACTGCATACAGAGAGCTCCCTTCTTAGAGGGCTCAGGTTACTGCATGACAACAGACCTGCTTTGTCACTCTTGGGCAAATCACTATGAGGAAAAATGAAAATAACTTTGAAATACAATTAACTCGCTTATTAAAAAATCATGTGTCATAACACTAGAGATTAACCTACCTAAGGTGATCTGTATAACTTCCTAGTAATAGCTTGCATGGCCAAATCCGCATGTGAAAGGCAAGTTGTCTTTGTTAAGCAAGTTGGATCAACCGTATGACCTGCCCCACTAGTCACTGGCTTCTATTCAGAAAGCACTTGGGATATCCTGCCCACCATGCCACAGGCTGGAGACACAAGGCTGACACCCAGTATCTGCCTTTACAGCTCACTCCAGAGCGAAAGGCAGGGAAAGAAATAGTTAAGACCCAAGGAGAAAGCGCTGAAAAAAACATGTGAGTGAAATGTTATAACACGTGAAATTAAAAATCCATTCTCTCGGTTCTATTTAAGAATAAACATATCTGAGAACCAGAAAGTTTCAGTTACATCTGTGTTTCAATGCTTTAGTCTTACTGATAGTACCACATGCCTCACCTGCAATATTTACCTGTAAATGCTGAATAGTGGGGCTTCCACACAAGCCTTTCAAACATTCACAAAGGCTCACACCAGCGAGGTGGCTAAGTCGTGGGTTAGAGTAGTGACACAGCTTCTCACAAAATCTAGAGTGAGGACACAAAGCAAATATACAAGCAATTATAACAAAATATCTGGAATGCTGTCACAGCAGAATCATGGGGAAACAGGAGAGAAAAGAAGGTGTATTTATATTTTCACCATCTCTGGTTCTTTCGCCCATTTCCCTTATGGTAAAATGAGCTTATTTTCACTGGCATGTGGCTGTGCACCCACAGACCACATTTCCAAGGCCCTGGGAAGGCAGCGGAGGTGATGTGGTGGCCTGTGGCTGGCTGGTGGAGGAGCAGAAGTCTTCACGTCTACAATTTTCAGATTATCGCCTTCGGAACAGCTTCCCTGACTGTCTCCCTCCTTTCCTGCAGGCCCCGGAGTCTGCAACCGTGAGTGCCCACTAAAGCCAGCCCTGGACCACTCAGCTCTGAGCTCTGCACAGCCAGAGAATAAATGGAGGCTTACTAAAACCACTGTGTGTGTGGCTCTCTTCATTAAAGTAGCTACCGTACTTCAGCTAAACCAGCATAGAAATTGGCCCTTGAAAGGAGGGTGCTGCTATAACAAAACCAAAACTGAAATAGGGGATATCAATTCCACACTTACATGGTGGACACTGTAGACCGATTCCACATGCGGGAATCACTGGTGTCTTGCAATACAGTGACAGAATATTTATCACATTTGGCAAATATCAGAAAAGTTACCAAGCTAAGACCATGCAAAAGATGGACAGCACTGCCCCAACAAAAGGTGGAAAAGGCTCAGAACGCGGTGTGCAGCGGCTCTTCCCCACTCCCGAGCGCAGCAGTGGAAGCGAGGGACGCGTTCAGGCTCCAAGGCGGCCATGTTCAAGTAGGGGCCAGCAGAGGAACGGAGGCCTCCTCTCCTACGCCCCACAGCCTGGCTGGCTGAGCGCACAAGTCAGTTCCCACAGGCTGTGAAATAGCGTTCACATCTGCCCACCACCAAGAACTTCTGCGACGCTACTTCTAGGTTGTGAAAACTGGGCTTTGCCACTGTGCAACGGGAGAAATCACGATTAGACCCAGCTTCTGATTGGTGATTCCAGAACCAGGCTACAGCCCAGACAACACAAGTTCGGAAGCACGGGCACCTCTTCGAGGGCTGAGTCCGTCCCTAGCCCTAGGAAAGGAAGTGACGTAGAGAAACGGAAGTGAGGGCGGGATGGTCTGATTGGCTAAGGCTCACGCCTGTCTCACTGGAACGTGGTTTGAGAAACTCGCGAGGCTCCGGCATTCCCGCCCCTTGTAGCCCCTGTGGCAGACACCGCCCCGCAGCCAGGCGCGGGCTTCCTCTAGCTGCTGGTCCTCGCGTCCCGCGGGCTCACCCCAGCCCCACAGCTCCCACCTCGCCCTCGGGCCGGTGTCATCGCTCCGCGCCGGCGTCATCGCTCCGCGCCGGCGTCATCGCTCCGCGCCGCGACTTCCCCTCAGCATCCGCGGAAGGAAGCGCCGGCTTGGCCGCAGGCCCTCATCTCGACCGCTGCGGCCGTTCCGACGTGTCCTCGGCGCCGTTTGCTGCTGCTGCTGCTGCTGCTGCTGCTGCTGCTACTATTACTACTATTACTACTACTACTGCTACTATTACTGCTGTTATTACTGCTATTACTGTTGCTATTGCTGTTTTCACCACAGCGAATACCGGGACGGGGCCGTCTGGTGGCGTCGTGCCCTCCGGGTCCCGTTATCTCCCGGATGAGGAACGAGCCACGCAGGCCGCCCACGGGCCTCTCTCGCGGTCCCGTTATCTCCCGGATGAGGAACGAGCCACGCAGGCCGCCCACGGGCCTCTCTCGCGGTCCCGTATCTCCCGGATGAGGAACAAGCCACGCAGGCCCGCCCACGGGCCTCTCTCGCGTGTGAGCCGAGCGCGCCCGTCCTCCTTCCTGCCCCCCCCCAACCCCGGAGCCTCTGGACGCGCGCCCGGGTGGGCCCGCGAGCGTCCTGGACCCCTCTGGTTTGCAGTCACGAAGCGCGTGGCTGCCTTTGAGGAGCTTGGGACACTGCACGACCCTGTGGACCTTGCGTGGAACTCACATCCGCTAGGCTTCCTTCCCACTCTGCAGGCACCAGATCAGATCCTCTCAGGGAGTCGCCGGCTCCCCTGCCACAGCACCTGGAGTATTGGGTGCTCGATGCAAGCTGCGGACTGGGGTGCACGTGATGCTTTTTAGCATTCCTATTAAATGCCGCGGTTTTCAAGGCGCTTTCTGATATTTTTTCACTCAGCTCTCTCAACATGCTTCTCAAGTAAGCAGAACAAATATTATCTCTGCGTTTGGAGAAGACAAAATTGAAACAGGAAAGATAAAGTAACTATGACTTCTAGGAAAGATGGCACCGAGTTCACCTCCTGTGCGGCATCTCCGCTTGATGAATCTCACATTGTCAAGTGACATATTAGCGGAGAATGCCAACATACACAAGCTAACTGCAGTCAGGGCTCGTGCACTCCCGGCAGCCTGAGAGAACACTCTGAAACACCAGCACAAGGGCGGCTGCTGTGGCATAGTCGGCAAAACCTGCTACACTGGCATCCTATATGGGCCCTGGTTAGAGTCCAGACTTCTGTGCTTCTGATCCATCTCCCTTCTAATATGCCTGGGAAGGCAGCAGAGGACGACCCAAATCCTTGGGCCCCACCAGGAAGAAGCTCCTGGCTACAACCATTTGGAGAGTTAAGCAGCAGGTGGAAGAATTCCTTCTCCCCCACTCCCTTTCAACTCTTTCCAACAAGTAAATAAGTCATAAAAAAAAGTCAAGCAAAGCTGGCACTAGATGTTCACTGGACTGGGACACAGGTTCACCCCTGGGTGTACAGGGAACCACAGTGTTTGCCTCCATGCTTACCACCAAATTTAAGTCCTGAGTGAAGTCTTTAATTACCTTGCAGAGGACCTGAAAATCGAGAACAGTTATCAATTCCATCTTCAGCAATGGTTTTTAAGAACGTATATACAGAGAGAGATGGACATAGTTCAACTTGTGACAAGGAGCTGAGCCAACATTCCTACTGGAATAAGGACATGGACAAACTTGTGATGAGGAGTTAAGCCAAGATTCCCCTTGTCCTAGAGCAGTGCTGCCCCAGGAGCACCCTGAGGAAGTTCTGCCCAGGTACAACTGAGTGACAGGGTTCTAAACTGGAAGACTGGCCAAGTGGAGACAATGAGAAATCTGTAGCAGGGAAGACTAAGCAAAAAGCAATGGAGAAAGAGAAGAAGCAAAATCTACTTCAAGCCTACAGGTCAAATTATCAAAAGAAATTTTAAACAATTTAAAAAAGAAGTACAAAGTAAACTATCCAAAGAATAATTTCCCCAATGGAGTTAGTTTTATAGAAGACTATGACCTTGTAGTAAATGTGAATAGCGTTTTCAAAGTAATAAACACTCAACTCTTGTTATAAAAGTGGTGTTAAACAAAAGAGACCAAAGTTGCCAGATTATCAGTGACTATGTAAAACATCCAAATATAAATAGGAAGAATAAAAATATAGAAATTAAACTTTAAAAAAAGTAGTAGGTGGTTTCTGCAGTTTGGATATGGTGTGAATGATTACTCCCCACCCTTACCCCCAAGGCTTTCTGTATTGAATTTTTTTTTTTTTATTTCACAGGTAAAGTTAGACAGTGAGAGAGAGACAGAGAGAAAGGGCTTCCTTCCATTGGTTCACTCCCCAAATGGCCACCATGGCTGGTGCTGTGCTGATCAGGAGCCAGGTGCTTCTTCCTGGTCTCCCATGTGGGTGCAGGGGCCCAAGCACTTGGGCCATCCTCTACTGCCCTCCCAGGCCACAACAGAGAGCTGGACTGGAAGAGGAACAACCAGGACTAGAACCCAGCGCCCATATGGGATGCTGGTGCTGCAGGCAGAGGATTAACCAAGTGAGCCACGATGCCGGCCCCCTGTATTGAATTTTAATTCTCAGTGTAAGGGATAAGGAAGGGGGAAATTTTAACTAAAGAGACAGGATCTTCAGGAAGTGAAGAAGATTAGATGGGGTCATCAGCATAAAACGTTTTTGAGTGAGTCCTGCTGGCTCTGAGAAGAGAGACCAGACAGATACACCTCCGTCCACTTACCATGGAATGCTTGCATGGCCACAGGACTCTGCCATCCAGAAATTGCCACCACATGTGTCTCCTTGATCTTATGTCTTCAGAATTGTGAACCAGAAACAAACCCCCTTTCTTTATAAAGCAACCTGGGTCGGGTATTTCATTATAGTGACAAAAAGCAGGCCAATACAATGGCATATTAATTTTCTGTTACCCTGTAACCTATTACACACGGCTGCTTAGAACACCTGTTTACTCAGATGCAAGTATTCAGTGGACCTTACTGGGTTCCTGCACCAGCCTCATCAGGTGAAATCAACATGTCTGCAGGCCAGGCTCCAATAAGAAAGCCACAGGAATGAATCCACTTCCGAGCTCATTCAGGATGTCGGTAAACTCCCACTTCTTGTCACCATTGTCACCCTGTTTCCTTTCCGGTTTCAGCAAGTGTCACTCTCCACTCACAGGGTTATCAGGGCCCCTCCCACACAGCCTCCTCCATCTTCAAAGAGAGAGACGTCCGTCCGGCCAAATCTATTCTGTTATTTCAAATTTCTCTAGCTTCTCTTCCTCTAAGAACCAGGGGAGACTCTGCTGTTTAAAAAAAGGTGAAAATGTTTAGATTCAGCCTTTTCAGATACTCTGTCTTTAGCCAGATAATTTATCACGCAACCCCGGTATGTCTCTTATTCACAGGTTTCACTCACCCTCTGGGGCAAAGATTTTACAAGGGCCAGGGATCTGTGGGCATCATTCTTAGAATTCTGCCTGACACACCTGGCTCCTACTGAAGGCTAGAAAGACTCAGAGAATTAGCAAAATAGCATAAAGGACAAAGTTATACAGGAAACACATGTTTTTACAACTTTCTATGAATGTTTTTGAGAGCGATTAAAGAATAAGTCTCTCAACTTATTCTTCCGACAATTGAAGAATGACTCCAACACTTATTTAATAAGAATTCCAGAAGACAGTGAAAGGAGTATCAGGTGGAGAATAAGAAATAATTACTAGTTTTTAAACAATTAAAGAAAGATATAATTTTTATTATAACTTACACACAAGTACAATAAATAAATTACCCATGAAAATCACAATTAGACTGATAGCAGACTTCTCATTAGAATAATAGATGTCAGTAGAAAATAGTGAAATGTCACCATATAGCTGAAAGACTTGTCAACCCAACATTGTGTATGCAATCAAACGATCTTGCAAAAACAATGGGTTCTGGAAATGTCTAATTAAAGTGAAAGCCAAACAACCAGGAAAGGAATAAAAATAACACAGGAAAAGAGGAATTGTGATCAAAGAATCTCTGCTGAAGAGTCACACAGCTACTGAAAAATGGAGCTGGAACTATGGGATTCACAAAAGAGGACACACTTTGACAGTATCAGCTTTGGAAATGTAAAAATAGTATAACTAACAAAAAGCATTCAGTGTGGCTTATGGGGAGATGTTCAGTTATCAGCAGTGATCTGGTGCATACAACTAAGGTGCAGTCACCAAGATATGTTAGAGAAAGACACTTATAGCCACTGAGAACTTCCGAATCTATATTAAGTGTCAGTGTTAATATCTTAATCCCCAGTTGGTGAGTTCTGGAAATAATGACTTCTGTTTTCTCTCCCAAAAGCAAAAATCTCCATTTCATCCTCAAACCAATAGGTTTTTTTTCTAACAGGAATCCCAGTTTGTACAACATGACAAGAATTCTGATTTGGGGGGGAAGGCAATGAGGGGTTTGTTAAAAAAGAAAAATTAAAAAATAATTCTGGTCTGAATGCTTGAGATTGCTAATATCTAGTTAATACAAAAAAAATGCAACACAGATTCACTAGGGAATATTTTTAAATTAAAACTAAGGTAAGTGAGCTTTTTCAGGACCTATTAGATACTAAATACATACATTAGAAGTGTTACAGAACTCAGCAATACTAGAAATCTTTTTCCTTTAATTTATTGAAGTATTTTTAGAAAAAAAAAGTATGTGAAATCTTGTTAACTTGAAACTTTGTAACTTCTTTCAAAGTTGACCATCATAAAGCATTTTATGGTCTTTATGCATCCTGATGATTGTCCAAGTTTTGATCTGAAAATGACTTTGCATCAATTGTCATGCAAATCCCATGAACTGAGATGTACGCAGTACGAGTGGGAGCTGCACAAAGCTGTCAGTGTCAGAAGGTTTGAGTAAATGCTAAGTGTCAGTAGCAGGGGCTCTCCCCTTTCCCAATCAATTCCCAGAACCCTGATTTCCTTTAAATCTTCCTTTAAACATGATCTCATCCTGACCTAATGATGCTGATTCACAGACACGATGAGGTAATGCACTTAAGATAATGCATCATCGTCGTGGCTCACACAACTGTAAATATTAAGCAGGCTTTCGGTGCAGCATTAACTTTTACAGTAACAAGAAGCTGCAAACTAATGACAGTGCAGCCTCCAGGAACACACTATGATGGGAAGGTTGTGCATAGTGTAAGGGAATGTAGGACAGGATGCCACCTAATTTTATAGTATTCTCATCAAGAAGAAAAGGGAAAAAAAAAAACATTTTTAGGTAATAAATTTTTATATTAAAAAATGTGTATGTGTGCAGGACCCAGGCCACTAAGACTTTGTTTTGTGCTTTTTTTCCTCTTCATTAGTCTGTCATTTAAGCAAAAAGGCTTGGAGTTTGACAATCTATGTATAATAGAATCACTTTTGAAATATATGACTCTGGAATGAATTTTCCACTAATCCTGATGATAGAAACCAGAATCTCAGAGAAGCTAAATGGCCTTTGCACTTTACTAGACTGTGCAGCAAAGCTGCATTTCTACTGCAATTTTGCATACTCACTCATTATACACAGTGTGCTTTCTCACAACATAGGAACATGGATTATCAGGGAAGGAATAATGATTTAGGCAAATAGCAAAAATTCTGAAATTGTAGACATTAGTGCTTCAAGGATCTTAGAAAGTGCCTTCTCTTGTATTCTTGTTTCCTGGGTGATGGAATTGAGACATAGAGATGATAGGCAAAAGGCAGATTCATTCAAGTGTTTGGTCCACTTACATCATTAGTTAGTTCCTATAACCCATAACCCTATAGGTTCCTGTAACCTATAACCCTATAGGGTTCCTATAACCCTATAGGTAGGTCCTTGTCCTCCAATAGCTTTCAGTGGAGTAGGAATGCAAATACTCACATAATAAACTATATGTCAGACAAAGAAATAGTACAGTAAGTGAAGCACCATGAGACAGCAGAGAAAAGAGCAATTAACTTCAAGTGGGCAAGGGACAGAGGGTGGCAGCCAAGGTCCAGCTGAACCTGAGTGGATTGCCAATAAAGGGAGAAGATGAAAGAGGAAAAGGCACAAACTGCAGTGCACACATTAGCACAGAGGCAGAGAAATGATGGAGTTGGGTACATTGAGGGGGAGTGTGGTAGGTAAGTGAAGTAGCCATGTCTGATAGGAAGGGAGATAGCAGACAACGAAAGTTGTGCATTGAGCTTGATAGGCGGACATTCAGGAACACAACATTCAACACAGACAGTGTGCATGTAGGAGCTAAGTACTGTTCAAGTGAGGATTAAAACAGAGATTCTCTGATTCCAGTGTTTGTCAAGGCTACATCACGCTATATGAAAATTGAGTAGATGGAAAGAAACTGAAATTAATGTTTTGGGTACATTTGTCTCCTATCCATGATTTTTTGCACAATAAAAATTATTCTGCTAATAAGGCAAACATGCAAACAAATATGAAGATATATTGACCTCACCAGAGTCACAAAGAGAAAAAGAATGACAAAGATAGCTTGTATTTTATAGCTAGAAAGCAGATTTACATCTAACATTTTATTTTACCTTCTCATTTTCTCTGAACTACTGTGTGTATCAGCATCTTACTTTTGTGGATAAACAGACTCAGCCTAATGAGCATTCTGGTGAATTAAATAGTGGGACTGGGGCTAGGACTCAGATCTCCTAATCCCCAGAGATGAATGTCAAGTGTTCTAGACTAAGTTCAAGGACCTTTTGTATTACTTCTAAAAATTTATCATATTTTTGCACAAGGATGTGTGTGAAAGACCACATTGAATTTGGAGACAACACGGGTCCTCCTCCCCTGTGTGAACAGATCCATCTTCTGCCCCTTCTTGTGCCCACACCACTTGGCTTTCCCCCTAAGCCGAAACCTCTGTTTCAGCAGCTGGTAACATTTTAGTGGTCAGTGGTGGTGGTCTTTTTCCTGTTCTCATTCTCTTCATATCTGCAGACCTTAAACCACTCACAATTTCCTCTTCCTTGAGACTTGTTCCCTTTCTCAACTTCCAGGACACTGAATTCCCTTTCCATGCTCCCATTTCCAGATTCTCTGCCTGACCCACACTCTCCCTTATAGGCAACACTGCCTTTGAATTGGGGCTTGGCACTTGGGAGTTTGACTCTTCCCAAGGATTTGAGTTTGGCACTAGCCTCTAATGTGAATCCTCTCATTGTATAACTCATTATTTCTTTCACTCACCATTAGATCATTTATTCATAATCTCCTAATTTCCATGCAAACATCTTCTCTGAATTTCTGGGTATACCAATAATTAAATGAGGAAATGCAGCACCAATTTTTTCAAAATCAATAAAGCTTCCTTCTGTAACCTCTACAACCAACCAACCAGTCACACCAACAAAACAAAAGAAGTGAGACCTCCATCAGTATATCTGTAGCTTTTAAAACATTAAAATTGATATGAAAATTGAAACCATGTATAAAATTCTTATGTATACTATGATGTCAAATCATCATATTTAAAATTGTAATGTTGCCTGATATGTCATGTCCCTAACATCCTCCTCTGCTTTATGTTCTTCCACAGAACTTTCAAGCACTTAACCATGCTATGTAGTTTGTGTATGTCATTTTGCTATTTTCCTCTCTAACTGAAGTATAAACTTCATAAGGGCAGAGATTTTCAACTGTGCGCTATTTTATCTCTGACACCTAGAGTGTACCTAGAACATTGTGGATTCTCAACAAATATTTCTTGAATGAAAGAAGAAATTGACTTCAAGAGCATCCATCCATCCATTGGAATTTTCCTGTGTTGTGGACAGGATCCATTTCTGGAAGTCACCTTCACAGACCTGAGATTCGATCTGTGTGTCTGATGCAATGGAAGTGTGTGAAACCAGCTCTCATCTGGCTTAGAGATCTCTGTAACATCAGCAGTAGAAATGGCCCGACAGAATCTGGTCTCTAAATGTTCATTATTATTTCCACCATGAAGAAAACAAATCCAACTCAAAATGTGCCTCATTTTCCCCTAAGTTGACCCCACTTCAGAGTATGTTGTGGTTATTTTTTGCAGTAAGTGCTCCACAAGCTATCTTTGTTAAGGTTGAGTCTTCATATAACCAGGCAAGGATAGAGCCATGTTGATTGTTCTTCTGTTCTGCAAAGTATTCCAACATGCATGTGTTTACAAAGGAATCTGGATTCACAAAATGTCTTAATAGAAACTGACTTATAGGAAACAACTATTCTTCACAACCCAGCAGGTAGCTAACATCACTTTGGACACAGAATTAATATTTTGATAAAAAGTACTGGAAGCTATTTTCTCAAAGGGGTATGTATATATTAAGAAGAAAGTGCTGTCTGTGTAGATATAATGATTGTAAGAGAATGAGAAACATTGGGCATAGGGAGGCACATAAAGACAGATGTATTGCTCAATCACAGAGTTACACATAAGCACTAGCCTTAGTAAATGACTGCTTTTAGAAAGGCAGTTCACAAATCTCATACAACAGACTTCAAGAGCATCCACCAGCATCCTTCAGCATCGAACCTCTCGGTACTAAATTGGTCATCTCCTGCTGCCACCATGGCACCTGTGAGCTGTCAGAGCAAGGAATGAATGAGGGTGGCCATAGTTTCTGGACCAAGTAGGAGAGACACGTGGGTGGCTGGCAGCCAATCAGATGTGATGTGCACCTCCCATCGAGAAAGGATCTTGCTATATTTACAAAGGCACTGCTGATGTAACTAACCTGAGGACACCAGAAGTTCTCCTTGGCATCATTGACAGCACTTTCCACCTACCTTTATCCATGTGTATAACACTTTGTGCTTTATCACACATGCACTGAAGGGAACAGAAAGGAGGCCATGAAGTTGGAGCTGAGCAGACAAGGCAAGAAGCACACCAGGAGATGTTGTCAGACCTGGGGCAGGGTTGGCAAAATCATGGAGAACTTTCCAGCTCTTGTCCTTGATTTTGTTGAGATGTGAGCCTTAGAGTGAGCAGACTGCTGTAAGCTGATTTGTGTTTTAGAAGGATCATTCTAGTTGCCCTAGTGAGACTCAGCGGAAGACACATAAGGACAATAGCAGGAAGTGATTGTCAATCATGCAAGCGAGAAATAAGGTTGACTGCAAACCCGATTTCTATTTCCCTTCTTTCTCAGCTTCTCTACACAGTTGTAGTGGTTTCCTGTGTTCCACCTGCAGTTTTTACCCCATGTCCTTCTTTTTCCCAATAATCATTCTTCATCTGTTCCCCCGAACACCCCTATCAATCTTGACCCATGATGGAACTTGTCCTCTTGTACTTCTTACCTAGATATTCTTTACGTTTATGTGTCTCCCCTTTGTACAAAAAGCAGCTCTCAGGTACTTACATTAAGCATTCATTAATATTTGGCAAATCACATATGTATGTCACTGCTTTGTAGAAATGAGGTTGACCTTCTGTGGTAAAAGATATTCAAATACACAGAAAGTCCAGTTTTATATAGGAATGAATACATACATATAGAAAGATGATCCTTGAATGTTATTGCTTCTTCGAAATCAATGGAACAGTTAAATTTATTCTCAGTAAGAAAATTCTGTCTCTTTTGCTCACATATATTCACTTCCAGTTATATTCAATTCCTTCTGTATCTGTCTTTCCTCATTCATTCTGTCATTCACTTATTTATTGAACAAATTTAGACATAATGATAAATATGAGGATCAAAGATGAAGAGTTATCCCAAGCCCTCAAGGTGTTTACATCTGAATAGGGAGAACAGATTTCCAAGTTGCAAACCCTTGTAGAAGTGCAGAAAAGTAGAAATGCACCAGCTCTGTTTGAACAGGTGTGGCCAGGCAAATTCTTAGATGAAAATGAAATGGCCAGAGACAAAGGAGAGGGAAGAACTGGATTATGAACAAAACCTCAAACTGGGCTGCTTACAGAAGCAATCAAACATCTGAAATTGATTTTTGTAAATGTTTATTTGAGAAGAAGACAAAGATTTGAGAGAGAGAGAGAGAGAGAGAGAGAGAGAGAAAGAGATTCTATCTGTTGGGAGGCCAAAACCAGGAGCTGGGAACTCAATACAGGTCCATGGCAAGAACCCAGTCACTTGAGGCATCACCATTGCCTCTCAGAGTCTGCAGCTGAAGTAAGTTGGAGTCGGGAGCCACAGTTGGGCAACAAACCCATTCAACTCCAATACAAGACACAGGTGTCTTAATTGGTGTCTTAGGCTTAGGTGTTAGGCTAAACACCTGCCCCTGAAATTGACTTTTAAGGTTCCAAACTGCATGTATCCCAGTCTATACAAAATAAATCCAAGATCATTCACTGAGGCCCTTAGATGCATTTCTATCTACACACAGAATTTCTAAACCTCCTGAAGCCAAGCACAGCCTAATATTACTACATATGCAACATAAGTGGAAATAATGTGCTTCATCCAATCATAAATTATTTACTAGCTTTACCTCATTGTGATATTATTTCTAAACCTATGAGGTTCCTGCCAACAGGGGAAAGGATATAAATAAAATGCATTCATTTATATCTAAGCAAGTATGTGACTTACTCTCAAACTGAAAACCTGGCTCCTTTCAAGACCTATTGCTTGTGTCGAGTAAACAAACCAAAATCCTTGATATTCTCACAGATCATAAAAGTAAAATATGAGAAGGGCTTACAGTTTGTCCATGTTGCAAGCATAGCTTGATTAATCTTTTCTTCTATCCACTAATTCACTGGAGCCACGGCTAATTGAATCACAGCTCTGCAACTCCAGGGTTGACCACCGTCTTGAGATTCAATCCTAATGGTGATACTCGGGGGGAGTAAAAGAGAGGATGCCAAAGGTCACTTCAGATCTAAAATAATAGAACTGCTGCTCCAGGAGCAATTTCACTATCTCACTCCACCCTTTCTTGGGAAGAGGTCACTGCAGTGAAGCATTTACCTATTTTCAAAACTGTGGAGAGGTGGGGTTCACAGGCTACTTATAGGTAGCCACTCCTCATCTACTGAGAACTTCAGCCTCCCAAGCACCAGGAGTCCTGGAGGATAAGGTCAGCTCAGGTGTTTCCTTCCCTGGAAAATGAGCTTTATCTACTGATGGTGGGATATGAATACTTCCACTGGTTTTTGGCAACCTCAGGTTTGATGGTGGCCACAGGGATTCACACAGTTTGAGTTGATGCCAACCAATCTCCTATCCCCCAGTTTCATTTGTAGATATCAATCTGTGTTATCTTCTGGGTGGCACATTGTACATTACTTGTGAACTAGGCAGCACAGGTCCACTCTCTGCCCATGGCATTCAGAGCTATGTCTCAGCCTTCTGGTTTTGCCAACAGTAACCTACAGTGCCCCTCCCAGTCCTCTAGTCCACTATATTCAGCATCACTCATACTGAAGATTCTACTTTTGGATGCATGTAAGATGGCACAAAAGCTCCTTTGGACAGTAAGCTCCAGGATCACCTGACAGTAGAAGTACCTGTGGTAGGGCCATAAGGTGGATGATGGACTTGTTCTCCCTTTTCAATCAATCATGGCCTAGGGATGGGCCTCATGTGCCTTTTCAGGCATCTTTGGGCTAGACTTTGACTTGGGCACCTAGTTGGTAAAAACGATCTAGATAGAGAACGATCCTAATACACCAGATTCCTGCCACCCAGATGCCTGTATGGGTTAAATCTCTGTTAAGCTCTACTCCATATATACAAATACCATTTATCTCCACTTCCATATAGCTACTAAGTTAGAGTCATTCTTATTAAATTTTTTCCTTAGGAGCCTCATAGTTATTCAATAAAATTATTTTTTCTTTTTTAAAGAATTATTTATAAAACAATGTTACAGAGAGAAGAGAGAGAGAGAGAAATCCTCCATCCACTGGGTTACTCCTCAAATGGCTGCAACAGCCCAGGCAGGACTAGGCTCAAGCTAGAAGCCAGGAGCTTCTTCCAAGTCTCGCATGTGGGTTCAGGGGCCCAAGCACTTGGGCCACTTTTTTCTGCTTTCCCAGGCCATTAACAGGGAGCTGGATCAGAAGTGGAGCAGCCTGGACTCAAACTGGTGCCCTATGGGATGCCAGAATTTCAGGTGGCGGTTTAACTTCCTATACCACAGTGCTGGCCCTGACATTATTTTTAAAAAGCTTTTGCTTGCTTATTTATTTGAGAGAGAGAGAGAAATAAAAAGAGAGAGAGAGACTAAGAGAGACTGAGAGAGAGCACTCCCATTGACTGGTTCATTCCTCAAATGGCCACAAAGGCCAGGAGTTAAAGCCAGGAGCCAGGAACTCAATCCAAGTCTCCCATGTGGTTGGCAAAAAATCCAATCTCTTGATACATCACTGCTGCTTCTCAGGCTTATTAGCAGGAAGCTGGAATTAGAAGCCAGAGCTGGAATTCAACTCAGGCATCCTAATGTGCAATATGGGCTTATAACTGGAGTCTTACTCACCAAGCCAAACCCGTGTCTCAAAATGACATTCCTGATGCCTGCACAAATGCATCACACCTGCCTACTTTTTTTTTTCCATTGGAAGTCAGAGAAAGACAGATAGAGAGATCTTCTATCTGTTGGATCACTCCCCAAATACCTACAACAGCCAGAACTGGACCAGGTCAAAGCCAGAAGCTGCAACTCAATCTAGATCTTCCATGTGAGTGTCAGGGACCTTCTATAAGAGTTCTCACCTGCTACCTCCCAGGGTGTGCCTAAGTAGAAAGCTATAATTAGAATAAAAAGTAGGACTTGAAGCCAGGCACCCCAATATAAGTTACAGGTGTCTCCAGTGGCATCTTAACTGCTGGGCAAGAATGCCTGCAAAGACTTGTCCACTTTTGATTACCTTTTTCAGAATGGTTTCAGTCTCTATCTGGTGGGGGACCCATGATCCATGCGAACTGAGGGACATATTAGTTCTGCTTCATTGTGGAGAGAGCATGGCACCCAAAGAGAAGCCACAACATGTTGAGATGCTACATCCCCAAAGCAGAACGGCTGACTTCTGTTCCCATGCATGGTGGCCCATGACGCCATGAACATTGGCTTTCTACCAAGCAGTACAGGTTGACATAGCAAGAAGCTCACTCCTGACCTGACGTGACCCCTATAACTGTTTGAGTCAGAAGAGGCCAACTTATGATGAGTGCCAGTAAGCCCGTCTACCAATATCTATTTCCTGTCACTCCTGAGACACAGCCAGACTATTTGCCAGCTGCTCTCTGGGTCAGGCCACACAGAATTGTTCTAGGCAATAAAATGGGAGCATGAGGTAGTCCATGCCCAGTCCAGCTAACAAAAGATACCTGCATGTAATTCTTCATCCTGGAGAAGGACATGGCCATGCCACTGTGACCTCACAGGGCAGGAGTAGAAAGAAAACACCCTGACTTCAGTTTTCATCCTCATCTCCTGCAGAGGTTCCTTGTTGAAAAGAAGGGATGCCAGAGGACAAGGGGTTGATAAAGCCACATAGAGAAGATTCCTAAGTCCAAGAGCAAGACTGGACATTGGATCTGGGAGGTAAGTGGAACCAATCAACAAAGTACGCTCTGCAAACCACTTACTGCGTCCATCAATATCCTCTCACTAACACAGTCCCTAAGTAATGGAGCAAGGAAGCAACATAACATGTCCCTGATGCTAAGAGAGATCATCCCACATGAATATTCAGTAAGAGGAAGCTACTAACCTCATGGAAATTTTTTACTGTTAGCCATTCTCTCTAATACCATGTCCAATCTAATTTCCTGCATCTTCCATTCATTGGGCAGCTATCTTCTCGGTGAGCTTACACAAGATAAATTCAAACCCCATGGCACATGAGAGTCCTGCAAATACCTGAAAGCAGTCAGCACATGCCTCGCTATCCTGCTTTTCTTCTTTCCCTGTGAGTAAGCCAGACCCTTCAGTACATGGAATGCAGTGATCTCTGCATCCCACAATATCTTGTTCACCTTCCTGTGGGCTCGCTAACTTGCCAAGAGTTAACAAAGCACTCAGGGGAAAGACCCACCCATTGTATACACAGAGACTCTGAAAGGGTCGTGTACCTAAAGTAAACATTCTTGAATGCTGAAGATCATCATGCTGTAGAGTGGATCATATTGACTTCCATAATGGCCGCATCCCCCAGGCCCAAACTGGGAAAACTTTCTGTCCATTTAGACAGAAATGATTTCAGCTTCCGTGGCCAGACAGCTTCTGAGGCAACCACTCAGCTGCATGCTCTGAAGGAAAGTGGCCACATGATGCACTAAAGAGTGAGAGTGACTGATTCCCAGTAAGGCTGTACTTGCAAAACTGGCTCCCAGACAGATCTGACCCAGGGCTGCAGCTGACACAAGGTCTAGGTCAGTGGGTCTCAAACGTTCTTTCAAACTGCATCCTGGTTCCAGGTCACCCTCATCCTGATTCAGTCTCAGTGTCTGGGGTGGGACAACTCTCCCCTTTGACATTTGCTAATTCTGCTCCAACTCTGGGGTGTACAAGGCAAAAAGAAGGTGCTGAGAAAGCACCAGGGTTGCTCTGCTGTTGTTTCTTATGTTTGCTTTCTACTAAATGTCCAGGATATTTGTTCTTAGTGGGAGGAATAGAGAAAACCGCCCATCTTCCTTGCTGTGTGTGAAGTCCCACTGCATCCTTTTCTACATTAAATGCCTTTCTGCTGATCCCTCCCTGTTCCACCTGAGCCACCAATTTTAGGTAAGAGTGAAAAAGCATTTCCCTTTCTCATGTCACTTGCCTTAGGAAGCCATTGGCAGCACACTACACCTGGTTCTTCCGCCAGCACATTGGAGAGAGGATGGGTTGAGTGTCGTGAGCTCTTTCCTAGAGACCTCCCATTTCTGTGGGGCATGGCGGTGCCATCCTTCAAGCCTGTCACGTGCATGGAGTGGGCCAGTTCCTTTGCAGTGCAGTGTCTTATTCTTTGGTGTCATGGGTCTACTCCTGTAGGTCTCTGGGCCTGCAGCAGCATCTGGAAACCCTTTAGAAATGCAAAGTTTAGGCACCGTTGAGACCTTCAGAGCCAGGACCTGGAGTAGGACATTCAGCTTGAGATCGCAGCTCCAATCTAATAGTAGAATGACTGAGGATGATTTTTATCCATTTTTCTTTCTGGTTTTCTTTGGTCAGTAGCTCTCAAACCATTCAGTCTATTAGAATCATATGAGAAGCTTCAAACCAAATATCAATGTGCAAGTCTTATCCAGATTAATTGAGGTGTGTAGTGGATCTTAGAGATTATTTTTGTAAAATTATTTATTTGGAATGCAGGGTGACAAACACAGAGGGAGAGAGAGAGAGAGACAGAGAGACAGAGAGAGAGAATGAACTTCCATGTACTGATTCACTCCCTAAATTGCTATGACAGGTCTTCCACATGGGTGACAGGGGCCCAAATACTTGGACCATCTGCTGATGTCTTCCCAGATGCATTAGCGGGCAGCAGAATCAGAAATGGAGCAGCCAGGACTTGAACTGACTGTTCCAGTATGGGATGCTGGAGTCTCAAGTGTTGTCTTAACCCACTGCACTACAATATCAGTCCCAAAGTGTTGGGGATTTTAAGAGATATCCAGAATGCAGTAAGGAATTATCATATTCCATTGCACTGCTATTTAATAAGTTGGGGTGTATCTCCCAAATCCATGCACCCCTCTTACAAAAGAGTTTGTTTTAATTAGGGTTTGCCAGAAAAACATAACAGAGGGAAGACCTCTATGTGGGGAAGTTTGTTATGGAGATTGGTTCATAGGACCAAGACACAGAGAAGTCCCACAACCTACTGTCTGTAACTCAGTCCACCAATCTCTGCCAAAGCCCCCTCACAGAAACTTCCAGAAGACATGTTGCACCATCCACCAGGCCAGTCAATTAGAGCCCCACTCTGTTATAATCAGGTCATGAGTGCCTCCAGTATGGTTAGGATGCAGCAAATCAGGTGGGCCTAGGAGTCTGAATTTTGCAAGGATTTAAAATCTGCAGAGACCTCATTCTGAACAACTCCACCTAAAATGTCTGCTGTTACCCCAAAAGGACTTAAAATAGAGATGCTCTTGGTAACTTGTCATTCATCCACAGCCTGCATTTCACAGGCATCTCTATTGCACACAGAGACGTGAGGTCCCATACCCCTTGGCCACACCCTGGTGGACCCCTGATGGCTGGACCCTGCCACTGCTGGTCTGTATCTCAGGACTTGTTTACCACGAGGCTCCTGGCTATAGATTTTCTGAAAACAGACCCTCAAGTCAACATGGCAATTTCCTGTGTGTGCTCTTGGTAACCTCTGGAGATCCCTGGGAAGTCAGCAACTGAAGTTCATTTGCTCTGGCCTCATACTGAGACCCATTCCCTTCTGCACGCACCAAACAGACCACCACTTCCACCCCAGTCTTCACCACACGGTAACTACCTGGCACCATAGCACTATAAGAGCCTGCGCACCTAAATAAATCCCAGATGGATTAAGGATGGAAACATTCAAAAACAAGAAGCTAAAACACACATGCCTTTAGAATCATTTTGTAACTTTAAGGTTAGGCAACTTCACAAAGGTCTAGAATCAAAGTCTTTGCACTTTTCCTTGAGCTCGTCTCATTCCCCAGAAAAGACCCTGGCCTTGAATAGGAGCCCATGGTGACAAAGCCACTCAGATGCTGGGTCCCAGGGCAGGTCCCCTGGTCTCCCAGGCATAAGATTGGTCTCCAGGACTGCAGGCCACCTGCTGTCTCTGGCTGGCAATCATATCTGCTAGTTCGGCCCATCCTAAAACAGAGCTGCAGGCCTTTGTCTATGGGGATGGAAGACACTCCAGATGCACAGAGAGGGAGATGGTCCCTAGATGTAGCTGAGTCCTATAGGCCATTCAGCCTGTCCCTGTGTGTCTGCCTCGCCCACTCTTCCAGATCACCAGTCTCCTGGGGCTGCCAGTTCCCAGGGCTGGAGGAGCCTCCAGGTTTCTCGCGCAAGATCTTCCCTGTGACTCAGAACCCGACTTTCCCCGACCTCTGCTTCCTTCTCCACTTCTCCATACACCTCTGGTTCCCAAGTGCTTCTTGCTGCGCCCTCCTGGGCTGAGCAGCCTGGTGGGTTTGTGACTTCTGGGCAGTCCATTGAAGGTAACATTCATGGAGCTGGAAGAGGGAGCACAAAGGAAGTACATGGGCTCCAGCCATGACTTATACCTGGAAGAGATGATGAGCTATTTTGTAGTGCAGAAAAATAGGAGCTGTCCTATCAAATGCACCAGGAAGAAGCATTTAAAAAGAAAAGAAGCATCTCTTAGAAGTACAGTGAACATAAAAGAGAACCGACCCTGGCTGTGGGTCCATCTGGGACAGAGTGGGCTTGCCAGCTGCAGCCAAGCTGCTCAGGACAAGCAAAGAAGAGGGGAAACAGGTGCCGGCGTGTTATGGGGGATGAACAAAATCCCTGGCAAGACACACCTGTACCTGGGGTGTGGCACTTCCCTCCCACCCCCAGCATCCCAAAAAAAGTGAGTCCACCTGGAAAGCAACCTCCAGATTCTCTTAGTCATCACCAAATTTTGTAACACTTATGTTCTTGGAAATCCTTCTCTTGTTTAAATAAAAGCAATTCATGCATCATGTCCAGTCCAGTTTTGCTTAGCTCTTCTTCCTCAGCAAGGCCAGATTCCCACTGACTGAGAGTCTGTAGAGTACAGGCAATCTTGAGTCAGTCTCCTCTGTAACTCTCTGATACAGCCGAGGTATGTGGTCAGGAACATGTCCTAGTTCTTGAGAGCTTGTTGGGAGGTTCTAGCAGGGGATCGCAGCTACTTGTACACCCTTGACCAAAGACCGGTCCTCCTCTAGTGGGAAAGGTCGTCCTCTTCAACCAAATTTGTAGATTTAGGAGGGACACACGTGGAGCAGTGAGGGAGGAAGGGGACACCTGCCTAGCCAACCAGATCAGCCAAATCAACCCTGGCGATCAATGGGGTGACAGATGTCGCAGCCAGATCACCCTCACATCCATTGTCTTAGTTCTTATTTTCACATGTTGCTTCCTCTTGACTGCCCCTTGTTTAGTTTCTCCCACATCCCCATGCCAGTCCTCACGTGGATGACACCATAACCACTCTAAGATCTTGGGACTCACCTGACCAATAGAGAATCCTGGCTCCCCCATCTCTCTCACATGTGGATGGCTGCTGTCATATGTTGCTAACTTGTGCCTCTCTTATAACTCACAGTGACCAGGAGACTTTTGGTTGGTGTCTATGCTCCTTGCTTTCTACCATCATTGTGCAGCTATGCTATTAGACAGCCCCAGCATTTTTCAAAGCAGAACTGGTTAGCCAACATATGACTTGGTAAAAATCAAAAAGGATCAGGAACTGGCATTGTGGTGTAGGGGGTTAAGCTACTGCCTGTGATACCAGCATCCCATATGGATGCTGGTTGGAATCCCAGCTGCTCCACTTTGAATCCAGCTCTCTGCTAATATGCCTGGGAAAAGCAGAAGAAGTTGGCTTAAATGCTTGGATCCCTGCTACCCGCATGAAAGACGTGGAGGAAGCTCTTGTGTCCTGGATTCAGCCTGGCCCAGGCCCAGACTTTGCAGCTGTTTGGGGAGTGAAACAGCATATGGAAGATCTCTCTCTATGTATCCCCTTCTCTCGCTGTAATTCTGACTTTCAAATAAATAAATAAATAAATAAATAATATTTTTTTAAAAAAGAATCAAAAGGAGGGGCCAGAATGGTATCATAACCTGTAAAACCTCTACCTGCAATGCCAGCATCTCATATGTGTGCCAGTTCTTGTCTCAGCTGCTCCACTTCCCATTCAGCTCCCAGATAATGGCCTGAGGAACAGCAGAGGATGGCCCAAGTGCTTGGGTCTCCACCACCCATGTGGGAGACCTGGAAGAAGCTCTTGGCTCCTGGTTTCAGTCTGGCCCAGCCTCAGCCATTGCAACCATCTGGGGAGTGAACCAAAAGATAGAAGATCTCTCTCTCTCTCTCTCTCTCTCTCACTCTGAATTTCAAGTAGATAAATAAATCTTCAAAAAATTAAATGCAAAATGTATACTGTAAATAAAAATGTGCTTTCATCTAATTAGCTTATAATGAAATTTATTGTATTTGTTGAGCCTCACCAAATGCCATATTTGATGTGTAAGAGATGAATGCACTCTTGCTGGCAATTTACGATGAAATAATCACATACAATGGGACCATCCTACAAAGATGTGCAGCCTTAATGACCTCTCAGCATTGCTTTAGGTTAGGGAGAACAAGTTATGTCACCCAGGTACAAGTTATGTCACCCAGGCACACGGAGCTTAACAAACACATGACTGCCTTCAACCTGACAGCTGCATGAACGTTTCTGATCCTCATGGTCATTCTCCCCTGCTGTCTGCAGCTCAGAGCATTTCTCTTCCAGGACTATGGGAGGAGAAAACACCAAATGCACCCAATACCATGATTTCAAAGAATGCTAAGGCAAGTGCAGGTCAGGCCATGTATGGATGACAGCCCAGCAAGGGGCAGGTCAGAACTGCACTCCTGAAGTCCCCAGAAGAGTGTACACCACTGGAGCATCTGGGAAGACAGAGAGCTTGCTCTGTCTCACTGTGCCACTGTGGTTAAGTCATCTAGTTAGGCACTAGTAGCTAACGATTTATTGCAGGGAGGACTGGTTTTCCAGATGTTTGAAAGGAGAGGATCTGCAGCTGTAGTTAAAAGGGTGTCTATAGAATGCCTATGGTACAGACATTTAATACAGCTCTTATAGAATTCTAATGATACAGCTATTTAATCAGCTCTTAGACAATGCCTATTGATATAGTTATCTATTACAGTTCTTGTAAAATTCCTGCTAATAGGTTGTTTACTACAGCTCTTATAGAATGCCTACTGATACCGTTATTTCAAAAGTGCTTCATCTTGCGTCTTGACTTGTATTATGCAGCAGTATTTGTGAGTTCCTGTGGTCCCGCAGGTTCCATGGTGTGGGAGGAAAAGGAACTGCTCTCCTCACTCCACAGAGACAGCTAGAACAAACTGGGACCACCTCCAGGGAATGGCAACACAGGCCATGCTGCTTTGGCAGAATGTTCTTGCGAAAGAAAGCACAGTCAACTGAAGTGTGCCTCAAAGGCACCAAGACTGACGAAGCTGTGGAGGAAATCACAGGAACTTCCCCTGCGTTCATGACGGGCAGAAGCTCCTGCATTGGCAGGGCATCAGCATGCAAGAGCCAGGGACGCAGTGCCTAGGGCTGCTCTGCCATCAGGAGGAGCAGAGCTGAGAGCTGGCTGGCAGTCGGAGCACGGGGCTCATGCGGGATGCAGGAGAAGTTGTGGCTGACTGGGTTTCCCCAAGCTGACAGAACTCCTCCCCATTGCTCTGAACGGAAACCTCAGAAAATCGAGTTCCACTAAGCAACCAGCAAGTCACAATCACACTTGAAAAAATTTGACAATTGATCATCATTTTGACTGTAAAATAGTTTTGAATTTGAATAAGCGTCTCTTCTGAACCCCAATGATTTCATTGGTAAATTCAATGAATTCATAAATTTTATCCATAAAGGGATTTGAGGGAGACGGTGTGTTTTTGGCACATAGTATAGTACACATTCTAAATGTAAGGACTATACCCTTGGAAACAGTGAGACCGCTGTTACATTCTAGATAATGTATTGATTAGATCAGGGGCAGATATCTGCCTTGACAGCAGATGTCGTTTGGGCTCTGCATTTTCTCTCTCACTCATGGCTTCATCCAGCAACCCTAACCTGGCTAAGCTTCTACTGCCACTTTTGAAAACTTGACAGTGTCCATTATAGAGTTCTTATAGTCGTGAACCTCTGGTTGCCCTGCTATTATTTCTCAAAATTAAGAAAAAGAAATATTCTACTAGAATGATCAGAATCACACTCATTACATTAAAGAAGTTATGGGATGAGGGACTGGTGCTGTGGCATAGCAGGTAAAGCCACTGCCTGCAGGTCTGGCGTCTCATATGGGCACTGGTTCAAGACCTGGCTGCTCTGCTTCTGATCCAGCTCTCTGCTGTGGCCTGGGAAAGCAGTAGAAGATGGCCCAAGTCCTTGGACCCCTGCACCCTCATGGGAAACCCAAAGAAGCTCCTAGTTCCTGGACTCAGATCAGCCCAGAACGGTGAGATGACGCAGAAGGGACTGTCCAAGGTCTCACAGGATTTGGTGAAGTTCCGTTGCCTTTTGGCACATCTCCAAATCCTATGCACCTTCTGCTATCCCTGTGCTTTCTCACATCGCATTCTTGAATTTTAGGAATTTTCATCCAATGCCAGGAGCTATAGGGAGCATTGTGGGGAGCAATTCGGACTATACTGTTACTGGAATTAAGATTTATTCTATGCATCTGCTCTCCCACAATATGGCGCTGGGAGAGAAGTAAACAGCTTCTACCCAGCTGCCTCTCACCAACTTGACAAGCTGCAGGAGCTGCTCCTGATTGGAGGAGAGCGGCGTGCTCGGCGTGTGGGCAGCCGAGTTGGGATTGGTGGAGAGGACTATATAGGAGGAGAGAGACGGCATGGTGGTGTGGGTTGGTTGGAGAGTGCGTTGGAGAGTTTGCGGGGAAGTTCGTTACTTCGTTCTTTCTCATTTCTCTCTACTCATTCTTGCTTTGGGAGTTTGCTGTTTACTTATTCTTACTTTACTATAGAAAGGACTTGTAAAAAAAGGGAACAACAAGCGCCCGGTCCGGTGCGGCTCCTCCGCGTGCGGAGGAGCAGCAAGTGGTGCCGTGACTCGGATAGGAAACCTAGGAGGGAAAGACCGGGAAGAAGTGGGAAATTACTGGAGAGAGAGACTAGCAAAGAGCCTAGGGGAAGGCCGGACGGAAAGAGTGCCGGTGAAAAGCTAGTCAGAACCTAGGAAAAAAGCCGCGGGGGAAGAAAATTAGAAGCTAGGAAGGAGGTATTAACTGGGAACGTCTGGGAGACTCAGTCTTCCATTACGCTCACTGCTCCAACATGTCACAGACGGTACAGACAATGGAGTTCTTTGGCTACTCTTTGCCCACTGGCTACCTCTTCCTCCTCCTGGGCACCATCCTCTGTTTCTCCCTAAAGATCATTTATGGGCTAAATATGGTTTCTCTCTCTCTCTCTTCCTACTCCCCACCTCGTCGCAGCTTTTCCTCTAAGCAAGGGAAACGAGGGGGGAGGAAAATTCATGCATTCGTAAGAGCAATCGTAGAGACGTCCCCCTGGTTTCCACAGCAGTGGAGGCAGGTGGGACGGAAAATGCGCGAGGCTGGGGAACCGATAGAAGTGCTGAAGCTGTGGCAACTCGTTGATCAGGTGCTTCAGAACCCCACGGAAGGGATCGAGTTGTTGCTTAATGAGGGGAGTGAAATGCAGGAAGAATTATGGCAGGGCAGCCAGGCGAGCAACTATTGTAACGAACAAGTGAGAAGAAAATCAAAGAAGGATTTAGAGAGCCAGGAAGCTTATGGGGGGGAGAAGGAAGCTGAGGAGGGAACCTCGCCCCCAAGAGAGATGCCTGGCCATACAAGGCTGGCAAATTCAACCATAAAGGATGAATCACCACCCCGGTATCGCCCATTGGTACTACCAAAGTTTCCTCCTGTAAAGAAAAGCCCCTTTTTTCCCCATGAGATTGAAGAAGAGTGGGAGGAAGAAGGAGTGATGGAGGGAGTAGGTATGCAGGAGGAGCTAGAAAGGCCAAGAACCGAAAACAAGCAAAGGGGAGCTGTTTATAGAAAACCTGCTTGGGAGCAGTACCAGGAACCAGGCCAGGTGTTTCCTGTAATTCAGGATCCACAGGGAAACAGGGGATGGACGCCTCTTGACCATAAATTACTTAAAGAGTTGCAGCAATCAGTACAATTGTATGGGCCCCATGCAAGTTACACTCAGGCAATCCTTGATAACATCGGGCAGCAAGGCCTAATACCTGAGGATTGGAGAAACTTAGTAAAGGCGGTGTTAGGCGGGGGTGACTTCCTCTTGTGGCTAGCTGCCTATAAAGAATTTGCGCGAGAATATTCAAAGCAGAACTATCAAACAGGGAATCAAGCATGGGATGAGGAAATGTTAAATGGAGAAGGGCGATTTGCCAGTCCCGATGAGCAGGCCCGATTACCAACAGCTGTCCTCTTACAGGTGCGAGAAATAGTAAGAAGAGCCTGGAAGGTGATACCCAGAAAAGGAGAAGTAAGACACAGCCTAACTAAGATAGTACAGGGCCCTACTGAGCCTTACGCTGATTTCGTGAACCGATTAATGGAAGCAGCAGGAAACATTTTCGAAACCGTGGAAGAAGCAATGCCCTTAGTCAAAAGATTGGCGTATGAGCAGGCCAATAAAACATGTCGGGAAGCTCTTAGACCATGGCAGCATAAGGACATCCCTACCTTTTTGAAAATCTGTAGGGATGTCATGGATGATGTAGTTTCTGGATCACATGCTGCAGTAGCAGTAACCCGACAATTTAGACAGAACATGAGGGGACGTATATGCTTTAGATGTGGTCGAGAAGGGCATCTAATGAGAGAATGTAGGGCCAGATTTCCAGCCCGAGATCGGCAGGGCATAGAGAACTCGAGAAGACCAGGCCTTTGCCCACGCTGTAGAAGAGGAAATCATTGGGTCAGTGAATGTTACTTTAAAATAAACAGCGCAGGCAATCCCCAGAGGATGCCAAATGAGCCGGGCCCCATAAGAAGATCAGGTGTATATGGTCAACAGCAAAAAAACGGAATGTGGGCCCCTGCACCCCGGGGCCAAAACAATCGGTGGGTGCCACGGTCCCAAAACCAAATATTTACCGCGCAGAGTTACGAGCCACCGAATATTCGGTACTGACACCTCAAATGGGGCCACAAGCCATAGAGGTGAGGGCAGAAACAATTTCAGCGGAGCATAACGGACTTGGAATAATCGTAGGAAAAGAAACAAATGCTTTGAGAGGCCTAATGGTCATCACCGGAGTCATTCAATTACCTTGTGATAAGTTAAAAGTGCTAATACAATCTACAAAGGGTATTATTCAAATCAAACCAGAAGAACCTGTGGCTCAAATACTGATCATGATTGGAGCGCAGGATGTTAATGGACCCCAAGGGGAGAAATTTGCAGCCTTGTCCCTATCTCTAGCAGATCGACCTCTGTGGACCTTAACCATTAGAGGAAAGTCAATTCAGGGCCTGCTAGACACAGGTGCGGATGTAAGTATAATTTCGGAAAATGATTGGCCGAAGTCATGGCCCCTTCAGCCAGGAGATAATACTTTAGTAGGCCTAGGTGCGGCCATGACACCATCAAGGAGTGCTCAGGTGCTTCATTGGCAGGATCAAGAAGGGAACAAGGGAAATGTGCAACCTTATGTTAGTGCACTCCCCATCACATTATGGGGAAGAGACATTTTAGAACAATTGGGACTGACGTTAACAAATGAGGATCAATTGGAGAGTTCTACAGGACGGCGTATTATGTATAAAAAGGGATATCAGGAGAGAGGATTAGGCTCCAGAGAAGGCAGAAGGGACCTAGCCCAGCCCATAGGCGATTTTAAAAGACAGGACACGGGTTTTTCGTGGGGGCCACTGAGATGCAGCCGCTGCCATTGTCATGGCTGGACAACAAGCCAAAGTGGATACCACAGTGGCCCCTTACCCAGGAAAAGTTGGCTGCGGTAAATGATATAGTATCACAACAATTAGAGGCAGGCCATTTGCAACCATCAACCTCCCCATGGAATACGCCAATATTCGTGATAAAGAAAAAATCAGGGAAATACCGGTTGTTGCATGATTTACGGGCTGTTAATCAGCAGATGCAACCCATGGGGGCATTGCAACCCGGACTCCCGGTTCCTACTATGATCCCAAAGCATTGGCCACTAATAGTACTCGATCTAAAGGACTGCTTTTTTAGCATACCTCTACATGAACAAGACACTCAGAGGTTTGCTTTCACTGTACCTTCCATTAATCATCAAGGTCCCGACAAAAGATATGAATGGAAGGTGCTTCCCCAAGGAATGACTAACAGTCCTGCCATATGCCAGCTATATGTTGACCAGGCAGTAGAGCCGGTTCGACAACAGTGCCCAAAAGTACAAATTTTACACTACATGGATGACTTGTTAATAACGGCTGAAAGTGAAAGTCACCTAATGGAAGCATATAAGCTGCTGCTATTATATTTGGAAAAAGTTGGGTTACAAGTAGCGCCAGAGAAGATACAAAAAGGGGAAGTAGTACAGTACTTAGGACTTAAAGTAACTTCTGAAAAGGTAACCCCATTAGAATTTGAAATTGCAATAGATGGGTTACAGACCCTTAATGACTTCCAAAAATTATGTGGCAATTTAAATTGGTTGAGGCCCTATTGTAAATTAACTACCGAAGATATGATGCCATTATTCAATATTTTAGAAGGAGATGCCCAGCTTGATTCCCCTCGTAGATTGACAATAGAAGCCCGCTTGGCATTACAGAAAATTGAAAAACAAATTAAAGCAATGCAGATGGAAAGATGTGATCCACAACAAGCCCTAGAAATATTAATTTTTATGGAACAGCTGTATCCCTTCGCAGTCATTTGGCAAGGAGGACCCTTGTTGTTTGTATACCCACATTCACATGCACCGCGTGTACTATACACCCAAGGCATTGCGGTGGCTGATTTAATATTAACAGCAATAAAAAAGGCGACAGAAATGGCGGGGAAGACTCCAAAGCGATGTGTAGTTCCCTTTGCTCAAGAGGCAGTAGAAGCCTTTACAAGGGAATGCTGGCAATGGGCATACATAGTTCTCATTCTACAAATAGAGATTGACAATCACTACCCTCGCCATCCATTTGTTAACTTCTGCACACAAGTTTCAATAAAACGGGTGCAGAAGGTGCGAAGGGATCCAATTCAAGGGGCAGTTACCGTATTTACGGATGGAGCTAAAGGCGGAACAGGAGCAGCTATATTTAACAATCAACGATATTTTGTTTTAACAGCATCCCCTTCTCCACAACATGCAGAATTAGCTATTATCGCAACAGTATTACGCAGAGAGAGTGCACCCATGAATATTTTGTCTGATAGTGCATATGTGGTGAATGCAGTTCAGATGCTCGCTACACAGTGCCTTATTCTTAAATCCTCCTCAGTCTATTCTTATCTAAGTGAAATTCAGGGGTTATTAAATCAAAGAGAGCATGCTATTTACATAGGCCACATAAGAGCTCATTCTAATTTACCTGGCCCACTTACTCGAGGAAACATGATGGCAGATCACTATTCAAGATTCTTGCTTGCATGCACCGCTTTGGAACAAGCTAAAGAATATCACTCTAAATGGCATGTTAACACCCACACTTTAAGTTTTAAATTTAATATTCCCCGCAAGCAAGCAGAAGATATCATTAGATCCTGTGAAAAGTGCGTTGTTACCATAGTTCCAAAGATTCCTGCGGGAGCCAATCCCCGTGGCCTTAAACCAGGACATATCTGGCAGATGGACGTTACACATATCCCCTCTTTTGGGCGACAAAGCTGTGTTCACGTCACTGTAGATACATACTCAGGTGTAATTATGGCCACAGCCATGAATAAAGAAGGAGTACAACAAGTAATCCAACACTGCTTGCAGGCTTTTGCAGCCTGGGGAGTTCCTCATGTGATCAAAACGGATAACGGTCCAGCGTATACATCAAAGCGTTTTGCTGCATTTTTGAAAGAATTTGGAATCTCCCATATTACCGGTATTCCATACAATCCACAAGGGCAAGCTGTGGTAGAACGCGCTCACTTATATTTAAAAAATTTAATAATTAAACAAAAAGGGGGAATAGGGGAAATGGCCACATCCAACAAGGATGTCTTGGCCCTAGCTCTTTATACAATTAATTTTTTGAACAAGAAAAAGAACGGTAAAACACCTGCAGAAATGCATACTCAATCAGTTGATAAGGAATCAATACAGTGGGTAATGTGGAAGGATTTACAGGACAACCAATGGAAAGGCCCGTTCCCCTTACTCAGAAGAGTACGAGGCGCCGTTTGTTTTTTTCCACAGGGTGCGGCACAACCAATATGGACCCCTGAGAGAAGAATTCGGTTGATAAACCTGCCAGCAGAAGATCTAGAAGAAGAAAACTCCATTTGAGGAAGAAAACAATGAATAACCAATCCCTGGGATCTTTGGAATACGGGACATTTTTCAACAAACTCTGAAGTAGCACGACAAACAAGAGTCAATAGCATGAAGATCACACTGAACTTTACACAGGCGCGTATCAACGCCAAAAAATAAAAAGAAAGGGGGATCTGTGGGGAGCAATTCGGACTATACTGTTACTGGAATTAAGATTTATTCTATGCATCTGCTCTCCCACAATATGGCGCTGGGAGAGAAGTAAACAGCTTCTACCCAGCTGCCTCTCACCAACTTGACAAGCTGCAGGAGCTGCTCCTGATTGGAGGAGAGCGGCGTGCTCGGCGTGTGGGCAGCCGAGTTGGGATTGGTGGAGAGGACTATATAGGAGGAGAGAGACGGCATGGTGGTGTGGGTTGGTTGGAGAGTGCGTTGGAGAGTTTGCGGGGAAGTTCGTTACTTCGTTCTTTCTCATTTCTCTCTACTCATTCTTGCTTTGGGAGTTTGCTGTTTACTTATTCTTACTTTACTATAGAAAGGACTTGTAAAAAAAGGGAACAACAAGCGCCCGGTCCGGTGCGGCTCCTCCGCGTGCGGAGGAGCAGCAGAGCATGTTAGAGGAAGAATTGGCAGAATAGTGGGCACCCGGCAAGACAGGGGAAACAGCTATGGCTTCTCTAACCAGGATTGATCTCTGAAGTCTAGATACTCAAGTTCTGAGATTTTACTTGGAAGGGGCTCTGCTGCTTTAAAGGAACTGATAGAAGTGCTAGAGCCTTCTTGTTCCCACATTCTGCCTGTGAGCACACAAGACAGCAGGTGGGACACTAAAGTGCTGCTCCTGCCAAGCAGTGCAGCTTCCTGGAGAGCTTTGACCGTGCGGGAGCCCCTGATGTCTCTGCCTCACTGGTCTCCAAGATTGCAAGTGCCACCCCACCCTTCAGGGTCCAGTTCTGCCTCTCACCAGAGGATTAATTCTCACTGAGTAAGAAAGCAGGGAGAAAGGTGACAAGAAGGACAATTGTCATGCCTCTCAATCTAAGTGAATTCAGGGCAGACCCCAGCTCTTCAGTGTGTAGCTGTGTCAGGTAAACGTGTCTTCATAAAACATCTTAACTAAGTGACTGCAAGGAACTGAGAACAGATCTGGCCAGGAGGGGTCCCAGGGCCAGTGTAGGCTGGGAGGAAGCAGGGAAAGAGAGAAGGAGATGCCCACAGGCAGGTTGCTGTGATATGACCCTGGGAAGCCATGGGTCATCTCATCACTCACCCTCATCCTCTCATCTTCCCACCCAGATCAGATTCTGTACTTGGAGAATGGGGTGGATTTCTCTTCTAAAGGGCCACACCCCACTGGAAGCAAATCTATCCCTTCTTCAAAGCTGAAACATTGGAGGAGCTCTAAGGGAGAGGAAGCTGTTTGGATTGCACGGTTGGGAAATCTACCAAAATTTTCAGTAGAAGAGCCCCAGCTACAAGGACAGCCAATGCTTAGGCCGACGGATGGCACCCTTGGTTTTCATGAAGAGTTGCACCAATGCATCCTAAGGCACGTTTATGAGAATTGGCTGTCTCTGTTATGACAGACAGAGAGTATGTGGTGGCTGCAAGGACACATGATACTGGAGACACAGAGAATGCATGCCAGGGGCAACTTGCTGCAAGAGAGAGCTCTGAGATCCCAGGGTCCTGCAGTCACTCAGTCAATGGCAGTGCTGCCAAATCTCCGGCTAGAGCTTTGGTGAGCGGATGCTGTAGGCCTCTCCCCACGGCGGTCACTTTGGTAAATGAGCTCAGGGAATCCTGGAGTGCCTGAGAGAGGGTGAATGTGTTGCCAGTCCTGAGTGAATTTTCTCCAATGTTATTATCTTGTAGCAAGATTCCAAGTGTATCTCTGGAACCCTGTTTTCAAATTTCCCAATTCCCATTCTAAATTCTAAATCACCCAAGATATATCTTCATATGTTCTCTTTTAAGAATCTTTTCTCTTCTCACCATGCCCTTCTCAACCTCTATATTTGCTGATACATTTTTAAGGAATATAAATAAAGAAAATGCAAAAGCACTATTACACATACTTGAGGTTTTATTTTTTTAAGATTTATATATTCATTTATTTGAAAAACAGAGTTACAGAGAGGCAAAAGCAGAGAGAGAGAGAAGTCTTCCATCTGCTGGTTCATTCCCCAGATGGCTGCAACAGCTGGAGCTGTGCCAATCTGAACCTAGGAGCCAGGAGCTTCTTCCAGGTCTCCCACATGGATGCAGGGGCCCAAGGACTTGGGACAGCTCCCACTGCTTTCCTAGGCCACAGCAGAGAGCTGGATCAGAAGTAGGGCAGCTGGAACTTCAACTGGCCCCCATATGGGATGCCTGCACTGCTGGCGGCGACTTTACCCACTATGCCACAGCGCTACCCCCCATATTTGAGTTCTATTAAACAACTGAATAGCAGCAATGGCCAAAGCGGCTTAATGCATAAAAGATAGTAAAATCACACACACAAATAGGGAAATTAAGCAAATATTTAATGAAAACGTATTTTTGGAACAGGAGTTAGTATTTCTCATCTGAGCACCTGGCTCCGACTCCTGATTCCAGTTCAGGTGCTTAGGCCCCGCCATTTCCTTGGGAGACCTGGATTGAGTTCATGCCTCCTGGTTTTGGTCTTGCTCAGTCCCAGCATTTCAGCTGTTTGGCAGAGAGGGGGGATGTTTGGGTGGGTGGACCGGCAGATAGGTGCTCTCTGTCTGTCTATATCTCTTTCCCTCTCCATCTGTCCCTGTCTCTTTGCCTTTCAAATAAATAATTTAGAAAATATATATATTTTATCTAAAGATCTGTTTATCACATTTTCCAATAATAAACAACTTAAAGTTATTATAAATAAAGAAATCACACTTAGTTAATTTTTATTAGACCATTTAATAGAATTAGTTGAATGACAGAGTCAAACAAAACAATATTAGGTGGGTGAAGAAACTCTTTTCATCCTAATTGTCAGATTTCCATGGCTCAAGCTTCACATTTGCTGATACACTTGAAATTTTAAAGATTGGTGTGATATCTGCGTTAAAATCAATAGATCTCAGCTTTACTATAAATTTATCCTTTCTATTTTTTTCTGTATTTATTGAAAATTCATTTCTCCTTATATAGAAAATGTATATGTAAATTAAATATATATTTAATGCATATTTGAAAATTTCTAAAACTTTTTAATAAGATATTATTTCACAAAATATAAATAATATTCTTGCTTTAAATGGCCTTCTGTGGGCTAAGATGAGATTTTTATGACCAGAGAAAATAATGTCATTCTTAATTGTAGATATTTAAAATTATGTTTATGGAAAAAAATGCAGGTTTTTCTCCACTACATTTTATCAAAATTTAAAATGCATGTTTGAAGTTTCAACTCCTATCTAGGAGGATGCTCTCATTAGGCTCTGTTATGAGACTTTTATAGAAAAATGGAACTACTCATTAAGTGCTGTTTTACAGGAAACCTAAGAAAATTAAGTAGGAGAGTTTTGATAATAGTAAGTGAAAGGTTTTGCTTTATGCATGGGCACAAAGATACAAAATCCAAGTGAATTCAGCTTTACATCTGTTTGTAAGGACCAGCATGCCCTGCACAAACCCGACCTCTTTCCATACGGTAGAGCCTCAGAAACACATTCAGGCAGTGGCAGATTTCTTGCCTATGTGTTCCAAGTAGATATTTAATTTTGTTATGAAAAATATTATCCTTGCTTGTTAATATAGTGGCATTTTATTAGCATTTTATATGTTTAAATACAATCTATATTAAGTCTTTCTATCTACATACAGAAAAATAGCTTATAATAGCACTTAGAAAATACCAAAAAGTGTCCATTTTCTATACATTCAATTCCCTGAATGCCAACGACAGACCCCAAGAAGGTTGTAAAGGTGTAATATCGACCTGCCTGCAAGCCTTCTCAAAGCCACTTTCCTGTGGCCCACAGAAAGGGTCAGCACTGGCTCTGGAGCTTTCTCTGCCTCCCATAGTCTGCCAGGCATTCACCTGAGACGGTGAGATAGCTTTTGGGGAGCTGTTTGAATCTATCGGGTCAAAGCAGTCCCACTGATAAGACATTTTAGCTTACACTGCAGTCATGGAGGTCGCCGCACCGGGCAAGACACCCAAAGGCTCATGAAAAATGTAAGAACAGCTTCCTTCCACTCACACATGGGTAAGCATTCCAAGTCCAACGGCTGAGGCAGTTTTAAATGTTGAGGTTGGAAAGCTAGGAAGAATAATGAACAGGATTAACAAAACCAAGCACATAGAAAACATCAGCTGAAAGAAGCCAATAGCTAGAATGTTTGCCAATGGATGTCATAGCACATTAATGACCGTAGCCTTATCAGGCATCGGTGGGGGTGGGAGGTGAGAGGAGGAGCAGGTGCAACGCAAGCACAATCCCGAGTCCTCCGTCCTTGCTTGAGAAACAAGCATGGACCCTGAGGCTTGGAGCTTGGCGTTCTACCCAAAGCAGCTGCTTATCTGAACCACTGCATGCATTCAGCAATTTCTAGCAGAGAGAAAGATCCTTTGACAAGCCCATCCATGGGCACAGTCCTCCAACCAGGAGCTCGCCATGGCTGGTACTCGCTAGTTTATACTCACCACATTCAGGGAAGAGAGGGGCCCCGGGAAGGCAGTGTCCTCTCCTCTCTGGTCAGAAGCTGCCCTGACAGCCAGCCTGCTCCTTTGACCTCAAGCAGCTGGTATTTTGTCTGTGTGACCAGCCGAGAGAAAGCTAAGACGAGAGTTACCTACGGGTAGGAGGAAGCTCAAACTGCATCCGAGGACAAGTTCTCCCTATGACTTCTAGGCTCTGAAAACAGCAGCAAACTGAATTCCTCCGAGGCAAAGATTACCACCCTGATGCTGCCTGTCTTCCTTCTGGCCAAAGAGAAGTGTGCGATTTTGCAAGCCCAGGCTGTGGCGTTGGGACACCCTCCCCCACCCTCCCCGGCCACCTCCTCTGCCCTCCCTCTCCATTCATCCCAGCCCCAGCCGCCTTCTGATAAAAGAAGGATGCCACGCGGTGTAAATTCAGTCAGATTGTCAATGTATCCATACACATTCTCAGGCTCTGTTCAGTGTTCCATGACAACAAGGTGAGACGGCAGAGGTTATCCGAACAGCTGCTGCCTGGACTGAAAACTGCGGGCACTGAGCACCATCTGTCTATACGTCCACAAATGTATGTAAGGGCCATCTATCAGGCTGGGGCTCCGCAGCTGCTTCCCTGCAGGCCTGCTTCCTTTCTCCACGCTGAACAATGAGAGCTGGTTCTTCACTGTGTGTCACACAGAATGGCTGATTTGATTAAGTCCCCACTCTCATTATGCTAGGTAGGGGTGTAGAATTTCAGTGAGAATCCATAATGCATGACCAGTTTGTCACCATGGCAACATAAATTCAAGGTTACTAGCTCAGACGCATAATTGGGTGTGCATCGAGTGCTGAGGAAGAGCTGTTAAAATTCTTGTCATAAAAACGTGGCATCCATCACAGTGTCTGAAACTGCAAAGGGCTCATAATCAGAAGGAAAGATCCTTGGAGAAAAACGTTAATAAAATAACTATTATGCTCTAATAAAATTATTAAGTTTCACCACTTTCTTTTTTTAAAGTATTTCTGTTAATAAGAATGAAACAGACACCTCGTTAAATATCGGGGGCTTGGATTTAGCCTTGCATTGAGATATGGACCTAAAGGATTTTTGGTCTCAGTCTGAATGATTGATCAAAAGCAAGCCCCTGATGACAAAATACACCATTGCACATGTTTGTTTCATTTTTGTATTTCAGATTGAATGTTTCTTAGTTGTAAGAATATTTCCTTAATAAAATGCTCTGGGGAAAACCAAATCTACATTGCTTCAAAAATGCTCAAAGTTAAATTATGCGTGTTCTTTACTGTATCTCCCAAAGTAGAGAATTGAAAACCAAGGTTGTGATGAGGAAATGAAAGAATAAAGAGTCTAAAAGAGATAAGAACAAGAACGTCTTAAATTTTTAGTCTGTCTCTCCTTGAGTGGTTGTTATAAGCATATATAATAGGAATTGTATCCAAATGTACTTGGCTAATAAAAATCCAATAGAAAACAAAAATATGTGCTCTGTAAAAGGATTTAATCTCAAACCAAAATAACGATAGAAATCACTTCTCTAGGTGCCTGCCTTGGCCAATGGAGTAGAACCAGGCACAGAGTTAAGCAAGCCTGGTGCACGCGGCTGGGGGTTGAACTCAGAGGGTTGCTGGAGGGACAGCATCCTGATTCATGAAAGATTTTCTTCCTTTTTTTTTTTTTTTTTTTTGAGCAAAACCAATGTTTCTCTGTGCTGTTGCCTCATTAGATTTTAAGTAGGAAATGCTTTGCTCTGTGATATTATTTATCATGGTTTTTCACCAAACATGACAACATTGAAAAATATTTTCTTGAACCACATAGCATAGTAATGTAATTTTTAAAAAGACAAGTCAGTTCTTTGTTACTGAGATTCATCTTCTATTTAATTCTGTTGAAGAACTTAAAAACTCAATGACTTAACTGATCACAATTACAAGCAGACTTGGCCACATGATCAAGGAAATAATTTTGTGCTTTAGCATGGACCTTGTAGGAGGTGAGATTTAATTGCTCCTCCATTCTCTTCACACATAGTCCTCTTCCCCTGTCTCAGCCGCGTTCCTTCCTCCAGCTGCACTCCAGGACGTGCACAAGAGCCGTGATTTGCTTTTGTATCACATCTATTATCATTATAAAATAGCTAAAATATTAAGGCACAAATAAAATTTGTTTTATGCAGCTGGCATCATTTTGAATTGATGATTTGCCTTATAGAATTTCTTATGCTGTCCTTAATTTTCTACAAAGCCAAGTAGGATTAGATCTTTTTAAAGTGAATAGCTGAGATTTATTTTTTAAGATCACATCCTTGGAATCTTTGCAATTCTTAAAGCAGAAAAAATAAGAGAAAAGTAAGAATCAAAATCAGATGACCTACACCAGAATATAGATGTAACTTTATATTTTTTATGTGTGTTTAATCATGCTAATGGCTGTAGCCTTTGGAATTTTTTTTTAAATTGAAGATATCTTGTGTAGTGCAATTTCATTTGAAATATGAAGGGGCTCTGTCTGAAAGAACTTGCTCACCAAAGTCACATCTGGAAGTATATTCAGATCTGAATGCACACATGTAACTCCAATTAACATCACGAATGCTAAGGAAAATATACTAGGCCTGCGGAGGGGGAGGGTGGCAGGAAGGGAAGAAAGAGGCTTGTGTCTGTGATGTAAATACAAGTGACTTTATGGGGAACGCCAGCATGGGGCCCAATGAATTCCTATTGTGGAAATGCACTGACTCTCAAGACAGAATAACATTTCTGATTTGATGTTTACTGAAGTGCAGCCATAATCAGGAGCAAATGCCGGCTGGTCTACCTAGACTGGGATGAAATCACTACAAGCTGTTTAGGGTGGAAGGCTGATTTGGCTGTGAAAGCCTTTAAGGTAATTTAAAAATTCATTATTTGAGGAGTTTGGCTTTGTCAGATTTAAATATGAATATCTGTGTTGATCAGCTCTGATATAGACTGATCTAAAACATGCTGTTGGCTGTTACTAATCATTCTTTATGTTATATACACAGAGGAAAAAAAACTGCTTTTAATTAAATCAAAAGCATGAGCAACAATAATGTGGGTCTCAAATAACCAATACTGCAATACTTTCTAATATTCCTTAAGAAAAGAAATCAATGACATTTCATAAGGTTTTCTCTTCATGGAAGCAGAGACAATAAAGATACCATAATATAAATTAGTCTTATATCCACTGTGCCTCAAATTTTCATCAGTTTTCATAAAAATATCTCCATGTGCAATTTGAAAGTGTACTGTGGTTAATTTTCATATTTAACAAGATGTGATTTGATATCAGGCAATCATTCCAAGATTGAAATGATTATGAAATGAGCTCATGTTAAATATCTATGAATAATAAAGGACCAAACCTCTAAATAAATTGTGGAGCAGTGAGCTAAAAATTCTTCGTGTGTTGAAATTAGGAAGGGATTCTAATTATCTCACTGTTTGCTATGTGGGAGATTTACATCAGCCGACAAGGGTAAACACAGGAAGGCACTGCTGCTGCAATCGCTGTCTATGCCATGTCAGGCTCTCATTCTTGCCATCCCTCTTTCCCTGCAGGGAGACTTGTTTTGTCCACACTTCTCATCCTGCTGCCTCTGCCTTCACTGGGTGTGTTGGGAATCAGAACACAATACCCCAAAATACAGCACCTTGGCACACTGCTTATTTTAAGCTAAAGGAAACTGAGCAAACCTTGGAGACAAGAAGGTTGTCCTGACCTTCTCCTCTCTCCTCCCCTGAAGGGCTTCATGTGACAGGTGTCCTGCCCCATACCACAGGGAAGAGACACACAGACAGGCCAAGAGGAATCTGGACCAGCAAGCCTTGCTAAGCTCACCTCAGGCTATTGCCATTAGATTAGGCTCTTTTGTCCTCCTACCCTTCTGCCAGACTGTCCACAAAAATGCAGTTTTCCTTGAGTCCTTTAGTCTTCCTTTCTGAAGTCTCCCATATCATGTAAGACCCTCATTAAATAAATTTGTGACACTTTTCTCTTGTCCATATCTATTTTGTTGTAAGATACTCCACCATGAGTAAGGAAAATAGCCTATCCCTTTCTCTGCTGTCTTTTGATGCTGGTTGTGAGGTGGCTGACACATCACTCACCCTGGAGCTACTGGTGAGTTCGTGTGATAGCTGATAGAATGCTGGTGAACAGTACAATTTTATCAACATCATTGCCTTTGCATCTCTGTCTGTAGATGGAGAATAGAAAGTAAAAAAAAAATTGCCCCTTTTCCTTTCCTTTCCAAATTAAGATGAACAGGAGAAAAATGTTTATTGAGATAAGTGTTTAAGACATTTATCTTGTTAATCTGTCATTGTTAAATAAAAATTTTCCTAAATCATCATGGAAAATGGAATTAAAAGTATGAACTTATTTTGGTGAAAAAAACTGGGGTGCAGAAATATTGTTTCATGATACATGGAAAGTAAATATTATGAAAAAGCTATCTATATATTTCATTCTTTTCACTAAAAAAAACCTTCTTTTAAATCCATGAACTTTTTGAAGCATCCTCACAGAGGTGACAGCCATGAGCCTTGCAACAGATGAGAAAAATACATTATTTCTCTCCTCTACAGTAAGCCTTACAACTTTAGAAACAATAAAAACCTTTACATTGGACATATTAGGTTTTGATAAACCTGTAGAATGTGTCTTTGATATTGTCCTATACATGGAATGAACATGGGTATCAAATCAGTTTCTGTAAAGTAAACTTTCACACGAGAGGTTTTATCTGAAGTTTTGAGTTGAAGCCTACTGTACACAGTATCCCAGAGAAGTGTCTCCATTAGGAGATGAGCTGTGTTTCCTCACTGTATTATTCAACTTTTCATCTGCAACAAAAGACCTGGGAGAAGCTGCCCAGGCAGGACAGAGGTAAATTTCAGGTCACAGTTTTGGGGGTTCACAGCCCAAGATCCGGCAGCCCCGTTGGCTCAGCCTCTGGTGAGGCTGGGGAATTGCAAAGGCAGAAGAGGACTTGGTGGAGGGCATGCAGAGGAAGGGTCACACGGCCAACCAGGAAGCAGAGAGAGTAGCTGAGCCTGACTCTGGCAAGAACGGACTTCCAAGGCCTGAGGACTTCCTCCCACATCCACTTCCTGATCACCACAATTAGATTAAGCGTCCATCCTGTTAGTAACACTAACATAACTTTGGGGCTTAAACATCTACATGCATTTGGGAGCCAAATCCTCTTCCAACCGTAGCACTCTTGTATATGCGTATATGAGTATGTACATAATTTATGTACACAAACACATAACCTGTGTATGTATATGAAAATCTGAGAACATTGCAACTTTTCCTTTCTTCCCATGAAATGTGTTTGCAATTACATCTCCTTTATTAACTTCATGATAATTTGATACAAACTTGAGTAACAGTTCTGATTTATAGCTATCTACATATCTTTCAAGTTCTAATTGAGAATGGGCCTGTGCAATCTCAGTCCTTCAGTTTGGTTGTGAACTTTACTATGATCTCTGAAACGTGGCCATCAACTCCTGGATTGGGCCAGAAGCCACCACAGAACAATGCTGTGAGAAACACTCTAATGAAATCCTGCCTCATAGCTGATAACATGCAAGCACCCATTATCTTAACATTACAATGGACATTGGTAAAGACAAGCAGTGTTCAAAAATATGATTTTTAACCTGGCTTCTAAATGTCATTTATGTAACTCCACTATATGAGGTTACTTCAGAAAGTTCGTGTAAAAACAGAATTAAAAGATAAGCTTATTTGGATGTTAATTTTGAAAATCCAATGTATTTTTCTGAGATTTTATATAATAGTTATTTTCCCAGAACTCTTAAAATACTTTTAGTATATAATACTCTTACTGGAACATGTTATTGGTAATTGAAATTGTTTATCAATTTATATATAACAATAGGCAATTAGATCTGTGAAAGTATAGTAAACTTGTGACTAGAAGAAAATTGACAATAGAGATAAGTATGTATTTCATACTTTCAAATATTGAGGATGCATATCTGCACATGGCTCAACTTCAGTGTTAAAAGGCATTAAGTATTTTGGAGAGGGGCCGGCGCCGTTAATCCTCCACCTTCCATGCCAGCATCCCATATGGGTGCTGGGTTCTAGTCCCGGTTGCTCCTCTTCCAGTCCAGCTCTCTGCTGTGGCCTGGGAGGGGAGTGGAGGATGGCCCAAGTGCTTGTGCACTTATACCTGCATGGGAGACCAGGACGAAGCACCTGGCTCCTGGCTTCGGATCGGCGCAGTGCTGGCCATGGCAGCCATTTGGAGAGTGAACCAATGGAAGGAAGAAGACCTTTCTCTCTGTCTCTTTCTCACACTGTTTATAACTCTGTCAAATAAATAAAAAATATTTTGGAGAATGTTTGAATTATAGAACTTTTGGTCCAGAGTAGACTCTCAAAAGCACCACTCACCCATCTAATGCTTGAATCTACTCAAAAACAATCCAGATGTAATCTTCTGATTTACGTGCAAATATTTCTAGTGATGAGTAGCTTATCATTTATAATAGCATTTTCCAGAGAAACAGAAGTAATGGGAGAGACAAAGATATAGAGATAGAGATAGATAAAGAGATGAGAGAGAGAGAGAGACACAGAGAGAGAGAGAGACTGATTAGTGTCTCTGGTCACACAGTTATGAAGGCTGAGAAGTCCACAATAGACCATTTCCAAGCTGGAGACCTGGGATGCCAGTAGCATGGCTCAGTCCAAGTCTGAAATACTCAGAACCAGGGCAGCCAGTGGTGTTAACTCTCAGGTCAGGCCAAGGGCATTAGGAACTGAGAGCTGCTCGTACAAGTTCTGGAGTCCAAGGGCTGGAGAGCCTGAAGTTCTAACATTCAAGGGCAGGAGGAAAATGGTGTCCCCGCCACAGTCCAGGGAGTCCGTTCCTCGGCCTTTTCTATTCATTCCCCAAGCTGATCATGTAGCGCGTGCCCACACCGAGGCTGAACCTTCCCTCCCTCGACGTCAGACTTCTCTGGAGAAGCCTCACAGACTCAGCCAGAATTATTGCTTTTATTTATTTATTTATTTATTTATTTGGAATAGTTACAGACATAGAGAGGCCCAGAGAGAGAGACCTTCCATCTGCTGGTTCACTCCCCAAACGGCCACAACAGGTGCATCAGGGCTTATTTGAAACCAGGAGCCAGCAGATTCTTCAGGGTCTCCCACATGGGTGCAGGGGCCCAAGCCCTTGGGCCATCTTCCACTGCTTTGCCAGGCCAATAGCAGGGAGCTGGATGGGAAGTGGAACAGACAGGATTCAAACTGGTGCCCATATGGGATGCCACAGGCAGAGGCTTAACCAACTATGCCACAACACTGGCCCCTCAAGGTACTTCTTAATCCAGTCAAGTTGACACCTGAAATTAATCATCCACAAAATGACCCAAGCTTCATTCTGAAAGGGTCTGGGCAGTTCATAGTCCTGCCTGGAGTGGACTGTAGTAATTTCCCACTGACCAATCCCAGGATGTGATGACACTAAGGCGTGTCCTGTATTCCAGAAAGACTCTTGCTAGCCTTCACTGTACAATCACTGTCTCATTTCCCCTTGGTGATCCGGACCCATCACCCCAGCCAGATCCCTTCTAAGCCTGCTGCCTCAAAGGCGTGAGGACCCCAGCGTGGTCAGGTGGCATCTTACCTTCCTGTCTGATAGAATCATTGTTGTGTCTCCGTGCAGTAGCACTCTTCCCTCTGGAACTGAGACCTACAGGTCAGCAGAGCAGAAAGTCACGGGAAGAGGATACAAAAGTGCTGCTGGTGGGTCACTGGTGGGGAAATCCCCACTCTGCCCCTCAGTTCCTGGACCCTGAACCCTGGCAGTGAAAGCAGCAGCAGCGTATGTCAGATGCTGATTCAGGAGGCTATGTGACCTCCTGGGGAGACCTGCCCAAGCTCCACACCAGAATCACCTTCAATGCTCCATTCACAGCATTACAGGATTTTTCTAGCCTTCTCCTTACACTGATGTAGCCTCTACCCATCAACCAATTCCAAAGTTCCTTCCATATTTTTACACATTTGTTACAGCAGCACCCTATTTGGGTGCCAACTTTTCTATCCAAGTCTATTTGTATGACTAGGGCAATATACCTGACACTGGGCAATTTATAAAGAACAAAGAGTTATTTCTTTTACCCCTTCTTTTAAGTTTATTTTTTTAATTTTTAAAAGATTTATTTATTTATTTATTTGAAATAGTTAGAGAAGGAGAGACAGAGAGGGAGAGAGACCTTCCATCCATTGGTTTACTCCCCAGATGGCCACAAGAACAGTGGAGCTCCATCCAGGTCTTCCATTTGGGTGCAAGGGCCCAACCACTTAGCCATCTTCCGCTGCTTTTCCAGGAGCATTAGCAGGGAGTTGGATGAGAAGTAGAGCGGTTGGGATTTGAACTGGTGCCCACAACGTATGCCAGTGCTGTAGGTGGCAACTTAACCTGCTGTTTCATGGTGCCAGCCCTTATTTCTTACACTTCTTGAGCCTGGGAAGACCAAGGTGGAGGAGACTGCATCAGGTGGGAGCTTTCATGATACATCATCCCACAGGACAAGGGAAGGGGCAAACTCAGTTCCACAGTAACAACCTCAATCTGTCCACGTGACCAGAGCCCTCCTCTCCTAATGACCACCCACCTCTGTTGCACTGGCGATTAAGTTCCCAGCACTTGCCTTTTGGAGGACAACTGTAAGCCATGGCCCCCTTTCTTAAGGAAAGTTATGAGTGGTTGAATACTATGCTGCAATCTATCTACCAAACCATTTTATTAATCAATGCAACTTCCATCTCTTTGTATCATGCAGAATAAAGCTGATTTCCCCTATACTTGACTATCAATCTCACATTTGAGGAAAATATGATCTTCTCTTCCTGTAGTGAGAAAAGTTCATTTTCTTCCAATATTCTCCACCTGACTTGCTAGTCATAGAAGGTTATTTTAAGAGTCAACCCATGAAAATAGTGATGGATGTACAGAATTATATATGCAGGTGCAACACTGCCAGATTGGATTTTCTTTGATCCTGTCACAATCCAAAACTGGTTCTATTACCAAATAGGTACTTGACATTAGCTTGTTTGTGTATCTTAATTAATGTGAATTACAATCACAGATCAATGATTTTATTAGTGTAGTAGTAGTAGTAGTCACCTAAATACAAATTTGTCCTTGCATCTGCCCTCCATGCTCATCCACTTACATAGGAGTCGCCCCAGCTCCCGCCAGACATCTCCAGTGACCCTGACAGCTGCGGCCACACCTCCTGATTACTCTTAAAGGGAAAGGAAGACGTTTCCGCAAGCAGATCCCACTAGAGGTGACTTCCTGAGTCCATCCTCTCGTCTCTTCTGAACAATGACAAAAGGCTATGGGTGGTATTTCAGAGACTATGGTTTATTAATAACATGTGCTCTTTATATTCAGAAAAAAATACATTTTATTAAGTATGAGATATCTCCCAGAAATGCTTACTATTGTTTTAGTCTATCAAAGCACAAAATAGGTCACATACAGACACACTGTGAGCAATCTCTCCTAGACACGGAGTCTATGTAGAAATAAAATGTCTTCAAGGTGTTTACTTAAATTCACCAGCACATAAATCTCCAGGACTAGTTTATGAACCAAATCACTTACGTCTTCCCTTCAAGATATCATATTAACATTCTGCTGGAATTCTCCTCTGTTTTCTTGCCTTGTTCTTTCAAAGATGGAAGGGACATTGATTCATTGTGGAGTATTTGGCAGCCATGTCACTGCTGGCATGTAGTAGCAGCCAATAAATATAAACAAAGAAATCAAAAGTGATTGAAATATGTGAGTTATTACAGCACCACAATTCCATAATTAAAAACAATTATTGCAAATTGTATTCTCCTTCATTATTCCTTGTGCTTTGTTCCACTTTTCCAGGGTTTTCCCACAGCCTCACTATGAATAAGCTGATCCCAGGGCAGTCCCACAAGGACATTTCATGCATGGGCTTACCCCTCCCAGCCTCTGACTCCAGAGTGAAGCTGGGATCTGCACAGCCTGCAGTCAACAGCAGATTTTTTACCACCCCCGAGGATCAGGTAGAGAACAGGACAGAAGCCACTCCACAACAGATGAGATTTCTATTTAAGTGTTCTGGAGCTCTGCAGATGTTTCCAGTCAGTGACAGAGGCTCAGCAATTCCTTTTTAGACCAAACCCTGGGGAAGAGCCCTCTGCTTCCTCTGACATCAAGTCTTTCAATGGGGTCGCAGGGCTGAATGCCTTTGAGGTCTTCCTCTGAAGCACCTCACAGCCAGAGTCAACTGTGGTTCAGATCCCATCCTGGAGGGCGGATGACCATAGGAGCCCCGGCCCTTTGGGACCCACAGTGAGCTTGGGGACATAGCGTGGAGACTAGAAGTTACAGGACAGAGGCTCTAGAGGCACTGGAAGTACCACACACTGCAGTGGGGGAGAAGCAGACAAAGCGCCAGGCTCTGGAGGAGCAAAGACAGCAGGGGAGATGAAAAGCACCATCATGGAGGCTTGAGAACAACTTGTTCTCGGGAATTCTTAGCAGCAAGTCCATTGTGATGGAAGGGAAGGATGCGCAGAGGAGGGAAAGATAGACAAGAGCCAGAGTGGAAGAATTCTCAGGGGATCAGGCCGGTCAGTGGGGAGATGGGACTGTGATGCAAGTTAGGACTGTCGATGTCGTGTTCTTCAGACGGGGTCAAGTGGCCACCTGTCGTCCCTCTTGGCAGAATTCCGGTGCCACAATACCAAGCAGACAGCACATGTCCACGCTGCTGGGGAGTTCAAGGATGCAGCAGAGAGCAATTTTCAAATCTCATTTCGAAAGCAATGGTTTGCACCAACTAAATCATGAAGTGTTTTGAGACTTGGACAAAAAGTATTGTTAACTTAGAGGACCTTTCAGTTTCCTTCCAATTTCAAGAACTCCAAGTTCTGGTAAGACGCCTGTAAGAGAACAGAATGGGGGTCGATGCTGTGGTGCAGTGGGTTCAGCCACTGCTTGCATAGCCAGCACCCTACATGGGCGCCTGTTTGAGACTCAGCTGTTCTGCTTCCAGTCCTGCTCCCTGCTAATGAAGCTGGAAAAGCAGTGGAGGATGACCCAAGTGCTTGGGCACCTGCACCACATGTGATGAAGCTCCTGGCCCCTGGATTCACCCAGGCCCAACCCTGGTTGTTACAGCTATTTGGGGACTGAGAGTAGATGGAAGATTCTCTCTCTCTCTCTATCCCTATCTTTCTCTCCCTCCTTCCCTGAAACTCTGCCTTTCAAATAAATAAATAAATCTGAGAGAGAGAGAGAGAGAGAGAGAGAGAGAGAAACAGATAAAAGAATGAACTCCCTGGCAGATTTCTCAACAGTTTTACCCATGTCACTTAGACTTGTCTATGCATCTGTCCCATGGCCAAGTACAATTTGAACATCACTGGCCCTTGTCTACACCCCTGATCTGTGGCACAAGTGACCCTGAGATATGATTGATAACAGGTATCTAAAATAGTTCCCTTATTTCCTTTTGTCTCACTTCTAAATAGATGTGCAGTTAACCATTAGCAGTAAAACAAATTATGTATACCTACCTCTAGAATTCAAATTGCTGTAGTTCACCTGTGCATCTAAAAGGTGTTGGTCTACCAGATATCTGGTGCTTACCGTTATTATAATGGGTGAAATCCTCCAAAGCAGGTGGTGACTGGGAGACAGTTTTACGATGCAGGGATCATGAAGTGAGTTCCTTTTTCATTCTGATGCACAGTTGTTAGTTCTCAGCTCATGGTACAGTGAGTTGTTAGAGAGTTTAATTCAGGCTTTCTTTATGCGCTATTAATAATAGCCTACAAAATTAATAACCATCCCCTTGTACTAATCTAGTACTTCTCAAAGCATATTATCTCAGCTTATTATCGCATTTATTCTCACAACCTCCCTGTGAGATGGGAGAAATGGACCTAACTGATTAGGAAACCAGAGAAAAAGAGAGACACACACATTGCCCAGTTGTTCAACTTCAAAGATGAGACTTGAACGCCAGCCCTCTCCGTGAGTCTCTTCCCTGAAGATTAAGCTATGTAAGAAAGATGCATTTCTTCATTTGTGCTGCTCATTTTTCTTTTCTTTTTTTTTTTTTTTTTTTTTTTTTTTTTTTTTTTTTGAGAGGCAGAGTGGACAGTGAGAGAGAGAGACAGAGAGAAAGGTCTTCTTTTTTTTTTTTTTTTTTTTTTTTGGCGTTGGTCCACCCTCCAATGGCCACCGAGGCTGGCAAGCTGCGGCCGGTGCACCGCGCTGATCCGATGGCAGGAGCCAGGTACTTCTCCTGGTCTCCCATGGGGTGCAGGGCCCAAGCACTTGGGCCATCCTCCACTGCACTCCCTGGCCACAGCAGAGAGCTGGCCTGGAAGAGGGGCAACCGGGACAGAATCCGGCGCCCCGACCGGGACTAGAACCCGGTGTACCGGCGCCGCAAGGCGGAGGATTAGCCTAGTGAGCTGCGGCGCCAGCCTGCTCATTTTTCTTAAGATATTTTAGCCTTGACAAGTGATTTCAAAATTCTAAGGTGACTCATCCTGAGAAAACATCCCCTTCGATCTCAGGCACGAGCCACTCCTAGTGGAATTCACAGTGTTCCATACCCAACTCTCAATTAACCAATTTGTTCCTGCTGCCAGTTCCTACAGACGCAGTCATCTCCCATGGAATACCCAAGTTCTAAATATTGCAATTAGAGATGCATTAGTCAGTCAATCCTCGCTTAGTGCAGGCGTCTGAGGCTGCTCCATCTCTAACCTGCTTACTCCTGGTGTCAGAATCTTGACTATGATGCTCAGCCGTGTCTTGCTCTACCAGTAAAAATTCTTTCGTAGGTTTAGAACATGAATCACAGTAGTTAGCTGAAAGGTGAAGCTTCACAATGTACCAAGTGAACGTGTGAGTGAAACAGGGACATGTAAGCATGGTGTAACATATTCAGCCAGAACTTGAGTGTGATTCTGGCATCAGTGAGATGAGGTGAGGTTCTCCCTTCTAGATGTGGGATCTAAGGCAACGAGTTCAGCCTTCTCCTGACTGAGTCGCCCTAACCTGCCATAGAATGGCTCTGAGTAGCTCAGTGATTGCTATGTAATAATCTGGTTTTTATTCACTGGCAACTTCCTTATGCAGAGGCAAGCACCAGCTGCACGAAAGGGGCCAACCTGGTTGTCAACAAGTGTTACAAGGATAGATTTCAAGTGCTAAGTCGCTGTGTTTTCCGTTATGTACACACCATTCCATGAACGCTCAGTCCAGGGATTGAGATGCATGTTCTCTTCCCTGGTCCAGTAGCTTTCCTCACAACAAAAACCACTGACTACCCAAAAAATAGTTTTCCTTTCTTTCTTTCTACAAATCAGGGGGGATGCATTTTACATGCTTTTTTGGGAGAAACAGGCAAACAACATCCACGCTGACCTTTCACTCACAATCTAAGTGAATCAGACCTGGAAAACTACAGGGTTCTGTCTCTGAGGGAAAGACTGAAACCCGAAACAAAATTGAGAATAGATACAGGAGTTGCTCTAGCTTATTACAGAGCTAAATAACAAGTCACACATTAAGAAATGCTATTTAAAATGTTCAGGACAGATATGTATCTGTGTATGTAATATATTTGTGGGGGTCCTATAAACAACCAAATAAAAGGCCCACAAAGAGAATCTGAGCAAAGGATACAAGCAGGAAATTTACAGAAGAAATGCATGTGTGCATATTCAACTCATCAGCAGCCAGGTAAAAGTGATTTAAAACATACAAGATACAATATGCCTGACCATCAGACTTGCCCAAAAAATGAAAGTTTTTGTGAATAACCTGCATTTGAGAGAGTAGACGAACAAGAGTGGCCCAGAGCCTAATTGTGTTCAGCTTTCTTTGGGGGCAGCTTGAAATCGTTGATGAAAAACGTGAATGTTTGTGATCTCTGACCCAGAATTCAACACTCCAGCACCTGTCCTGCTGGAAGACTTGCAGTGACGTGCAAAGGAGGACCTCAGGATGGTTATTGAGCATACGGTTTATTGTAAAGTCAAGAAAGTAGGGACAACTGAAGTCTTTGAATGCCTTCAAAACTATGAAATATTTGTTACTAACTGCCATCAAAAAGAAAGACACATTTATACGTACTGAAAAGAAATAGTTTTTTAAGACATATATGTATAGAAATAGAATCACATTGCAGATATTATGTAGAGTATAATTCATTTGATACTTTACATAATAGAAAAAAGACACAGAATGACATGTATATCAATATGCATATACCTTCATAGGAGCTAAAGATAGTGCTGGTAAAACTTACAGCATTGTTAAAAGCTCCACTCTCCAAAGGGTAATGGACTGGGGTTGTAGAAATGGCTGTTGGAAGAGGAGATTGAAGGTCATTTTCATTTTTATTTTATGTTCTTCTCCACTTGTTGCATTATTTTATAACTAAAAGAGGAATGGTAGCATATTCATTGGTAATTATGTTATTTGTTTTTATTTTGGGATGACCCATTTGTGCAGAATATTGGCAAAATCATGCAGGATTTGCAAAAGCTCAACTCCAGAGTGGAGGTTCCAGTCATCCCAGTCTCCCAGATGAAGAGAATTGAAAGGGGCCTAGGATGCAGAAAACAGCCAAACTAAACTACACAGACAATCTCCTGAGAGCCACTGTGCTTGAGTAGGACGCCTTGTTCAAGAATAAGTAAATGGAGAAGAGTATATATGAACAGCCTCCATAAAAAGAAAACAGATCAGCAAACAACGCATTCCAAAGAACTGCCTAAAGAAGGAAAAGAATTATCCATATAAAGGTTTCTAAAATCTGTTCTCCTTGGCAGAGGAGTACAGGAAGGTAATAGCTCATGTTTAAGAGATGCATACAGCCCAGTAAATCCATGACAACAAACCGATCAGAGAGGGGGAATGTGGGTGACCAGAGAGGTTTTCAGAACAGAAAATACAGCAAGAAGGGAAATGTGCATGAGTTCACATGGAAAGCAGTACAGAGAAAAACTGACACCAAGAAAAATGATCTACTGAGAGCCACTTGAAACGCTCTCTTAGAACAGGGAAAGAATACGCTACTTATGAAAAACAGCACAGAAAATGGTTATCCAGATAGCTAGAGTTTGTGAACAAAAACAGAACAAATGAAATGGAATATTACATAAAATAAATAATGGGAGGGACGGTGTATGATGGTTAAGAGGCCCACATCCCACATCAGAGTACCTGTGTTCCAGTCCCACCTCCACTCCCAGTTCCCGCTTCCCACCAGCGTGCATGCTGGGAGGCAGCAGGTGGTGGCTCAAGTAGTTGGATTCCAGCTACCCACACAGGAGGCCTGGAGTGAATTCTAACTTCCTGGCTTTGTGGACATCTAGGGAGTGAATTCATGCGTAGAATCAATCTCTCTCTCTCTCTCTCTCTCTCTCTCTCTCTCTCTCTCTCTCTCTGTCTCTCTCTCTCAAAACCAGGCTACACAAAGCAATATAACATCAGACATTGCCGCAGCACTAAATGGCAATCACCGGTAACAGAATATTTACCAACTCGAGAGGAGATTTATTGACCCCAAAATTTGTGTTTGCCAAGGGGTTCCTTTTGCTGGCTTACTTGTTTAATTTGTTGAGGACAATGGAAATACAACCTCAGTGTATGTAATCTCAAATAGCTACAGTGCATATTTCTAGGAAAAAAACCCTAATCAACAGTAATTAGCAAACTAATAGCAAAATTAATGGCTCACAAATGGAGAAATTGGATATAGAAGACTTTAAATGCAATCATTTTACGTAAGAAATCAAACACTACTACTTAAGTATAAAGAGCTGCCAATAATTATGCTTGAGACTGATGATCATGCATAAAACAATCGTTTCCTAATCCTAATTTGCATCTCAGTTGCCAGGGTATATTTTAAAATAGAGAAGTCAAAAGGGTTAGGGTTAAAATAAGTGCATAGAAAACGTCTAGCCTTATGAGCCTCTGAAGATATGCATTGTACCATTTGTTCTGAAAATTAGAGAAATGCAGGGTTGCCCTCACAGTCACAATGCCTAAGAGGTCACACAGGGCCCCTTGCAGACAAGAACCTCACTCTGCTCTTTCCATCTGGAAATCCTTCATGGTAATTTTATCTTTGAACTTGTGTTTGCTAAGCGAAATCTGGTGGGACACTGGGGCCTTCCTCGGAGCCGCCGAGATGTATTAAGCTGGCAGTAGACACTTTGCACATCAAACCACTGGCCAGGATGCCTGCTCCATGTGTGTGTCCAGTAGTAGCACCAGTATCACAGGGAGCTGTAAACCCCAACAGAGCAGGGAGGTTTTAGAATGCTTCAAAATGCTTTTTTATGTTGAGTTTTGAAAAGTGCTTCAACACTGTGCAGCCAAGATCAGTAGGCTTAGAAACAGAAATTAAAGTTCTGCATGTGGTGGAAAGGAACATTATTTTCCTGTGAAACATGGAATCAATCAATTAGTAAAGAGAAACAAATTCAAAATGATTTTCTTTATAATGAAGATAGCATGAGACAGCGGGTAGATGTGTTGTTTTAAATTATGCACAAATTATGAAGTTCTTTTCAATGTTTTATACCTCTTCCTCAAACAAAGTAAATACAAACAGAAAACATAATTGTGTATGCTATGTTTAAACTTAAAGTCAGATACACTGAGTCTGGTTTGTGTAAACTGGTAAATTTTCCAGACAAATTGATCCATAAAAGTCATCACTTGTATTTATACTAAATTAAGATTCTGAAATAATTTATTAGGGATGTATGCTAGCCTTATCGCATCCTATAATATACTTTTAACAGCCTCAGTGACAGTTTCATCAAACAGATCATTCTCAAAATTCAAAATTGGCAAAAATTCTTTAAGATCCTTTAAGTAACTGATTTCACTTTCAATTATGTCAGTTAAAACTGAAGTTGATGAAAGTACAAATGTCGATGTTCTATAATCAAGTGATCACATTAATGAAGCATTACTATTTACTGTGTTACCTGATTATAATTATGCACCAGAGATATTGACTTCTGTTTTTATGTTATTTTGTTATTCATCTATCACTTTTGCCCACTACATTTTGTAATTATCTATTTTAAAAGATAAAAGCTATGTATTTAATTTCTTTCTTTCTATTTAAACAAAGAGCTACATTTCATTTTTTTTTATTTTTTTTTATTTTTGACAGGCAGAGTGGACAGTGAGAGAGAGAGACAGAGAGAAAGGTCTTCCTTTGCCGTTGGTTCACCCTCCAATGGCCGCCGCGGCAGGTGCGCTGCGGCCAGCGCACCGCGCTGATCCGAAGCCAGGAGCCAGGTGCTTCTCCTGGTCTCCCATGGGGGGCAGGGCCCAAGCACTTGGGCCATCCTCCACTGCACTCCTGGGCCACAGCAGAGAGCTGGCCTGGAAGAGAGGCAACCGGGACAGAATCTGGCGCCCAGACCGGGACTAGAACCCGGTGTGCCGGCGCCGCAAGGCGGAGGATTAGCCTAGTGAGCCGCGGCGCTGGCCTACATTTCATTTTATTCTGCCTCTCCCCTGGGTTGTGTCGCTGGCCCTAGGGAAATGTTTTTATAACAATCAAAGGCAAAAATCAGGGGCTGCTGTTGCAGTGCAGTGGTGACTCCAGCACCCCACCACTTCAAGTCCCACCTACTCTTCTGCCAACTCGGCTTCCTGTTAATGCACCAGGGAAGGGCAGCCGACAGCCCACGTCCTTGGGTCCTGGCACCCACTACGGGACCAGAATGCAGTTTCTGGTTCCTGGCTTTGGCTCAGCCCAGACTTGGCCGTTGTGGTCATTTGGGGATTGAAGCAGTATATGAAACACTCTCTCTCCCCCTACCTCTCTCTCTCCCTCTCTCTCCCCATCTTGCAAATAAATAAATAAATCCTTAAAAGAAGGCAAATATCACTATTATTTGTGGAGTCAGTGCAGAAACCACAGACTGTGCGACTTAAACAACAGACATTAATAGATCTCTTGTAGTTCCAGAGGCTGAGGACAAAAATCATGCTCTGCCAATCCCACGCCTGGGGAGGGCCCGCGTCCTGGCTTGCACATAGCTGTCTTCCCATTTTCTTTCTGTGTGGTGGAAATGGGGGCTGCTCTCTTCCTCTTCTGTGGACACCAACCCTATTTCAGAGCTCCACCCCCATGATCTAATGACCTTCTAATGTCCCTGTCTCCCAGGTTTGTCATAGTAAGCCTCTGAGGTAGGAATTTGTCAAGACACAAACATCTACTCCACAGCACTCTTGCAAGTTAAACACCTGAGTGCAGATATACAGATAGACATATATATATACACACACGTTATACACTATCTAGTAACACCCTCAAAGAAAAAAAAAACAATCACAGAGCTTGGAATATATTTCTTAAAAGGCAAAAATCATTGTTTGTAAGAGACACAACTCAAACTGAGTAACAACACTTGATCAGAACGTCGCTGATTGTTGCATGAGTGGCAGCTCTGGCCCCGCAGCTGGGACAGAGTGGGTGAGTGAGAATCACGATTCCACCTGCTGCTGTGAGGAGCCCTGGCTTCCCTTACAGGATCAGCTGCCTCCTCTCACCTGAGCTTCACAACACTTCCCGCCTCGTCTCCCGAATTCAAAAGACATCTTGTGTTTCCTCAGAGCTGCACAGCCAGTGGATCGCAGGGTGCCCACCTGAGAACCGTAAGTGCAGAAGGTTGCTGCCGTTTCCATCACCTTCTGCTACATTCTCCAGACACGGTGCTGCTCAGGGGGCGTAAAATGGCTGCAGAACCGATATTTGTTCTTTAACCTTGTCAGGGGACAGTTGAGCAAATTCTTACATGTTTGTAAATTCTTAATGTACATATCCTTTTTAGTCAGAGGGGTGAGGCCTTGGCGGGAGGAGGAGGGGCAGGTTAATGTAGAGCCGTTGGACAGATTTAGGAGGGAGCACCTCTCCTTGACAAAATAACGAAGCAGAGAAAATTGAAAAACATTGTATATTCTAGCATTGTTGACATTTTCGATTGTGAAGTCGGCTGCCTTTGCAGGATACACATTCCAGAGGTAAATATTCCTTCCTAAACACAGGATGTAGCTTAGTCCCCAGTGACAGACACAGTCCAGGTGCATCTGGTTACGGGCAGGGACAAACCTGCCTTCCTTCATAACCAATTAAAATGTTTCTACCACAACGCAGAGCTCCTCAGTTGGCTGAGACCCCCCATGTTGATTAAATTTAAAATTACTTTCACTTGCCTTCACAATGTAATTTCTTTAATGGTAAAAGGCAGAGATTTAGCAGCTAGCTGAATTTCAGAAATTTCCATTCTTTTCTCAAGATTCGATGAGGATTAATACAACAGATCACTCTGCCTTAAAGGACAAACATTTGGTGCTGCATCTTTAAATGATCCTCCAGAAGAGAAATAACTGATCACCTCCCAAAGAGTCTCCTGATTACTGTATTAAAATTACAAACTCCCACCCCATTATTTTAATCGCGTTTGCTTGTATGCAGTAGAAAACAATGGAGCCAAACAATCTAGCTTCATTTTGCCAGAGGGCCCAGTCCTCCAATGCCAAGTCAGATTGGCAGCTTGTATGTGTTAATGGAGTGTATCACATCCTGGAGCCCAGGGCCTCTGAAGCTGCTGCAGACTCTGAAAGCCCTCAACTCTCACACTCACTCCTGTGGGATCTGCTGGAACCTACCCTGGAAAACAGACCTTGTAGTTCAAAATAAAGCTAAAACTGGATGTTCCAAAAATGCAATCTTTTTAGTTAATGGTGAAATGTTGGAAAAAGAACTGTGCATCTCTAGGATTAACCTTCCAGAGATCTGAGTGTCAGATGTTAACATATTCCCTACCCAACTCCTATCAGTCTCAGCGTACAAAGGTGTTCAAAGAACCTGAGCAGAGATTAAAATAAGCAAGTAGAATGATTTTAAGATGCTTTAATTCATATTAAATGCAATGGTGGCTGGTATTTAGATATCTTGAGCTCGTGAAAATTAAAGTTTATTAATTTTACCTGATAGTAGAGAAACTCCAAGTGAATCACTTGAGATTTACAAAGAATGTGCATTTAGTAGCAAAATGTTAACATCCTTACCCTGATTTGTAACTACTGTCAATATCTACACACATAAACATACACATATTCACAGACCTAAAATAGACCTGGGCCTAGACAAAGACGGAGGTGGTAGGGTAAATTCCACTGCCTGTAAGTGACAAATCAAATTGGCATTTAAGAGTCAGGAATAATAACAAACTTTTCAGACTTGCACCCTGAAACTACTAGTATCAATAAGAATTCTTGTGGGGAAAATGCAGTCTTTAAAAATTGTTATGTACTTTTTAAACTTTTAATTGGGAGATGCTTATTCAGGAAAATACATTAATACAACGTATCACTGAACAAATCATTGTAAACACCATATAACCTTCACCCACAGTAAAAATGAGGCCACAGCCAATACTGGGGGTCCCTGAACAGCCCCTGTGGCTGAGCCTTTCCGCTGGGGGACCCTGCACTGACCCATTCAGCCGTCTCTTCTTTCCTTTGTTTATTTTCTCATCACTGGGGTGTGATTCTATGCATTGTATTTTACTTTATTTTTCACCTTCCTTTAAGTGGGAGTATACAGAATGGGTTCTTTCACTTTTCTTCATTTTTTAATTACTGCAAGTTCCATGTGATGTTGTCTTTGCACTTCTGTGTAGTGTTCTTGTGCCTGAATGTTTCACAGGTTATTTGCCCATTAGAACAACAGCAGTTACTTGGATTATTTTCCTTGTTTAGCCCTCTGTAAGTGTTGGCTGCAACAAGCGGCCCTCTGCATCTATCCAGTTGTACATATGCTTAACTTTCTCTGGAGTCCGTGTGTTCTCAGAAGCAGAATTGCCTGTTCAAAGGAAACGCCTCCATTTTTGCCTCTGCTGTCAGGGTACTTCTCCGGCAGCCAAGGACGGCTGAGTGTGTTCAGCAACACTTGCCTGTGTCAGTTCCTTCCATATCTGTTATTCCAGCAATAGGCACTGTCTCGTCGGGATTTGGCTTTGCACTTTCTTGTTCTCAGAGAACTTCTGAGCACCTTTTCACGTCTATTTTGGACGTCTGTGGATGAAGGTTATATGGCTTATTTTTCTGTTTCGATGCCTCTGTTAACTATAATCCCCTGTATTTGACTTAGTTCAATTTATCACATCTTTTCCTTTAACTTTTGAGTCCAATTTGTCTATCTTTCACCCTTTGCAGTTTTGTGTCTTTTTGACAGTGTTGTTTTCTCTATTGTAATGATATGATAATGACATTATTCTATATCTGCATATCAAATTTTATTTTAGCTCATTTTGTCTTTTACATTTAGATTAACCATCTAGCTGGAGTAGGAGATAGAGGTCCCATCTGTCGGGTTTTCCCAGCAGACACCTTGCTGACTGTGTCCCCTAGTGAGGGCAGAGGGAACACTTCAACATCAACGCCACTAGTCCTGATCACCTACACACGCCTGGTTCTGAGATCCCCTTTCTCCCTGTTTGTCCATCACTAAGCCCATTACCATACCTTTTTTTTTTTGGGGGGGGGGGGACAGGCAGAGTGGACAGTGAGAGAGAGAGACAGAGAGAAAGGTCTTCCTTTGCCGTTGGTTCACCCTCCAATGGCCGCTGCGGCTGGCGCACTGCACTGATCCGATGGCAGGAGCCAGGTGCTTATCCTGGTCTCCCATGGGGTGCAGGGCCCAAGCACTTGGGCCATCCTCCACTGCACTCCCTGGCCACAGCAGAGAGCTGGCCTGGAAGAGGGGCAACCGGGACAGAATCCGGCGCCCCAACCGGGACTAGAACCCCATATGCCAGCGCCTCAAGGTGGAGGATTAGCTTAGTGAGCCGCAGCACCAGCCCTCTTTCTATGCCTTGTAACAAGCTTTAATGGTGATACACCAAAATCTTCCAGCTTAGACTCCTTTGAGGATGTCAACACCATTTTCATTATGTAAGTGTTTGGAATTCTGTTAGAATAATTTTATGAACTTTCCATACAAACACTTTAAATCTGTTTCTGGATTTTTGTTTGGTGTTGACCTTTGTATATGAGGCGTCTTCAAAGAATTCACAGAAAACCTGCCTTATCTTGAATTCCATTTCCCACTAAGTTCTTTACAATGAATTTCAAGGTGGTGAGAACGGGCAGCTTTGTGTGACACTTCTGTGTTTCCCAGGGCAGCAGCAGGTTGGACTTCTCCTGGAGTGTTCTCTACTGCCATCAATAAAGCTTACTATCTTTTAAGAGGTCTTACATTGTTCTAAATTTGTGTGTCTAGTCTTACAGATTTCTGCATCTTATTGTGAGTGGTATATTTTTCCTCAATTTTATTTGTTATTGATAAACGCAGTTCTTAATTGATCTTATTCTCATTAAGAATCTGTAATTAGTGGCCGGCGCCGTGGCTCACTAGGTTAATTCTCCGCCTGTGGTGCCAGCATCCATATGGGCGCCAGTTCTAGTCCTGGCTGCTCCTCTTCCAGTCCAGCTCTCTGCTGTGGCCTGGGAAAGCAGAAGATGGCCTGGGAGACCAGGAAGAAGAACCTGGCTCCTGGCTTCAGATGGGCACTGTACCATCCGTGGCAGCCATTTGGGGAGTGAACCAATGGAAGGAAGACCTTTCTCTCTGTCTCTCCGTCTCACTATCTGTAACTCTACCTCTCAAAAAATAAATAAAATCTTTGAAGAAAAGAATCTTTAAATCTTAGAATTTCACTGTAGTTACTGTAGTTACTTTTGGAGACTTTTCAAATAATCATAGTTTTATGTTTTTTTCTATTTGATTTATTTCTTTTGAATTCTTTATTTTCTTCACTTTGCACATTGAATAGTATTAATGTATAATACTTAATACCCTGGATAGGAACACCACACAATTCTGAGAAGAAATGCATGAAAGAGATTTTCTCTCTCAGTTAGATCGTGACAGGAGACCATCAAAGATGTTTGCTATTGTTTTGGCCAGTACCATTGATCAGTGTAGAAAGTCTTCTCTTTTCTTCATTTGTAAAGTGATTGTATTGTAGATTAATCTTAAATTTTATCAAATGCTGTTATGGAGCTATTAAAATGACTATATTATTATTCTCCTTAATAACCATTTCTAGTTAAATATACTGATTTTCTTCAAAAACCCAATTTTTCATTCTTGTATAAAATCAATGGGGTAATGTTTTATATAATTTGATTTAGTGGCTAAATCCATATTTTGTTTCAGATGATTTGTTTCTATTCATAAGAGAGATAGCTTGTAATTTTCTCTATTTTATCTTCATTAGCGCATGAATAAATTCTTGAAATAAATCTAGAACAAATTATGTATAATTTGAATTATTGTTCATTAAATATTTGCAAAAATATTTTGGGTAAAACCATTTGTATGTAAGTCTTTCTTAGGAGACATTTTTGTTTTAGAAATTTAACTTCTTGTAGTTTAGGTTACTCAGATTTTTCTGAATGAGAAGAAAACATTTTTGTGAGTTTTAATTTTCTAGAATTTTTTGTTCATTTTAAGTAAACTTTCTGTTGGCTTAAAGTTGTTCAAAATGTTGCTTTATTTACTTTTTGAAATCTTCCTGATCTATAACAATCAATCTTTCTTATCTCTAGAATTGGTCACTTGTACCCTTTCCAACTAGTCTCATAGGAATTTATCAATTTTATTCATTCTGAAGAACAACTTTCAATTTGTTATTTTCTCTGTGTTTGTTTTCTATTTTATTAACTTCTGTTCTTTTATTTATTATTTTCTCCTATTTTCGTATTATTTGGTTTTATTTTGTCTTTTTTCCTTTTGACTTGCTGAAATGGATATTGAATCATTACTTTGCAGAGTTGTACATCTATTTATGTAAACAGAAGTTTTTCCAAGTAATGTTTGAGTAATATCACACAAATTCTGATAAATAGAATTTTGTTATAATTCAACTGAATTATTATAATTTCTGCTTTGAATGATGAGCTGTATAGACACTTATTTTTTGTTTGATTTTATAAATTTTTAAATATTTTGCTTGAGAAACAGAGACAGAAAGAGAAAGACAGAAAGACAGAATGCCAGAGTTCCTATCTGTTGGTTCACTCACAAAATGCCTGATACAGCAGGGAATGGACTGGGGCTGGGCTGGAGCAGAAATCAGGAGCTGAAAATGTAATCCAGGTCTCTCATATGGGTGGCAAGGGCCCAAGTACTTGAGCCACTGTGGCTGTCTAGCAGGTTCTGCATTAGCAGGAAGCTGGAGTCAGAAGGCAGAACTGGGAACTGAACCCAGGTACTCTACTAGGGGGACGGTTGTCTTAACCGCAGGCCAAATGCCCACCCCCAGATTATTTTCTTAATCTCCAAACATATGTGTATTCTGTAGCATCATTTTTGCTATTTACTTCCAACTTGGGTACCTGGTTATCAGAGGGTAATCTGGGTAACCTGAAACTTTTTTCTTAAGATTTATTTATTTATTTGAAAGGCAGAGTTACAGAGAGGCAGAGGCACAGAGGGAGAGAGAGAGGTCTTCCATACGCTGGTTCACTCCCCACATAGCTGCAATGGCTAGAGCTTTGCCTATCAAAAGCCAGGAATCAAGAAATTCTTCTGGGTCTCCCTCACAGATGTGGGGTCCCAAGGACTTGAGCAAACTTATACTGCTTTCCTAGGCCATAGCAGAGAGCTAGATCAGAGTGGGGTAGCCAGGACTCAAACCAGCACCCACATGGGATGTTGGCACTACACGTGGCAGCTTTACCCCTATGCCATAGTGCCAGCCCCAACCTGAAACTTAAAATTTGCTGAGAGTAACTTTGTGGACTAGGATATGTTTACTTTTAGAAAAATGTTCCAAGTATGTCTCATTTCTTCACTGGTTTGCTTTTTGTTGTTGTTGTTGTTGTGGAATTTCTTGATCTCTTTGTAGATTCTGGTTGTTAATCCTTTATCAGTTGCATAGTTTACAAATAATTTCTCCCATTCTGTCAGTTGCCTGCTCACTTTCCTGAGTGTTTCTTTGCAGTACAGAAGCTTCTCAAATTGATGTAATCCCATGTGTTAAATTTGGCTTTGATTGTCTGTGCCTTTGGGATCTTGTCCAAGAACTCTTTGCCTGTGCCAATGTCTTGTACACTTTCCCCAATGTTCTCTAATAATTTGATGGTGTCAGTTCATATATTTAGGTCTTTAATCCATTTTGAGTGTATTTTATTGTAAGGTGTAAGATAGATGTCTTGCTTCATACATCTGCATGTAGAAATCCAGTTTTCCCAGCACCGTTTGTTGAAGAGACTGTCCTTTTTCCAGGGATTGGTTTTAGCTCCTTGGTCAAATGTAAGTTGGTTTGTAGATGCGTGGATTGATTTCTGGTGTTTCTATTCATCTATCCCTCTGTTTTTGTACCTGTAATAGGCTCTTTTGTTGATAAATGCCCTGTAATATGTCTTGAAATCTGGTATTGTGATGCCTACTGCTTTGTTTTTGCAGTATAAAATTGCTTTAGCTATTTGAGATCTCCTGTGTTGCTATATAAATTTCAACACCCTTTTTCTATATCTAAGAAGAATCTTTGGTGTTTTGATTGATATTGCATTGAATCTGTAAATTGCTTTCAGAAGAATGGACATTTTTATGATGTTGATTCTTCCAATCTATGAACATGAAAGATTTTTTTGTATAGTCTTTTATTTCTGTGTTTAATGTTATGTAATTCTCATTGCAGAGATCTTTGACATCCTTGGTTAAATTTACTACAAAGTATTTTATATATTTTTTTGTAGATACTGCAAATGGGATTTTTCTTAGAAGTTCTTTCTCAGCCTTGGCATTGTCTGTGTATACAAAGGCTATTGATTTTGTATTGATTTTATAGCCAAATTCTTCTATGAGTTCCAATAGTCTCTTGGTGGAGTCTTTTGGATCCCCTATATATAGAATAATGTCATCTGCAAATACTGATACTTTGACTTCCTCCTTCCCAATTTGTATCCCTTTGATTTCTTTTTCTTGCCTTTTATTTATTTATTTATTTTGATTTTTTTAAACTTTTATTTAATGAATATAAATTTCCAAAGTACAGCTTATGGATTACAATGGCTTCCCCCCCATAACGTCCCTCCCACCCGCAACCCTCCCCTCTCCCACTCCCTCTCGCCTTCCATTCACATCAAGATTCATTTTCGATTCTCTTCATATACAGAAGATCAGTTTAGCATACATTAAGTAAAGATTTCAACAGTTTGCTCCCACACAGAAACATAAAGTGAAAAATAATAGATGATTTTTTAAATGATGATGAAACCAGATCAGACCTATTGTCATGTTTAATCCCAGTGAGAGTCAAATTGGGAATTGATAATTTCTTTTTTTTTTTTTTTACAGAAGATCAGTTTAGTATACATTAAGTAAAGATTTCAACAGTTTGCACCCACATAGAAACACAAAGTGAAATATATTGTTTGAGTACTCGTTATAGCATTAAATCTCAATGTACAGCACATTAAGGACAGAGATCCTACATGAGGAGTAAGTGCACAGTGACTCCTGTTGTTGACTTTACCAATTGACACTCCTGTTTATGGCATCAGTAATCTCCCTATGCTCCAGTCATGAGTTTCCAAGGCTATGGAAGCCCTCTGAGTTCTCCGACTCTTATCTTGTTTAGACAAGGTCATAGTCAAAGTGGAGGTTCTCTCCTCCCTTCAGAGAAAGGTACCTCCTTCTTTGAAGACCTGTTCTTGCCACTGGGATCTCACTCACAGAGATCTTTCATTTAGGTGGTTTGTTTTTGTTTTTGTTTTTTTTTTTGCCAGAGTGTCTTGGCTTTTCATGCCTGAAATACTCTCATGGGCTTTTCAGCCAGATACGAATGCCTTTAGGGCTGATTCTGAGGCCAGAGTGCTATTTAGGACATCTGCCATTCTATGAGTCTGCTGTGTATCTCACTTCCCATGTTGGATCACTCTCCCCTTTATTTATTCTATCGGTTAGTATTAGCAGGTACTAGACTTGTTTATGTGCTCCCTTTGACTCTTAGTCCTTTCATTATGATCAATTGTGAACTGAAATTGATCATTTGGACTAGTGAGATGGCATTGGTACATGCCACCTTGATGGGATTGATTTGGAGTCCTCTGGTATGTTTCTAACTCTACCATCTGGGGCAAGTCAGCTTGAGCATGTCCCAAATTGTACATCTCTTCCCTTTCTTATTCCCACTCTTATGTTTAACAGGGATCACATTTCAGTTAAATTTCAACACTTAAGAATAACTGTGTATTAATTACAGAATTAACCCAGTCATATGAAGTAGAACAGACAAAAAGAAATACTAAAAGGGATAATGTATTAAGTTGTTCATTAACAGTCAGGGCTATGCTGATCAAGTCACCGTTTCCCATAGTGTCCATTTCACTTCAGGAGGTTTCCTTTTTGGTGTTCAGTCAGTTGTCACCGATCAGGGAGAACATATGATATTTGTCCCTTTGGGACTGGCTTAATTCACTCAGCATGATGTGTTCCAGATTCCTCCATTTTGTTGCAAATGACTGGATTTCATTGTTTCTTACTGCGGTATAGTATTCTAAAGAGTACATATCCCATAATTTCTTTATCCAGTCTACCGTTGATGGGCATTTAGGTTGGTTCCAGGTCTTGGCTATTGTGAATTGAGCTGCAATAAACATTAGGGTGCAGACCCCTTTTTGTTTGCCAATTTAAATTCCAAGGAGTGGGATGGCTGGGTCGAACGGTAGGGTTATATTCAGGTTTCTGAGGAATCTCCAGACTGACTTCCATAGTGGCTTGACCAGGATTATATTGAATAGCAATGATGGGAGTGGGCATCCTTGTCTGCTACTAGATCTCAGTGGGAGTGCTTCCAGCTTTTTTCCATTCAACAGGATGCTGGCTGTTGGTTTGTCATAAATTGTTTTGATTGTGTTGCTCAGAGTTTTCATCATGAAAGAATGTTGTATTTTATCTGCATCTATTGAGATAATCATATGGTTCTTGTTCTTCAGTTTGTTAATGTGATGTATCACATTGATTGCTTTGTGAATGCTGAACCTTCCCTGCATACCAGGGGTAAATCCTACTTGGTCTACATGGATGATCTTTCTGATGTGTTGTTGGATTCAATTGGACAGAATTTTGATAAAGATTTTTGCATCTGTGCTCTTCAGGGAAATTGGCTCTAATTCTCCTTCTCTGTTGCATCTTTTTCAGGTTAAAGAATTAAGGTGATGCTGGCTTAATAGAAATAATTTGGGGAGGATTCCCTTCCTTTCAACTATTTTGAGTATCTTGAGAAGAACTAGAGTTTGTTCTTCTTTAAATGTGTGGTAGAATTCAGCAATGAAGACATCCAGTTCTGGTCTTTTCTTTTTTGGCAGGATCTTTATTATTGATTCAATTTCTGTCATGGTTATGGGTCTGTTTAGGTTATCTATGTCTTCATGGCTCAATTTAGGTAGGGTGTATATGTGCAGGAATCTATCCATTTCCTCTAAGTTTCCCAGTTTGTGGGCATACAGCTCTGATGATTTTTTTTTATTCTGTGGTGTCTATTGTTACATTTCCTTTTTCATCTTTAATTTTATTGATTTGGGTCTTTGCTCTCTTTTTTTGGTTAGTTGGGCTAGTGTTGTGTCAATTTTGTTTATTTTTTTTTTCAAAATATCAGCTCTTTATTTTGCTGATTTATTTTTTATTCAATTTTGTTTAATTCTTCTCTAATTTTAATTATTTCTTTTCTCTTACTAGTTTTGGGTTTGTTTTGCTGTTGTTTTTCTAGGTCCTTGAGATGCATTGATAGCTCATTTATTTGGTGCCTTTCCAATTTCTTGATGTAGGCATCAATTGTTATTAAATTTCCTCTTAACACTGCTTTTGCTGTATCCCATAAGTTTTGATATGTTGTTCTTTTCCAGAAATTTTTTATTTCTCTTTTAATTTCTTCTATGACCCACTCTTCATTCAGGACCATGTTGTTCAGTCTCCAGGTGTTTGCATATGCTCTAGAGATTCCTGAGTTGCTGACATCCAGCTTCATCGCATCATGGTCGAGAAGATCATGATATGATTTCGATTTTTTTTGAATTTGCTGAGACTTGCTTTATTGCCTAGCATTTGGTCAATCCTAGAGAAAGTTCCATGCACTGCTGAAAAGAATGAGTATTCTGCAACTACAGGATGAAAAGTTCTGTAGATATCTCTTAGGTCCATTTGGTCTATAGTGTTAATTAAATCTGACGTTTGTTGATTTTTTTGTCTGGTTGATCTGTCCATTGCTGAAAGTGGGGCACTGAAGTCCCCCATTACTATTGTATTGGAGTCTATATGTCCCTTTAAATCCTTTAACATTTCTTTTAGATAGTCAGGTGCCCTATAATTAGGTGAATGTATGTTTATAATAGTTACATCTTCCTGTTGATTTGATCCCTTCATCATTACATAGTGCCCTTCTTTGTCTCTTTTAAGAGTTTTTGTGTTTAAGTCTATTTTGTCTGATATTAGAACAGCTACACCAGCTGTTTTTTGGTTTCTGTTAGCATGAAACATCTTTTTACATCCTTTCACTTTCAGTCTGTGTGCACCTTTGTTGGTGAGATGTGCTTCTTGTAGTCAGCAAATAGGTAGGTTTTGTATTTTAATCCATTCAGCTAGTCTGTGTATTTTGACTGGAGAGTTGAGGCCATTTGCATTCAAAGTGATTATTTATAAATAAGGACTTGGCCCTGCCATTTTTCCAAAAGTATTCCTATTTTTTTTCTTTGGATTTCCTTTGTCCTTTTACTGGGAGATTTTCTTTTGTTATCTTTTTTCATAGTGGTGACCATGTTTCTGTGTTTCTGTGTACAGCACATCCTTAATCATTTTTGCAGGGCTGGACAGGTGGTGACAAATTCTTTCAATTTCTGTTTGTTATGGAAGATCTTTATTTTATTATTTTATTATTCATTGATTATTTTACCTTCACTCATAAATGAGAGTTTTGCAGGGTATATTATTCTGGGTTGATGGTTTTTTTCTCTTAAGACTTGGAATATATCTTGCCATTATCTCCTATCCTGTAGGGTTTCTGATGACAAGCCCACTATGAGTCTAATAGGAGATCCTCTGAAATTAATCTGGTGTTTCTTGCCTGCACATTTTAAAATCTTTTCTTTATGTTTTACTGTGGTGAGTTTGATTACAATATGTCATGGTGAAGATCTTTTCTGGTCATGTCTATTAGGAGTTCTATGTGCTTCCTGTATTTGGATGTCCCTTTCTTTCCAAATTAGGAAAGTTGTTATTATTTCATTAAAAGGACTTCTAATCCTTTTCCTCTTTCCATGCTTTCAGGAACTTCTAGAACCCATATGTTAGGTCATTTGATAGTATCCTCTAGATTATGAACAGTGTTTTTTAGTTTTCTAATTTCTTCTTGTTTTTGGTCTGACTGTATAATTTCCTGTGCTTATCTTCTAAGTTGGATATTCTTTCTTCTGCTTCACTGATTCTGTTGTTAAGGATTTCCACTGCATTTTTTCTATTGAATTATTCATTTCCAATATTTTATTTTGCTTTCTCTTTAAGGTCTCAATTTCATGGGAGAAATTTTCTTTCATGTCATGTACAGATTTTATTAGTTCATACATTTGCTTCTGATTACTTCTAAGTAATCCCATGATCAATTTTTTGAATTCCATTTCTGGCATTTCTTAAATTTCATCATCTTCCCTATCTAGTATTGAAGTGTTGTGTTCTTTTGGGGGCATCATGTTGTCTTCCTTATTCTTGGTTCTTGAATTGGTCCATTTATTATTTGGAATTTGTGGAGATAATCCTTGGTTTCTTTGTTTTTTTGCTGTGGCAGCTTTTATCTTTGTACTATGTCTCTGTAGATTAGTGGAGTGTCTGCTTTCAGTGCATACCTGGAGGTGTGTGGTGAGTGTGGCCAGGGAGCTCTGTTCAGTTCTCCAGGGTGAAGGGCATGTCTAAGGTGACACACCCAGGTTTGTTGTGGTAAATCTCCTCTTTTTTTTTTATCAGAAGGGAGGTTTATTCTGCTCAGTTGAGCTCTTCTCCTCAAAGGAGACTAGTGCCTGAGTGCTAGCCCCAGTGGGTATAATATTCCTCTGCTCTGTCCCAAGGACCACACAAAGGATCTGTGCAGTCCTCAGTGTAAGCTCAGATTTCCTAGCAATGTCCCTCACCAGGTAACCAGGGAGTCCTGAGCATGTGGAGCCTCTCACAGTGACTGCCTCAAGTTCCAGCCACATTGTGAACCCTCCCACCCAGCCTGTTTTTTCACAGTCCCAGCACACAGCCTCCCACAGTTATGAGCACCCAGCTCCCTGTCAGTTCTCCCCACCAGACTCAGGAATCTCCACTTGGCTAATTACTGGTCACCAACACAAACTGGTGGCATATGTCCAAAATGACACCTGCTCCCTATTATCTTGTTACAGGACACTGTTGCAGGGTGATCAGGGAGAGAGAAATGTGCTACCTTTTTTTCTCCTCTAGTTTGGCAAATACAGTATCCCCCATGGGGATCCAAGTGCAATTCTCTCTAGACTCCTCCTGCAGCTTTATTGTCAGTGGCTTGGGCTGCTAGTCTGGTCTACCCTAACTCTCCAACGCTGGTGAAGAGACACTTGGCTGCTTGGGTCCTGAGTTGTGGGTGTCCACACCCTCCACACAGGTCCACTGTGTCCCTCTAATTAGCGTAGGGTTTCCTCTCCCTTTTTCTTCCTAACTCTTCCCTGAGACTGCACTCTCTCCACTTTTTTTTAAAGTATCTTCTCCTAGACTAGAGCAGTAAGCTCCCTCCCAACTCCACCATCTTAATCCCCTCTCTTGTCTGATCATTACCTTTTAATCTGTAGTAATGCTTTGCCTGAAAATCAATCTGAAAATAACAGTTACACAGATTTCCTTGGGCTTCTGCTTCCTTTGTGTACCCTTTCCTTTTCTGTCCTTTGGTTTAACCTTATCTTTTAGATAGGCCTTATGTCTTAAATATGTCCCTCACAAATGACATGTAGTTGTAATTTTTTACCTTGCCACTCAATTTTCCTCCTAACTGGAGCCTTTAGTAATTAGTTCTTTCTTTTAATTGAAATATTTCATTCACTGTTACATATGCATATTTATTACTATGTTTTATACCTTGAAAGGACCCTAGTAATGAGAAAATCTGAGTTTAGCATTAAAATCATTAATTTCTTACAGGCTTTTCATGAAATTCATTCACTATTGACTTTGTATTTGAAGAATCTAGAAAAATAAACAAAGGTGGAGTGAATAAAATGTGGTCTCCTTAGAGACTTGGTTTTACTTGGTTAAGTAAAACTGCTTTTAGGAATCATCTCCACAGAACAGAAAATGTCTGTGTTTTAACCTACTCAGGTTTTTACATTTCTGAGCTAATTGAAGAAGAAAGCTGAATCTATATATCACATTACTTTGGAAACTAATATCTTAGCAACAATAAGCATTTTCATCAAACATCAATAATTAAAAAGTAAAAAATAATAAATTATAAAGGACACAAGAATAGCAATTTCTAGTGATGTCCAACATTCAGAGTAAAATACAAAAATGAGTAAAGTGCATATTTAAAGCTATTTCTAGTATATATTTCATTGATATATGGCTAATTGGGCAAAGTTTTAATTTAAAAAAATTAACAGACAAAAATTGTACATAAAATGAGTTACCATGTGATTTTTTTAACTTTTATTTAATAAATACAAATTTCCAAAGTACAGCTTTTGGATCACAGTGTCTCGCCCCCTCCCCATAACTTCCCTCCCACCCGCAACCCTCCCATCTCTGCTCCCTCTTCCATTCCATTCACATCAAGATTCATTTTCAATTATCTTTATATACAGAAGATCAATTTAGTATATATTAAGTAAAGATTTCAACATTTTGCACCCACACAGAAACACAAAGTGTAAAGTACTGTTTGAGTACTAGTTATAGCATTAATTCACATTGTACAACACATTATGTGATGTTTTGATATCAGTATAAATGAAGAGTCATGTTCAAGTAGGTTAGTACAACTATCTCCTCAAACATTTAACATTTCTTCACAATGAAAAAACTCAAAATACTATATTCTAGTTTTTGCAGAGGAAAATAAGCAGCACATTAACATTATTCATAGTCATCCTACTGTACAATAGCTCCACAGAACTGCTTACTCCTCTTTAACTATAACTCTGTAGTCATTAATCAACCTTTCTTATCCCTCCCTTTCCCCTTCCTCTTAGCCTTCCCTTCCTAGTCTCTGGTAACCACCAATACCCTTTCACTTTCTGTGAAATCACCTTTTTGATTTTTCCAGACTCCCCATACAAACAAGATCATGTGATAACCTCTTTTTCTGTGGTTTGCTTATTTCACTGACATAATGTTCTCCAGTTTCATCCATGTTGTTGCAATGACCATATCTCATCCTTCTCATGTCTGAGTGTCATCGAGTGGCCCCTGGCTAGGCTTGTCCAAAGTTCTTGTCTCCACATGAGAAGGAATTCAAGGGAGAGACATAGATAAGAATGAGCAATAATGCAAGATTTTACTTAAAGCAAAAGTACACACTCAAGGAATAAGTATCAGCAAGTTCAAGAGAGATTGAGCTGCCTTATCAAGGCTTGAAGCTGTCCTTTGACAATATCTGGAGGCATAGGGGGTGGTTTTGGGGGCGTGGATTAACTGACTATTTGGGGGGCAAAGTTTTAAGGCAAGGCTTGAGTACTCCCCATTTCTGTGCCTGTTTTGGAAATCTCTGAAGTGTCATGGTATCAGGTGCATTATGGGAGTGGGTACATGGGCTATAGTGATTTTACTCTAATGACATAATGACCTAAATGACATCATGGGGACAACAGTGGATACTTGCACCTGGCACTTGCTCTAAGTTTGCAACAAAGTGGAATTGTGGAAAAGGGGTTTGGATGGTGCAAACTTGGCTGTCATGCAAGCAGGCCACAGCTGTGACACCTGGGGTTGGAGCTGGTACATTGTGGGCTGTGTTGCCATGCCATCAGCTGTACAAGCCTGCAGGAGGTGGCACAGGGTAACCTCAGCTCCTCTTATTCTCCCGACCTCCCTGCTACATCATGACTAGTCTTCCATTGTGAATATGCACTACATTTCCTTTTTCTAATCACCAACACTTAGGTGGTTTCCATTTCTTGGCTATTGTGAATAGTGCTGCAGTAAACAGGGGAATGCAGATGTCTCTTTGAGAGGCTGAATATTTTCCCTTGGATATATACACCCAGTAGTGGAATTGCTAGATTATATGGTGGCTCAGGTTTTTTTTTTCTTTCCACAGTGACTGTTACCACTTACATTCCCACCAATAGTGTGCAAATGTTCCCTTTTCTCCACATCCTCACTACAGTTTTTACCTTTTGTCTTTCTGAGAACAGCCAATCCAGCTGGAGCGGGTTGATATCTCACTGTGTTCTGGATTTGCATTTCCCTGATGGTTAGGGATGTTGAGCATTTTTTCATGTAACCGTTGGTCATTTGTGTGTCTTCTTTGATAAATGTGTGCTTAAATGGACTACTCATTAAAAGTAACTTTAATGTTGAAGTTCATCACGCATATGGTCCAGATTTTCCATCTCTACCAGCTCCTGTCACTTGCTTTTATAAAACTGATGATTTAATTTTTATTTATTTTTAGGCTTTTTTGTGTGGCTGTACTGGAAATTAACCCAAGCATTGTAAGGATTTTAAATGTTAGGTCATTCAACAGCATCAGACTTAAAACCATTGGTCAATCATGCACTTGTGGCATTGCCATGAGGACGTGGAATTGTGCTAAATTACTTTCATTCTCAAAACTCTCCCACTTAAATCAATGTCTGCACCAAAAAAGCAGAAAGAATTCAAACAAATACATTTTCACTGCATTAAAGTTATATCATGATGTATTAATAGCATTGATTTAGATAAGGAACATACCATTCGCTAAAGTTTCCAAACTCTGTTAAAGCCTTAGAAGATTCCTCTGGCATACTCTGAGAAGAGAAGCAGCAAACAAAAGGCAGGTTGTCTCTTGTTGGTTTCACATTGAGACAGCATTCTTTCTCATCAGTATGTGTTGTCTAGGTCCTCACCATCACTTTCCTGTGTTGATGTCGCCATGGGACATATCTGTCCACACCATCACCTTGCTGTACTGACACTACCAGGGGAAGTCTCCCAAGAGTTTTGTTAAGTCACAGGAGAGGCAAATGGATATGATACTGGATAAGCCCCCATTGTTGTTACTTCCAATAGCCCAATACAGAGCCCTCCTTCATGATCTTCTCCAGCATTTCAGAATCTATGAAAATAATTTTCTCCCAACTATAACTTAACCAAGCCATGAAAGGAAAACACAAACTTTTGAAAACCCAAGTTATGTTTCTTTGGAAAATTTGAACAAAGGTTAGCTTCTTATTACTTTTTTGATCATATTCTGAGTACATGCACTTAGTGTGTTTCCAAAGTAACACACAAAACTAATACAGCACATTTCTCTAAGCAGCAGCTTACTCCTTCAAAGGCTGAAGACATGGATACCTGCTCAGATGAGGAATGATGGCATACAACTTCATCGTAATAATAACATAATAATAATAATAATAATTTCTAATAATATTATTAGAAACAATCTTATTTTTTAAACAGCCAACTCACAGTCTGACTTCGGAGAGAATACTTAAATATAGAGCACTCAGGCCTCATCCCAAAGAGGTGAGGTTGACTTTATGGTGCATGGTGCTTTCCACTGAATTTTTGCAATGTTATCAATGCATATTTTGATTTTGGCCAGCATCTATAAGGGAAGAATTTCTAAAAGCATATTGTCATTCAGGAAAGTTCTTGAGGTGCCACTTTCAAATATTAAAAAATCCTGCTCCTTGGAGGCTTGTTTGTGTGTATGTGTGTCTGCACATGCGCATACTCATGGATGTTTAAATTCTTTCAATCTCCTAAAGAAGTTAGAAACATTAACATTAGTACAAATGCCAGATTCAAATAAAAAATACATTGAATTCAAAGATAATAAATAAAAGCTCCAAGAAGAATTCAAGCCAGATTTGTTTAATTTTATGCCACATAAATATTGAAAATGAAAAGGCATGTTCTCCCTCCTGCTTTGTGTAACATGATCTGTTCTGGCCTCGCAAGTTCCTTCCCTAGAAGCATTCATCAGTCACCTATGCCTGGGCCAAAAGCACCCAAAGTGCTTAGCAAATGTTTCATTGTCACCAGTATCTCTCCGTGCCAAGAGCATGGCCCTCAGGTGGATTTGCTGTTTTCTGTTGCAGTCACTAAGAAATCCAACTCAAAATAGCTTATGGAAAACAAATGACAAAAAAAAAAAAAAAGAATTATCAGGGAAAGACCTGACCAGGTCTCCTAACAGGGCAAGGATTTCGCTTAGCTCTGAGCTGTCTTAGCTCAGGGTTGAGCCTGTTTCAGCTCTTGATTACAGTCCATCCCCATTTTGAAGCTGCTTCTTTACATCCAGTGTACAGATGTCTACAAAAACGCCCATGCTCTTGTGAAAAACACCACTTCCTAAACCACTGCAAAGTTTCTCTAGCTCCATCCACTTGGGTCCAGGTCAAGGGGCAAGAATCTCCTATGGACACACAGTTCTCTCAGTCAAGCTAATTTGGTTTCTCATAGGGCAGGGGTCCACAGATAAATCAGATGTTAAACCACTTCTGATGCCCCCAATATACCAAACCAGCGAGAACCAGGCCTGGCAGGGGAGTGGGGACACCATTTTCCCTGGGAGACTGCTCCCTGGTGAACCATGCCTAAGCCTTGCCTCCCTGCTGGAAGGAGTAGCGGGGACTCCCCGGTGGGAGGGCAGTTTTTGGATCACTGCCTTGGCTGCGGGGTTTGCTCCCTAGCAAATCACCTTTGACTGTCGTCCCCCAGACCATGGCAGAAGCAGCTCTGGGAGAATCCTGGGGTTGTTGTCTTTTTTTGGTTTTTATTCTTCTTTATTTTCATTTTATTTGAAAGGCAGAGAGACAGACACACAGAAATCTTTCATCTGCTGGTTCACTCTCCAAATATGCACACCAGCCAGGGCTGGTACAGGCCAATGCCAAGAGCCCCAGAACTCCATCTGGGTCCATATGTGGGTGGAAGGGACCCAAGTACTTGAGCTGTTAACTACTACCCCCAGGGAACACATTAGCAGGAAGCTGGATCAGGAGCAGAGTGGCAAGGACTAGAAATAGGCACTCCAATTTGAGATGTGGGCATCCTCGGCAGCACCCTAACTGTCTTTAGCGTCACATTTTATTTGCTTTGTTTCAAAGGTCAATAGATTGTCTTAGGATTCAGCATTCCCAATTTTTAGCAACTCTGAAAGTCCATTTCTACAATTCTTTGAAAAATTAACAGGAGTCTTATTTCTATTCCTTAAGCTCCACTAAGCTCCACAGTTTGTGCCAAGGTGGAGGTGATGTTAAGGTAGAATACAGCTAAAATTTTGACCAGGTTTTCCCAACACTGACAGTGGCTGAATGCTGTGTCCAAAAGAGTATCTTCTAGAATTCATCTTGAAACATTGCAGAGCATTTTCTGCTTGGAAGAGACAACATTAATATCATCTTCATTCTAGAATTTCATCTCAGAAAGCAGCTATTTACAATGGAAAAGTGCCTTAATTTCTGAGACAGAAAATATGATAGTATGTGTCTGTGAGTAGCCTAGAGATGAGGCCTCCCTTGTTCCCAGTTTTACCATCTACAGGATCTCCTTTGTCCCTCCTTTAGTAGGGTATAAGTCTCCTGAAGTAAAGAGAACTTTCACTTTCTGTCCATCCCGTTAGAAGGACACAAGTCAAAGTCTGGTGTAGCCAAATTCAAATTAAGTTTATCACAACAGAATCTTCAATAAGTATAAGAATTCTACGCTATATTGGATTTTCCCTGTCAATTCTACCAGCTTGGAAAGGTTGTTAATCATGATATTGGCCCAAAATACAACACAAACTGTTTGAACATTGTTTTCCTCCTGTGTAACAAGTACCGCCAGAATACCAGGGAACCTGCTGCTTAACTCATAGCGCACTCTCTGTCTTCGAAATCTGAGGACGTCTGTCTTGCAACCCCTATGTCCTTGCACTGATTTCTGAATCACTTGGGGGTAATTCGTGTGGCAAACAAAAAAATATATAATTTAAAGGGGTAGTTGGGGCCGGCCCTGTGGTGCAGTGGGTTAACACCCTGGCCTGAAGCGCCGCCATCCCATATGGGCGCTGGTTTGGGACCCAGCTGCTCTTCTTCCGATCCAGCTCTGCTATGGCCTGGGAAAGCAGTAGAAGTTGGCCCAGGTCCTTGGGCCCCTGCACCTGCATTGGAGACCGGGAAGAAGCTCCTGGCTCCTGGCTTCGGATCGGCACAGCTCCGGCTGTTGCAGCTATCTGGGGAGTGAACCATCGGGTGGAAGACCTCTACCTCTATCTCTCTCTCTCTCTGCTTCTCCTCTCTCTGTGTAACTCTGACTTGCGAATAAATAAATCAATCCTTAAAAAAGGGGGGGGTAGTATGATTTACTGATCTGTCCTGTCTATGTGCAGTCTAGCTTCAGGAATGACTTAATGTGAGCTCAAAGGATGTCATGAAGAAGGAATGTTCTTTTTTTTTTTTTTTTTTTTTTTTTTGACAGGCAGAGTGGATAGTGAGAGAGAGAAAGGTCTTCCTTTTGGCATTGGTTCACTCTCCAATGACCGCCACGGCTGGCACGCTGTGGCCGGCGCACCGCACTGATCCGAAGGCAGGAGCCAGGTGCTTCTCCTGGTCTCCCATGGAGTGCAGGGCCCAAGCACCTGGGCCATCCTCCACTGCACTCCCTGGCCACAGCAGAGAGCTGGCCTGGAAGAGGGGCAACCGGGACAGAATCCAGCACCCTGACTGGGACTAGAACCCAGTGTGCCGGCGCCGCAAGGCAGAGGATTAGCCTAGTGAGCCGCGGCGCCAGCCAGAATGTTCTCATTTCTAACTCTAAAGTTCATACGTTGAGTGGGTGTCCATTTGGGGGATCCATGTTTTCCCAAAGTAGCTGTACTCAAGCAGTTCCTTGGTCCTCATTAATACCCAAGGTGGACAAGGAACTGCTTTCCGGATGAGTCAACTCAAATCTTATACCTGAGTCTCATTGGCCCAAAATGGACTTGAGTTGAGCCATGTGCCTTAAAGTAGAAGCAGAAGAGAATGACTTCACTGACTTGGTCTGGACTTACTCCCTCAATCTCAGAAGAGAGATGACTCTGTGAAGCATTGATGGAGCAAGGGCAGGAGATGCTTGGCTGCCTGAGAGTTAAATGAGTGCAGAGGCAGAAGCAAAATCCATGCACTCCATTGTTGATATACTCATGAGTCCGTGATTCAGCTAACATTTATGCAATCCAAAGTCCCTACCAGGGGGCCGGCGCTGTGGCGCAGCGGGTTAACACCCTGGCCTGAAGCACCGGCATCCCATATGGGTGCCAGTTCGGGACCCAGCTGCTCCTCTTCTGATCCAGCTCTCTGCTACGGCCTGGGAAAGCAGTAGAAAATGGCCTTAGTCCTCAGGCCCCTGCACCCGTGTGGGAGACCCAGAAGAAGCTCCTGGCTCCTGGCTCCAAATCGGTGCAGCTCTGGCCGTTGCAGCCAATTGTGGAGTGAACTATTGGATGGAAGATCTCTCTCTCTCTCTCTCTGCCTCTCCTCACTTGTGTAACTCTGACTTTCAAATAATAAAAATAAATCTTCAAAGTCACTACCAGCCCAGGTCTAGGTTGTGGGGAAATAGAAGGATAAGACAAGGTCATTTTCCTTTAATTTCATAAAGTCATTTGACTCAATTTACTAGGTAGAGGCCCAAGAAACATTTTTGGAGAATGAAATTTTCAAGTCAGCTTTAAATGGTACAAAAGTGACCATGACATGGTGTTGAAAAATGAAAGTGCAATACTCCAGATAAGAAGATTGTAGCTAAAGGTGTACAGAAGACTGTCCTGTGTGGGGGAGGCAGAGGGTATACTTGAATCTTCATCCTATGGAAAAACCACCTGAAACAGTTTTACAGAGGATGATCTCACCAGGCACAGAAGAAAGCCACATATACAACTCTAAATTTACTAGTAGTCACACTGTAAGTACAAAAAGAAAGCGGATTCGATGTAAATGACTTTATTTTACCTAGTACATGCAAAATGGTATCATTTCACCATGTTAATAAAGTGTAGGTTGGCCGGCGCTGCGGCTCACTAGGCTAATCCTCCACCTAGCAGCGCCGGCACACCAGGTTCTAGTCCCAGTCGGGGCGCCGGATTCTGTCCCGGTTGCCCCTCTTCCAGGCCAGCTCTCTGCTGTGGCCAGGGAGTGCAGTGGAGGATGGCCCAAGTACTTGGGCCCTGCACCCCATGGGAGACCAGGAGAAGCACCTGGCTCCTGCCATCAGATCAGCGTGGTGCACCAGCCGTGGCGGCCATTGGAGGGTGAACCAACGGCAAAAAGGAAGACCTTTCTCTCTGTCTCTCTCTCTCACTGTCCACTCTGCCTGTCAAAAAATAAAAAAATAAAATAAAAAATAAAAAGTGTAGGTTACTAATGAGCTGTTCTACTTTTTTAAAAAAAGATTTATTAATTTATTTGAAGGCAGAGTTACAGAGAGGCGGAGGGGGGGGGGAGAGAAAGAAAGAAAGAGAGAGAGAGAGTTCTTGTATCTGCTGGTTCACCCCAAGATGGCCGTATGGCCAGAACTAAGCTGATCCAAAGCCAGGAGCCAAGAGTTTCCTCTGGGCCTCCCGCATGGATGCAGGGGCCCAAGGACTTGAACCATATTCTACTGCTTTCCCAGGTCACAGCAGTGAGCTGGATCAGAAGCGGAGCAGCCAGGACTTGAACTGGCACCCATATGGGATACCGGCACTGCATGTGGCAGCTTTACCCTCTACACCACAGCGCTGACACCTTTCCTGCATTTCTATCAAATACTTGAAATCAAATGCACATTTTGTAATCATAACACACCTTAATTTGGGCTAAAGCATTTCTACTGCTTAATAGCTGCACGCAGCTATGTGCTTAGTACACTTACAGATGATGAAGAGCTATGGGGATTTTAAGAAACAAACATGTGGTAGCATTTCACTAGCAGATATATCTTTCTGTTGGCTGTATAGAGCATGAATTTGAGATTGGAACAACCTTGCTGGATTAATGGAATGAATAGAGGAATATCAGTTTGAGATCATTTGGGGACAGGAGATAAAATCAACAGAACTTGATAACTTTGAATTACAACTTTTTAAGAATACAGTTTGTTCCTTTGCAAATATTTTTCTTTCCCAATTGATAAAATGTATTCCACACACAAAAATGTTTTACTTTTTCATTTTTTTGTGGCTAAGGTTCTCCTGGAAAGGACCCCAGGAGAGAGTCTGCAATGTGGACTTTAACCATCTCAGTGTAGACTAGTTTGTTGTATGAAGCATGCCCAGAGCCTGCCACCAGCAACTAGGGAGGCCCCAAGTGTCTTAATGGGTGGGTCCACCCTGGGCCTCACTCCAGGACTATATGCGAGCTAACACCTAGGAGTCCTTCGCCTTGAATACTTGTATTTTCCACCCCAAGATTCCCTGTAGCATTCTAACTTCACTTAGCACCTGTGTGAGACCAGGTAAGTGACTTCTCTCCTCCACTTAGTTTCCACACTCGTAAGCTCATTTAAAATGCTTAACTGGTAGTGGCTCTTTGGGTATACAACACACCTAGTACACTGCTTGGCCTATGCTGTAATAGTAGTAGCAGTAAGAGGAAACTAAAGCTCTTTATGGAAAATTTTCTTTAGAAGGTAATATCTAAATGAAAAATAATCCATATATAACTCAAAGTTCAAAATCGATTGGGGAGAGAGAGAAATTCAAAACAATTTCATTGATGGCGCATAATGCAAAAAATTATAAATGTTGCTGTATAGTAGCAATTCATGCATGAAAATACCAAGAGGTTTGTGACCTGATTTTATGAAGAATTTGGAAGCAAATACAAATGGGAATACACATACAAAATATAACATGATGCAAGAAATTATAAATCTCTTGTTCTTTCCTCTCCAACCAGATGGCACCATCACCACTCCCCCGCGCCCACTAACTCCCTAGGCCCTGTCAGAGGCCCCTATGACATCACCATCCCAAAGGGACTGCATGTCATTTGTTTACCAATTGTGGCACAGCCTGTCACAACACAGCGTGGTGTCACAACAGATCAAAGGAACACACCCTGGCCCCTCTCTTTCAATAGGCACCATGTTTGTGAAGAAATACATCTTTCTTCTATTTGCTGCTGACAAAGCTGCTGAAAGTCCTGGCTTGCTGACAGTTGTTAAGAAACACCTTGTGAGCTCCGGCCTTTTGAGACACAGTGCTGCTGGGAAACTGGTTCTTTGCTCTCAGTCGCTGGTTCCTCTCCTCTGGCTTCCAATCAGTTCTCTCCATCCTCACTGCAGCAATCAGTTCCAAAATTAAATTCAGGGAACCACTCTAAAGAGCCAGCTTTTCTCCTACAAGAATTGATGAGAACTGCTGGAAGTGGCTATCCTGGGGCAGAAAGCCCTGGACAAGGGCATCTGGCCTCAGTGCCAGGAGAAAGCAAAGGCAGGTCCATCAGACTGACACTCGAAGACCTGTGATCAGGGATGGACAACTTAGCTAATGGAATCTCTCTCTCCCCCTTGTCTCACTCCTTTTTTTCACAGCATTTTCAGTAACTCCTTTGTCCCCTCCCACACCAGCCAAGATCCGAAAGTAGCAGATACAGCTTCCACATTCTCATGAAAAGGTCACAGTGCAACATGCCCTTACACTAGAGCGTACATGCTGGCATCCAGGGCTCGGGCGGCATCTTCAGAGCCAGGGCTATTCTGGTGGTTCCTGGCCCCTGACTGAGGTGCCTGTGAGGGCCTGAAAGGGGCCCCCAGACCAATGGTAAGTTTTCTTGTCATTGCACATAGGAGGGGGCTGGGCTGCTCCAAGTTTGTTCCTGCAGGCATAGAAACACACTGGCCGAATCTATCTCTGGATGTCTTTAAACAAGCATCTGAATTTTGCACGAGCAGGGAGGGTAACACACAATCCTAATAGCAACATTTTTAAGACACTTTGAGAGAGGGTCTCCCTTTTTAAGGAAGGTTTTTAAGTGCACAGTGACCTAAATACAGGGATAAGGACATTGACAAATTTCCCTTTTGCTTACTTAAGGTCAGGTGTATAAACATACACAGATAAAAATGTGTGTCTACAATGGGAAAACATTGCGTGAGACGAATCTAATTGCCCTATACCTGGATTGGCCGCAGAAATCTCAGATGCTTTGGATTTGGAAAAATTACATGGGATTTTTGAGAAATCACTGAGCCTCTATCAAGAGCTGCATCTGTACCATGGGGACAACATGTCCAGTATTGCAGGACTGTGAAGATCAGTGATGGATTAGAAAAACACCTCGATTTCCTTGGGTGTGGTTTTGTGCATGCTGTTTAGGTACAGCTGGAGGACTTTAGGGGGCACATGGGTAGACATTTCTGTTGTTCATTGTTTTGAGTTCCACATGCACGGCTTCAACTCACAGGGATGACAAATGGTAGTAGTTTCCCCTTTTTGCTTTAGAGTGAGAAGATTTCATTTTTTAATTTTTTTACATAAAGAAAAAGTGATTCCATCACACCATAGTATAAGCATCTATATCAAGGCTGTGTGTGAAGGACTGAAATTTGAAAAATGTTGGTACTCTAACACACCTCACTGAAGTCCCAGTGCTCAGCAGATCACGACTGGCTTTATCAGGGGTGCAAGTGCTGCACAGAAAATACCTGGTCTTCACGGTTCTTCGAGATGGATCCCATTCACACATGAGGAGCAAGGCTGGGGTGCTACCATGTTGCTCAAAGAGCTGGGACTCCTCTTGTAGCCACAAGTCCAGGATGCCCTCAGAGCAATAGTGGCAGCAAGTAGTCTTCTGCCCTCAAACCCTTTCTATCTTAGGCAATAATTTTTCCCTCGTTGTCAGAGATGATAAAAAGTTTAAAAAGATTTACCATCCCAGTGAGGTGAATATTTACCCCAAAAGACACACAAGCCAGAATGGTGAAGATGTTGAGACTAGGATTAAAATTCTGTTTGAGTTGGTTCTTCTCTTCTCTTTCTCTTTCTCTTTCTCTTTTCATCATTATCTGTCTATGATGCAAGGCTTTATATCTACAAGATTTGGTTTTCTTTTCTGCAATATCAGGCTAAGAGCACCCATCTTTTGGGGTTACTATAAAAATTAAATGAAAAGACATATGTAAGGTGATTGGCATGTGGTAGAGTTAACTCTATAAATGACAACTTTTAATGAGGTTCTTTAGCCTAGTAACAGATTAATCCCACTGACAATTCAGATGGATAAACCATACTGTAAATTTCCAGCCCCCAAAAAGGGTTACTGTGGGACTATAGACTTGTCATCTGTCAGCACATTGCTGCATATACGTGTACAATATGCATTTCCAATGTGAGTATGCTGGGTGTGCACCCTGTGTATGCAATGCACACACAAAAATATGCATACTGCAACACATACATGAGCTGTTTGCACAGTCTAGGAAATTCTGAGCATAATAACTTTTTTTTGACAGGCAGAGTGGACAGTGAGAGAGAGAGACAGAGAGAAAGGTCTTCCTTTTGCCATTGGTTCACCCTCCAATGGCCGCCGCGGCTGGCGCGCTGCGGCCGGCGCACCACGCTGATCCGATGGCAGGAGCCAGGTGCTTCTCCTGGTCTCCCATGGGGTGCAGGGCCCAAGCACTTGGGCCATCCTCCACTGCACTCCCTGGCCACAGCATAGAGCTGGCCTGGAAGAGGGGCAACGGGGACAGAATCTGGTGCCCTGACCGGGACTAGAACCCGGTGTGCCGGCGCCGCAAGGCAGAGGATTAGCCTATTGAACCATGGCACTGGCCCATAATAACTTTCAAAACGTGAGTAATCACCTTGTCCAAGACCTTCATTTGTGCACAATGACCCAGGACACAGAGAATCCAAGTGATTTCCTAAAGTCTTATTGCTGATGGTCAACTATGTTCTAATTTCTTCTAAGTATGTTCTCTTCTTCTTCGGCTTCATCTTGCAGACAAGTATGTCTGCAAGTTATAAAATAGTAGCTGTTTATTTAGTAAACTCATGAAATCCTCAGGTGGCAGGTGATGGTGAATTAGAGAAGTTTCTATGGAGGGAGACAGAACTGAACAGATTAGAATCTTAGAAGTGGAATCAACCCTGGTGGTTAACTTGATGTGGGGTCAGGAAGCAAGAAGGTGGATCATTGTGATGGTATTTGTACAGTCCTTCTGCATCCTCAAAACATCCACCAAGGCTGACATTGTCATCCTTGTTTCATTAGTGGATGTTAGGAGTCTATTAATTTTGGAAGCCTTTCTGTGGGTCCAGCTTAAATAAATCTAGGTGGAGAATAATTAAGACTTAATCTGTGCTGTTCAATTCAAGTCAACATTCATGGGAAACAGAGAAATACTGAGATGATAAGGCAACGTTTCTTGTTAGTAAGGTTAACCATCTGATGAAGATAACATCACATTTATTATATTCAGAACTTAGTGTCTGGGACCGACGCTGTGGTGCAGCTGGTTGAAGCCCTGGCCTGGCGTGCCAGCATCCTATATGGGCGCCAGTTCTAGTCCCGACTGCTCCTCTTCCGATCCAGCTCTCTTCTATGGCCTGAGAAAGCAGTAGAAGATGGCCCAAGTCCTTGGGATCCTGCACCTGTGTGGGAGACCCAGAAGAAGCTCCTGGCTCCTGGCTTCAGATCAGCTCAGCTCTTTCCACAATGGAGGTCTGGGGAGTGAACCAGCGGATGGAAGACCTCTCTTTCTGTCTCCACCTCTCTCTGTAACTTTTTTTTTTTCAAATAAATGAAATACATCTTAAAAAAAAAAAAGAACTTAATGTCTTAGACCAACCATAAAAAATGTCTTCTAACATTCCTCTTTTCAAAAAGTAAATTTAAATCTACATGTGACAATATGCTTCTAAAAATTGGTGCAAAATGTTGATAGTAGTAAGAAATCTTAAGTTGATTTCTAGAAATGTGGATTATTTTTCTGATTTTATTTTTTCCATTCATCTAAAAAGACACATAATATACATGAACTTTTTCCTTCTGCATTGTCAAAAATAACACACCATGCAATTATACATTAAGAAACTGCAACGTAGATATCACTGGGAGTTCAGAGTCCTAAAATAATTACTTGTTCATTGCTTTTGGGTGACCTGAATGGATTAAATAGCACTTAAAATGTAAGTGAGAGCCATCAACAAACCAATAACTAAACGAATTATGGGGCAATTGCTAAGTAAGCTTTACCATCAGATTTTTCTTCAAGTAAAAAGAAAATTCTTATCAATAGAAGCAATTTCAGGAGTTTTTCACGCACTCTGCCTTATGGAATAAATTTATATTTACTCATCCACGATCAACTAGTTTGCTTAGTAAATTCTAATACTGGAATACATGTGGATTTGCAGATTCTACCGATGTCATTTTTTAATAATGTACATTTGAGCCCAGTTAGGTCTTATTGGTGCTTGAAGCTCATTTACATGGCACCAAAGTCAACTTCATGATGACTAACACTTCATGTTTTTGCTAAGCGCTTAAGCTGTTTAAATCCAAAGGAAGAGGGAATCCTGTGTTACAATCACAGATCTGAGAATGAAACGATAGGGACTTACCTTGAAACAAGATTGAAGGGTAATATTCATGCTTCAGCCATAAAGTGCAGCCTGGCCCCTTGCAGGTGCCACACATAACCTGCTCACACCCACCTGCCCAGTCAGCGACTGCTCTTCCCCTCCGCGCTTCACACTGCCATGCCCTATTAACCTGCAGCGTAAGTGCCCTACTTTAAATACAGTGCCACTCAAGTGCTTCATCTGAACGGGAAGTGAGACTGTGAGTGAGGCTCATCATGGAGCCGACCCCAGGCTTTCCCAACAGGGCCGTCACTTGTCCTTTCCACATGGCCCTCATCAGGAAATGCGTCCCCAGCATTGGGTCTGAGGCATGGAACGGGAATATGGACTTCCCCTCCTGCTGGGAACCATCTCAGGTCTCTGACATTGCTCACAGAATTCTGTTCTGAGAATGCTGAAAGTGCCTTAGCCCTCAGCTGTTCCTGCCAGAGCGGGATTTCCAATCTCTACTCCAAATACAAACGCCATAGCTGAATTTTTTAGCTGTTTTCCTTGCATTTTGTCTTCCTTTATTTCCAACCTAAACAGATGGACTTTGTCAGCTTGCAATAATTTCATCCTGGCTTTTTCAGGCTGGCATTCAGCATTAGGAAATCAAATGCCTTTTATAAGGGGCAGTGAATTCTTATAGAAGTTCTTGGATTCTCTATTAGGTTACACTCCTATTTAGTGTGCTTACTTTCCATCAAACTCCTTCCTTTCTGTCCTTGCTTGGTTCAAAATAAGCTTACCATAAGTTACTCACTATTCAACACCCTTAATGGCTATTTTAAGAACAAGAAGATAGTGTTTGTGAAGCATTTGAAACCTCTCTGTCTGAATTGTACTTAACACCATCTTCAGAAGTACTTCCTGGAATGAGAAGTAATCTTTCTGAACATAATCTTCATGGATTTTTCTAACAACTCTCTAATAAAAGAAATTTGTCTTTCTTGTGTCCCATTCATATCTGTAAGTATTAACATATTCAAGTATATCTTATATTGCTCTTCTTCCTAAGTTCACTGTGTCATGGTTATTAATTTATACCATGATTTAAATACCTGAAAACAGCAGAGATGTTACTATGTGTAACTGCTTAGGAGTGAGGGCATAATTAAGGAGAGATAGAAGGTGTTTAGGTGACACAGGCGTGTGTGGCAGAGCGGGGCACAGTTAGGAACAGCAATGGAGGTATACATATGGAGGTGAACAGGCTATGGGACAAAATGTAGATATAGTGGATGTCAGGTAACTTTGAAGCACAGAAGAGAGACTGTTGAAATATCACATGGAATTAATACTTAGAAGGCAATTGGTACTGGGTTTTTAAAATTATTACAAGATGATAAAAGTGAATGGGCAAACTAAATTATAGTGTGTAGGGAAGCACACTTGGGTGATAAAACTTTAAAGTAAGGAAGTGATTTCCATAGAAGTCAGGAGTGCCTTAGCCATGAGGTCCACACAGGGTGGCCTGGAGCTGGATGTCTTACAGAGTTCACTGTGCTACAATATGCCTTTATGTGGGTTTCAGCGTTTCTGATACATTTAACATAAAAAGTTTTTTTCAAAAACTTATTAGAACAGAATCCCCTCAATAACATAGTAAGCAAGGTAAGTCATAAGAATATCCTATGTATGTTTGTGGTGATTTTAGTGCTGTGGCCTGCCCTGCTGCCTACTCTAAGCTAGCAGAATCCATTGCAGGAGAGGCAAGAGGCTTGCTTATCTGACATTCAGAGAGCAATGGCATCCACTCCAAGAGGAGCTTAGTGTGGTGACAATTATAGCCCAGCCAAGGAACAGGAAGGGTGCTGTGGATGACCTTAGGGCTGTAAAGAACATTAGAGTTAGGTAACCAGGCAATGAAAAACAACAAAATGCAGCCCCTGCAGAAAATAGCTAATTAAAAGCCTTTATTGGATGCCCACTGTATACAAACTACATTTCTCCTTGGTATAAAGTAGGCAGGATATTTAGAGAAGCTCCTGAAGGAAATTATGTTTTATTTGAAGAAATCTTCACCCAGGAGAGCTATTCATAGGATCACAAGTCCATACCAATAAAACAAAAATAATATGGTAAATAAAGAAAATACAAATATCAAAAGGTCACAGTGAGGGCTTACATGCACTGAAATAAATTTCTGGGTCTGTAGATGTTTGTGTTTGTATGTGTGGGTGCATATGTGGTATGGTGTTCAAGCGTGTATGTTTGTGTGTGTTTGTGTGTTGTGTGTGTTGAGGGAGCACATGGGAAGGAAAGACAAGGACAAGATTCTCTATCTCGGTCAGCTTTTCAGCAGCAGTGATGGAAAACATGTTTAAGGGACAATATCCAGGCCCATAACGGAAGGAGTATTTGAGGGGAGACAGCAGTCAGAGACCACAGCAAGCAGTTTATTCTAAGAAAATGTTTCAGTGTAAAAGAGGGAGGCCTGCCTGTGGAGTGAATATTACTAAAGAAATGGAGCACGATAGCTATAATAATTTAGGGAAATTATTGTATCACCTGGTCATAATGACTAGTAATAATGGCCAAGATGATTGGATTTTATTTTATATCTGAGGAAATGGAAACGGTGCCTTTGGAATCCCTTATTTTCCTTGCAAAGTGAAGCACTTAAAAAAACATAGCTCTCAGACACCTTTCACTAAGCAATCCATTAATTGTCATGGGCTTAGTAAAGTCTTTCATAATTCAATCTCTGTTTAATGACTAAATGGAATTTCCCAACCATGGTGATCACCGAGTGCTTCAAGCTCTGTTTTATTATCAGCTTTGGTAGACAGATCTCTAAAAACCAAGTAGAAGGAGATAAGACAATTCTATGCATCTTACTGGAATGGATTAGTTTTTGTTTTAGCAACACAAGGAAATATGCTGAATCACATTGAAATGAGTATAAGCTATCATCATTAAAGCTATGAAATAGAAGAGGAAGAAAATCCAACCAGCAAGCCCTTTTGTTTCTGTACTCAGGGTTCTGGCTGTGTTCACTCTGAGGGGCAAAAAGGAAAATGAAAAGTTACTGGGTTTCTGCCAGGGAAGGAAGTGCAGTCTCCTCAGTCCCTTCATTGCTATGGCCAGCCTGACTTCTATTTATCATATATTTAGTTAATGCAAATAAAATGACAGCTCTGGTTGGAATGAGTCACTGTATTGATGACTAGACTCAGAATGCTAAGACTGTCAGCCACTCCAAGTTGCTCTCAGATGCTTGATGCTTGAAGTGGAACATTTGAAAGGTCTTTGGTCGCTCCCATTCTTCAATCTGAGGGACGCCAGTTCCCACCTCTCTCCTGTTTCAGTGTGGGGCTTGTGTCTCTGTGATCTTTATAAAGTAAATACCCAGGGACACATTTTCCTGACTTCCTGCTCCTGCTTTCCAGCTGGAATCCTGAATCCAATTATAAATCTATTAAAATTTATATAAATGACTGCAGTCATAGCTTGCCTTTACAGAACTCAGTCACTTCTCGTTGCTTCCAGAAGAAATGTCACAGCAATGGGCTGTGTGAACTTAAAGCTTAGATGAGTCATCATTTTGAAATCTGATGTCTATGTATTGATGATTTTTTTAATGACAACTTCCCGTATCTTACAGTTTCATTTTACATAACCATTCTTGAATTTCAAACTAATAAATTTCAAGTCACAAGGGAGACTAGTCAAGCTACTCTCATTTGTAAAATAAGGATGATGTAATCACAAAGTTGTCAGAAAAGATCAGGGACTTATTTTAAGAGGTGGTTATGCAGACAGGCACACTAATTCTTAGAGGCTTTAGTCCAATGGAAATGTAGCTGTTTATAAAATGCTTTTCCCAAGATGAATTGCTTTCAATATGTGTTTTCTAGACTGCTCCTAAAGACCAATTTTCTTCTACTTGTTCAAAATAACATCTTTATATCTAGTTTCATAGCCTTGAGCCAAACACTTCCCAAGGTCTTAATTAAGGTAGACAATTGTTTCCTTTATTAAAAATATTTAAGAGTAAAATTTTCCTTTCATAGCTGTTACTGCTTAAAACTAGAGAAGACTGGAAAACCTCCAGTTCAAAGTGCACGCCTACAAAGAGGGGTGCCACATTAGCTACCAAGGCCAAGGGTAACCCTCTCAGCTGGGAGGCCATGAAACACCCAAGTGATGTAATGAACTGGAACAGACAGAGACATTTAACGAACCTCACTACATGTTCAGTTGATGAAGTAGCAGGATCAAATCTGGCGTGCCTAATTACTAAAGTCTCTCTCAGCTCAGCCATTCTGCTCTAAACCATCAGAGACTCACTTTTTTGCAGGATTGATTCCAAATTTCTCAGCATGCCATTTGGAGCCCTCTGATGCTATCTTTTACCAACTTTTCCCACATTATTCTCCAGAATTTCCTTTCAGACCATAGTCCAATCAGATTAGCTACAGATCATGCTGCAAATCTCTCCCCAAATATTGGTGGACTCAGGTTTATCCACTGCTCTCCTGATTACTGATTCCTACTCTGATGCCCATGCACTTTGACCTCTTTATCCATCAGGATGTCTTCTCTAAAGAACTAAGCTGGGGACAATGTTTGCCTTTCTAAAACTATGCATTTTGCCATTATATACATATACATTATTAATATAATACTTGACATTATTAATTAGGGGAACTTATAATCATGTATACAGGTACCTTACTTCACTAATAATTTCCAAACTCATTAAAATCACATATTATAAATTTGTCTGCATTGTATACTAAAGGCGCAGCTTCTCACACATAGTAACTAAACATCTTTATGCTAATATTTTATCTTTATGTTTCATTTTCTTTTTTAAAGATTTATTTATTTATTTGAGAGGTAGAGTTACAGACAGAGACAGGTAGAGTGACAGAGAGAGACAGAAAGAAAGGTCTTCCATCTGCTGGTTCACTCCCCAAATGGCTGCAATGGCCAGGGCTGGGCAGATCCAAAGCCAGGAGCTAGGAGCTTTTTCCGGGTCACCCACGCAGGTACAGGGGCCCAAGCACATTCCCAGGCCGTAAGCAGAGAGCTGGGTCAGAAGAGGAGCAGCCAGAACCCAAACCAGCACCCACATGGGATGCCAGTGCTGCAGGTGGAGGCTTACCTACTATGCCACAGTGCCAGCCCCTTTAAGTGCCATTTTCACACTCCCATTCTATCTCTATAATATGAAATCTATTCCATTCTTCAAGATCATATCCTCTATGGGTCTCTTTCTTGATTTTCTAAGATTGAAAGTAAACTATAAATATGATTCAGGGCATTGAGGACAATCATATCTCACAGACGCTAAGTCTAGAATTAAAATTCTTTTAGTGTAATAGAGTAGTTGAGGTAGAAGCAAGATTGGAAGGAAAACTCAGAAATGTGAAAACAAAGTGTAGAGTAATTTACAACACAGGAATAGGAAGACAAGGCAATGTGTTAAAGTGGATAGATGAGTTAAGGAAAGATCTTGTTAGATTATATTTGTAGGAATAATAAGGCACACCAAAAATACAGATGAGAACAGAAACTGAGCAATTGAAAATACTCTTGGATATTCAAATCAGCTTGGCATTTCAAACACTTTCCAAAAGCTGGCAATATACAAGCATCAAAGAGCCAGTACACTAGAGCAGTTGCCTGGTGAGTTCTGTAACCGGGGTCGTGAATCATATTGCATGAAACGTGCCAGCGCCACACTGGCACCTTCTACTAGAGCAAGAGCAAGCTGAGAAAGCTCAGTTGAACTCCCACTGACTCAGCCTCTGACCCTGGTTGTCAGACAGCTCCTAGGCCTTAAAAACACAGGCACAATGTAGATCAAGGTGACCACTCCCCAAATAGAGGAAGTCACTTTCCTCAGAGTTTGGAAGTCCCAGAATGGAAGAGAACAGCAGTCTGAGCCATGCACAAGTCACATAACTTCCCATGTGGGCCAAGAAGTTATTATCCACCAAAGAGCAGCAAAACCGAAGCTTGAAAAATAGCAATACCTACTCCATCTACGGTCACCCTGTGATGATTTCTGCCATTATAGAAGAATGAAATGTTATCAGATTACTGCTGTCAATAGGATCACTCTGCCATCAAACAGTGTGTTAACATAGGAAATCGCTTACACAATGGTTGGGCAGCTGCACAAGTCACTGCAGTTAAGTACTTCAGCATTCAAAACCTTTAAGAGTGGACCAGTGTACGAAAGCGTGCTCTCTCTCTCTCTCTCTCTCTCACACACACACACACACACACACGTTCTGCCTTTTAAATAAACAAGTAACCTTTTAAAAATGGATAAATACAAACACAGGTGATTGAAAATTTTTTTTGACTATGACCTTGTCTAAATATGATCAGAGTCGGTGAACTCAAAAGGCTTCCATAGCCTTGGCAACTCACGACAAGAGCCTAGATGATTACTGATGCCATAAACAAGAGTGCCAATTTGTTAAGTCAACAACAGGAGTCACTGTGCCCTTACTCCTCATGTAGGATCTCTGTCCTTAATGTGCTGTACATTGTGATTTAATGCTATAACTAGTACTCAAACAGTTTTTTCACTTTGTGTTTCTGTGTGGGTGCAAACTGTTGAAAGCTTTACTTAATATATACTAAATTGATCTTCTGTATATAAAGATAATTGAAAATGAATCTTGATGTGAATGGAAGGGGAGAGGGAGCAGGAGAGGGGAGGGTTGCAGGTAGGAGGGAAGTTATGGGGGGAAAAAGCCATTGTAATCCATAAGCTGTACTTTGGAAATTTATATTTATTAAATAAAAGTTAAAAAAAGAAAATTGTTTTTTAAAAAAAGGCTTCTCACCAGCCTTCATTGAAAGTTATTTGAATCCATCATTTCCAGTCTAATTTCACTCAGTCTCATTTATTTCCATCTTGCCAGGGATGTAGTTTTCAAGGAAGACTCTCCTAACTGTCCTCAAAGTCCATTGAACCATGGGACTAGCTTCTGGCAAAGGGGCGTGGAAGGAAGAAATGGCTGCAGATGGCTGAAAGAATCCTTTGAGACTTTTTAGCATCATATTTTTCCGAAACGCTGAGTTTGGATATGATATGATCCCATCAACATAACTGTCAGTAGGAGAAATATGGGCTCACCTAAAGAGACCTTATATGAGCAATAAAGAATCATTTGTTATGTTTATCTATTGAGAACTCAGGTTTATTTGTTATTGCAGCATTGCTGTCCAGTATCAGTACTGATATGCACTGTGGCCTCATGTTCCAGGTGATAGCCAGTGTTGTGGATAGACATATAACATTGAGAAGGAGTAACTAAGGGAACTCTTCAGGATTAATTACAGAAATTATCACCTTTACTCCAAATATAATAATGACACTTGGCCCTGAAATGAGAAACGGGGAAAGGCAAAGCTGAACCTTGGTCACTATTGATACAAGCTATTAACACCCTATAGAGAACATTTTTAGAGCAGTTGTGTGGTCTCTGAAAAGGATTTAAATTGAGATTAGCTGATGACCTTCTAACTCTGCACATGGCTTCCTATAGCTGTCAAAGATCTGATTTTTTAGGATGTGACCATCTCTGGTAGGGGCAACAAGTGATGAATGAGACGTCATACCTGTTTTCAAGGAGTTTGTAATCCAGTGAGGGAGACAGACATTTGAGCCAACGATTATGGAAGGGGCTGTTATAGTCTGGGTTGTTACAGCAAAACACCATAAACTGTGGTACAAAGAAGGAAACCCTGAGATCCAGGGGCCTGCAGATTACGTGTCTGGCAAAGCGTGTTTGCTGGTCCACAGACCATGTCTTCCTGTTGTAGGAGCAGAGGGACGTTCTCCAGGGGTCTCTTTCAGAAGGGCATGAATCCCAAGGTGAGCATCCCGCCCTCATGAACTCATCTAGTCCCAATTCTCTCCCAAAGGCCCCAGCTCTTCCTACCATACCCTTAGGGGCTAGGGTTTCAACTGGTGGCAAAAGACATCCAGGAGCTGTAGAGTCAGTCCAGCTCATGCAGAGACCTTGATCAAGAAGAAAGGAATGGATAGAAACTGGGTCTTCCAGGTTGTGGGGATTCAATGGAGAGGAACCTCTGCCAAATATTCTCTCTGGTAGAAGAGGCAGCAACTAAATAAGCTTCCAAAAGGCTGATGTGAAGCTCAAGACTTGAGTTCCCCTTCCAGGATCTGTGTGTCTGGGTTTCCCAGGAGCCTGTGGCAAAACCAAGCACAGTGTGTGTCTCAGTCTCGCCAACTTCCGTCCTCCGTGAGCAAGTCATTCCTAGAATCAGCCTGGGCATCTCTGTAGATATCTAGGGGCTGGGCAGTGTCCTCATCACATCCTTACCCCGAGCCCACTCCAGAAAATTCAGATTACTGAGCGTTAAAAGAAAATCTTTCAGTATTCATTAAAAATAAGTATTAATGTGTCTAAGAGGTCTCTGGAGTGCAAATCAGAGCCTGAGTGGGGTATAAAACAAGCAAGTGATTAGTGAAGACAGAGATGAAGGGTGTTAGCTACACACAAGCTAACTTTCAAAATTCTCATCTTGGGGTTGGAGAGATCCACACAGTTCAGTGACTTCATACCAGGTCAGTGAGTGAATTTTTCAGACAGTAAGGCACCTAGTAGTACAAAACATTACAGTACTGAAATGAAGTATTCCTGGAAAATTTAGACTCATGTAATGGAAAGAACCCCAGGATTGAAGTGAGAAGAATTTTAATTCTGTATTTTTTGACTCTGAAGCTTTAACCTCTTGGGCTTAATCTCCTTTGTAAACTGAGGCTAACATCAACTCCCCAGCTAATCTCATGGAGATGGGAAGACTCAGTGAGACAAAGGGAGGCACAGCCTGAGAAGACTGTCCATGTGTAATGTGCTGACTTGAAAGTCAACAGAAAGTAACGAGGGTACATTATCGTTAAATCAAGAGAGTACTGCTTTCCCCATCTGCCCTTTCTCACTCTCCTGAAGTTTTGAGAAAACACAAGCAAATTAATATACAAGTGAAAATATGAGGCTGGAAATCCACAGGCCAGAGTGTCAAAGGTACTTGCTTTGCAGTTGTTTCCTAATCTTGGAGTGGGCTCGCCAATGCGTCCACTCACAACACACAATTGTCAAGAGGATCCAACAGTGAAATGTGCATAGAGGCTTTGCCAATTGTCAAGCATGGGTTGGAAACATGAGCCTCAGGTTGGCTATGTGGTAGGTAGTAGGACTTTCTTAGGTCATTGGAGATACTGCCCTTGGGAGGGACCAACATAGTTCTTGAGGGACCCCAGACTTCCTGCCTGGCCAAGCAATATCTACCATTGGCACACACTTTGGCTATTTGATGATATTTACCAGGAGGCCATCACCAGGAAAGACTTGACGCTGTTGCCAGGACCTTGAATCTCCAGAACTCTGACTAAATGAAACTTTATTTTTTATGAAGGTACCCAGCCTCGGATATTTCATTACAGTAATAGAAAACCAACACAGAACTCGGTTTAAGAAAGTGTCCTGGTAGGAGTGAATACATGACGGATTGCAAACCTCAATAGACTGCAACACAACAGAGGCAGCAATGTTTTTGTTGTCAAGACATGAGGGAGCAAGGATAAGTAATATGATTCTTCATGTGTTGGTGATGAATTCTCTGTTTCATCTCTGAACAAGTGCTTCCAACCTTGGGTCCTTTCTACTTTTCATTGTCACCAGTCACTCTCTCACACACACAAAATAAGTAGGAATCCATGCACCATCACAGAACAGAACATAGCACAGGGCAGGTCTTCACTTAGTCTTTTTTTTTTTTTTTTTTTTTTGACAAGCAGAGTGGACAGTGAGAGAGAGAGACAGAGAGAAGGTCTTCCTTTGCCGTTGGTTCACCCTCCAATGGCCACTGCGGCCGGCGCGCTGTGGCTGGCGCACCGCGCTGATCCGATGGCAGGAGCCAGGTACTTCTCCTGGTCTCCCATGGGGTGCAGGGCCCAAGTACTTGGGCCATCCTCCACTGCAGTCCCTGGCCACAGCAGAGAGCTGGCCTGGAAGAGGGGCAACTGGAACAGAATTCGGCGCCCCGACAGGGACTAGAACCCGGTGTGCCGGCTCTGCAAGGCGGAGGATTAGCCTAGTGAGCCACACAGCGCCGGCCTTCACTTAGTCTTTTAAATGGAACACTATATATAACAATTTTATGAAACTTAAATCTTGAGATTTGCAGGATTCAAAAACTAGAAGGGTTCTTTTGACCTTTGTTCAATATTTCTGAAGCTATGAAAATATAGAGCCATTACCATTTAAAAATCAGTTGAGTTAACGTTGCTTATTTGGAGTGGAGTGTTTCAAGTTTAAATATCTCGAATACAAACAACTGCAGCTGCATAGTCCAAGAGAAACTTTACCTTGCAAAATTTAAGACCAGTAGCAACTCTTTTCAAAATGTCTACCCTCACCCTTTCCCGTCACTCTCTGTTTATCACTTTAGGGAGCACTGTCAAACTGTTTCAAGAAAATACCATTGGTGTGAATATCATCACTCTGCACCGACTTCCTTCTCCTAACTTTCAAACGTATGTATACATTTGAAACAGGCAAGTATTTATATTGACCTTTAAAGCGATTATTCCTCTCCCACTCTGCAGTCGAACTGAAGCATTTACTCACACCTTCTTACATCCACAAAAGCAGCTGATTTGTTAAATACCAGCCCTTTTAAGTCGACATGTGAAATCCCTTTGCACCCTTTTGCAGGCTGATCTGATACCAGGAGTTAAGGTCTTTGGAAAAGGAAGATGCACAGAACACAGCGGTTAGTTTTGTTTGTGAGCTTTTGAGGTTTGGAAGCGAGACAAGCTGGTCTGAGCCCTTCCCTGCCTGTCAGGAAGAGCGGGTGGTGTTTGGAAATGGACAGGGAACCAGGCTGGCAGCTCACAGGCGAAGCTTTTAGCTCTGCTTAGCGCTCCGCCCCGCTTCAGGCTCCGCGTTCCCTCTGACAAGGGATAGCAGCTAGGAAGCTGGGACTGGGCAACGCACGTTTCTGTTTGTTTCTGCCTTCATCTCTTGGAGCTCCACTCCTCCTAGCTGCGTTCCGCAGCCACAGTGAGTCTTGTTCCTGCCTCTCCTCAGATCTGGCAATTATTAGATACATCCTGTCTTGAGGGAACAGGCGTCTGACTGCTGGCAGTCAGTTAGAAAAGCATCCGTTAGCCTCCGGGGGTCACTCGACTTTACAAAATATCCATGCATTCCAGAAGAGTCCTAAAAGGCGATAAATCAGAGACAGAAAATGCCCTTGAAGCGTGGTGACCTCGCCACTTCACAACATCAGTCAGACCACGCCCAGCACCTAAGTCACAGGCTGCAGCTCCTTCCCCGTAGTGAGCACGAAATAGCACAAATGTGGACCGGCCGCTCAGATCAGGCCGCTGTGTACAGGGCTGAATTGCCCAAGTCCATGAGCTGCACAAAGGCACCAGTGTGAACCAGGAATGCCCTAACTCCTGGGGAAAGCCACGGGCTGACCACGGATGCATGGATGGAAAGGGAGAGTTGCAAGTAGTGAAATGCCTGCAAAGGGAGGCTTATCAATTCTAGAGACGACAGACTGAACCTAACCAAGGACAGGAGAGCCAAACCACCATTCCTGTGGGCAGGTGAGCAAGCTGGGGTGCCACGCTCAACTGCCATGGTGCTGCTGTCCTGCTGGGGAGATGCAGCAGGGGGCCCGAGTGTGCATAAGAACATTCTGATTTTCTGAGTCACCTCCAGGGAACAGCCGCACACCAAGCCACTGGAAGCCACAAAGATGGGGCTATTTGAGGTTTCATACTAGAAAGACAAAGATCCTAATATTATTGGGCATAGAATATAGAAACAGGCTTTTTTTGTTGTTGTTTTTCTGAAGACCATTCATGACAAGTTACTTTGAACACTAAATCTGGATTCACTTTTGCAAGACTGCATCTTTCTTACCAAGCTACAGAGATGCTAGGTCTTAACAATTACATTACAAAGAGGATCAATTCATAATCAATGTGTTATTTTAGCCTCTTCCGTTAACCAACATTCTTCAGAGTTCCTAGTGCTGGTAAAAGGGCGATGAAAATGTGCCCTCCTCACCTGCTCCTGTGGTGGAATGAGAAGGCCATGCCAAGATGGTCACTGGCAACAGAGCCTGCCTGGCAACAGGCTGTGACTGGATGGCTTTGGAAACTGCCTGACAACAGGCTGTGACTGGTTAGGGCATAGACCGTCCCTTGACCCAATTGGCTGCCTTGGCTATTTAAGCTGCTGTACCAACAGAAATAAACGAGTCTGCAAGTTGCTCGACTCTGGCCTGCTTTCACTTGGCTCCCCAGGTCTGTGTAGTGACTTCACACCTCTTGCCCGCACCACGCTCCTCCTCTTAGAACGAATACACAGCAACACGCTCCCAGTGGAAGGGTGACAGGTCACGAAGCATTGTCTGGTGTCACACTGAAAACAGGTTTCAAAAGCTGTAGAAATACTCAGGTCTGCTGGCTCAAGGACTCAGCCTTGAAGAAGCAATGTGAAAGGTCCAGATCATGCTCATTTAGCCAATAATAGACATCAAACAGTATTCAACAGTAAATAAACTAAATGCTTTATGATATATCCACTTGATGAAACTGCTTGCAGTTGTTGTAGGTAAGATTCATAGTTATACACTCATTAAGCAAATAATCAATGCAGATATCAGAACTGATACTGATCTATATAGGAACTTTGGGTATGATCAATGCAGAAATTGATATTATAAATGAAAGATTAATTATGGTGAGAGGCCAGCACTGCAGCTCAATAGGCTGATCCTCTGCGTGTGGCACCAGCACACCAGGTTCTAGTCCCGGTCGAGGAGCCAGATTCTGTCCCAGTTGCCCCTCTTCCTGTCCAGCTCTCTGCTGTGGCCCGGGAGTGCAGTGGAGGATGGACCAAGTGCTTGGGCCCTGCACCCCATGGGAGACCAGGAGAAGCACCTGGCTCCTGGCTTCAGATCAGCGTGATGCGCTGGCCGCAGCGCACCAGCCACAGCGGCTACTGGGGGGTGAACCAATGGCAAAAGGAAGACCTTTCTCTTTGTCTCTCTCTCTTTCACTGTCCACTCTGCCTGTCAAAAAAAATTTTAAAAAATATGGTGAGAAAATTTACTTTATAGCAAATTTTCCCTGAGAGATTATACACATAATCCCTAAAACTAATTTCATAGCACATATTTTGCAGCATCACACACACACACACACACACACATACACAAAGGTTCTTCAAAAGTTTGTGGAGAGGTGGAGTAAAAAGTTTATTTCAGTACGAAAAAAAAGAGAGAGAGCATCTAATCTGAAGTCTAATTTGACAGAAATCTTCAAAGCACAATGTGTTGATGCCATCAAACTAAACTGAAATTTAAAATCCTCATACATTTTGACCACAACTTCCATTTATAAAAAAAGAAGATACATTCTTCTAATAATCTTAAAAAGATACTTCTTCAAGCATGTTTATTACGGTTTTATTTCTAATAAATGGAACCAGAAAGTCTACAAATAGAGAAATGGTTAAATAAAAACATAATGTGTGTGTGTTTCTTATACATGGAGATAACTGGGAGACAGATTTGTCATGGTGGCACTAGTTATGTCACAATCAAACCCTGCCGTTACATGACCAGCACGAGAATGTCCTTCTGCTGAGAGCCAGCGTGCCTGTTTCCTCTGCTGGGCAAGACTTTGCTCAGAGTGATCAAGGCTCCTCCCAGACTGATGCCTCACCCAGAGTCCTTGCATCCAGCCTGTGATGGTGGAGGGAGGTGTCCATGGGCAGGGCAAGGAGGGCCTATGTCACTGACACTGTATTCCCTCGTATACCCTCAGCTGCAAGGGAGGTGTGGACCCTAATCTCTTCCCATGTCCAGGTTTGATGAGCAGTGAGAAGCAGTGAGAAGTCTTTTAGCACAAGAAGTCAATTTCTTTCCTCTTCAAGGCTCCAAGAGAAGCAGAAGAAGAAAAAGACAGCATCTTCCCCCAAGTCTCCGGTGACTGTTGCCCTACTTCTGCACCCGCGGGCTTCAGGGCCCCAGGGGACTGAACTGTTTCTTTGGGTTTCAGGAGGTTTCCGGAAGCACTGCCAGAGCCACTGGATTGCATAAGCCTAGAATGTCACAGAAGCTCAAGGGAGCAGGTAGGCAAACTCCTGAGATTGGACTTTAAAACAAGCCAGGTAGGTGGCAGTCAAATCAAATTTAAGGTAAAAATGACTCAAAATATAAGGGAAATATTATGTTTGTCAAATGTTGTGAAATTTGTCATCCCAAATTTGGCAGTGCAACTGGGTACTGTAAGATAAACTCATTCAGCTTGGGAAAGGATCACAAGGAGTTAGCCAAAAGAAAGCAGCAGGGCAGCAGTCAGTGGGTAGATACCCCATCACTGGCCAACCTTCAGGGGTGAGACAGGAAAAAAAAAGGTGGAATTTCCAACCCAGAGAATTAGATTTTTTGATATCCTACAAATAAAAAATATCCTCCAAATAAAAGGTATTATCTTTGGTAAATACATTTATTGGACTTTCTTCCCTAATTTGGGGATTTTATTTCCTTCCTGCCATCTGAGCATGGTAGGGGGATCCTGGGTACACCTTGAATGTTACTGCTTTGTTTGGCTTCTGTAGGACTCAGGAAGTAATAGATCATGCCCTAAAGAGGTGATCAGTGCTCTGCAGCCAGGGAGCTGCGGAGGCAGGAAGTGCCCCTCAGTGTGCACTTTGGAACATGGCCACATCACATGCAGACTCCCAAAAACTTCTGGGACATGGGGAACACCAGACCATACAATCATGTGTGGTATACACTACCTGACTTGTTTTCCAAAAAGTTTTGTAATCCATAAGCTGTACTTTGGAAATTTATATTCATTAAATAGAAGTTTTTAAAAAATAGCCTTGTGGGGGCAGTGGAGGATGGCCTAAGTGCTTGGGCCCTGCACCCGCATGGGAGACCAGGAGAAGTACCTGGCTCCTGGCTTTGGATCGGCACAGCGTGCCGGCCATAGCGGCCATATGGGGGGTGAACCAATGGAAAAGGAAGACCTTTCTCTCTGTCTCTCTCTCTGTCTAACTCTGCCTGTTAAAAAATAAAAATTAAAAAATAAAATTTAAAAAAAAAACAAAAAAATTATGCATCTTACAATCTGTGAAATTCTAGAACTGAGAAATACAATATTAATTATGTTCAAAGACAGAAAAAAATCCACAAAAATATTAATCCTGTGGTGGATGCTTGGCATAGTTGTTAACTCACTTATGATACTCATATTCCATATGAGAGTGCCTGGATTCAAGTCCTGGCTCTGCTTCCTATCCAGCTTCCTGCTCATATGCACCCTAGGGGACAGTGGTTTTAGCCCAAGCATTTGGGTTCCTGCCACCCATGTTAGAGATTCAGATTTAGTTCCTGGTTCCTAGCTTCCACCTGGCCCATCCCTGGCTATTGCTAGTATTTGGGGGGAGGGAGGGAGAGAAGGGTGAAGCAGCAGATAGGATATACATATATATATATATATATATATATATATATATATATATAATGAAAATAAATTAGCAAATGAGAAATACTAGCCTATCAACCAAGACCAAGAATTCTGAAAAAAATGAAAAGATTGTTACTCCTGGTTTTCCATATAGCCATATGATTTTTATGTTTCTTTTACTTCTCTTAATTTCATAATATTTCATTAGAGCAAGGAAAAACTAATCAATGTTATTAAGATGTGGAGAATATTCAAAACAAGGGACAGGGCCAGGAATTAAACAACAAAGTAGCCTGCAAATAGCTGACAGTCACTGAACTCACCGGCGTCATGGCTTGTACTCTGGCTAGACATTCCCCTGGGAAGTGCCAGAAAGAGCCTCACTAATTGTGCCACCAAGGAGTACACCTGTAACACCCTGCCTGAATCGTGCTTCTGCTCACTGTCACCGCAACTCAGGCTCTGACCCAGCAAGGTGCCAAGAGCTATGAACAGCTGTGAGCTCTACAAGTTACCTGTGGAACAATAACTGGGGAGGGGGTACAAAAACTATTTCAGACTGCCAGTGGTGACCACCGAGAGGCTGCCTATATTATCAACCCCAAAGGACATGTGTGACCCCTCGTGGGGCAAGGACAAAGTACTATGGAAACCATATAGTATCTTAGGCACGCACATGCCCACTCCAAGTCTCCCAACAGCCATGTGCATTTAGCACTGATGGCCTCATTGTACAGAAGAGAAAATCCCCACACAAGTTTTCCGAGAAGTGTGCAGTTGGTGAGTCTCAGGGTCAGCATGCATCCTCCAAAACCTCCAGGTTGGAACTTAGCTCCTCAGTGGTGGGTGATGGGGCCTTTGGAGTAAGGCTCTGCCCTCGTGATTCAACTAATGCCTTAGGAATGGGCTGTGAAGGTGCAGCACTGGACCCTGCTTGCCCTTCTGCCTTCCGCCATGGGAGACACAGTGGGAAGGCTCTCCAAATGCCAGCTCCTTAATTGTAGACCCCCAGCCTCTCGGGCTGTGAGAAAACAAACTGCTGTTCCTTCTAAATTACCCATCTCGGGTTTTGTGTTAGAGCAACACAAAGATAATGGCAGTGAGGAAAGGAGCTGACAGTGGGCACAGGCATTGGACACCAGCTCCCTAGAGCTGCTACTACAGATCTGGCTCGTGTTTATGCCCCCCACCCCGCCTCTGCCTGGCCCTGTCGTTCCTGGCAGAGGGAGAGCTTGTGTTGCTCACTCTGGGTTTAGGAGGTAGAGTAAAGGCAGACTTCCAAAAGATCTTCCTTGGGAAGTTCAACTTGAGTTTCTCATGCAGGTGTCAGTGACTTTCTTTTCTGATCATTGCACAGTGCCCAAGTGAAATTCCTACTGATGTCCACGACAGTACCGTCTAAACACACAATACATCCTATCACACTTCATCAAAGGGCCACACAGGCAGATGGTCTGCCTAGGCACTGCCAACTGCAGCTGAAATGCAGAGGCCACGGATGGTCCTGGTGCAAGCAGGGAGAGGCCAGCCAAAGGGCTGGGCAAGAGCTCACACTCAGAGAACACACTGAGCAAATGCCCAGCTGGAGCCGGGGTGGGGTGGGGAGCAGCTAAATGCAGGATGCTTCACAGGGCCTCACCAGGGGATGCACCTGCAAGGACTCTTCCCGTGAGGGAAGCGGCTTTCTCTTTAAAAATAAACAAATGGGATGGCACTGTGGCATAGTGGGTAAAGCCACTGCCTGCAGTGCAGGCATCCAATATGGGTGCCGGTTGAGTCCCAGGTGCTCTGCTTCTGATCCAGCTCTCTGCTATGGCCTGGGAAAGCAGTGGAAGATGGCCCAAGTCCTTGGGCCCCTGCACCCCTGTGGAAGATATGGAAGAAGCTCCTGACTTTGGATTGGTCCACTCTGGGCATTGTGGCCAACTGGGGAGTAAACCAGCAGATGGAAGACCTCCCTCTCTCTCTCTCCCTCTCTCTCTCTCTCTCTCTCTCTCTGCCTCTGCCTCTCTGTACTCTGTAACTCTGCCTTTCAAATAAATACATAAATCTTTAAAAAAATTAAACAATTAGCACCTCCTAATGGATTTGTATTTTAAGAAAGCTTAAATTTTTCTAACAATAAGACTAGAAATTAACTAATTTTCATAATAGGCAATTAGCTTGTACCACAGAATTTTGGAAATCCTAAGGTCTTTTCTAAATGTATTCCCTACATGGTAAAATGTGTAAACATTCCATAAACTTTGAAAGTGCCTCTTCCTCAACTAGGAATTCATTTAACCTGTGCCATAAAACACAGTACTGTCATTTTAAAGCTAAGTGTAAGTGAAATGACGACTGGGTGGGAGGAAGATAAGCAAACAACTCAGGGAGAAGAAAGCAAATGCTGGCTGCTGCGAAGACAGGGTGGAGAGGGAGTGACACACCCAGTGTCCCGGGAGGCAGTGGTGTCATCTGACTCTTGGGAGAAAGAGGGCACAGCTCAATTTTTTCAGGAGCTGTAGTTTAGGAAAAGGCAGAAAATAACTTTTACTTAAACTAGTTTCCATTGATTAATAGTGGCTGCTGGAAGACTGCTAAGAATTTTGGGGCTGTAGCTAGCTCAGAATGCAAGTGTTCCCTGACCACAGACAGGAGAGAAGAAGAGGGGTGAATGCATAGCCTTTATAGCATCCTTCATCGAGGGCTGGATGCCTGGGGACATTGAGGAGATGCTTAAATCACGTCAGTACCAAGGCCACAAATGCACTATGTGGGTGGAACGGTGAGATAGGAAACAGACAGGGTGATTCTCCAGGAGACGAGAAGGTCATCTGGAGAAAACGTTTGCTTGAGCGATTGCTTTGCAAGAGAACACAGAGAAGTGGTTGCTGGGAGGACCTGGTATATCATCCCATAGACAGATCCTTTGCACCACATGGTAGGGAACACGGAGGTGATCAGAATCAGCAGCAGCATTTCAAATAGGAAATCTCAAATCAGCCAATAAGTGAGCTCTCCCGACCCTTTTGTGAAACTATTTCAAGGTCCCTGCAGACAGAGGCTGGACTTGGGGTTCAGCCCTGTGGCCTGCCACTGCCCAGCTGTGTAAATGTCCACACATCATTGCGCTGAAACCCAGTGTCTTTGCTCGGGAGCTTGACTGGGAGCACTAAGAGGATGAGGATAGACATCTGCACAATGTCAAACAGAAGTGGCTTTGTTATTTTTCTCTTCAAATAGCCAGGTATCCAGCTCTTCATTTGTGCTTTTTCCCAGCCTCCTTTGCTCTTCCCAGAAGGCAAAGGGACCATAGAATACTTTAATATGAACCTAATACAAGTGGGAGAAATCCTTTCCAGGAGGAGGGAGGAGCTGGAGCCCAGGCAGAGACCCCCAAATGCATATTTTGTGGCATGACCACGAAAGGGTGGAAGCCCTGAGACTGTGGCTGAGTGGGCAGAGGTTGAGAGAAGGGGGATGCAGAAGTTCATCCTCACCCACTAATGGACACTGAGAAGTGGTGTCACCCATGCAACTGACCAAAGAGGAGGCACCCACAAAGGGACTACAGGGAACAATGTGCTGGAAGTCACTGGAAAGAATGCAGAGTCACCAGTATCTGACATTTCTGAAATAGCTGTCTCAGAAGTGAATTAAATTCAAACCTTGGAGGAAGCAAAACCCAGGATGAATAGGGACAGAAGTGAACACAGCAAGAAGTATAGACACCAACACCAAGGGGTTTTGGTGTTAAAAGCAGCAGAAAAATTGGGTGGCAGCCAAGATGGCGTGGGTGTTAAGATGAGTAAGACATAAAACCAGACACACATAAGAACCACAAGGCAATATGGTCAACAAATGACCTGCTCTTGGAAAAAGGTCATGAAAACAGAGGAAGGGAGGCATTCTGGATGTTCTTGTGGGCAGGTGGGGTACGGGTGTCAGGTCAAGTTTCCTGGAAGAACGGATACCTAAGATCTGAATTGATGATAAGGAGACATTAGCTAAGAAACAAGGGAGTGTGAGAGAGCACCCCAAACGGGCTGCAGGTGTGAGCAACCCACTGCTCGCCAGGCAGGATGCCATTCAGATTGGGAACCAGGTGTGACCAGGGCGTTGCTAGAGGAAAGACTGGAAATGTCTGAGGCAGCCTTAAGGAGGGTCTGCCAGGACAGCAGGATTCTGGATACCACCCTGGATCAATGAGCACAGGGTTGGTCCATGACAGGAAGACTTGGGCCTTCAGCAGGTGACAGGAGCAGACATGCTCTGGTGTTTCTATATCCTGTCAACCATTCAACAAAAAGGGACACATTTGAGAAAGCTCTTTGCTAGACACCAAGACTGCAGTAAATCTAATAGGCTCTATTCTCAGCTAAAGACTTTAGTAGAAAAGGTTTTCATTTTTCTGTGCCCAGTGCATGCCCTCTCTGCACTGGGCTTTTGCCACACTTTGCCAACCCTGGGCGCAGAGGTATCCTCTCCTTTTTTTTTTTTTTACAGGCAGAGTGGACAGTGAGATAGAGAAAGGTCTTCCTTTTGCCATTGGTTCACCCTCCAATGGCCACCACAGCCGGCACTCTGCGGCCGGCGCACCGCACTGATCCGAAGGCAGGAGCCAGGAGCCAGGTGCTTCTCCTGGTCTCCCATGGGGTGCAGGGCCCAAGCACTTGGGCCATCCTTCACTGCACTCCCGGGCCACAGCAGAGAGCTGGCCTGAAAGAGGGGCAACCGGGACAGAATCCGGTGCCCCGACCGGGACTAGAACCTGGTGTGCTGGCGCTGCTAGGTGGAGGATTAGCCTAGTGAGCTGTGGCACCTGCCTCCTCTCCTCTTTCTAGTGTGCCATTTTATCTCGAGTGTCCTCTCTTGGAGTTTGAAACCCCAGTGTCCCATCTCACCTAACTTCAGCTACTCTTTCTCGTCTAATCCTGAGACAGCCTGGGAAACGAGAATTGTGCTGACTGGGGTATGGATGGTCCACCCTTTCCTGTGACTTGTCTCAATTCAACAGGAAAGAGGCAGCACACTTAGGGTCTACCAGGGTTCACTGGATAAGACATAATGGGGATAATATTGTCAGGGAGCTGGCCTGGTCATTCCCCTCCAAAATATGCCATGTATTCATCTACTCATACTGAGACCCAAAGACGCCTTGGCAAATCTGTAGGCACAGAGCTATCAGCACTTTAGGACTGATTTGTTTTTTCAGTATTTTTACTATAACCTTTAAAAAAGAAATTGAGTATTTTTCCTCTACTCATGAAAATTTTAGTTTTTAAAATAATTTTCTAGGCAATTATTCATATTATGTATATTAATTTTTGAATCTTAAATCTATTCTCCAAAGTAAAACCATTGCCATGAGAATATATTTTATTTAAAGTTTCAATTTCCATCACAAATTATCAAATTGTTATTGTGTCTAGAGCTCAAACAAGCAGGTTGCACTGCAAGTTTCTTAGAAGTTTAATTATGTGAGAATTGGGTAGTTTCGATGTCGCTCTTGTATTTGCTTTGCTACTGATCTTTTTTTTTTAAAAGCATAGCTGAGCACTTGATGAGCAAATGCTTTTTGATTTTTGAAACAATGGAATTTAACTGAAGCCAGAGTTCTCACTCTAAAGGATGTGATGATTTCATCAGAGACAGCAACTGTGCTTATAAAAAAATAAATCAGCAATGGGGACAGCATGTCCTCAATGTCAAAGATAACATGAAGTCAACAAAGGCAGGCAGTGTGAAAGGGGCCCAGGGAGCAGGTGGGACCGGGCAGGGTTGTTGAAGGTTAGAAAGGACTTAGAAGTACAGAAAAGAAAAACGTGCCCTCCATTCCTATTTGAAAGAGACAGATCAGGACATGTCATGCTCAGGAGGAAGCAACAGTACCAAGCATACCCAGGGAATACGGCCAGAGGTCTGTATGGATGATGCTTGTAGATGATGTGAGAAACTGGCATGACTGGTGACCTCAACTTCTGGAACATATGGAGCTATGTAAGCTTTAAGAATTTAGGAGTAGGCATAAAATATGTATGGTCAGTTTAATTCAGAGTCAGGCTGCCCTGTAGGAATCTTAGTTATGGAGTTGAAGGCTTGATGACTCCAGGGAAGGAAGAACAGATAGACCCCAGTTCTTATAGGAATAAACCAACAAAACCAAACCAAACCGGACCCAGCAGGACTTGCAGGTACCAAAGGGAAGAGACGCCAAGTCTGTTTCTAAGGTTGTTCCACCTTCATGTGACTCAGTCTCTTCAGGGCCTCTGCACAGAGCTCCTCCAAGCTCGTCTGGCTCTCTGGGGTGTCTGCTCTCGTGGCAGCTCTTTGAACATTCAAGAGGTTTTGCCAATGCTGGCCAAAAGGATGGGCTGCAGGACACCCCGGTGTGAATCTGCAGTCACACACAGACATTGCAAGAAAGTGGAGAACTTCCTTCAATGAGCCCACCATGTTAACTCACTCAGCTCAGGGGCAACCCACAAGCCCAGGTTTTGTAGCATCCAGCCTACGACATCCTCCATGTGCTCAGCCTGCTGCCATCCGGCAGCGGAGCCTCCTGGGTTGCATACTTCTATGAAGCAGGCAACCGCTCCCACAGAATTTCCTCGGTTCAGCTTCAGTGGTGAATGAGGGTGTTTGTGACACCACATCTTCATCTTTGTATTACAGTGCACTGGGTATGGAGCAAGCTCTTAGCATTTTTTTTTATTATTATTCTTTGCATATTTGCAGTCTGCTATTTGAGAAATAAATCTCTTGACATTTTCCTGATCTGTGCATCTTGATATTTGCAAGTCTTATTATTTGCAAATGAATATGTCCTTAGTTTCGCCAAAGTACAGAAATGCAGAAAGAATGAGAAAAGCTGGCTGGCTTCTCAGACAGATAAGGAAAGCGAAGGCATTGTGCTCAATCTCACAGATGAAGTGTTGACTTCTCCCCAAGTCACATCCTTCAACCCAGAAGACTGAACACAATAGGCCTCTTGAAAGCTCCATTTTGTTGTATTTTAGGAACAAGAGAAGCCCGATATAAGAAAATTATCTGGGCAAGTAACGTTCAGTTTCTAATGCTCATGGATATTCAGCACTTTTCCCTGGGGGATGGCAAGGGTGGGGGTAGGCGAGTGAGGGGAGACATCCAAGAGAGGCTGCTTTCCTCTGTGAATCCCGCATCTCCGCCCCTCTGCTGGAACACACAGGCAACGCTCCTCCTGCTAAAATTGGCTCGAGAGGTGAGCAGAGCTCCTTTCTCATCACCCAGCAAGGTGTCTTTATTCCACGCTGGCCCCAATACCTGGCCTCCCCCATGGCTCCCCTACAGCCGTAGTTCCAGCTGTGTGTCCACTGTGTAACTGGCATCACATCAGAAAAAGGAGACTTGCTGTTTTAAGACATAGCTGTGGTCTAAGCCCCCACTGGGAGAACTGCTTTTCCACCTTTCTGAAACACCTTGGCCCAGCCGGCCATGTCCTGGGCATTTGGGAAGAGAACCAACGGGTATGAGTTCTGTCTGCCTCTCCCTCTATTCTCTTTCTTCCCCTGACATGAAAAATTTTTAAAAAATTAAAAATCCTTCAAAAATGTAACTCTAAGATACAAAGTATAAAAATATATTGTTAAGATCAGAATGCTTTTTAGCCAGCCCTGTCCATAAAACTAGGGCTGCAACCCAGCATGTCAGGAAGTTTTCTAGGACTAATAAAGCCCAAGAAACAGAGTTCATTTTAATAATGATTTATTTCATCAGCTGTATCTAAAATGTTCTCATTTCTAAGGAGGCTGAACATGAAACTCTTGATGATGTATTTTCCTTTTGCTGTGGAGTGTCTTCAAAATTCATTGTGTGTTGCCGCCTTGCCAGTCGGGACCAGCTCCTGGTCAGTTGCGCAGCAGCCATGCATCACTGGAGCTTCCCCCTTGGATGGCTTCCTGTTAAGTCCTACCTGTGATTACAAATGGCTGGCTAGCTGTGCCTTCTTCTTCACCGAGTTCAGAGGCAGTGAAAATGAAGGCTGGTTTGTTTTTCAGGAAAGAAGAGGGTGTTAGACAGACCTGGTTATTCTTGCTGATTGGTCTGGCCTTTAACAAAAGACCGTTCCATCCCAGGCCTCAGAATACATGTTTGGTTTTATGTTTTTTCTTCCAGGTGGCTCTCACATCTCCATCATTCCCGTTAATAAACCTGCAAACCAGAGAAAAGGCCCACACTTGGACCTGAATTCATTATCTTCACCTCGCACACTTGACGAGCTGTTAAACTCATTACAAATTCACACCTGCCGCTGATCAGAAAGCTCTTGCATTAACCCGCATGGCTGCGTGTGAAGGACACGTGTCACTGCTGTCACACAGGCATGGTCGCTTCGCAGGCTGACAGCAGGCGGGAGCCATTCCTAGTCCGTGCCCCCTACTCTCACCCCGGTGTGATGAAGAGACTCTGCCTGAATGCTGAGAAGTAGGGATACTGAAGGTCAAGGGGCACCCGCTCAGTGGAGAGAGTGCAACTCAGATGCGCAGCTGCTATCATTGTTACTGAGACTGGAGCACTTGCCATGCAGACGCTGCACAGCTGCCCCTGAGCTGCTCCCCTTCCTGCTGGCCACCGGCTCTGCTCTGTGCGGCTCTGCACACTAAAAACACAGAACTTGAGGCCCATGTCTTTTATGGGTGCTGCTAGGCAGCCTGTAATAGCTCCTTGGGGTGTCCGGGAAACAGATTCTGTGACTTGACATGTCAGTGGAAGTGCCCAGAAGAAAGAATGGGCGAGAACGGAGACACAAACGATGCCCCGGCTGTGAGGGGCTGCCGGATTCTCTCATCACAGCCTTGCATTTTAGGACATTTAAGGCTTCGCTGCCTGCTGCCGGGCCTGAGGGAGGGAATGACACTTCTAGCAAAGCAATTCCAGCACTCTGGCGTGTTTTCATTGGCACTGAGGTTTTAGACACCAGGGATTTGACTGAGGCAGGAAAATGTGATGAATTTTCACATGAGATTCATGAGATGGGAAGCAAATGCTTCCAGGGTCCAAAAGAACAGTCCATGTCCTAAAATGTAGACTGGAGAGAGTCCTACAGGACCAGAGAGGAGGGAAGTACAGTCCTCATGGTTGTAACTTCATATTAGCTGGGAGAATATCCAGCATCTTCCATGAAAATCTGAGTCCCCAAGTGTGTTAACAGGACTTTTTTTTTTAAATCATCTAATGAGTTCTAAAAGTGGAAAATGTTAAGTCAAAGTTTCACCTGGTGAACAACTTCTCCACTCTGACACATGCTTGTATACCATAAAGTCACCTTGATTGCTTTTCAAGATGGGAGCTTCTATTTTGGAAGGAAGGCTGCTAACTCGTAGATGTTTTCGTATTGATTAGCATCTCAGGGGGGACGTCTGCACTAAACACATCCTTCCCAGGGCCCTTTTGCATACCCATAAAAATGTGGCAGGAATAGAAACATGAAAATCAGTGAATTAAAAGAAAATCAAGTAAATCTGCCCAGACAAGAGAGTCTTATAAACATTCCCCAGTGTTGCTGTCACAGTTTTTTGTAAGTTTTCAGGTAAGGAAAAGACCTTCCATACATTCCTACATCACTTTTTCCCTTGTGGATGAGAGAGCTGAGCCCTACACGGAGGTGATTTTAGCCTGAGACACAGTCGGAGAAAGGAATGTTCAGCTTCCCTGAACAAAAAGCTATTGCCCCTACTTGTTCAATCCTAGAAATAGCAAATAGATGCATTAGATGTTGAGCCTGGAACAATCAGAAGGACATTTTTATCCCAAATAACTAAACCACCAGGTGCCTGCTCTGGCTTTGATCTTAACCAGTTTCTGTAGACTTCTGCTCTTGATCTTGGCAGTGAATAAGAATTATCCAGAGAGCTTGTGGAAAGTACAGAGCCCTAAGCTGTAGTTTCAGAAACTATTAGTCATTTGTTCGGAAGAAGGACAGGAGACTCTGTCTTTCCGGGAGCACTTCTGCTGAATCTGACGTAACTGGAGCCAGGTCAAGTTTCAGGAATCTCTGTTGAAGGTATTGCTTTCAACGCTTTGAAATCTGCAGCACAATCCTGAGCATGAGGTGAAATACAGGTTGAGGCTCACTCTTTTATTTAGCTACTGTCATGCAAAACATGGTGAGAGAATTAAGAAAACCCTCAGTCCTCAAAGTGTTCTGATGCCTTCATAACATACCACAGTATAAATAATGTGGTCAAATATAATGCCTATTGTCTTACTCATGCCTCATAATTCTTTTACATTGGATTTTATGTGATGCATGCTTAAGGGCTGACAATTATGAAAATATGATTAATCAATTAGATTGCATGTGGCCATCAGTAACTATCTTTCTTTATTCAACTCCACTCCTTACCCAAACTGGCTTCTTAAAAAGAAATGTATGAATTATTACCTAAGATTATGTCACCTAGTAGGGATCAAGACATGCTTGACTTTCTGGACCAACAATGCCATCCTAGACTCAGTCCCTTTCCATGGTCTGCTCTCACCAAGGCTGAAAGAGCAACCACCATGGTTTAATGCCCACATGGCAGTCACAGAAGCGATGCTGAGTCTGACAACAATTTCCTTTGAGACCAGACCCTATTTGATGGCAGGAAGCTCTGATCCAACTTTGTTTGAGACCAGCAGAAGCCATTTTATGGACAAATGAAGTGAGTCAATAGATGTGGGACCACAGGCATTAGCTAACACCCTGCCATGTACTGAATCTGTCCCTCCAAATACCTATGTGGAGACCCTAACCACAAATGTAGTGGAATTTGGAAATGAAAGCTTCTGGAGGTAATCAAATAAGTAACTAAATAAGGCTTAGACAGGCCATGACGATGAAGCCCTTAGGTTGGGATTAATGCCTCATCATACAAGGGAAGAATGCCAAGTCTCACTTGTCCTTTCTGCCCATGAGGATGCAGTGAGGAGGCACTGTCTGTGAACCAGAAAACAGGCCCTCACGAGGGTGCTGCCAGCACCTTGATCTTGGCTTCCCAGTTTCCAGAACTGGGAAAAATAAATTTCTACTGTTTAAGGCTCTCAACCCATGTCATTTCCTGACAGCAAACTGAACAGATTAAGACATCCCAGAAGCATCCAGCCTGAGAACTGTGCAAAGGCTGGTGAAAACTTTCATGTGGCTGCCTCCTTTAGTGAGTGTGGAGAACTGGTCTTTCTGGTGCAGTCGATGTGATGATACAGAGGTTATGGGACCCTAACAGCTAGAACACAGGAGTTGGGTGCCCAAAGGGTGAGATTTGAACTGCTTCTTCAACCATCACTCCTATTGCCATGTTGTTTGCTTCCCTTTTCTGTCTCCCCTGGTTAAGCACATTAGCAGTCCTCATAGACAAATAAAGCACTCTTTTTGTATTTTTATTTTATGTAAAAGAATTTCATGTAACTCATATAAACAGATTGAGGACCATAGTGATATTTCCCACCCTATCTTCACTCACACCCACACTCCCACCCTTCCTCCTCTGTCCTCTCTTATTCTCTCTCTTAATTTTTACAATGATCTACTTTGTTTACTTGATCCTCATAAGATTAACCATACATCAAGTAAAAAGTTCAACAAATAGTAAGAAGAAAAAACACTGTTCCTCAACAGTAGAGACAAGGGCTGTAAACAATCTTTGAATCTCCAAATGTGAATTTTATTCCGATACATTACATTCTTGGTACTATGTTAGTTACCAACACTATCAGGGAAAACATATAGTATTTGTCTTTTTAGGACTGCCTTATTTCACTAAGTATAATGGTTTCCAGTTGCATCCATTTTGTTGCAAGAGACAGGATTTCATTTTTTATGACTGAGTAGTATTCTCTATATATTTATGACTGAGTAGTATTCCATATATATATGTATATATGCCACAATTTTTTTTTATCTAGTCATCAGTTGATGGACATATGGGTTGATTCCATACCTTAGCTATTATGAACTGAGCTACAATGACATGGGGGTACACATAACTCTTACATATGCTGATTTCATTTTCTTTGTGTAAATTCCCAGGAGTGGGATTGCTGGATCATATGGTGTATATATTTTCAGCTTTTTTTTTTTTTTTGACAGGCAGAGTGGACAGTGAGAGAGAGAGACAGAGAGAAAGGTCTTCCTTTGCCATTGGTTCTGTCTTCCACAATGGCTGTACTAGTTTACATTCCCACCAACAATGGATTAGGGTACCTTTTCCCCCACATCCTCATCAGCATTTCTGTTTTATTGATTTCTATATGAAAGCCATTCTAACAAGGGTAAAGAGAAATCTCATTGTGGTTTTGATTTGCATTTACCTAATGGCTAGTGATCCTGAGCATTTTTTCAAGTGTCTGTTGGCTATTTGAATTTCCTCTTTTGAAAAATGCTTGTTAAAGTCTGTTGCCCATTTCTTTATTATTTATTTATTTATCTGATAGGCAGAGTGGACAGTGAGAGAGAGAGAGACAGAGAGAAAGGTCTTCCTTTGCCGTTGGTTAACCCCCCAATGGCCACTGCGGCCAGTGCACCACGCTGATCCAAAGCCAGGAGCCAGGTGCTTCCTCCTGGTCTCCCATGAGGATGCAGGGCCCAAGGACCTGGGCCATCCTCCACTGCACTCCCGGGCCACAACAGAGAGCTGGACTGGAAGAGGAGTGACTGGGACAGAATCCGGCACCCCGACCGGGACTAGAACCCGGTGTGCCAGCGCCGCAGGCGGAGGATTAGCCTAGTCAGCCACAGCACCGGCCGTGTTGCCCATTTCTTAACTGGATTGTTTGCTTTGTTGTTGTTGAATTCCTTGAGCTCTTTATAGATTCTGGATATTATTCTTTATCAGTTTCATAGTTTGCAAATATTTTCTCCCATTCAGTTGCCTCTTCAATTTGCTGAGTGTTTCTTTTGCAGTTTAGAATCTCCTCAGTTTGATGTTATCCTATTTGTGTGTTCTGGCTTTGAATGTCTGCGCTTCTGGGGTCTTTTCCAAGAAGCCTTTGCTTATGACAATGTCTTTCAGAGTTTCCCGCTTGTTTTCCTAATTTGATGGTATCAGGTCATAGATTTAGATCCTTTATCCATTTTGGGTTGATTTTTGCATAAGGTGTAAGGTAGGAGTCTTATTTATTTTATTGGAGACCAGAAATAGTTCACTGAACTGGAAGTCTTGTCCACCTCCTCTTTACTCTGGTCTCCTTATGACAGGGTACCAGCAGACCAGGACAGCATGATTGGTGTAGCTGACCTTGAATGAGGATCCAAGGTTATTAGTGTTGTTTCCCACCCCAATAATAAATGGATAAGTTGGACTGGATGCCTATTAACAGGGCCACTAAGTGTTCCCATGCTTTATGAATGAAGGTCAGGATCATCCCACCATGGAAACAAACTGAGCCACCCAAACCACTACAAAAGGGTAAGGGAAGCATGGAAGGGGGAGGGAATTCCTATTAGATTGAAAATGTCATGGTTCATGAAAAGGCGATGTGAACTCAGTCAGTTATAGCAGATAGGGGCCCCTTCATCCTCTTGATATGGGTAGTCATCAGAGACATGGCCAGTCATCACCTGAAAGGGTACTCTGTTGGGATTTTTCCATCCTTCCTCAAGAAGAAATGAGAGCAGTTTCTCTGACCCCAAACAACAACAAATAAGAGGCCATATTGGGGCATCACATGGGATCTGGAATTCTCGGGGCTGGTATCTCAGAGGAATGCAAAGTGTGAATGGCATGAACCCCTTCTTATGTATCCATTGGCCAATGGCCATTTGCTTACTCAGTGCAAGGATTGTCCAGCATCCTGGGGTCACATGGCCATCTCTATGGCTGTCATAGAGGACCCCTTATTGCTCCTATACATAAAATCCACTGAGACCCAATCAGAACCAGTGTGTATTCAAGGTGGAAGCACAGAGACTTAAAGTCCCATAGGATTAGCTTTGGCCAGACGGAGACAGGACTTGGTGAAAAAAGTCTCCCTCCTGACCAAGCCACAGAAGGTGCTCCTGTGAAGTCAGCAGTCCATAAGATGTCCTGAAAATGGCCCCTAGAGACAGAGCAGTTAGTTTCTCATCACTGAGCAGAGCTTGCTAGCAGTACATTCCTTTTGTTTTATCTCCACCTTCCCTATTTTATTTCCTTTATATTCACATCTGATGTTATGGAATTGTTCCAGAGTTATGTAGCTTTTCTCTGAAACAAATTGAATTTTCTTGTGTTCCTGAATTGTGAACTTCAAGAAATTTCAGAGAAATGACCAGTATCTATAATTGATATACAAATCTCATTGCCCAAAAGTGATGCCTCCTACCTGGGCCAGTATGGTCCACTGCATGGAACAGGGGCCACAGCTGAGGAGGAGTCACCAAACTGCCTATGGCCACATCTGCCCTGGCACTTGCTTTTGCAAATAAAGCTTTATTGGGTAGCAGCGACATTCACTTATCTGTTTCTGGCTGCTTTCATACTGCAAACATACCACATGGACCATTCACCATCACCACCCTCTCCCCACTGACATGCCAAGTTTGGTAGCTCCTGCAATTGAATATCACAGGATGGGACAACAAAATTACTTGAACAGGATCAGGGTACAACTGGCTCCCTTACCAATGCTGAATGAGAGTTTCAAGAAAGCCTTTTTTTGAATGAAATTGTGATAATAAAACTAATCTGTGGGTCAGCTATTGGTGGTTAACCATGCAAGTACATGTGATGTTTATATATGTGGACTCAGGTCAGGTTTGGAAGTTTTAACATATACTTAAAAGTGCTACTTCCTAAACTTCTTGAAATCAACTTATTCAACTTTGCATTTTAAAAACTCTGGTGTTAATTAATAGAAAGTCTAATGGGTGGATAGGATTATTTTATCATTTAAAAATATTTACAGTAAAGAGAAGTAAATTACTCTCAATCTTCACAAAATATCACTGCAAAAATATTTTATCTATTTTCTGAGGATTCATGAACCAAGTACTTTAGAGAAACATAATGAGTGAGTTTTCTTTTATGATTCTGTTTAAGAATTAAAACTGATTGTTTTTTCCTCCTGAAAGCGTGCTGATTCTCTGGAATGATAAGCAAACCTGTACATAGAGGAAATGGCCAAAGAGATGAAGAGTGTGAGCATAAGAGCATGAGTGTGAGCTGACCTTGAGATTCTTGCATAAGGAAATGGACAAGTCCAGGATTGAACCACAAGGCCCACTAGAGCAAAATGGGCTCCTACAATGACGTCCAATTTAGAGCCGTTTGCTCTGTGACCTGGGCATGTGTGACTGCCCAAGGGAATCCCCTCAAAATGAAAATGGCCAAGAGAGGGAAAGATAAATATCAAATACCTGAAGTGAGAGCAGACCACAGGTACACAGCAGAAGAAATCTCTGCACCTTGTCCTAATGAAGAACACTATTTAGGACAAAGGAATGAAAAGTGTGTGTGTGTGTGTGTGTGTGTGTGTGTGTACATTTACATACAATGTGTGAATTACATATTACAGGAAATATGTGAAACTTTTGAATACAGGTATATAACAAAAATGCAAAGTGCCAATCTAAAAAGAGAGATGACCCAGGCATCAGTGGGTTTCTGGACATGGACTACAGGTGAAAGATGTAGATACTCCCTGGGTTTAATAGCCCTAGAGTCAGCCTCTTCTGTGACCTAATGGTTTGAAAGGACTCCTACTGGGAACAAGACATCCATCAAAGGAGAAAAACATAGCTATCCTAGTCTTATGAAAAGTGAGAATATGAACTCTCATTTAAAAAGAAACTTGCAATAAATGCAATTGGTCTAATTTATTAGAGGGAAATATGCACTTTGAAAGGAGGCAGAGCTGGAGTCCAACTCTCCTATGAGGTTCAGTTTCCTCACTTGTAATTAATAGTAACCATGGCACAAGTGTTGCAAGAATAGAGATGTGTTCAGGATGTGACCCAGTGCCACCTTCAACAAAGACCCAACTACATACCGACAATTGAACTTCTGATTGATATCATGTTACATAAAAATTAACTTCACTTCCCAAAGACGAAGGGGAGGACATGAACTCAGATCATCATCCAAGGTATGACACAAAGCCCTGAATCTATGCTTCAAGGGTCACATACGTACACACTGAAATAGTGACTAAGAACTCAAATAGAGGCTTGTGGCTTGAAGCCCAATCAAGCCGAAGGGTCTACACCCTCACTTCCAAGCAACTTTTTACAGGTGCAGCAAGCAGGCTCTACGTGCAGTGCCACAACCGTGGACGACACGGACTGATGGGAGATTTCTCCAAGCAATAAAGAAAATATCAATCAGCACACACACACACCAAAAAAACCCAATAATATTAGATAAGTAATAATTGTAATACACCTGAATGTAAGTTCTATGTGAATATATTGTCTCTCCCATTTTGAGCAATGCTGTATGGTTCATTAATACTCATTATTCTATGATCACTTGAAATAAAATGTGTTTAAATTTCACCAGAAGTACGGATATGACTGTGGTGTACTGAAATCCCATTCCACACTTTCAAGTTTTTGTCATAGATAGTGTATGTACTGGAGGAAGACTGACTGGATTGGAAGTCTGGAGACTAGGGTTGCAAGTGCTGGCTCTGTGTATGCAAGTTGCTCTCTAGGTTTTGGCTGCACCTGAACTTTCTGTCATAATTGAATAAGAAAAAATACAAAACAGTACAAATGAAGGATGTGCGTTTGTGAGTGTGAATATAAAGTGAGCCTTAATTTAAGAGAAAGGAAGAAAAGAAAGATGTCTTTCTCATCCTGACCTCCAGAGCTAACATGGATTTCTGGCATGGAAATGCCACACTTAACACCTAATGAACTTCATTTCCTTGGACAAGTCATGTTTGAATTCTCTAAATTGAGTTCTTCCTGTGAAATAATTGTTCTTCCAATCGACATAATTGTATTTTTAAAATGTGCAACTCCAGGAAGTGTACATTCAAAGCTGCCACGCGCCAGCTGTCTTTCTGATCTGAGCCTGGTGCATCTTCCTCAGCTCCTGGAGAGGCAAAGTGGCTATGTCTCGCCTTGGAGGTTCTGTAGGGGTAGAGGTCTCAGCTTTTGGATTAATGAAATTACAGTCAGGGATGGGCGATCATAACAGGCTTTTGGTTTACTCGTCCGAAAAGCCCCATGTGGTTCCTATCAACGGGATCCTCATTTTCAGCCCCCAGTCACAGCTGAAGTGCATTTCTCCTTTGCGGAGGCTGTTACCGCAGCATTTTGTTTAAGTGCTGGATTTCTATTTTCTTCATGCATCCAATTGCTCTCAGACCAGTGGAATGCCTTAAGTATATCAAGTAAATAAATCAAATAATTTCCTCACAATGTGTGTCAAGGGCTGAGGGGCTGTGTGTCTAATTTACTGCAAATCCAGAGGGATTATTCGGATTTGTGAAAAAGCAAAGAATTCCTCTCCCCTGATCCTATGCAGTGTAAGGACTGAGAGCTTCCCAGCACTCAATTTAACTCTCACAGTCCCTCTCTCCATTAGGTTTTTATTTTTCTTCCTTAGAGCAGGGTAGCTGGAAAGAGTGCTAAACTGTCTTTATAAGCATTCATGAAACAGTGAGGCTCAGGAGCCTATGGAACATTAGAGGTTCCTTGGTGCACCCTCCTCATTTTCCAGATAAGCAACTCCCTTGGAAGAAACTGAGTCTTTTTTTCAGATCACAATGCCAGCTGGGAGCAAGACTGCGACCTGTTCTCCTGACACTCAACCCAGTGATCTTTTAATGGAACAGCAAAGTCATTTGAGATGCTATTCTAGTTACAGACGCTGAGTTTCTGTCTTAGGAGAACATCACTCTCAAATGGCCAGTGGAAGTCTAGTTTCATCTTATCCATCTACAGGATTCCATCCTGCAAGATGAGATCTGTGCCACAACTGGCCCATATTTGTCCTGTGGTCCTGCCAGGAAACAGCACTTCAAAGACCCAGTGGTGGTGTTTCCAGATTTGCTTGTTTCCACCCTTGGCTCTTGGTGTTGATGTCTTTTGGCTCCATCTCTGGTTTCTATCCCTAATCCATACTCTTCCAGCTGCCAATCTTCTTCATTACCCCAGATTTAACTATTTCCACTTATTCATCTAATTCCTAAAATATATTTAGAATATTTTATTTAGTTACTTGAAAGTTGGAGTGACAGAGAACAAAGGAGAAACAGAAAGAGATATTCCTCTTGCTGGTTCACTCCCCAAATGGTCACAACAGATGGACTGGTCAAGGCTGAAATCAGGAGCCTGGATCTCCATCCATGTCTCTCATGTGGGTAGCAAGGCCCAAGTATATGGGCCACCTTCTGCTGTTTTCCCAGGTGCATTAGCAGGGAGCTGGATTGGAACCAAAACAATAGGGACTCCAATTGACACTCCCATATGGGATGCTGTCATTGTAAGCAGTACCTTAATCTGCTGCCACAAGACCATCCCCAACTCCTAAAATCTTGTTTAAAATCCCCATACTAATAGTCTAGATTTCACCTCTTAGAGAACACTGGTTGTCGATGGGAGGAGTCTCTGCCAAGTCTACAATATCCCCTCTTCAAGAGCAATCACCTTCCCTCTTACAGGGCTGGGTCTCAACACTCACACTGACATTTCCCCATCCTGTCCCTCAACCTTGGGTGAGGACCCAAGTAGCATCACATCAATTCCTTCTCCAGGGAATTTGGAACAGGGATTCAGCAATGGTAGTAGGCCATTGGCTCCATTTATGCAGAAATCACACTCTGGGAGGTGTGTGTTTGGGGGTGGGGTTCTGAATTTGACAAAAGGAAGGGATATTTCCAAGGAGGACAGAGAAGGCAGCGTTGGACAGAGGGAGAATGAAGGCAAGGGAGAGAGGAGACAGGGAAAGAAGGAGGTGGACAGAAAGAGAGAAATGTAGACAATATTTACAAGGGTTTAACAATTTCTGACCTTTCTCCCCTGGTTTCTATGATCAGCTCTATAATGACATCTTATTTTTTTCACTTGTTTAATCATGTTTGAGTCTAATGCAAAATAATGTTCATGAAGATAGCTACTATATTTCATGTTGGCTTCTTCCTCTATTTATCCTATCCACCAACAATCGTTCCTTCCTCCAATAAGCTATGTCATCCCTGTGTTCCTAGTCCCTTTCCACATTCACCTAGGCCAGGGCTACTCAAACACAAGCAAGCATCAGAATCCTGGAGGGCCTGGTGCAAACTCAGAGTGCTGGGCCAGGTCTTCAGAGCAACAGATCCTGTAGATCTGGCACAGAACAGGAAAACTTGCCCTTTTAACAAGATTCCAGGTTGATATCCTAAACTCTGGAATTTAAGATAATGACATCATTTGGAAATAGGGTCTCAGTAGTTGGAATCCAGTTCAGCTATCGTCCAATGAATGACGCTTTGTAAGAGGGAATTTGGGCACCAAACCACTTAGGGAGGTCATCACATGAAATGTCAGTAGAGGCAGAGACTGGGGTGATTAATCCGTAAGCCAAGAAAAGCCAAAGATCACAGCCGCCAGAAGAAAGAAGCAAGGAACAGATTTGCCCTCCAAGCCTATAGCAGGCACCATCCCTGCTGAGGCTTTTTTTTTTTTAAAGATTAATTTTATTTATTTGAAAGACAGAGTTACAGAGAGAGGTAGAGACAGAGAGAGAGGTCTTCCATCCGCTGGTTCACTCTCCAGATGGCCACAACGGCCGGAGCTGCACCTATCCAAAGCCAGGAGCCAAGAGCCTCTTCTAGGTCTCCCGCGTGGGTGCAGGGGCCCAAGGACTTGAGCCACCTTCCACTGCTATCCCAGGCCACAGCAGAGAGCTGGATCGGAAGAGGAGCAGCTGGGACTAGAATCAGCGCCTATATGGGATGCCAGCACTTCAGGCCAGGATTTAACCCACTGTGTCACAGCTGGCCGCCCAGCTGAGGCTTTGCTTGTGAACTTCAAGCATTTTCTGTGGTCTGAAAGCACTCGGTGGATGGGACTCCATTGTGGAAGCTTGAGGAAACGCAAGTGCCAGCTGCCACTGCTGCTGATTCTGCTGGTGCAGGGACCCCACCCTGAGAGCCGCTGACATCAGCAATAGACTGTCTCCAAGTAGACACCCTTCCCCTCAATCTCCACACTACTGCTGGCATTGGCAATTTGAAATACATATCAACAATGCCATTTCCTTGGTCAAAAATAAATTAAGCCCTTTAGCAAGCCATTCAAGGGTCCCTGAGACACTGTTCAATTTGATGTAGTGTGTTTCCATGTGCATGTGCAAGCACAAGACTATACATGTTCCTGTCCCACTATTAAATTTCACACCACTATGCAAGATCTTAGTACACAGACATTGCTTGCTTGGCCCAAAATGTCCATGCTTGAGAGTCTTCTTATCCCTCAATTGTTGGCTGGAGTTCTACTTTCTCTAGGAGTACGTGTGCATAAGCACACTGCATAAAGTCGTACACTGTTGCACAATGTTTTGACTGCTTTAATTGCTTTAATCATTTGATCTTTTTATCTTCACTGTGAAAGAAAGTACAAATGTCATTACTTTCGTTCCAAGGAAGAAAATACCATCCATTAAGATCACACAGGCAGCTAGCAGTGGAAAAAGGATTTGAACCCAGGCCTTCTGTTTCCAATTTCCATACAATGTTACCCCTTTTCTCATGTGATAATAAAAATGCTAGTGAATCTATTAAAATATTTCTTCTCAATTGTTCATACTACAGGCTCTATGAGCACAGTTATTTTCAGATTTCTTAATGTACCTGGCCCTAAGAGTTAGAAGGAGGAAGCAGGAGAGGAACAAGAAAAAGAAAAAATACGGAAGTAGTAAATCCAGTATTGCATTGGATTTGAGTGGTAGTTTAGCTGGCACAATCCTTTTGTTTTACAAACTTGTGTATATTGCTAAGTAGAATGTAAATGTATCAGTGTGTATGTGTTTAACAGTGGCTAGAAGCATGTACATGTACAGAATCACATATTTACATACCTGTACAGAAGCACATTTGTGCTTACCACATAAGTGTGAATCTGCTTCACATCAACATTTTCTTTTGAATGAGGATACATTTTACAGCTCTAGGTCTTCATAATACATACAGTGTTTGTTATACATGTACTTGTATATTGCTGTTTAACCTATTTTTTTAAATATCTTGAAGTCATATGCTGGCTTGGATCTGCTTAAGAAAACTGTCCCAATGAGGGTTACACTAATCCAGGAGAGTAATCAGCATTCATCCTATGGTTTACTTTAATAATTGGTAAATGTATACATTACAACCGTCTACTGAAAATGGAGTTTATTGTCCCAAAGCTTGATTCTTCATGGAGCCAGTGGCTGGGCACATTGGTATGGGTCGACACTGAGAATGGCTTTCCCTGCTGTCGTGGGAAGCGCCTATGGCACACATAGGGGTCCCCTGTGAGAAACATGCAGGGTGGTCTGCTTTGGACATTCTCTGCAGATTTGCTGAGTCCCTCTCTGCTATGGCAAATGTGTTTTTCTGTGGATTTCTGGCATGTTTCACAAGTCCTAGAGTTAGACCTTGCCTAGTAATTTTTGGGCAAGCTATTGGGAAGAGCCACCACTAGCCAGCTTCTGACTGGAATAACACAGGAGTCCAGGATAGCCCTAAACCAAACAGATGGCAGAGTTCCCATCTACTATCTTCTCCCCCAGTGTCTTCCTCCCAGTCACACTATTCCTTCCAGCAATCAAGTGAAGGAAGGGCTTTCACTGCAGTAACAGAAAATGATGGGCCTGTTCTGTTCACGTTGTCTGGTCATCACTCCCAAATGATACAGACGATAGCCTCTGAATTCCACAGCCAACACACAAAAAGGAAAAGCCAGGTTAAGCACACAGGGAGACCTGCCTGTTTGGGAGCCATTTGGAGAAGCCTGTGGGCTCCTTCCCCTTTAAGGGCTGAGTGGCGGGACTGTTGTTGACTGAGGTTTGAAACTCCCTCCCCAGGGGTCTGCTTGTAGACAACCTTGTTCTCTCTACACACACCCCTGTGCTCAGCTTAATTAGGAGTATGGCATTGGGGTGGGCCAAGTTTTATATCCTGGCATTGGGGGAGGTGTAAAGTTGCAGCCACAATTGTCTGGAGATGTGGATCAGATCCAGATTATGAAGCCTGGGGCTCAGCGGGAGGCACCTTGGTTCATAAAAGAGGCCAATAAACAAGTAAATAAGAGGGATAGGGTCTCCTGGATAGGAATAAGAGAGTCCCTCTATCATTCTAAGTGAAATTACATTCTTTCTAGATTTGGGGGGCTTGATTCTGCAATATGATTTTTCCCTTTCCTACCTATTTGCACACTTCCTAGGAGAGAAGCTCCCTTCTATTCATGGATGCAGACTTGGAAAATGAGTACATTTTATGCTTTTAGACTATCATTTTCTGTGAAAACCGAAATGCTGATAGCTACTCCTTCTTGTAACTACTGTGTTTTCCACACTCTGTGTAAATTGTACATAAACACTAACATTGGAAAATCACTTGATGAAAATACATATTGGATTCTAAAACACATGGATACTATATCTAAATATCAGTCAAAGTACATGGCTTGCACTGTGATTTCTCTTAACTACTCTGCATCGAAGTTTCTCAGGGAAAGAAAGATTAAGCGGCATTACAATGCTGACCAAAATGCATGTGTATTTGTGTGTGTGTGTGTGTGTGCGCGCGCGCATGAGTATGAGCATGAGAAAAAAATTATTTTCCGTCCCTAATAGTTCTGATTTTAACATTTTAAATATATTTATATGTAACATACAAAATGTACTTAAATAAATACACATCTTAAATATAGATCTATAATGTATGAATGTATATTCAGTAGTTAAGGTTGTCAAACATTTATTCAAAGACACAAAATACAGAAAATGACAAAACACCACCAACCACTTCTGACAACCCAGAAAAAGGAGACTATGCTGTGTGTGCTCCTCACACAACCTAAGTCCAGGAATGACCCCGGGCAAGCCTGTCCTCCGCCAGGAAAGGATGGGGCTGCATCAAGTCCTTTTCAGCACTGCTCCCAGGATTGCAAGCCCTCTCGACTTGAAGGTCTGCTCCATCTAAGTCACATCAATTGTTTGCAGGTAGGATTACCAATCTAAGCTAAAATAGAATTAGGGTTGCTGGACACAGAAAATGAAGAGCTGTTCGCTGTATGCCTTGTGCTTTGTCAAAGGTCTGTTTAGTGGGCCTGTGAGGAGCCCTCCAGGAGGCCTGCTGTTCTCCCCTCTGTAGCTTGACATCAGCAGCCACTGCCATCTTCCTTAATTCATGATTCAGAAATAAGCCAGATCTAGATCTTCACTGTAGCTTAATTGGGGTTTAATTACTGAGGGTTCTCCCGGGTAGAAAAAAAATATATGGAAAAAAAAAAATATATACAGTCCCAATGTCCCAAAGAGCTTGCAGGATTTCTGGAGGTTTCTCAAGTGGGCACTGCCACTCCTCTTGGCTGGTGACGTGGCACAGAGTGCAAGCTGACACCCAGCACCAGCAAGCAGTGGGAGCCTTGCCGCCAACAGTCTGTTTTGCCAGCACTGTGGGTGTCTGAGAACAGTAGGTAGAGCTGCAATGCTTTGTGCAACAGGAGACACTGAAGGGGGGTGGGATGTGGTGGCCTACTCTGGCTGTGGCCTTTGAAGGCTCCAAGAGCACAGAGGCAGATGACCAAATGCCCCTGCTGAGGCCATGCTCTGCTTGCTGTCCTCGGGCTTTGTGTCTTTGGTGTCTGACTTCAGGGTGTTGTTTTGCCATCTCCGCTGTGAAGCTAATCAGGGCTGTAATTGCAGATCTTGTTCTTCTTCTAAGGAGGTGAGACACTCCGTCTCCAGTAATAAGTCTAAGGGGAACAGCTGAGCAATTCACAACACAAGTGGAACCCACTTTTCCACCCTGACGTCACCCTTGCGATGATCCAGACCTTAACTGGCAAGGTTGGAACTGCATTTTGGAGACACTTTGGGAACTGAAAGCTTTTCCTGGAAGCCACAGGTCATCAAGGAGTCACTGGGAGCTTGTGCATGACTCCGCAGGGCATACGCTGAGGTCTCAGCCAAAGGAAAATACAGGCTCTGGTTCAACTAGTTTGAAAACTTTCTGTATTCTGAGTTACAGAACACATTTGGAAATCTGAACATTTCTACAAATATTTTCTCAGTAAGAAAAACTTGTTTTCTTCTTAGAGGAGAACTATTTGATCTCCTTTATTTCTCTAAGCACAGCATCTTAAGATTCAAATGTTCTCAATGCTAACGCACATCCTCTCTCCTTCCACCCTCTTTATCACTGACTCAGGTGCCCCCAACATCTGTTGCTCAGTTTTCTGAAGGTGTTGCTCAGAATTTCTGGAGTAAAAGAAAGAAACACCTGTGGAAAAGGTTCACAAGGATGCAGTCAGGCTGCTTTAGATCTGTGTCATGAAACTAACTCTTGGGAAGGAGAAGGTTTTAACAGTCTTTTTCATACCTTAACATGTGATCTCCTTGAAAAACAGGACATCAAGACAGAGCCTCCCTTTATTTTCCCTCAGAGTAGAAAATCAGTTCTAATAGCAAATTCCCAGTGGTTAACAATGATACATATTTAGGTGCTGTATGGGTAGGTGGGTGGATATATAGGTGATAGACATTTTATAGATGGATGATAGATATGTGATAAATAGATAATAGAGTGATAAATATCTCATGGATAAGTAATAGATAAGTAGGTAAATAACAGAGGACAGATAAAATACAGTGATGTAAGAATGAAGGGTAGATGATAGATGACATATATAATTGACAGATGAATGATGGATACATGATAGAAGAATATGGGTAGATATATGATAAGTGGATACTAGATACAGATAGATGATATATATTTATATGTTTGATATATATCCTAAAATAACTTTAAAAATTTTAAAAGTAAAATATTTTAATAATTTTTTAACTTTTAAAATAATTTTTAACTATTATTCAGAAGAATAAGACTGTACAAGTATTGTGAGATGCCACTGGCTGAGACCTGCAGGAGTGCAACCAGCATCAGCTTTACTGAGTTTCCAGCAGGTACTTAATATTGTCATTGAGTTACACTGAAACCTTCAAGGAAACCCCAGAGTGACCACATCTAGTGCTTGTTCAAAGCTGGAAGCATCCTCTCACTGTGCAGGAAGAGTTGTGCAGGCATTATCTCAGAAAACAATCCACAGCTACAACTGAGCTGGCCAGGAAGCAGTTTCGCAGTTGAGCATCAGAGTGTCCAACAAAAGGCACGTTGATTTGCCAGTGTGAAAGCGACCCCGGGGGAAGCAGGGGATCAGGGTGCACAAGGTTGTTTCGTGAGGAAGCCTTGTAATGATCTTTCCCCTATGCCAGAAAATGATTTCTAAATCACCTGATTCCAACACATTGCAGACTCCATTCAACTGGTCAGACAAGCAGATATCTGGGGCAACCCTTGGGAAATAAAAACCTTGCAACTCGCAGTCAAAGCTAGCTCTGTGCTTCCTGAGGCTGAGAGGGAGGGAGAGAGGGAGGCAGGAGATGAGAAGACCATTTGTTTCTGCTTCCTTAAGATGAAAGGCATCTGCTGAGGGAACTTCTCTCCGAGTCTGCACTCCCCATTCATTTCTCCATGAAGAAAAATCCTGTGCAGATCAGTGCAGAGGGGTCAGGCGCTGCAGGAAATGGAGTCATATGATCACAGTATTGAAATCGCTGCACTGAAAACCTGAATGTGACATTCGATACTGTTCAGAGTGCTCCAGGATGAGGTATCCTGGGAAAGGCTCTCACTCCAGCCTGGCATACAGAAGTATGAATACTTGTGTATGTATGTGTGTGTATGTATATATATATATTACTAGTAGATTTTAATATATTTAAAAAGTGCTTCATGGATGTGAAGAGAATATAGCTTTTTAACATATTGCTATGTACATAAAACTATAATGTAACTCCTGGTTGAGACAGAATATTAAGATATACATATAACAGAGATAATAGACAGATAGGTGATCAAAATAATAGATGACATATAAATATATAAATTGATACAGATTGGTTGACACTGACATAGATAATTGATGATAGAGATTATAGACAGACAGATTTAAAGGGCTTGGGAAATTCCAACGCCATCAATTTACAATATGAAAAATGGAGATTTGTGTTGTATCAAATAAGCACCTATATAAGTGTCTGGAAATATTAATTCTAACTGAATTCTTACCCCTCCTGACTACATGTGGTCCTGCTCTCATGGTCTGTTTTCAATTATAAGTAACAATATTGGACTATATAATCACTACACTTTCCTACCCTAACATTCTGTGGTTATTGCCAAAATTATTGAGAATTAAGATGAAGAAAAAAATTGGAGAAATAAGCCAGAAAGTTTTGATTAATGCACATTAGATTTACAAAAGAAGGCTGCTGTCCTTCCTTTGCAAAAAAAAATAAAATACTTCAAAAGATGATTAAATATAAAATAGAATAATCTCTCCCTCTCCATGCCAAATGCAAAGATAAGAAATGTCACATACACAGAAAGAAGTGCTGGTCTCATGTGTAAATGTGAACAGAGCTGAAAACATTGGTTGCAAAGTGGGTACATAGACTTAAACTTAAGGTATAGAATAGATTGTATTTTCCCAAAATAAACACAGAAGTGTCCTAGTCTCACATATTTTCTAGAACCTTCTATTCAAGAAGATATGGAGTCTGTTTGTCCCTTTCTCTGAAATTGGTAAGCTTTTGTGATCCCTCCACAGATAAAGTGTTGCAGCAAGCATGCTCCTTGACTTCTAAGGCTAGGTACAGAAGGCAAAGGAGCTTCTGCTTCCTCCTGTCTCTCCATGCTCATCCTGCAAACTCAGAAGACACCAAGTGAAGCAGGGAGCAACTATACCTGCAGAACTCCACCCATCTTTCTGATTTCTCAGCAAAATCCAATTAGGACTGTTGGAAGATTTGTCCCACAGTCATGAGTTGGCACCTGAGGGAAGAATGAAACAACTAGATCTTTCAAGGTTTGACAATTTTGTTAAAACTAAGTGAAATTGGAGCTAGGAGACAGCTTAGATCTCTGACCTTTACTCCAAATGTGGGGTGAACCCAATAAGACCTCCCCCCTGAGCAGGTCTGCCCACTAGAGCCAAGAAAAGTACTACAGAAATCTTGTTTAAATACTGTGAAGATAGACACATCTCTAACAGACAAGCAAGTGGAGAAAGGAAGCAAGAACGTCTCTGAATGCCAAGGAAAGGTATTCTGAAACTTGGAGCCCACGGGCCCCTACAGAGATGCTCTCTCAGTCATCTCTCACGGCCCTGAGTAGCAAAAGCCCACATCAGCAACCTGATATCACCATTTTTTAAAAAAGCTCCAAATCCAGTGGCTCTTGACATTTATGTTGGTCTAAATATACCTTAAAACCTCATCAATGAACTGCAAACGCAGATCTCTTGGGTGACCTCCAGATCCAAGGACTCCCAAGGAAACAGATGTCATCCAGTAGATACCTCAAATGAAGATTGTCATATGTTGACTAATGCCAAAAGTATATAAGTTCGCATTTTTATCTTGTGACCCTAGTGGCCTATAAGAAGCCAGAGCACTGTTAAATGTGTATGAATCAGCCTTGATTCCCCAAGTTATGATGCAAATATTTAGGCGCCTCTGAAAGCTTCCTGACAATTTCTACTGCAGCATAATGCTTGTGGCCAGGTATTGCTGCAGGTAAAGTTATTTGTCAGTGTCCTTCAGTGACCTGTTTTTCTTATTAAGAACATCATCATGTGAATGGAAGGGGAGAGGGAGTGGGAAAGGGGAGGGTTGCGGGTGGGAGGGACGTTATGGGGGGGAAGCCATTGTAATCCATATTCTGTACTTTGGAAATTTATATTCATTAAATAAAAGTTAAAAAAAAAGAACATCATCAGTGGTTTTTATATTCATATTTAACTTTGTGAAACAGGATAATTCTGGAATACAACACATTCCATAATTACGAAGTACCTGCACACACCAGGCACTATGATAGGTGTTGATACAGAAAACCAAGGAAGTCATTCTCCCCCATAAGGAAAAGCCCAGAAGAGAGAGATAAAAGGACAAGTAAATGAATCAAGGCAGTAAAGAATGAGGAAATAAAAACAAAGAACTTCTAGAAACCATGTTCATTTTCAGGCAATTATAAGCCAGTCATAATGTATGTTGCATGTTAACTTCTTCCCATTACTAAATAGGTAGGTTCTGTATGTATGAGTTTTTCTCTACACGAATTCATCCATCAAGTTTTTCTAGATTGGGGCAAGTATTGTAGCACAGCAGGTAATCTTACTCTTCTTGCCATTCAACATTTTCATCATTTCTACCCCTGCACCTTGTACTTCTGTACAATATTCTAAACATTGTCAGGAGTAGTTAATTGAACACAACACTAGAGGCAGGTATTGTAGTACAGTGGATTAAGATACCAGTTGGGTCACCCCATACTAAACACAAGGACCTAGCATTCAGTCCCAACCGTTTCCATTACAGTTTCCTGTTAATGTGCACTGTGGGAGATAGCAGAAGATGGCTCAAATTCTTGGATCCCTGCCAATCTAGGTGAAAGACCCAAATGGAGTTCCTGGCTCCTGGTTTAAACCGGGCACAGCCCTGCCTGTTTCAGGCATTTGGAGAATGAACCAGCAGATGATCTCTTTCTCTCTCTCTCTCTCTCTCTCTCTCTCTCCCCCCTTCTGTTGCTCTGCCTTTGAAATAAATAATACACTTTTTAAAAATATTTACAAAAAATAACCCTGCATTTGCAGTGCAAGAACACTACACAAGAGTAGAATAATATTTTCCTTTCTCCTTTCTGTATAAAAGGTTATATTTGTTCTTTGCCACTTACCACTGTTTACAATAAGTTCTGCCACTGCTATTTGATGACCCATCTAAGTTGTAAATCATGAGCTCTCTAGTAAGATGGAGCTGGAATCTGGTCTGAGCTTACAACAGCCATGTGCAGTAAGCACACCTTGGCATTGATATTTTCTTGGTTACCTAGAATCTCATTTGTTATTTAATTTGACCAAAAGAAATAAACAATAAAATGGTTTGGAAGGTGCCTGTAGAAGACATTCATAGAGGTCTTATATTTTATACATTGAACAATGATATCTATTGTTAATCCTTTCAGCATCTGGAAATTTATGAAGTGATTTCACTTACCTCATTTGTTCCCTTGAGGAGAGGACAGACAACACTGTACCCAAATGACAAATCAGAAAAGAGACTTCCAAAGACAGGCCTGGATCCCCACTGGCATACGAGGTAGACTCAATCACCTCCTGAATACAAATTGCAGTCTTCAGAGGCCAAGTCTGGTGCTTCTACTACTGCGCAATGCTCTTCTCATGAAAATATTTCATGGCCTTTATTTTTTTTAAATTGTTCAGCAAAACCTAAATCAATTTTTTTGATAACTGCCTAGACTGATAGAAAAGAAGTCATCCATCTTCAAACCAAGGTGCTCCTGGAATGTTTATTTGCTTTGTGTGTCTGAGAAATTTAAAAGGCCAGGACACGATAGTGAATGTTAATTATAAATACTGGGGCTGCCTTGTATTGGTGCAAATCTTTTCAAATTCAAACTCTGCATAAACAGTAATGAAGATTCTCATTTTCATTATCAAAACTGAAAATATGCTTTAAAAATATGATTACTTCTTAGGATGCAAAGTAATAATAATGGCATTACTTTCCAGAGTCATACTTGTGGCTTCTCTTTATTTGTTCATGTGTTTGCTTCCACAGAAATTCTCTATTTCTGTTTTTCATCAAAGTCTTGCACAGCCACCAGAATCCTTCTGATGTCCTCCCATTGCTTTCTTTTCTGCAGTTGGTGGTAGGAACTACCATCACTTCCAGCTGCTGGGGCCTCTCTACCCTGCCCCGATGGGGCACTGGCCCTTCCTCCTGGAACATGCAGGCTTCAGTTTTGTTAAGAAACAAAGTGAGCCATTTTGTGCCCATGTAGGTTTAAAGCACAGTTATTTCTGAATGTGTCTGTTCCTTCCTGGAGATTGTGAATTGCTAAAACAACAGACCTCCAGTCTGCCCATCTTGCTTTCTGGAAGGAGGTCACACAACAGTAGTTTAACATAGTTCCAAGATGTTACTGGAGAGCTCCAGGGAAGCCACAGGTCATAAGAACAGCTACTCACCTCCCAGGAGCCCTCAGAGACTTACAAATGGTGAGGCACCAGTTGAGTGACTCAAGGTGAAGTAGGCTGTCTAGAACTGATTAGGTCTGTGAGCTGGAGGACCACGCCTTTGCCACACCCATGTGACCTGGCTGAGGCTGGGCTGTGCTGAGTGCCATCTTCCCAATTTCCTTGGCTTTGGTCCTCCTTTCTATTTCTGTATTTGAGAAAGAGGGACAGTTGAGTTCTCTTCCATTAGTTCACTCCCCTGGATGCCTGCAACAGCCAGAACTGGGTCAGGCCTACAGCAGGAGATGAAAGCAAAAAGCCAAGTCTCTCACACGTGCGGCAGGGATCCAAGTACTCGAACCGGCTGTTGCCTCCCAGGGTCTTCACAGGCATGAAGCCGGCATCAGGAGCGGGAACTGGTACCCAGTGCAGCCACTCCGATGTCACAGGCAGGCATCCTACCTTGCATTGTAACAGATAAACCAAATGCCTGTCGATGTCTGTTTTTTCAGATGCATTTACTTATGTGTTCAAAAGGCAGAATGAGAGACAGACAGCCTCCTCCATCCACGGGCTGACTCTAAACGCACGAACAGGGCTGGGCTAGGAGCCAGGAACTCCAGGGGGGCTCCTCGTGCTTGTCGCTCATCTGTTGCTTCCCAGGGACAGCAGCGGGAAGCTGGATCAGAAGAGAGCAGCCCGGCCGGGTTCCCAGGCTTCGTCTTAAGCTGCGCTACCCCGCCGGCTGCGTCTCCCTCTAAACGCCGTTTCCTCTCAGGTCTCCTCGAGGCTGGCCTGGCGGGTTTTTGACCGGATGATCCCAGGCTTTCAAAGGTGAAGGGGGCAGCCACCGGGTACCTGCGGGCGCCAGGAGCACCCAACAAATGGAGCGACAGGAAGCCCAGAGGGGCGCTCCCGTGCCCAGGGCCCAGCCCTGGGGGCTCCGATTGGTGTGCACCCACTGAGTCCCGCGTGGGCTCCTTCACCGAAGCTGCGGGGCCAGCCACTCGCCAGAGGCCGGGTCTGGGCAGTCAGGCAGCTCGGCCGCGCTCCCATGGGCGGGGTCCGCTCGCCTATTTCCTGAAGACACGCCCGTGAAGCTCCCGCGGACCCACATGGGATGCGGCTGTGGCACGCTGGATTCCGGGATTCTGTTCTGCTCAGAGCTCCACTCCCCGTCTCACAGTAGGCCCGGCTCCTTCCTGGCGACTGCCTCGTGGCCTGTCGCGACTCGGCAGTCACAGGGGGGCTCCTTTGCGGCCTGTAGTGACTCGGCAGTCACAGGGGCTCCTTTGCGGCCTGTCTGTGGTGACATGGAGGTCACAGCAGGCTCCTTTGCAGCCTGTCGTGACTCGGCAGTGACAGGCGGCTCCTTTGCGGCCTGTAGTCAGACGGCGGTCACAGTGGACTCCTTTGCGGCCTGTCTGTGGTGACATGGCGGCCACAGCAGGCTCCTTTGCGGCCTGTCGTGATTCGGTGATCACAGTGGGCTCTTGCCTCCTGTGGTGACATGGCGGTCACAGCAGGCTCCTTTGCGGCCTGTCGTGACTTGGCGGTCACAGTGGACTCCTTTGCGGCCTGTCGTGACTCGGTGATCACAGTGCGCGCTTGCCTCCCGTGGTGACATGGCGGTCACAGCAGGCTCCTTTGCGGCATGTCGTGACTCAGTGATCACAGTGAGCTCTTGCCTCCCGTGGTGACATGGTGGTCACAGCAGGCTCCTTTGCGGCCTGTCGCGATGCGGGTCTCTTTCGCGGCCTGACACAGGCAGCTGCTGCCCGCCCTTTCATGGCTGGCCGAGCACAGGCGGCTCCTTCGCAGCCTGTAGGGAGGCAGGGTCCTGGTCAAGGTTGTCCTGCATTGGCAGCTTCCGGAACCACCACAGCCCCCGCCCCCAGGGAAAACCCGCAGGAGGGGACAGAGCCCGTCTCCGCGTCCACGCCCGCGCCCCGAGCGCTCAGGAGCTCCCGTCCTAAGGGAAGCCTCAGGGCCCGGGGAGCAGGTGAGGAGACCGGGCCCGGGCTCGGCGGTGCGAGTCCCGTCCGAAGGGAAGCGTCAGGGCCCGAGGCGCAGGTGAGGAGACCGGGCTCGGCGGTGTGAGTCCCGCCCGAAGGGAAGCGTCAGGGCCCGGGGTGCAGGTGAGGAGACCGACCCCGGCTCGGCGGTGTGAGTCCCGTCCGAAGGGAAGCCTCAGGGCCCGAGGCGCAGGTGAGGAGACCGGGCTCGGCGGTGTGAGTCCCGTCCGAAGGGAAGCGTCAGGGCCCGAGGCGCAGGTGAGGAGACCGGGCTCGGCGGTGTGAGTCCCGTCCGAAGGGAAGCGTCAGGGCCCGAGGCGCAGGTGAGGAGACCCGGGCGGAGACCCCGGGCTTGTGCGAGTCCGGGAAGCGTCAGGGCCCGGGGCGCAGGTGAGGAGACCCGGGCCTGGCGGTGCGAGTCCGAAGCTGGGCTCCAGTCGGGCCTGTAGGGAAGCCCCTGGGGGGGGGGGGGGGAGTCGACGGCAGGTCCTGGAGGGAGGCGCCCGCTGCAGCGCAGCAGGGCAGCGTCGCGGAGGGGTGGGCGTCGTGGCAGGGGCGCAGACGGGGCCTGGGCGACCCGCGGAGGCCGGGGGCTCCACGCCTGCTCACGTCCTCCCAGTCACCTTCCCGGACGTCCCGCGGTCTTCGTAAACCTGGAAACGGAGTTAAGCCAGCAGACACGCCTGTGAGCTAGAGTCCGGATCCTGCAGCCGGAGCCGGAGCCGGAGCAGCGCCGGACCCGCACATTCTCGACCACGCCCCCCCCAACCTGGCTGCTCACCTCCCCGTTTTACACCACTTCAGAGGCACACATTATTCTCTGGCTGATAAGACAGATCAGCCTGCCTTCCAGGAAAAATGCGGATATTATTTGCAAAGGCTGGAAAAGCAGGTGCTCTCCAGCTTATCTGAATATTGTGAGTAAATCCCTGTTTTGAAATGTAAATGCTTCCGCAGGCTGTCTGGTTTGAGATAAAGCAGGGAACAATGAGTTAATCCTTGTTTTATGCAGTGCATTATCAGAAGTCTGCAGCCACTCTGGTCACCTCTTCAAGTAGAATGGAGGTCACACCCAGGTGGATGACTCCTTGCCCCTGTAAATCGCATTTATTGAATCAGAGTAGACATAAACACGCACTTACATATGCACTGTGGAAAGATGATTGTTTTAAGTATTTATTTAACATTAAATATCTCAGTACTTTCTAAAACTGTTTTGTTGTCATGCAAAAGGCAGAATTTCTTTTTTCTTCCAGGGTGAAATTGAATGTATTTATCTCCAAGAAACATGATTTAATCTTTCAAACCCACTATGGGAAGGGTGAAATCTCTGATTTTTTTTATCTTTAAATAATTACATAGAAAAAAATTAAAATGCAGTAATCTGACCATGGCCTATTCACCTAAATCCTATCAACACTCTTCTTTCTTCTCTAATGTCTTTCCCAGAATAAACAAACAAGCAAGCAATATGACCTCAAAAAAAAAGGAGGGGGGATTGAAGTTCTGGTATTTAGAGGGTATTCCTTTTTTATTGCCATAGCACACACCTTATTGCTGAAGAAATTATTTAAAAAGTATCCAATTCCAATTCATGCATTTTACCTTGTCTCCTGGATAATACTTTTGGGAAAAGGCATTTTAATAATTGATACCCCCACTCCATTTTGCCTCTGCAGGGCTCTCTCCAGTTCATTTCATTAGAATATGTTTTCTCTGCCTTATTTCCTCACAGATTCTTGTTTCTGTCTTTATTTCCCCATGTGATGACCAAAGCCGCTCCTTCTGCTGCTCCCTGTCTCTCTTCAAAAAGGACTTCCCCTCAACTGCACTGAGCTGTCTTTCCCAGGGCAGAGCCGAGGGTCTGTCTCTATTATCCTTCGGACCCCAAGGGCTCCTCATGGAGTGGGCTGGTCCTGCAGCATTCCATATACTCATGCTGTACCTTCATCTTTGGAGCTTTCTATTTTTATTTTTTATTTTTTTTTTTTTTTTTTTTTTTTTTTTTTTTTTTTTTTTTTTTTGACAGGCAGAGTGGACAGTGAGAGAGAGAGACAGAGAGAAAGGTCTTCCTTTGCCGTTGGTTCACCCTCCAATGGCCGCCGCTGCAGCCGGCGCACCGCGCTGATCCTGGCAGGAGCCAGGAGCCAGGTGCTTTTCCTGGTCTCCCATGGGGTGCAGGGCCCAAGCACCTGGGCCATCCTCCACTGCACTCCTTGGCCATAGCAGAGAGCTGGCCTGGAAGAGGGGCAACCGGGACAAAATCCGGCGCCCCAACCGGGACTAGAACCCGGTGTGCCGGCGCCGCAAGGTGGAGGATTAGCCTATTGAGCCACGGCGCCGGCTATTTGGAGCTTTCTACCTCTCTATATTCCACTAGGAGAATATGATATTGAAAAGAAAGAAGGTGGCTTAAAACATTTGCTCTGGGAATTTGTAGGGTTGGCACTGAAGGGTATTTCATTGGGTAGATTCAAACAAAAGCATCTTTTTCTTCTGTGTCCCTCATGGTCACCAAAGACAGCAGCTCCTCCCTTGTTTGTTGAAGACAGGAGCTGGGCAGGAGGAGATAAGAGTTGATTCATGTCTCAAGAATATTGACTTGCAAGTACATATTTGCATAACTAATTACTGGGGAGTCCTGCAAGTCTCTCAGGAGTTACTTAAGAGGTATATCAATTTTTATTTAAATATTTGATTCTTTTTTAATAAGAAAATATGCAAGAAGGGCTTTCTATTTGCTGCTTACTACAGATATTATATGATTTGAGAAAATGTACAATTCTATATTTTTATCGGAGCAATAGCATTAAAATTAAAATAGGACTCAGAGTGACATGTCTCAGACACAGGCCCATCATGATGGGATGTCAACATAGATAGTGAATCCTGACACCTTCTCACTTACAGCTCTTAAAAAACACATCCATCTGCAGGTATCTAATGGAAATCAAGGTCGCAGTTAGCAGGAGAAAACAAATAAAGACTTCAAGATGCATTTTCCAAGATGGATGATGTCTACATGCAAAAACCAACTCAATCATTGGGACTGTATGAACTTGTTATTTCTGGGAAACATTGATGGATTTTAGGTTGCATTGACCACTTTGATTTATTAGTTCATTTCACTGTAAATGGTTAAACCATTTGTGCTTGAGATCTTAAAAACTCTTGACCAACTACCTATTCAGTGTGGGGTGGGGAGCAGAGGTCATTGGATGGATTCTTCCCCTTGGATGTTGCTGTAGCAAAAATTTTGCTTGGTTTCAAGAGCAGGCCAACAGAAACATATTTATTGAGCACTTGATATGTCCTGGGCATAATTAAATGTACGTTACACAAGGATGGATTTGTCATGATACTAACAGAACTTAGACTTCAGTTAAAACTACTTTCTCCAGAACCCTGGGAGGGGTACAAGCATTTTCGTATTGAAAATATTGTGTCTGTTTTCTTAAATAGGATCCACACACACCCAATTGCATTAACTTCAGGTCTTACAAAAGCTGACTCATCTCTGACTCATATATTTCACCTCAAATTTATAATTGCTTTCTGAATTTTACAATGAATGCAATAAAACCTGCCATTCCAAAAATCAAGAGAAAAATTAGGAAACAATGGAAACTTTAAAACCCACTTTGGTACTTTTAGTTCAGTGAAACATCTTTTTTAATTAAACCTGTTAAATTGAATCCTATTGGTTTTATTGCTTTCTTGTATTTAATGTGTAAAAGTTTCACAGTTAGGAAAGAACTATAATTATAAAGGGCATATAGATGATATTAGATTTGGTAGTACATAGAATATACCATAAGAAAAATTACTGACATTAGTAGAATTCGTGAGAATTCTTCCTCCTAAGGAGACTTTTATAAGTTTGTAGTAGCCTAACAACTGAGTGTTCAAACAGAGCCAAGAACTTGATTCCAGTGTTAAAGAATGTCTAAACAAGGCACCACTAACTGATCACCACCTCACTGACCTTTATCTCATTGATGGATCCATTGATTGATTGGCTGTTACTGATTCCAGGAGTGTGCTTGTGGCCTGTATTTGAGCTGCTGCCTATGACTCTTGTCCATAGCTCTTTATCCCTTCCTGACTATCCACCAGAAGATAAAATTCACATTCCTTGGAGTGACACATACAGCCCGCCATGATTCCTTCTCTTGCTTTGACTCCGACTGGACCACAGTTATCCCAAGATGAAGAGCCCTCTTCTATCCCCTCTACCCTGTGCTCTGGACCAACCCAAATCCTTGGGCATTGTCTAAATGTATTGCACTGCCTGTGTTTCCTGGCTCTCATCCTACACCTCTAAACCACCAACCACCTTGAATAACCTGTCCTTCCTAAGCTTCATCTCTACCACTACCTCCTAAATACTCTTCCTGTCCTTCTTGGCACTCCCCAGATGACAAGTTCCCCCAACACCCCCAGTTCCTAGAGTGTTTATGGCACCAACATGAATTCACAACTGTGATGCTTATGCTATGTGTAAACTTGACTGGGCTAGGGGATGCCCAGATTTCTGATCAGGTATTATTTCATGGGTGTGTCTGTGAGGGGGTTTCTAGAAGAGATCAGCATTTGAATCAATGGACTGAGTAAGGAAGATCATTCTCAGGTCTTTGGCCTCAGCCTAATTTACACCAATGACTTCCCTTGGTGTGCAGCTTGTACATGGTGGTATGTCCTGAGACCTCTCAGCTTCATAATCAGGTGAGCCAGTTCCCAAGGTAAATCACATGGCATCCATCTACACACATCCTACTTGTAGTGTCCCTGGAGAACCCTGACAAATACGATACTGTCCCTCTGATTCGGCTGTCTCCTCCTAAAGTGAGTAGGCTTCTCAATATTTAAACAGTGTTTTGATTTCATATCATCAGTTAGGATTTCTGTAGTCTGACTATAAAAACAATAAGGCATAATTTTATACCCCAGAAGTTTTGCTGTGAAACTGAATGTGTATATTCCTTTAATTCCTGGATTGCTTTGAAACTTGGATCCACAGTGTGGAAACTCAACAGAGAGTGGGCTCACCACACAGTAGGACATCAATAAGTAATCACTGAAAGAATGAAGCGATGAATTTCCCCATATTTCTCTAGCATAGGCTGTTACAGACTCATGGGCAACAATACAACATCAAAAGAAGATGATGTGCCTGTTTTCAAATCAATCTTATTTAAGACAATTTTATTTCTCTTAGCCAATGCAAATGAAAAAAAATGCATCTTTCCCCTAGGGAGAAATAGATTTCTAGAGCTTGATTTTCATGGGAGTTCATTTTTAGTTCAAACCAAGTGTCTTCACAAGACAAATTTTGCTTCTTTTTCTTCTGCCTATTTTCTGAGTGAAAGCTAAGCCTGGACTACAGAGGAATGTGATTCAGTCAGGGCTGTGGCTGATGCTGCAGAGCTTCCCGAATGTTTCCATATGGGATTCCCATGTTGATCAAATAAAGTGATCAATCTGCAGTATTTTATAACCAGTGCCAGGGACAGACACAAAGAGAAGTATATGAGGGAGTTTTTATATAATTCAAGAAATTATTAATTCATTATGCTCCAATATTCTTTTTTGTTTAACCCTCACCTGGAAGGGAGAACAGAGAGTTATTACCCACCAGACAGCCTGGTTTTGAGTTTAACTACAATGCTCACTGCTGGCCAGCCTTGCAATGCCTCAAATCCACATTGTGAAGCTGAGATTTAAAAAAAAAAATACTGTCCTATCATAAGCTATCATAAGGATTAAATGCCACAGTGTACACAGTGAGTGCTCAATAAGTGCTGGCTGTGATTCAGACCAAGTGCCCTCACACTGAGACACTTTCCCTGTGGGACTGTTCTCCAATTCTGAATGTATAAACATGGCCTGGGAAGCTCACGAAAGCCTAGTGTCCCCATCTTTCCTGGGTGTGGAACCTTCTGTAAGCTGTCTTTGTCACAATTCCCAATTATTGTGCTGGAGTCTCTGGTCCCAGCACAGAAACAGCCCATCACTTTCAAAGCAACTTGCAAAGCTGAACACAGAAATCTTCATTTCTACTCCCAGATTACTCACTGACCAAAGGCTGTCAACTGGTGCAGAGCAGCTCTGCTCTCAGGAGCCATAGGATTGCCAGGGTAGCAGGATGTGGACAGGGCCTCAAACTTATGTCCAAGCTGTTCCCGGCTCATCACCATTCAGCCTGTGACACAGCAGGCTGGAAAGGCCACAAGCTGTGTGGTCCTCCACCTGTGGGCTCGGCCCTGTTGCCCTCACCCCCTCTGTATCATCAAGGACACAAAGGAAGGAGGGGAAGCAGGGAAAGACTGAAGACACTTTTCTTCTCTTCCCACACTGTCTCTCGGCATCCACCCCTCTTGGAATCCTGGCATCTGAGTGTATCTCGCAGGCATGACTGAGGTCTAGGTGAGGTGTGTGAAGCCTGCCGCAGATACTCAGTAGGCACCAGCTCCTGACCTGCGGCATCCTGAGCTTCCACTTTCCTCCTTCACTGAACTCGCTCTTCTTAGCTCCCTGCTTACCATGTGTTGATGGATACTGCTGTTTATAGCTTTTTAATTGTCCATGCCTCAGTCCTGCCTGCCCACTGTATTATCAGCACGCCAGGATCCAGCGCTGTGTATCATCCCTGCTCTATCTCCAACCATTCATTCTGAGATGTGTCCACAGCCCCACAGTTCCAAACTTCAAGTCATCCCCTTCCCTGCTAAGTCCAGCTGTCCACAGTGATAAAAGTAAAAGCAATAAACAAGCCACAGATTCCATCTCTGACCTAAGAGGCAGGATTCTTGGGGAAGCCAGGCTCATAATCCATGTTCCCTGGAAAATGTCTTGCAATGACCAGTGGAGCAGTTGCCAGGAAAAGCAGACACAGAACCTTTGGGGAATGGTCAGGGTTACCAGCGGGTGTCCAGATGCTTGTTCAGCACTTTCTGCGCTCTGTGCCTGGGCCCCCCATTGCTTGCACAATGCATTTGCCACTATTCCCGATCATCTCTACATCCTTCTGTTGCAAACCAAATCCACACGTTACCGGGTGAGGGCTGTCCAGTTAAGGGGCACTGTGCATTCAGGACAATGAGGGCTTGCAGTAAAGCCCATGACCTGGAAGAGGAAGATAGCACTCCTGCTGCCATTACACTGACAGCCATCAAAGGCTCCTTGAACGAATGTCCTAATATGTGCTGAATACTTCTTTCCTTGTAGGGTGCAGCTTAGCATGAATACCATACATATTTTAGGTATCAGAGCATTTTCCTGAAAACAAATCATGCATCAATGACAGCACAGTTTAGAAAGCCTGAAGAGTTGTCAGGCTGCACTCTAGCTCTTACATTGTTGGAACATTCTCGGCTGTCTGGAGACACACCTGCTGTACTAACCTGTCTGCTTCAGGCTCCTTTTGCCCCTGAACCTCTCCTGTGCCTAGGAAAGTGTGCCTGGAGCTGCATAACCTTTTCATTCCTCCATAGCCCACTTCTTGCCCATCACCAACTCACAGCATGGTGTGATTGCTCCTGATTTCTGGTATTTCTCTCCCAGAATTTCTAACCTTGCCTATATGCAAACACCTTGAAGAAAATATCTGTTCACAAACTGAAGGAAGGTTCTGTGACAGAGCAGTTTGGAAACTCACTCTCGTCCATGAATACTAAGTCTGTTTTCTTGCTCCATCCCTAAACATTTAATTCATATTGGCCACAGTCAACAACAAAGATTAGGACTTGCTGCCCCCAAATACCTGGGCATTTGTGGAAACACTTGAAAACAGAGCTCATGCTGTCCTTCCCCATGTCCTCCTTCCTCGAAATCACCCCTAAAACCCAGGGACCTCATTCCGCAGGCCTTCTCCTCCCCCCTCCCCGATAGACCTTCAGACACAGGTGTCCCGCCCTGTACTGAATGCCAAGAAGAAACTGAACAATAAAACCTTGCTACGACCCCTCCCCCATATCGCCCTTAGACCTTTCCTTTAGGTTCTGCAGTCACCCCTGTGCATCATGCCTATGGAAACCCATGGACGACCTCCCTTCTTTGGGTCATCATCTCTGAAGGCTCCTGTATCATGCCAAACTTGAATGAACTATATTTCCCTTTTGTTAATCAGCCTTTGGTCAAGGAGCCCTGATTTTCCTTGAACCTTGTGATGGGAGAAGAAGTTACTTTTTGTCTGCTGCACTCTCTTTAGGTGAACTGATGCAAACAGTTTTTCATAGTCAGAACTCTAGGTCCCTGAAACTTAGCTCAGTTCTTTTTACACCTCCCCAAACAGGTCACAACCCTGCACAACCCTCAGGCTCTTGATCCTCTGTCCCTGGTAAGTCCAATCCTGACATTGTCACATACAGAGTTTATGACTTTAGCTTTATTAGCTTATGTTAGATGCTAAATCTATACCAAAAGTCAAAAATAAAAAAGGAAAGAAGGAAAGAAGGAAGGAAGGAAGGAAGGAAGGAAGGAAGGAAGGAAGGAAGGAAGGAAGGAAGGAAGGAAGGAAGGAAAACAAAAAGAAAGGAAATGCAAAAAGAAAAAATGTTCTTTTGTAGTCTTATGATCTGTTCTCCTAAACTATAACATTTTTCCCTCCTCCAAGCAATTTTTGGGATTCTCTTGGGGGGATAAAGCTGTCTCTGGAAGAGGAGGTTTTATAACCTTTACAATTGCATTCTCATTTATTATATTAGTGGTATCAAAGGCACCAGCAATCAGAATATGAATAGCATTTCCAGAGTAGATTCACTGTCTACAAACATGATTTCTATTGGTCCCATAAAGAATGGCTGTGATTGGCAACATGAAAAAGTTTTAAAATGTCATCTATGTCAGAAATTTATCTTTCTCTTCTTTGATGATAACACTCTCATTTTGACTACCTAATTTATCCCCATCAAGTTTTCCCAATCCAGAAACAAAGATTCTTATTCATTGCATTTCCTTGCTCCAACAAATGACACCTGACGTACTGTATACTCACTTCTTGGATGGTAGAGACTACCTCAGCCAGCCCAACTTTCAGAGGAGGTAGAAGCTGAGGTTTCACCTAGGGTCTTCAGCATCTTGTTCAAGATTTCTTTTTTTTTTTTAACTTTTATTTAATGAATATAAATTTCCAAAGTACGAATTATGGATTACAATGGCTTCCCCCCCATACCGTCCCTCCCACCCACAACCCTCCCCTTTCCCACTCCCTCTCCCCTTCCATTCACATCAAGATTCATTTTCGATTATCTTAATATACAGAAGATCAGCTTAGTATATATTAAGTAAGGATTTCAACAGTTTGCTCCCACACAGAAACATAAAGTGAAAAATAATAGATGATTTTTTTTAAATGATGATGAAATCAGATCAGACCTATTGTCATGTTTAATCCCAGTGAGAGTCAAGTTGGGAGTTGATAGTTTTTTTTTTTTTTTTTTACAGAGGATCAGTTTAGTATGCATTAAGTAAAGATTTCAACAGTTTGCACCCCCATAGAAACACAAAGTGAAATATATTGTTTGAGTACTCGTTATAGCATTAAATCTCAATGCACAGCACATTAAGGACAGAGATCCTACATGAGGAGTAAGTGCACAGTGACTCCTGTTGTTGACTTTACCAATTGACACTCCTGTCTATGGCATCAGTAATCTCCCTATGCTCCAGTCATGAGTTTCCAAGGCTATGGAAGCCCTCTGAGTTCTCCGATTCTTATCTTGTTTAGACAAGGTCATAGTCAAAGTGGAGGTTCTCTCCTCCCTTCAGAGAAAGGTACCTCCTTCTTTGAAGACCTGTTCTTTCCACTGGGATCTCACTCACAGAGATCTTTTGCCAGAGTGTCTTGGCTTTCCATGCCTGAAATACTCTCATGGGCTTTTCAGCCAGATCCGAATGCCTTTAGGGCTGATTCTGAGGCCAGGGTGCTATTTAGGACATCTGCCATTCTATGCGTCTGCTGAGTATCTCACTTCCCATGTTGGATCACTCTCCCCTTTATTTATTCTATTGGTTAGTGTTAGCAGGTACTAGACTTGCTTATGTGCTCCCTTTGACTCTTAGTCCTTTCATTATGATCAATTGTGAACTGAAATTGATCACTTGGACTAGTGAGATGGCATTGGTACATGCCACCTTGATGGGATTAAATTGGAGTCCCCTGGTATGTTTCTAACTCTACCATTTGGGGCAAGTCAGCTTGAGCATGTCCCAAATTATATATCTCTTCCCTCTCTTATTCCTACTCTTATGTTTAACAGGGATCACATTTTTCAAAAGAGGAAATCCAAATGGCCAACAGGCACATGAAAAAATGTTCAAGGTCATTAGCAATCAGGGAAATGCAAATCAAAACCACAATGAGGTTCCACCTCACCCCGGTTAGAATGGCTCACATTCAGAAATCTACCAACAACAGATGCTGGCGAGGATGTGGGGAAAAAGGGACACTAACCCACTGTTGGTGGGAATGCAAACTGGTCAAGCCACTATGGAAGTCAGTCTGGAGATCCCTCAGAAACCTGAAGATAACCCTACCGTTCTACCCAGCCATCCCACTCCTTGGAATTTACCCAAAGGAATTTAAATTGGCAAACAAAAAAGCGGTCTGCAGCCTAATGTTTATTGCAGCACAATTCACAATAGCTAAGACCTGGAACCAACCTAAATGCCCATCAACGGTAGACTGGATAAAGAAATTATGGGATATGTACTCTTTAGAATACTATACCGCAGTAAGAAACAACGAAATCCAGTCATTTGCAACAAAATGGAGGAATCTGGAACACATCATGCTGAGTGAAATAAGCCAGTCCCAAAGGGACAAATACCATATGTTCTCCCTGATCGGTGACAACTGACTGAACACCAAAAAGGAAACCTGTTGAAGTGGAATGGACACTATGGGAAACGGTGACTTGATCAGCATAGCCCTGACTGTTAATGAACAACTTAATACATTATCCCTCTTAGTAGTTTTTTTGTCTGTTCTACTTAATATGACTGGTTTAATTCTGTAATTAATACACAGTTATTCTTAAGTGTTGAAATTGTTCAAGATTTCTAACACCTAGTGGCCAGCAATGTGGCACAGTAGGTTGCAATGCCAGCATCCCATATTGCAGTGCTGGTTCCAGTCCCAGTTGCTCAGCTTCTGATCCAGCTTCCTGCTAACATTCCTGGGAAGGCATCAGATAGTGGCCCATATGCCCCCCCATGTGAGTTACCAGGATGAAGTTCCTGCCTCTTGGCTTCAGCTTGGCTCAGCCCTAGTCATTGTGGTCATTTGGGGAATGAACAAGTAGATGGAAGATCTCTTTCTCTCTCTCTCTCTCTCTCTCTCTCTCTCTCTCTCTCTCTCTCTCTCTCTCTCTCCCTTACTCCCTTCCCCCTGCCCCTCCTTCTCTCTTTTCCTCTGCCTTTCAAATTAATAACTAAATAAATCTTTAAAAATATTTTTAATATCTGACTTGTTATCCTGGATCTCCTTGATTTTACTGAATCTTTTTTTTTAATCAGGGCTAATTTTTATCTAGACTGTGTAATAACAAAAAGCTTCTGCTGGATCGGATACGTCACAGCCCACAGCCCTCAGGTCATGAGGAGAGCAATGCCAATAGTTAAAATTGTTAGCACTGCAGGCTGATTAAAAACAGATGCGATTAGAAGCCACATTCTCGCCAAGGGAATCCGTCTGCAGAGGGCAGCTGGTTGAAAGTCTGGGCAGCTCTGAACTGGGTCTGACTCATGGTTATCATGGTTACTCGCTTCACTAATGTGAGTCTCAGTTTCTGTAGAAAAAATAAAGGGAATTTCTGCATTTCCCTTCAAATCTTAGAAACTATGAAGTATCCTGGATATAAGTAGAAATGAGAACTAACTCACAAAACAAATTTATTACTAATTTGGGTATGACAAATATTTGCTCCTGCATGCAAATCCAAGATTTCGGGGCAGGTCTCAACTTGATGAGCCTTCCTCACACTAAAATGCAAACCATTAACCTCTGGAAAAGCAGCTGAATGAGCTAAGTCAGAAAGCTGGAGGGGATGAATGGCACTGAAACAGGTACAAATGAGATAAATTTCAAAAGCTACGAGTGGATTTAAAGCGAAGAAGGAGGAGGAGTAAGAGAATGAAGAGAAGCAGGTGAAGAGAACAAGAAGGAAGAAGGAGGGAGGGAAAGAAGGAAGGAAAGACGGCAGGCGGGAAGGGAGAGAGGGAGGGGAGAGAAAATCCCAGGCAGTGTGAGAGATCACCTCTTGTCACTAGCAGAGCTCCCCAAGCAGTGCCCCCTGTGTAGATGCAGCACTGGGAGTGGTTGTAATGGGGAAACTGACTTCCATCAAAGAGAAATGGAGACTCGTTCATTGTAGGTGGCTTCAGAAGGTGTTGCCCAAAGTGAGAGCCAAGCTTACAGGAGACACTTTTTAAAAAAATTAGTTAATTTATTTGAAAGTCAGAGCTACACAGAAAGAGGAGATGTCTTCCATCCGATGGTTCACTCCCCAATTGGCCGCAAAAGCCAGGAGCCTCTTCCAGGTCTCCCATGTGGGTGCAGGGGCCCAAGGACTTGGACCACCTTCCACCACTTTCCCAGGTCACAGCAGAGAGCTGGATGGGAAGTGAGCAGCCAGGTCTCGAACCAGCACCCACATGGGAATGCAAACGCTTCAGGCCAGAGTGTTAACGCACTGCGCCACAGTGCTGGCAGGCCCCAACACTTTGTTTTTAAATGTTTTCATTTTCTGAGTTTTCAAACACTCATTTCACCCTGATCTAATGAGCTTCTCTAATCATTTCCCACAGCTGATTTGTAAAAGACATCTAAAGAGGGTGAAAGTAAATGAAGAAATTTGGGTCACCGCGCAAGCGTTAATGCTGTGACTGAGTCACCACGCTACAGAGGATGACTGTGGTTTGCACTCACAGCTCTCTGTGTATGAAAACACAGCTGCCAACTTCTTGAAGAACCAATTTTTAATTTGTTTACATTGAAAAGCAATTCTCAGGATGTAGTTTAAAGTCACAAAATAAAAGCCTCAAGTTAAAGGTAAGAAAGTTTATTAAAGCATGATACTGTTTTTCCCAAAATATATATATTAAATAATTTATGTAATACATGTTATATAAAACATATTTAATAATACAAATACATATCAATATTCATGTGTTTAATGTTTTGAAAATTAAATATGATTTAAAATTAATGTGATTTATTTGACTCGGAATAAAAAGCAAGTTCATTCACTTCTATGAAAATCTCTGGACTCTGAGTTACTCAGATGAAGCAAACGACGTGAACTCACACAGTGGGCAAACACTTATCTTATCTCTGAGTGTGTATTTTTTCAGGCGTGTAGATTTTCACATCTATTAAACTGTAAATCATCCCTTCCCTTTCTTTAAGATTCCACTGAGATTTTCCAGATGTGAGTAGGAAAAGAAGGATATCAGTAAAGAGATAGAAACAAATTTTATCACGTCCATCAGGAACTGTGAATGCAGTGGAAGGCTTTAGACATTGCAATGTTCATTTTCAGTGTTGATGTTTATTAACTGTGACTCAGTCTCAGGACTTTCTTTTTTTTTTTTTTTTTTGACAGGCAGAGTGGACAGTGAGAGAGAGACAGAGAGAGAAAGGTCTTCCTTTGCCGCTGGTTCACCCTCCAATGGCCGCCGCTGCAGCCGGCGCACCGCGCTGATCCTGGCAGGAGCCAGGAGCCAGGTGCTTTTCCTGGTCTCCCATGGGGTGCAGGGCCCAAGCACTTGGGCCATCCTCCACTGCACTCCCTGGCCATAGCAGAGAGCTGGCCTGGAAGAGGGGCAACCGGGACAGAATCCGGCGCCCCAACCGGGACTAGAACCCGGTGTGCCGGCGCCGCAAGGTGGAGGATTAGCCTATTGAGCCACGGCGCCGGCTTAGGACTTTCTTCTTTTTATTATTTTCTTCCTTGCAGTGGAGCAAGTGAACTATGTATTTGCTCTTTGGCTTAGGGTCTGGGGACCTGTGAGATCTGCTTTTTCTCTCATTCCCTGGAAGGTTTCATTGTAATTCTAATGCTGAAAGCTTACCTGGGAACAAAAGTATGGGTCTCTCCACCAGGACTTCTTAAATCTGAATAGTATCTGAGATTCTAAGTCAAATCTGCTTGAGGTTTAGAGTCAGTTTCTCCACCTTCTCTTCTAGGAGTGTCAGCACAAAAATTAACATGAATAAATCTTACCGTGCTTTCCCATTATAAAAGCCATGAGGGTGCACTTATCTGACGAGAATCTTAGAAAAATTTTTGCCTATATAAGCCACCCACCAGAGAGCGGCCACGGACATCTTACTGTATTTCCTGTCATCTGTCTTGTGATTTCTCTTCTTTCCTTAAACACAATTTCATGTCCAAGCTACTGAGTAGTAAACCAAGCAATGGAAAACTTCAATGTAAGCAGAAGATTCAGAAATTCTATTCAGCAAAGCAAAGGAAATGAAAGTCAGATCTCATTCCTTCCTTCTGCCAGCATCCCTGTGCTTGTCCAGGAGTTTCTCCACAGCTGAGTGAGTGCGTGTATCCGCACTTGCTTTTACATGCATTTCCCAGCAAAGTGCTAACGAAATGAGATGGTGCTGCAGGTGCAATCCATCACCTGCTTTACTCACAGAACAGTAGCAGACATTTCTAAGAGAAGGATCAGAAACATGGCGGAGAAGTGCCATAAGGGTTTGGGTTTCCTGTGATCTCCACCAGCCAGAACAAAAACAAGATGCCTTCTGAGGAACCACCCCCTGGAGGGGAGCAGGACTTTGCAGGAGAGATTTCTGCATCCCTTTCAGGGCAGGGGCAGGCCAAGGCACTAACATGCGGGTGCACTCTGCTGAGTGATCAGCAAACAGCCTGGAAAGAATGAAAGAACGGAGCACTTGTCAGTTCTGATCAGGCTCCAAAATTCCTCTTCACTCTTGGGACACTGCTTTAGAATCTGGGGTGGGGCTGAAGAAGGTATGGAGGTGGGGGCTGGGTAGGGAGATGCAGAGATGACTGAAGCTGAGAAACCCAGACAGGTTCTCTCCAGGAAGATTGGAGAGGCCCCCACCTCCTGCAATTTGAGTGTGCTGAGCTTGTGTGTGTTTGCTTTTCCAGGCCTATACTGAAGTCCTGAAACCTGACCCTTCCAGAGCTGGCTTGTCTCAGGCCCAGCGGCCCCACACAGGGCAAGTGGCAGCTGTCTATTCATCCTGGACAAAGTGGGAATTGCAAAGAAAGACATGCATCCAGCTGTTTTGCAGGCACTTCTTCCCTCCAGCAGCCCAAACTGGAGAAGTACAGGAGACTTCAGAGAGAAGAGCACCTTTCCCAGTCCTGGGCAGGGCGTGCGTCTGAGCTGATGTGGGAGTGTGGCCATCAGCACCCGTGTGCAGGGACAGCTGCATCATGTCGCCTGCTCCCTCAGGCCATCTCCCAGGATTTCAGATGGATGCAAACTTGCACTTGGGCAGGCTCAATGCAGAAGCAGGCAGCCCCTGGGCTGCTATGAATTTACATCCAGGGCCATGATTTTCTTCCAGTATTTAGGAGCACCTTCATAAACATGTCTCTAAGGCACAACTTATAGTAGCAAAACACAAAACAGAACAAAAAGGAGTATTTTTGTGTAGAAGAATAAAAGCAAATACATAGAGGCTTAGTGATTCATTAAATAGAGTTTGCCACTGCTTGACAGTTTTCAATGACGTTGATGCTTTCTTTTTTTAAGACACATTTATTCAATGTCATGAGCAAACTATCCATCAATGTCATGAGTGCAAAAAATTGTATGAAAACCCTTGTTGGAATGCTTTAGACTTTGTAAAGAACAGAAACAAAATAACTGGTTACACAATTAGTCACCAATGGAGTTCTTGAGTTTCTTTTGCCCACACACACAAGCAATGTGTAAAACAGGTCTTCTTTCTGGCAGCTGGGCCCTGACGCTGCTATGCTTGGATGAACTCACAAATCTGGTACAGCCTCTCCCTTCCCTGTCAATTCCCTGGCCTCCTCCACTGCTAAGCTTTGTTCCCTGGTGGTTATTAAAAGTTTCTGCCAACCAAGATGGCACTAGAGATAAAGGAGGAAGCTCCTAACTTTCTAAAATCCAAACCCAAAGCAAAAGATTTGAAGGTCAGGAAGGCTGTGCAGAAAGACAGCTATTAAAAAATTCTGTACATCACCCAAAATCTGGTAACTCACAACACTACTCCTCTGATGGTGGTCAAGCATCCTTGGGAAGCACCCCCCAGGAGAAACAAGCTTGACCACCAGGCCATTATCAAGTTCACCACTGAGTCTGCCATGAAGATAGAGGACAGCATCACACTCCTGTCCATATTTGGTGTCAAGGCCATCAAACTCCAAATCAAACAAGCTGTGAAGAAACTCTGTGACATTGCTGTAGCCAAAGTCAATAGCCTGATCAGGCCTGATGGAGAGAAGATGGTATGTGTTCCAACTGGCTCCCGATTACGGTGCTTTGGATGTCACCAACAAAGCTGGGGTCGTCTCCACTGAGTCCAGCTGGCTAGTTCTAACAAATTTTTCTCGCCACCGCCATAACCACTGCTGCTGTCAGAAGTGCCACAGCCACCATGATTTCAAGGTTTGGCAAAATATTGATTGCCATCTCTATAGAGGCCAGAGCTTCCATTTCCAAAGTTCACACACACAAGCATTTGAAAACTGACTGCTATAATTTTCAGTATCATTGTGTCTTCCACCATCTCTATAACTGCTTCCATCATTGCCAAATCCATGGTAACCATTCCCACCGCCACCATACCCACCACCCCCTCGACTGCCACCAGAGCCACCATGACCACTGAAGTTCCTCGATGACCAGATTTGTCACTGCCACCAAAACCACCTCCATGATCATCACCACCATTTCCAGAATGACCGTGAGCTCTTGTGGTATATGAAGCACTGGCCATCTCCTGCTTCCACGGGGCCTACCTCACTCCACAATTGTGACCACTCACCGGACGGTGTTTCTGAGGGACAGTCTTATCCAGAGTCGTGTTCATCAACAGTCACAAAGGCAAAGTGCCTCTTCTTCCCATGGGCATGGTCAGTCATTATCTCAGCCACTTTGATTTTCCCACACTGCAAATTCATCTCTGAGCTGATGTCCTTCAGTGTCCTCTTCAACACCACCCTGACAGTCTTTCCATAGTTAGGTGGGCCCCTGGGCTTTGAGAATCTTCCTTTGGGACAGCACCTGTGACTCCACCTCTCTTCCATCCACCATATGGCCTTGCCTCCTTGATGGCATCCACCTCCTCCATGATTAGGTAGTTGGCAACGCAAAGTCCCTGGAGCACTTGGTGTTTGGCTCCCTCATCTCTGCACAGTCTGTGAGTCTTCTGCTGCCTCAGAGTGGCTCCTCCGACTCTCCTCTGGGTCTCAAATCTCAGTTCTCTGAGTAAGAGATTCCACAGCTGTCAGACTCTTCAGGAGGCTCTGATGTAGACCTGATGGTGGTGAGAAGAGAGCCTTTGATGATGCACCCTCAGTGGAGGTCACAGGTAGAAGCGTGTCCTGATCCCAGCATGGTGATGTTAAAACACACACATCCATAGTAAATCATCTACTAGCACTGAACTTATGGATGCATGATACATCATAAACAGTGTTATAGTATCCAAAATATTATAAATTAGTTCAAGAAAGAAGTATTTCTAAAGAAGGACATATGACAAAATCTGTGTTATTATTTTTTGTGGTTTTTATCATTATTCTGCTAATTCAGAGGCACCAGGGGCTTTACCAAGGCCATAGAAAAGCAAAATTAGAACATAGGTTTAGGGACGAGTATTTGGCTTAGTAGTTAAGATGCTGCCTTGGCTGTCTATGTTCCAAATCAGAGTGCCTCGGTGAGATCCACTGCTGATTCCAGCTTTCTGCTTACGTGCACCCTGGGAGGCAGTCATGACAGGACAAATACTTGTGTCTCTGCCACCCATGTGGGATACCCAGATAGAATTCCAGGCTCTTGACTTTGGCTTCACCCAGACCTGGTTGTTGCAGATATTTGAGGAGTGAACCAGCAGACGGGAATGCTTTCTCTCTGTCTTTCAAATACTAATAAAAGCATAAACTTATTTTGGTGAAAAAAAAGTGAATATGTAGAGTTTTTTTAATGCACACTTCCCATGAACTTTTTTAAGGTTCTAAATAGTTTCTTTGTTTTCCAAAGAGAAAAGGAACATTAGAACTTTTAAAGGTAATAAATATTAATATCTAACTCAATCAGCATCATTTTCCAACCTTTAATATTCATTTTTACAAAAAGATTTTTTTATGATTTATTTTATTTATTTGAAAGACAGAGTTAAAGAGAGTTAGAGCCAGAGAGAGAGGTCTTCCATCCATTGGTTCACTCCTCAAATGGCAGCAATGCCAGAGCTCTGCTGATCCAAAGCCAATGAGCAGGAACATCTTCCAGGTCTCCCACACAGGTGCAGGGGCCCAAGCACTTGGACCATCTTCCACTGCCTCCCCAGGCTATAGCAGAGAGCTGGATTGGAAGTGGCGTAGCCGGGACTAGAACCAGAGCCCATATAGGATGCTGGCACTGCAGGCCAGGGCTTTAACCGCTGCACCACAGCTCCAGCCCGTGTTATTCTTACATTTAACATTTCTAACCTCTTGTGAGGATTTTTATTTTAAAAGAGAAATTTAAATTTCACAGCAAAGTAGTCAAATAATTCAATTATCTGCTACTTTTTTGTTCTAAATATGACATGCATTTCTGCCCTCAAGCACATGAAACTGCTATAGATTAAAGTTTAGATAGATAGATGGATAGATAGACAAACATACAGACATGTAGTGTTGATGCAGATAGATAGGTAAAGTTATGCTTCTGCATTGTTATACATGGATATGCAGTGTAGCATATATGTATCTATTGAGAGAGGGAGACACACACACACACACACACACACACACACACACACACAGACCTACTGCATTCATCTACCCAGGAACTGAGTCCATGATGCCCTCTGGTATTTCTTACTCCTGTGGCCCTCAGGAGCATGGAACATCACACATAGCACCCTGCACATTTTCTTCCACCACTCAGTCTTTCAAGCACACATGTCATTGGAGAGCACCGCGGCAGAGCCTTTTAACACTGTACCGGTAAACGTCCTGATACAGAAGGCAGCATTCTTTGTCTGTCACCCAAGATGTCCTGAATCTATAAAACATGACGTATGCCCATCTTTTCCTAGGCCAGAAATATCCCAGATGCTGCTGTCTGATGCCACAGTCCTCTCTCCCATCAGGTGCATAAAGATTTATAAAGGAGGTTCTCCAGGTGCCACAGTGGAAAACCACACAGGTTTTCCCAATTTGCTGTCACCTGCAGAATAAGGATCCCAATGCAGGGCCCACGCTTAAATTGTCTTGGAAAGCTACATCTTTTTAAAACCTACTCTGATTCTCCTACTTCGAGATGGCTCTTGCTGCACATAGTATAAAATCTAAACATCCCAGCCAGCAGTGTTAAGTCCTTTCAAAATATTCTAAATAGAGACTATTTCAACTGCTGTTTCTTGCTACTTCCCAAAGGTAACTTTATTTTATCCAAGCAGGGCAAGATGAAATCCCTTAAAAACATCCCTTTTCCAGTTCTCTCTATTCTTGACCTCAACCGCATTCCCCCACGTTTCCAAGCCACTGTCCCCAGTTCATACCTAAGCAGGTGTATCTCACTTCCCTTTGCTCTCTGCAGGTTTCCTTCAACTCAACCTATAGGAACTTCTCCATGTCAGCATCAGTGTATCAGTGTGGAGTACTGGCCTGCTGTCATGACCTGAACAGTGTCCAGGATGTGACTTCCTCCAGCCAACTCTGCAGGGTCCTCTCTCACAACCATGACGGTGATGACAGCAGTCATCATTATCATAAGAATGAGTGTGTCTGCTAGAACACAGTTCATACAGAACCATGAGTCTTATGTAATCCTCACCACAGCCTCACGAGGCTGCTGTATTCCCAGATTGGAGGGATGGTGACACTCAATCTGAGAAAGGTTAAATAATGTGTCAGAACTGTTATTTCGAAGGGGTGAGATTCAATTTCAGGTCTTTCTGATTCCAAAGGTCATGATCTTCCTTCTGTGCAAAGATCTGTGTTAAATAATGAGAGACCTTCCAAAGGAAAAGCTACATGATGCCTGGACTCAAGTGGTTAACAATCTAATTGAGACAGAGATAACACATTTGTCTGGCAGGAAACCAAATCAGGCAGGAGGTTTTCCCCATGGAGGACTGGCCTTGTGTTGTCTCAAATGCAGGAAAAACCAGGACTTTTGCTTTGAAAATGGGGGATAAAGCAGCATAGTGGGTGTTACATCTGGTTGCCCTATCACACACAAGTTAGTTTATAAAACAGAATACATACTGCCTAATGTGCCTACCTGAGATTGTGGGATCAAACGACACTAAGCATGTAAACCACGAAGGTGTTTATATTTAAACACATTCTATGGAAACACATAAACATACATTAAATAGTCTATATACTGCCCTATATCTTAGAGAAGGCCAAAAAATAAAAACATACATATAAACACTAAAATAAATAAGTGTCATGGTGAGTTCTGGTATGGCAAATGCCCCATCACTGCTCCAATTGTCCTCTTCTGCAACGTCTTCACCCCTGTCCTTTCTTCTGCCCCGTCTCTATTTCTTCCCCCACCTCCATATGGCCATCTGTGTTTTGGTGCAGCTTTGTCCCATACATATCCTCTGCATGAGTCCCCCTTCAGCCTTCTGAGCACTGATGAAGCACTAATCACTTTGCTTTGTCCAAGGCCACCATGCACTGTGAACACAAGCCATTCCACCAGCTTTTGGGGTCACCTCAGTCATGTGTGTCCCAGTTCCTTTACTCAACTGTCCACTTCTCTATCAGAGATTGACTCCATGTTGGTAGCACTTTACACATCAAATCCCACCCGCTCTACTCTCAATAGGAATCTTCAGCTTCCGCTTGCTGGAACTGTTCAACACAATGCCCAATGAGTTCCTTCAGTTTCTCCCTTTCTTCCTCAATTTTGATCTTCCACCAAGACCTTGCGCCACCTCCCCCCATAAGGAGGAAATGTACCTTTTGCTGACAACACCACAGCCTCTGGCAAAACTCCCACCACTTATTTATTGTATATTATTCTCCTACATTTTCCAGTTCAGACCCATGGTCACCCTGTTCTTTGGTTTTGTCACATTGGCGTCATTTTATCCTAAGAAGTAAAAATGAAATGTAGTTTCCAAATGGCAATACCACTACCTCAAAATACCATCTCAGGTTTTATCTCTGTTTATTGTAAAATCTGTGCAAGCATTTACTAAATCTCTTTAAGCAACTTTTCTGCCCTACCACCTCATTGGCCAGGTCCTTAGAGATAGGGTTGTGTTACACAAGTCTTTTCAAGTGAACAGCACTGCGTGCCCCTGTTACTGAGGAAGAATGGTAACCTGGGCATTAGGAAACCACAAGAAGTTCCTATCACACCATTTAACCACCGACAGTCACTCCATTATTGGAGGTCCAAGTGGAGAAGTGCAGTTGGAAATTACATGTACTGGCCTCAAGTTCAGGAAAGAGGACTGGGCTAGAGGGTAAATGTGAGACTCACCACAGAGCTGATGTTTAGACCTTTCAGGCTTGATGAGATTTCCTAGACAGGAATGTAGGAAGAGGCAAGGGAAAAACCTCAGACCCAAACCCCATCCTTTTAGACATTTGGATGCAGAAAAACATGAGGAGAAATGAAAACACGGAAGTCTGGAGAGATTTGCCCAGGGACCAATAAGGAAAATCAGGGTTGTGTGGTGCTCTGGAAGTCAGGTGGAGAAAGTGCCTTAGAGAAGAGCAAACACTGAATGGTGTCAAACGCAGCTAATAGAACAAATAAGATAAATTCAGGAGCTGATCACTAGATTTAGCAAGAACAAGGATATTGATGACTTCAAGAACTATTTCCTTATTGTGATGAAGGCAAGAATCTGATGTCATTAATTCCAGCCCAAATGGGATGAGAGAAATTAAACACAGAGGATACATGCAACATCTGAGATTTTTGTTGCAAAGAGTGAAAAAATAAATGGACTGGTAGCTGGAAGGGATGTGGAGATGACCACATGGATAACATTGTTTTAGATGAGAGAAGTTACAGCATGTTGACACATAGCTGGGGTAATAGAGGAGAGAATGAGAAATTAATGACTTTATAAATATGTAATGATATCCATGAATGAACCAAAGAAAGGGGATCTCATTCCAATGGAAACTATTCTAGGTAGGAACATGAAGAAGTCCCTTATGAGAACAGGAGTTAAGGCAACTGTGCACTTTCATTGAGGTGTGTTGTAAAGATCAGGAGCTCTCCTGTGATTGCTTTCATTTTTCTCAAGCATGTAGAAGGCAAGCCCATCAGCTAAGAATGGGGATAATGGAGGAAGGACTGGAGTTTGTTGTGAAAGAGGAATGAACTGCTCATCCTGGAAAGGCAAAAATCAGGAACCTGCAAGTGTTTCTGGGCAGCATTGAGATCCCAGTTGAAGATAATGGTCATGAATTTAAAGAAAGATAAATCAGCATAGTTATGGGTTTCTCTACATCCAAGTTCACTTCCTGAGCACAAGAAAAGGGTAGGTAGAGACTTGGATTTTACAAGGGTTTTCTTGAGTCACTCAGATGACAAGAGAAATGAGTGGGGGTGGGGCAGGGGTGTGATGTTGACCACTGACTCTAATCTGGAGAAGAGAGGAAGTGAGACCATGAGGGAGATGAAGGACAGACATAGCTTGGGAAGAGCTGGCTTTTTTTTCTGTTTTGTCAAAGATTGGTAGTTACCAGGAGCTTGGGTGGGAGTGCGTTATGGGCAAAAAGTGGGAAACTTTGGGCCGGTGCTGTGACACAGTGGGTTAACACCCTGGCCTGAAGCACTGGCATCCCATATAGGCACTGATTCTAGTCCCGGCTGCTCCTTTTCCGATCCAGCTCTCTGCTATAGCCTGGGATAGCAGTAGAAGATGGCCTAACTCCTTGGGCCCCTGCACCCACGTGGGAGACCTAGAAGAAGCTCATGGCTCCTGGCTTTGGATCGGCACAGCTCTGGCCATTGCGGCCATCTCTGAACCAGCAGTTGGAAGACCTCTCTCTGTCTCTACCTCTCTCTTTAACTCTGTCTTTCAAATAAAAATAAATAAATAAATAAATAATTTTAAAAAGATACAATTATTAAAAAAAAAACTAGGATACTTGAGAGTTACGATTAAGGAGCATTCCACATCTAAAACATGACCTAGACACTGAGAGTCTGAGACAAGAGGGAGGACAAGACAACTAGAGAAGAGGAGGCCAAATTACTAAAAGGCAGGGATTGGAAAGGGTTGACTCCATAGTTTGTGCAGTCAACAAAGAATTATGACAAAAGTAGTGCTGGGAACAGCTGGGATTTCCATCTTGTCACACCCGCATACTTCAGGGTTCCTAGTTCTCTTGCCCTTGGACTTCAAGACTTAACACCAAGGATCCTCCAAACGTATCCTAGTTCTCAGGCCTCTCACTCAGCCTGAATCATTCCAGCAGACTTCCTGGTTCTCTAGGTTGCAGACAGGAGAGAATGGGACTTCCTAGACTCCATCATGAAGTTAGCCATTTCCTATAATAAAACTTCTCTGTGTCTGCTAAATATCTATCTATCTATCTATCTATCTATCTATCTATCTATCTATCATCTTTTATTCATCTCCCTACCTACTAACCATTGCTTCTGTTTCTCTGGCGAATCCTAATATAGTAGTTTAATTAGATTCTTTCTCTATTCTTTATTTATACTTATATTTAGACAGTGTTGAAAAAATGCAACCATACTGATTTGTTTCACTTTACATTTATGACCACCAACTTCAAATTACTCATTAACATACAGAGCAATGCTACTATGTTTTTCTAAATTGATGATGATCAAGTTTTATTCTGTTTCAAAATCATGTGGAATGGTTTATAAAATATAGACTGTTGGACACCACCACCAGATGTTCTTTTTGTTTCTAATAATAATTGATATTATTATTATTGTTTAAAGATTTTAGTTATTTATTTTCAAGGCAGAATTACAGAGAAAAAGAGGGAGAGGAGAGACAGAAAGAGAGATCTTCCATCCATGGTTCACTCCTCAAACGGCACCATGGCTGGGACTGGACCATGCAAAAGCCAGGAGCCTGGAATTCCATCCAGGTCTTCCACATGGATGCAGAGGCCCAAGTACTCAGGCTGTCTTACATCATTTTCTCAGGACATTAACAGGGAGCTGGATTGGAAGAAGAGGAGTCAGGACTAGAACCAGAGTTTTTATGGGATGATGAAACTGCAGGCAGTGGCTTAACCCTCTGTGCTCCAACACTGACCTCTCATCAGAGGTTCTGATTCAGTAGATCTGGAGTGGGTCCAAGAACACACATATCTAACAGATTCACAGATGATGCTGGTGAGACTAGCTCAGAGCCTGCACCTTGAGAACCACCAACCCAGGCCTTTCTCTATCTTACTCTCCTCAGCACCTGCTCTGAAGCCTCCAACACAGGTCCCCATTCTTGTTCTAAGTAGGTGATCTAGTTCCTACTTCGTAATTACTAACTAAAAGCAACATAACTCCTGGAAGAGAATGTCCGTTTCTCTGCCACCATATCTGCCAGCCTCTAGTCAACACCTGTATCCTAGTATCCCTTCATGGTGCTGCAGGTGGAGCACCGTGCAGCCACGCACACAAACCAGCGCCTTCTTTGTACGTTCCTGCCTCTTCTTGAAATACAAACTCACTGTACAGTGGTTCTCCCCTCTATGTCTCTGGCATCATCTATCTTCCCTCTGCCTATTCCCATCAAAACAGCAACACAGTATAATTTCTAAATCTATCTAAATACTGTCCCCCATTGATAGATAGATAGAGAGATCCATTTATATCGCCTTTCCAACTCATGTTTCTCTTCAACCACTATTCCATTCTCCATTGCTCTTCCTACTAAAACTCCACAAAATAACTTTCTATCCTTGATATCTTCAACTTGTCTACTATTCTCTCTTGTACTCTTTTTCATTAACTATTCAACCTCTTGGATTCACTGAAACTGGACATGCGTGGTTATCAATGACATCTTTACTGCTAAGCCCAAGTGGCAGCACACAGCAAGGTATTGGCAAGCCTTCTCACTGCTTCCGAAGGAACAAAACTCTCACTTCCTGGGTATCCGTATTCTGGCTTTTATTTTGCTTACTCATTTCTCTTTTTGTTAGTGACTCCTCTTCCTTAGTTCCAAATCTTTGGATCCCCTAAATCTTAGTTGTCACATCTCATCCCTCCTCTACCTATAACCCCTCTAACAGGCTGTATTCTGAGGTCATGACTTTGAATATCCCATGTTCACTGCTCACTTCTTGTCCTTAGTCTGCTTCTCCTGTCTGAACTCCAACTATCCATTGGATGCTTGCCCTTGGAATTCAGCTAGGCACTCTGCACTAAGCTTCTGTTCCCCTGCATGCTTTATGTCTACAAGTGATGTTATGGGGCTAATTTTGTTGCCCACATTCAGACATTGAAGTGTTTACCTGCAATTGCTCAGAATATGAATCATTTGGAATTAGGGGAATTGCAGATGCCGGAAGTTACGTTAAAATGAGAAGATGTAGAATGAGTACAATAGGCTTATAATCCAATGTTACCCTTGTCCTTATAAAAAGGGAAAAACTTGCCACAAGAGGCCTGCACATGGCGAGAATTCTATTCCACGAAGGCGGAGATCCAGGTGATGCCACTCTGAGCCAAGATAGGCCTGCAATTCTCAGTGAGCAACCAGAAGCCAGAGAAGCACGGTGGAGACCCTCACGCGGAGTCATCCTTCTAGAATAATGGAGCAACCTCTTGCCAGTCTACCTGCTGCTTCCCTGTTCCTCTGAGTGATTCTTGTTTTTCTTTCAATTTCTGTTTTGTTTCTTTTTATTTAAAGAAAAAGACACACAGAGAGAGAAACAGAGTTTCCATCTGTTCCTTCACTCCCCAAATGTCTGCAACAGCCAGAGCTGGACCAGGCTGAAGCTGGGAGTCCAGAGCGAAATACAGGTCTGGAACTCAATCCAGGAGCAGAATCCAATCCACATCTCCCACTTGGGTGGCAAGGATCCAAGACCTTTAGCCATTATCTGCTCTGTCTCAGGGTGTGCATTAGCAGGAAGCTGGAACAGAAGTGGAATAGCCAGGATTTAAATCAGGCACTCTGATATGGGATACAGATGTCCCAAGAGACAGCTTAACTTCTGCACCAAATGCCCGCCTTGCAGCTGTGTCTTTAGTGCCATTTGAATTTGTTACATCACAGCACCACTCTTCTCAAATCTTTCAGGGGACTCCCAGTCCCCTTCAGCATCAAGTTCAAAGCCTTTACAATGGCCAGCATGGGGCCTCCCTCCAGCCCATCTCTCAGCTTCCTCTCCTAGCACCTCCCTCGCAGCCACATGAGTCTCCTCCCTGCTCCTCCATGACTATTCCAAAGGTGTTTGTATACAGGCCTTGGCACACGCTGTGCCCTGTACCTGCCACTCTCTTTCTCCAGTGATCTGGGTCACCAGCTTCTCGCAAAGCTTCTGTACCACGCTTCCTGCTAGCATTTGCTCGATGCACTTTCTACAGGAGTGGGTCCTGCAGCTCCAGGTGCCCTGCCCTCTCCATGCTTTGCCTGCATGTTTTCATTCCCCTCCTTGCCTGTGTCACTGCTTGATATGTGATAGCCTGACTGTTCTTGGGGGCTCTGCCTGCCTTTCCCACAGAAGCTGGGCTGCTGGCCCCTGCTTGGCTCCCTCCTGCTTTCCTGTACACTGCTCAGCATGAAGTAGTGCACAGGACACGCTTTTGAATGAGTGAATGAACAACTAGGGACTTCTAGAGCCCCCTTTCCTCTGCCTGCTCCAGGGTTTGCATGCAGACAACCGTCACCTCCAGCCAGGACCTAACCCAGGAATAGACTCGTTGCTTCAATCCACCGCCACCCTAAGCACACCTTGGTGCATTCCCAGCCGTCTCTGATGAGTCAAGTGGTGAATCATCTTGAACTCGATCTCCATGACTGTTTCCAGCCTCCTGCACAACCCCTCAAAGAACTTGTGACAAGCCACCGACCTCAGAGAAACTTCATGAGTCCAGCTGAAAGATACCTTCTGTCCTGCAGGGGCAGCCTTCGTGAACATGATCTGCAGTAGATCATTAACCATTCCACAATATTCTGTATGCTAAATGCCAGCCGAGTTTTCAAAGCAGTCCTCTTAATTCCTTTCTCATGTCTGAGGCCAAATTGAGAGACTTGGGATTTTGCAATGATCCAATCATATTTATACTTATTAACTGTACTTCTGAAGGGAAGAACACTGATTCTGGAAGTTCTAGAATATCTCTTAAAGGAACGACATCACCTTAGCAGAGTTCCCCTTGGGATTTTTTTTAAGCTTATGTGCTGTGATTTTCCTTTCCTCTTTATTTTCATTTGCCCAACATTTGATGAAGTTCAAAGACGTGATTCCATCCAGATGTCGACTTTTTGCTTTAAGTTTTGTGGCATTGTTTGTGCTGAAAACAAACCCTGTCTTTTGCAGTTGTTATGTTTTTGGTGTTACGTACATATGGAGACAGGTTCTGACTTACCATTCTGGGAAAGGAGAGAATGACCAGGGGACTTGGTGAAGCAGGGGCTGGAGCGTCTCACACGGAGGCTGCTGGAGCCTTCCTCCCAGTGTGAGGGAGAAGGATGGCTGCACAGGGAGCCCAGCCTGCCACTCCCAGCAGCTGCGGGTCTCAGCTCAGCACAGGGAGGCTGCAGACCTGCTGGGTGCCAAGGTGGCCAGCAGGCACATCCACCACCCAACCAGAAGCTCGCGACCTCCTGGCTGGTGCCTTACATCACTGCTTCTCACTGCCAGGAAAGAGCAAAGTCCACAGTCGGCGATTTCAAGGCAGCGGGGCTTCCCTAGGACTCTAGTCTCCTAGAGATTCATTAATTTGCATTTTTTTATAAAAGTGAATGATTTCAGAGACAAGCTCTAGTTATTTTCACTTAAAACAGCATAAACAATCAGCTGAAATTTCAGAATTCAAAGAAAAAAAGGCTGCAAAGTACATTAATACTTATTGTGCTTCTTTTTGTGTGATTGGTATACGATTCAAGGTCGTTCATATTGGTGGACAACATGTCTGCACTGATACCTGCGAGACAACAGGGGCAGGAACTGTAGAGGATGTAGGTCTGAGATGCCCACTTAACTTATTTACACCCTCCAAATAAGATTCCCATTAAATCCAATAGATCAAATGCATCCTAATTAATCAAACATCCATGGCACATCATCAAAATCAGTGCTTAACACTAAAATACATGACTATTTTTTTTACCTTATTTTTGGTAAGGTAGTTGCTAATACCCAAGTCTAATTCCCTCAAAATAGCTATTTTGGGTCTCCTTAAAATGCCAAATAGTAAACTCTAATGTAAAGTTTACATAAAGCTTTGATGTATAGGAATGAGCTTTGCAAGATGATATGTAGTATTCAGAGGGTAAATTGCAGTGGTTATGATTTCTTGAATCTGGAGTGCACTCTATTCCAGCTGAATGAAAATAATCATTAATAGAATCCAAGAATTAATAAAACATGGAACCACTGAATTTTCCCTCAAATGTTAACAACAGTCATTTTTATATTACATTTATTTCCAGCTGGTTAAGAGAATTTCTTAGTTTCTGGAGAAGAACCACCAATGCCACGGTTTACTTGCTGTGGTTGGTAGAAGCTAAAGCATTAACTGATTCACATTACTGAGGTCTCAGCAAATTAGAATCAAGAGCTGATACACTGATCATCACAGAGTCTAACTTTTGCAAAACAGCAAGATTCCCTAATCTTTGCAGGGATGTGAGTTTTTATAACAGAGGAGATGAAGAAAGACAGGAGCAGGCAGGGGAGAGACGGGATGATTGTTTTTTTCCTGTTAAAGCTAAATGTAAGATACATAACCAAGTAAGGACTTAGGTTTTTGAACAGATGAATTTATTGGAATGTGTTTAGAATGGAATACAAATCAACTTAATGCTCTCTGTGATGGGGAATACAGACAATTTCTTGCTAAAAATTATAAGTGTGCTTTCCATGTTAATTTTAAAAAGTGCAGATTTTAGACGTCCCTCAATATTTCCCCCAAAACTGAAGACTGGGGAAATCCTTCAGTGTCTTGTTATGGCCTCTGGTAGTTGTGACCCAGGATTCAAAATTTTCTTGTAGAAGGCAGACAAGATTAACCATATTTTTAAAAATCTTGCTCCTAATTTTTTAATTAGTATAAATTTATTGTTGGATCTAGTCAGAAATACAGATAATAACCGTTTCTTTTTTAATATTTATTCATTTACTTGGAAGAGTTATACAGAGAGAGAAGGAGAGGAAGAGAGATAGAGGTGTCTTCCATCTGCTGGTTCACTCCCCAGTTGGCTGCAATGGCTGGAGCTGGGCTGATCCAAAGTCAGGAGCCAGGGGCTTCTTCAGGTTTCCCATGTGGGTTCAGGGGCCCAAGGACTTGGGCCATCTTCTATTGCTTTCCCAGGCCATAGAAGAGAGCTGGATTGTAAGTGGAGCAGCTGGGACTCCAACCAGTGCCCATATGGGATGCTGGCATGGCTGTCAGTGGCTTTACCCACTATGCCACAGCTCTGACCCCTTAAATGTTTATTTTTAAAAACAGATATCTGCACTCCCATGTTTAGTGCAGTGCTATTCACAATAGCCAAGAAATGGAAACAACCTGTCTTCCACTAATAAATAGGTAAAGAAAATGTGCCGTACACGTACACAATGGAATACTACTGAGCCATGAAGAAAGATGAGGGGCCAGTGCTGTGGCTCAGCAGGTTAAGCTGCAGCCTGTGATGCCAACATCCCATTTGAGCAACAGTTATTTTCCTGGTTATTCCACTTCTCATCCAGCTCCTTGCTAATTGCCTCAGAAAAGCAGCAAAAGACAGCCAAGTGCTTGCCCCCTTGCCATCCACGTGGGAGACCAGGAAGAAGCTCCTGGTTCCTGGCTTCAGCCTGGCCCAACCTTGGTCATTGCTGCCATTTGGGGAGTGAACCAGCAGGTGGAAGATCTCTCTGTTTCCCCTTCACTCTGTAATTCTGCCTTTCAAATAAATGACTAAATCTATTTTAAAAAGGAAAAAAAAAAGATGAGATTTTTGTCATTTGCAACACCATGAGTGAAACTGGACATCATTATTTTAAGTGAATTAAGCCAAGTACAAAAACTCAAGTGTCTGGACTGGTGCTGTGGGCAGTGGGTTAACACCACGGCCTGAAGCTCTCGTATCCCATATGGGCTCTGGTTCGAGACCCAGCTGCTCCACTTCAGAGCCAGCTCTCTGCTATGGCCTGGGAAAGCAGTAGAAGATAGCCCAAGTCCTTGGGGCCCTGCACCTGCCTAGGAGAACCTGGAAGAAGCTCCTGGCTCCTGGCTTCAGATCGGCGCAGCTCCGGCCATTGCAGCCACCTGGGGATTGAACCAGCAGATGGAAGACCTCTCTCTCTCTCTCTCTCCCTCTCTCTCTCTCTCTCTCTCCCTCTCTCTGCCTCTCCTCTCTCTGTGTAACTCTGACTTTCAAATAAAAAAAAATAAAATCTTAAAAAAAAACACTTAATAAGTGTCATATGTTCCCCCTCATATTTGGAGTCTAAAAGAGGCAATTTCATCAAAGTTAAATGTATGATGGTGGAGGCAGTGCTGTGGTGTAGAGGGTTAGGCCTCTGCCTTCAGTGCTGGTATCCCATATGTGCGCTGGTTTGAGTCGAGCTGTTTACTTCCAGTCTGGATCCCTGCTCATGTGACTGGGAACATGGTGGAAGGTTGCCCAATCCTTGGGCCCCTGCATCCAGGTGGAAGAACCAGAAGAAGCTCCTGGCTCCTGGCTTTGGATCAGCCCAGCTCTGGTCATTGTGGCCATCTGGAGAGTGAACTAGCAGATGGAAGACCTCTCTCTCTTCTTCTCTCCTTGTACCTCTATGTTTCAAATAAATAAATATTTAAAAAGAAAGTATGATGGTGGTTACAAGAGGTTGAGGAGGGAGGAGCATTAGAGGGATGGCAAAGTGATGATTAACAGGTTCTGGGTTATAGCCAGTTTGGAGTGAGAAGTTCTGGGGGCCCCACTGCAGAGCAGGGTGGCTGTAGGCAGTGTACCGCATGCTTCTCTATCCGTGAACAAACAAATTAGAAGATACGGATTTTAAGTGCTTTCACTATAAAGAAATGTTAAATCTTTGAAGAAATAAATATATTATCCTGATTGGACATCACACAATACCCCACAAATGTGTATAATTTTATATGTCTGTTAAAGATTTCAAAAATTAAAAAAGCTTTTAAAAAAAGTACTCAGAAAATGCAGAAAAGTTTAAATAATAAAATTTTCCAAACGTATTCTATTAACTAGAATTATTAACTATTAACTAGTAATTGACTATTACTAATCTATTAACTATTTAATTATTCTATTAAATGTATTCAAGTTAACTAAAGTTACTAATTGAGTACTTAAGTACTTAAGTAAATGACATTGTTGGTCTTCTTCCTAGTAAATCAGTGTTTCATAATCTTAATTTTCTGAGTCCTAATTATTTTGTGAGTTTTCTTGAACCATATGTTCTTCATTTTTGTTTCTGATTGCTATTGGTTTGAACCATTTACTATGCAGCCTTGTGTTTTGGGTTTTGCTTCTTGCCCCATTTAACCTGAGGAGATAATATGTTTTTATTTGTATTAGTGATAAACCAATATTAAGCCAGGAATATTTATTTCTTTCCAAATAAGAGAATTATACTACGATATATGTCACTTCACATCTCAGGTCTGATAATTCAGTTCTTGCGTCCTTGCCCTCATCAGCTACAGGTAAAGAACCTGGAAGAGCTGCATCTTCTATGGGTTTGATTCTGTGTGTCACAGAGAAGATGAAAGTTGAGAGTCAACGTCCCCCCTTGGAAATGGCCTAGATTGGAGGCTGACAGACTCCATGTGCTTAAGGAGCATCTGAAAGCAACAACAGGTACTGGCTGCCCAAACAGGCCGAACTGCACATCCTTAAAGGACTGAGCCACAGCACAGCCAGACGCCATGCCCTGGGAGTCAGGTGGGGCCGGCAGGAGGCCCTCCCCTCCCAGGCTCACCAGGATATGGATTGGGCAAAAGGGCGGGCTGATTTAATGATGCTGTTTATGTTTTGTTCCCACTCCCTTAAGCACATAGAGCTACATCTGATTAATGAACCCCAAAGGTGACATTCACCCTACTAGGGTTTTCTTCATGAAAGAGAAAACCTGTATGCTTAAAAACCACAATCTCTCCTTATTTATATTTGATTTTATTTAATTTCAATTTTATTACCAGATCTGATATTATAGCTTCCCCACTGTGGGTTATTAATTCCCATTATGTCTTCATATAGACATTCCAGAGAAGAAGGTACACAGAACATATACCACCTGACACTGCATATCTGGAAATCTGTTTTGATTGACATTATATGCAAATAACAACTTGATTACTTTCATTCTCAGTTCATGTTGCACAAACTCTTCAGTTAATGTCCATGTTTATGAAAACTCCCTTTATATCTCAGGATGTTGTCATCAAATATTTTATTTCACAAGATGCATATTTTTCAATTTTCATGAAGTTACAATGGACTTGCTAAAATATTTATTATCTGATATGTCTTCTAAAACATTCCATGAATTTATGCTGCTTGCTATGCTTATTTTCCTATTTGTGTTCTTCAGCCATTTGTTCATCTTTTGAAGTTCAGTCTGCCCCTAACTGGACTGCTGTGGTTTGGATGTGGTTTGTCACTCAAAGTTTCATGCACTGAGGCTTGGCCCCCAGTGTTCTGGTGTTGATAGGTGATGGCCCTTTAAAAGGTGGAGCCTAGCTGGAAGTGTTTAGACCATCAGGAGCAATGGCCTTGAAAGTGGTCAATGCCCATCTCCAGGAAGTGGATTGAAAGTTACAAAGTAAGCTTGGCTCTCTTGCCTGCTCTTTAATCATGTGATCTCTTGCATGGGCTCCCTCCATGTGATGTCATCCATTACTGTGATGTCATCCACTGTGACCCCCCCACACACACCTCCAGAAGCAGGCTGGATGTTACAAAGTGAGCTCAGCTGTTGCTGGCCTTCTAGGCATGTTCTCTCTCATGTGGGCTCCTGCCATGGGATGTCTATCACGAGGCCTTCACCACAACCCAGTGCCAGCACCTTGCTCCTGGGCCTCCAGAACTGGGGGTTCCACACCCCTCTTTTCCTTAGGAAGTCCCACTTCAGTATGTTGTTACAGCAACACACATTGGACTTGGTCACCACCCCAAAATGCTGTGGGTCAAGTTGGGTCTCTCCCACCCGTGCCCACTCACCTAACACAATTTGATGATTCCTTTAGCAGGAGCTCAGGTCCCTGAGTGACAGTGTTCATGTGAATCTAAGATTTATTTGTTTGTTTAAAAGTCAGAGTTACACAGAGAGAGAAGGAGAGACAGAGAGAGAGAGAGGTCTTTCATCTGCTGGTTCACTCCCCAGTTGGCCGCAATGACCAGAGTTGTGCCAAACTGAAGCCAGGAGCCAGGAGGTTCTTCTGGGTCTCCCACACAGGTGCAGGGGCCCAAAGAATTGGACCATCTTGTACTGCTTTCCTAGGCCATAGCAGAGAGCTGGATTGGTAGCGGAAGAGCCGGGACTTGAATCGGCACCCATATGGGATGCTAGCACTGCAGGCAGTGGCTTTACCCACTATACCACAGTGCTGGCCCCTCTGAGGGCTCTTTATATGATGTGACAATATGTGTTTTCTGTTGCTTCAATGACTCTTGCTTTTTAATTTTGGAAAAAAAGGTTTTGGAAAATTCTCCTGCTTTTCCCACCACACAAGGTTGCCTTCAGCCTTCACCTCAATCCCCCAGTTCAGTGTGCTCCCCAAATGTCAAAATACGTTCACTGCACCTTCAGCAAACAGGTGGTCTACCGTACTTCAGTTTGGCCCTCCACCTCTGATACTGGTGCTCTGAGGGCTGCTAGTGACCCAAGTGGAAAAAGCAACTCCAGTGGAAAAGTCCAGGCTCATTCCTGGTTCACTGTGTTCCCAAACATCACCCCGAAAGTGAGTACTTAAAAAAGTTCTTTATTTATTTACAGTTTGATCATATCATTGTCTTCAGGAGTGGATTTGTGCCTGAATTTCCTGAGTCACCTTCACCACATTACTTTGTGCGTTAGGAGTTCAGAACATGGCTCTAGTTTTGCACTGGGGATCTTTTTGCCATTTTTACTTTATGTATTTACATAGTCACATTTGACAAAGGCTGTGTCAAAAATTCATACTGAAAATACCAGTGTTCAGAGAATTCTGTTGATTCTTCATAACAGACTGTTCAGGGGATAGTGTTGTGATGTAACAGATTGAGCTGCAATCTGCACAGCCAGTATCCCAGATGGGCACCAGTTTGAATCCTGGCTGCTCCATTCCCAATCCAGCTCCCTGCTAATGCACCCAGGAAAGCAGCACAAGATGACCAAAGTCCTTGGGCTCCTACACCCACGTGGGAGAGCTGGATGAAGCTCCTGGCTCCTGGCTTCAGCCTGGCCCAACCTGGGCTGTTATGGCCATCTAGGAAGTGAACTAAAGATGGAAGAATCTCTCTTTCTCTCTCTCTCTCTCTCTCTCACTCTCGCTCTAACTCAGTTTTTCAAATAAATAATGTAAACTTTAAAAGAAAAAACAGACCGTTCAATAGTCTCAGTTTCTTGGGGGGAGGGGGCTCCTTGTTCTGAATCCATTTGGCCCTTGTGAAATTTCACACATCTTTACCCTCTGAACTCAGGGAGTGCAAATATCTTTCTTTCTGCTCTGTCTGCCTCATCCCCTGTGTCTCTACTTTCATGTTTCTCCAGGCTGGAGTCAGGCACAACTCTTCTGCTCCCAGATTCCAGACACACAGGTTCTCCTGGGAATTTCACTCTTGGCTCTGAGTGGTCCGTGAGTTTCTACAGCTCAGCCACCATCAAGGCAGGGAGTGGCAAGGGATGTAGGGATCTGCAGACACAGCAGGAGATCAAGTTCACTCTTCTGGCTGGCAACCCAATCTCAATGCATGGATGTCTCTGAGCTCCTCCTTTCTCTTCCAGATAGGAGAACAAATGTAAAAATGTGCTGCCTACTCATACACATTCCTTTAGTAAAAGTTCACCTCTGCCTGATGCAATTTCTTCTATTTTTTAAAAGATTTACGTATTTGAAAGGCAGGGTTAGAGAGAGAGAGAGGGAGAGAGAGAGGGAGAGGGAGAAGGGAGAGGGAGAGGGAGAGGGAGAGAGAGAATCTTCTATCTGCTGGTTCACTCCCCAAATAGTCACAATGGCTGGGACTGGGCCTGGTGAAGCCAGGAACCAGGTGCTTCCTCCGAGTCTCCCACATGGGCAGCAGGGGCCCAAGCACTTAAGCCATCTTCCACTGCTTTCCCAGGCCATTAGCAGGGAGCTGGATTGGACACAGAGCAGCCAGAACTTGAACGGGCGCTCTGGAACGCCAGCGTCTCAGCCTGCGACTCTGCTTGCTGTGCTGCAATGCCGGTCCCCTGGTGCATTTTCTTGAATGAATTTCATTGTGTGTCTTTGGGGTTTACAACATGGCATTGAGGACATACAGTTAGTAAGATGGGTAATAGAGTGAAGTAGAAGTAACCACTTCATGGTTACTTTTTCTGTGACAAGGGTAGTTCAAATCACTTATCTAACAAAAATCCCTAACACAGTGCAATTTAAAACTAGTTCTTGTGTTATACATGTGATTTTGTATCCTGTAACTTATATCACCTCATGTTTCCTATCCCCTGTCCATGGTAAACAGGCTCCTTCTACATATCTGTGTATTTGAGTTCTTTTGTAATATATTTCACATGGAAGTGAGATCAGGCAGTATTTTTCTTTCCATGTCTGGCTTATTTCACTTAGCATGCTGCCCTCCAACTCTGTCCATATTGTGGCAAATGGTGGGATCTTCTCCTTTTTCAAGGCTGAGTAATATTCCATTGTGTGTGTGTATAGCACATTTCCTTTTTTATATTTTATTTAAATTATACAAGGTCTGTGTGTTTCATATATACAGATTTAAGAACATTGTGAAACGTCACATCCTACCCTCCCTGTCACCCATGCTCTAACCCTTCTTCTTCCTCCCTCTTCTATTCCCACTCTTAATTTTTATAAAGATCTAGTTTTAGTTTACCTAATATTTGTAAAGTTGACCCTATAGTAAGTAAACAGTTCAATAAATACTGTGAAGAAAAAAACACTGTTCCTCAACAGAAGAGCCGAGAGTGGTAAGCAATCATTGAATCTCAAAATGTCCATTTCACACCAATACATTACATTTTAGGTACTCTACTGGTTACCCCAGATCAAGGAAAACATGTGATATCTGTCTTTTGGGGACTGGCTTATTTCAGGGTTCTGGTTGCATCCATTTTGTTGCATGAGATAGGATTTCATCTTGTTTTACAAATGAGTAGTACTCCATAGTGTATGAATACCATAATTTCTTTATCCAGTAATCAGTTGATGGACATCTGAGTTGATTCCATATCTTAGATATTGTGAATTGAGCTGGAATGAACATGGGGGTACAGATAACTCTTACCTATGCTGATTTCTTTTGGTTTGGGTAAATTCCCAGGAGTGAGATGTTGGCTATATTCAGATTTCTGAAGTATCTCCATATTGTCTTCCACAGTGGCTGGACCAGTTTAGAGTCCCACCAACAGTGGATTGAGTATCTTTCCCCCACATCCTCATCAGCATTTACTGCTCATTGATTTCTGTATGAAAGCCATTCTGAGGCGGGTGAGGCAGAACCTAATTGTGGTTTTGATTTGCGTTTCCCTGATGGCTAATGATTTTAAGCAGTTTTTCATGTATCTGTTGACCATTGAATTTCCTCTTTTGAAAAATGCCTGTTCAAGTCCTTTGCCCACTTCTTAACTGGATTGTCTGTTTTGTTGTGGTTGAATTTCTTGAGCTCTTTATAGATTCTGGATATTAATCCATTGTCAGCTGGATACTTTACAAATATTTTCTCCCATTCTGTTGGTTGACTCTTCACTTTGCTGAGTGCGTCTTTGGCAGTGCAGAGGCTTCTCAGCTTGATGTAACTCCACTTGTATATTTTGGTTTTGGTTGCATGTGCTTCTGGGGTCTTTTCCAAGAAGTCTTGCCTATGTCAATGTCTTTCAGAGTTCTTTGGTAATTTGATGGTATTGAGTCATAGATTTGGGTTCTTGATCCACTTTGAGTGGACTTTTGTGTAAGGTAAGGGTCATGTTTCATACTTCTGCATGCGGAGATCCAGTTTTCCCAACACCAGTTGTTGAAGAGACCGTCCTTTCTCTAGGGATTGGTTTTAGCTCCTTTATCAAAGTTAAGTTGGTTGTAGATGTGTGGATTGATTTCTGAAGTTTGTGTTCTGTTCCATTGGTCTACACATCTTTTTGTATTTATCCATTAATGAGCATTTCAGCTGCTCCCACATCTCAGCTGTTGTGTTAATGCTGCCATGCACATGGAAGCGCAGACGCTTTTACCAGGCAGCGGTTTCATTTCCTCTGGATGCATACCCAGGAGCGGGATTGATGGGTCCTAGCCTAGCTCCATTTTTAATTTCTTCAGGAACTTAGCGCTTCTTTTCTATAATGGCCACGCCAGTTTACATTCCTAACAACAAGATGCCCTTTCTCCACACTCTCACTAACATCTGTTCTGTTGTCTTTTTGATCACAGCCATTATTTTGCATGTAAATTCTCTTAAGTAGGCCAGCAGTGGGGTTATTGGGGCTGACTGCTTTAAACTGCTGTCAGACAGCTCTGTAGGGATGTCTGAGTCTTCTTGCATGAGTGCTATTTTCTGTCCTCCCCACCATAAGGCTCAGTGGGAATCCCAGGACAGCAGGAGAAGCCCTGTCTGATATCCTGGCACTCTTGCCACTCGGCTCTCCCTGATGCCGGGGGCCCTGTGCTGCCAGAGATTGAGTCTTACTTTCTCCAGATGCCAGATTCTTCCTGCTCGAAAGGATACCCTTACAGCTGGAGCATCGTCCCTGGAGGCACTTGTCATCCTGTCATGGCACAGACTTTGAGTCTAAGAGAGTGTGGGGTTTACAGGAGGGCTTGCATTGCCCAGCAGGGTTAGTATTGTCAGTGTTACTCACCTGAGCCACATTCCCCTGATCCCTAGTGTCAGTCTGCATTTTCTCCCACTGAAGGAAAGAGGAGCAGTCAACCATGCTCCCATCTTCCACCTTTGGTGGGCTGAAGGGTGTGTGCACGAGCCAGGGATACATGAGGAGACTTCAGGTCCTCTTCTCTAGTAGGAGGGCACAGGGTCTAGGAGAGAAGGCCCTTACTGCACTGAAGGGGAAGCCTGCCTGCTCATCTTAATGACATAGCATGTTGCCTACAGGGTACCATCTTGCATGCAGTCACTCCTCAGTATTTTAATTTCCATTTGAATATTTTTTCTGCACTTCAAATTTATTTTCTCCTATTTCTAGAAAGTGTCTTTCCCCTCATGCTTGAAGAACCAGAGAGCTCTCTATTCCATCTACATGGAAACTCTTTCCAAAACTAGCAACACCCCAGTGTTATTAAGCTCATTATACACTTTACTCGGGTGCTTCTGAAATAAAACTACCTAGTAAAACCCGCTATCTGTTCCAAAGTCCCAGGATTAGAATCCCTTATGGATCTGAGCTTGGAACAAAATCATCATTTATGTAACTCAAGAGCCAATTTGGAATCAGAACAGAATCCCAAAAGGTCCTGGAGATGCCAGTGCTTTGAGGCTTTTGATCCAAGACGCCAATCAATTACAAGGTCTGGAGATGTCCAGCCCCTGACCTGAGAATCCCTGTTGTGTGTGAGAGCCCAGTGCAGCCAGGCCTACAGTTCTAAGAGATCTGACCCATGCTTCATCAACTAGCTGGGCCACACTTCCTGCCGAGACCCTGTGTGGCAGTTGATCTTCAGGCTGACGTCTTTTCAACATGGGTCAGACGGAATCCACCTTCTGGGAGGAAGCACATCTTCTCAGCTCCTTATCAGCTGGCCATCTGGTCAACCAGAAGTGTCTCTCACACACATCTACCTTCCTAGGAATGCTCTTGGAATGCAGGAGCCTGGCAGACACACTTGCATTTCCACATCTGTGATGTCACGTGAAAAAACGTATTGAGAAGGGTGGTAGGAAGAAGGAGAAAGCAGTGCAGAGGAAGAGGATGAGGAAGCTGAGGGTATGGGGGTAGAAGAAGGATGAGGCGGAGAAGACAGAGAAGGAGAAATGGCAGCCTTTTCCTTGATATCTGAACATGGGAAGTATAATTTTTCACTATTTTTAAAGATTTGTTTATCTGAAAAGCAGCAATACAGAGAGAGATGGAGGGAGAAGTAAGAGAGGTCTTCCATCTACTGGTTCACTTCTCAAATGGTTTCAAAGGCCAAGACTGAGCCAGGCAAAACCAGGAGCCAGGAGTTTCTTCTGGGTTTCCCATGTGAGTGCAGGGGCCCAAGTACTTGGGGCATCTTCCACTGCTTTCCCAGGTACATTAGCAGGGAGATGGATTGGAAATGAAACAACTGGGACTTGAATTAGCTCTCATATGGGATGATAGCACCCCAGGTGGAGACTTAACCTTTTACACCACAGCAGTGGCCCCAGAAAGTATAATTTTTAGTAGGAAGACTTGTGTGCAGGTTAGTGTCCTGCTCCCATCTCGCAACATTGTTCATGCTGTGTGAGAATTAAAGTGCCATGTGATGCCTCATGAGAACATAAAGTCCTCTTTAAAGTATAGTATGGAAGCTACATCCAGAAGGCCATGATGAAAGGTAATTAAAATGTATGTTTATTTTAGGGGAAAAATGTAAAATTCATGCATAGTATTTTTTTCATAACATGCATTTTCCATGAATTTTTTGAATAACCCTCGCATGCACAGATCTCACAATGTTCATGCACCAACAGACACTTCCAATTTGCAGGCGCCTGAGGGTTAAGGAAACCCTCATCTATTCACCAGCTCTGTAAAGGAGAGCTTAGCCTCCTTCCCTAGACTCCTAGACTCAGGAGCAGCTTTATCAAAAGCTGCTCCAGAGTTGGGACTTACAGTTTGCTAATATCTGATCCCAGCTGTCTGGCTCCGTTTCATCACATTGCACTCTGTCCAACTGCTGGCAGATGGCAGGCAGTGCCAGGACCGTCTGGGTGCACAGCATTGCCCATTGGATCTGAGACACCAAATGACGCTGCGGCTTCCCAACAGCTGCCCCGGCCCTCCTGCCCCCACTGTGCCCATTGAACTTTGCTCAGTCTCGCATGGATTATATTTCATTTTTCACTCCCTTTACTTAAAACCGAGACGTGGACATAAAGGTTGCCCTCTTATAGAAACCCATTTTTAGACTCAAGTTCATGAAAAACTGATTCTGTCTGAGTCTGGATTACCCAATGCAGTGCGGTGCCTTGAAGCTGGAAAGCAACATTGGGCTCTTGCCACTGAGTAGGTGGTGGATTCTCAGCCAGCAGTTGAGGTGTCAGCTAACTGAGAATTTGGGAGGAGATAATAGCCTGTAGGATCATTGGTTGTTTTTTTCTGGAGCTAGTCCTGATAGCTATTCATTAAATATGTTTTTGAAATGTTTTGAGCAGAAAAGACCAGAATAGATGATGTTTGACTAAGTGGGGTTCATAGCCATTTCAAACTTGATTTTCTAATATAGCAGCCACTAGCCACATGTGACTATTTAAATTTAAACTTAAAATAAAATCAAACAAAAAATTCAGATGCTCAGTATTAACAGCTGCATTCCAAGTGGTCAACAGCCACATGTCCGACAGCTGCACTGGACTCTGTGGTCCAGATGATTTCTGTCACCCAGGAAGTTCTACCAGGCAGTGGCCACCTAGAGAACAGCAATATTTCAAGCTGTCCAATGTGACTAACTAGAACAAAAGATGTCACATAAATATGCAGTATGGATTTCAGCAAGCACATTTGCAACATAATAGAATTTGCGAAAGACGAGGTTCTTTTGTCTCAACCTAAATTTTAAAAAGTTGCAGTTAGAATAAAGAAGAATCTAATTTACTGTGAGGTGTGTATGTGGCAATGATTCAGTAGAATCTGATGAACTTTTGGGAGGAATTCAAAGAATAGACATAAAGTGAGGGCTAAAACAAAGCACCTAATATTTATTGCATGCCTGCTGTGTGTCAGACACCAGCCCAGTAGTGTGGCATAGTGAGTTAAAATATGGTCTCCGATCACAAACCAAGCACTGGGATAACTGCTTTAGCTTTCCAAGTGTCATCTCAGCCCATTCTCAGAACACTGTAAATAAGATAGGTACTAAGGCCCTCAATGCCCTCAAAAGGAAACAGGAGGCAGAATGTTAAGGGTGATACTCTTCCTGTCCCAACACAGCATCTCTGAAGCTCCATCAGGTACAGAAGTGCTATCTTTAAGTTTGAGTTCCCAGCACCCAGGTTGTAGTTACTGTCCAGTGCTATCACTCATTGAGTGCACGAATGAAATAGAATCATAATATGTTTAACCCACCAAGCAAAGCCAGAAACAAATTTCCACATGACTGGCATGCACTGTGAATGCCATAGCCACCAATAATTGAGATTCTATTATGTCCTACAAGAGTCAGAAAATCCAGAGTAATAAAGCCTTACTGTTCTCATCTCCCCCATCCCAATCATAGCCTGATAAACGTTAGTCGTTCTGAACCAGCTCTGTCTAATGTCTTCTGGTGGGGGGAGAAGGGGAGGGTCTCAGAAGATGAGGCTGCTGTTGGCATGAGGCCCGTGCTTGTTCAATGCCGTTACCCAGCCCAAACCACTTCCCATGCTTTGTGGGATTACAGCAAACCCATTACCATGCATCTCTCCACCCCACAACTGTATTCTGCCCTTGAAGACAGTGGGATCTCAAATCCTGACAAACATCCTCATTCAGACTCTCCTATGACAGAGGATATGCCATGGCGCTTGCTGAGGAGGGACTGAGATACCATGATGGCTCCATTGCCCTGCTGTGGGATTCCCTGAAAAGATCCCTGAAGTATAGCTGCAGGACCTGGGTGACAGCCGGATGAGCCGATGGCCCTGGGACCACAGGGCAGTCACTGGAACACCTTTGTGCCTGCCTCCGTACAAGGGCAGTGTGATTATTCACAGTGCTGCTGTGACGAGTTAATGGGATAAACCAAGCGAGTGCCCAAAACACACATTAGATGTGATCTTTGAGACCCTGGAAATCAGGCAGACCTTAAGGATTTAGGTCTATTGATTGACTTACTGTTATTTTTTGTTACCTACATTGATACTTTTATTGCTCCCCAAATAAACTAGAAACTGCTAAAGAAGCAGAGCTGTTTTATAATATGTCCTCCCAACACCTTCACACAGTGCCTATATCAGAGTGTATGAAATATAGATGTGTGTAATTATATACATGTATATGTAATATATATATAATACATATGTATGTAAATACATAATATAATAGCAGACATTTAGCTATTATTTTTATTTGCTTGTGGTTATTCCAAACCTACCAATCAAAATCTATCTCCCCACACCCCTCATGCATGATATTTGCTTTGCCCATAATCCCTTCAAACCCCAAAGTCTTTTTTTAAAATGCCAAATGTCTGCATCCCACCCCAATCACAATGGACCAGACTGCAGAGGGCCAGCAGGACCAGGGACCTGATGATGTTCCCAGTCTAAAAAGAAAAGAAAAAAAAAAAACACAAACAAGCAAAAACAATGGTCGAAGAGTCTGGGAGCCTTGGCATAAAGAAGAGAACAAGATTATCTGCTACTGGTTGGGTTTTGCAGCTGGAAGGTCACAGGGCTGGGGAGAAAAATGGCTTCCAGATGCGAGTCCACATTATGAGGAAGAAGAAAGCAAGTGCGATAGGGAAGAGCTTTGGTAAAAAGATGAAAACAGAGCAGATGTGCTAGAAGAAGTTCCAGTGCCTTAAAAGAGACTTCACATCGCTCCCTGAATTTGGGGTTCAATTCTAGAAGAGGTCCAAATATTACCACAATTCTCTTCAACCTTGTATCTCTTTTACATATCCTTGAGCTCCTGGAGTCTTTTTAACTTCGAGCCAAAGGGTCATCAGACCAGCTGTGGCTGCAGCAGGAGGCACACATCCTAGGCACAGGATGTCGGCTGCCCGTCTCAGTTAAAAACATGCAAGGTAAATGTAAAGGCACTGAGCAGGAGGGCACCCTGTAATGTGCCAAGTCTTGCTCCTGAGTCTGCAGGAAGCCCTGTGTTCCTGACTGTATGTTCTCCAGGGTTTGTGTCCCTCTAGTGTAAGACAGAGATGAAATTTGCGAGGGTGCATTAATACTAGACTGAAATACACACACACACACACACACACACACGTGTTATCCCTGCCCTGCATGGCAGCCCAGTGTGGGTGCACCTGGTAGGGAAGAATCTTTTCCATGAGGGGATTCAAGAAGCCTCTTTGCGGCCGGTGCTGCAGCTCACTTCGTTAATCCTCCGCCTGCAGTGCCGGCATCCCATATGGGCTCTGGATTCTAGTGCCGGTTGCTCCTTTTTCAGTCCAGCTCTCTGCTGTGGCCCAGGAGGGCAGTGGAGGATGGCCCAAGTGCTTGGGCCCTGCACCTGCATGGGAGACCAGGAGGAAGCACCTGGCTCCTGGCTTCAGAGTGGCGCAGTGCCTGCCGTAGCGGCCATTTTGGGGGTGAACCAATAGAAGGAAGACCTTTCTCTCTGTCTTTTTCTCTCACTAACTCTATCAGTCAAAAAAAAAAAAAAAAAATAAGAAGAAGAAGAAGAAGAAGCCTCCTTGCACTTAGGGCCCCAGCATTCCATAGCAATGTTGCTGGGACCTGCCTCAGGCTGGCAAAGGGGAAAGACCACATTCTAGCAGACCTCTTGCTTGAGCCACCTGTCTTAAAACATAGGCCATTCCTGTTTGGGACAGGACCTCAAAAGACTTTCTCAAGCTCTGCACATGAAGGTGTCCTGGGCGTGAGGGCTTCCAGGCAGCAGGTTTCCACCTGCCTTTTTGTCCATGTCCTTTGGCTGTGGGGACACTCCGGGACTGCAGCTGCACCTCTGGGTAAAGTTCCTTGCAGGCAGCACCTGGTGCCGTAGATCGTATGTGCAAGAATCACTCTGTGGCTTCTGCCTGGAGGGAGCACTGTGGCTGTTGTTCTAAGTGAACCATGCGCTAGGTCCAAAGGAGATTTTAGGAGTCCTCGCTCTGTGCCCAGAGATAGCTTCTGTGGCTGACACAGGGACGGCTTCTCAGCTGCTCTCTGCCTTCAGAGGGCCGGCGGATTGTCTGGCTCCCAGAGCAATGCCTTCCCCTGGAGGGGAAAAGAGGAAGGAGAACACAGACATCAGCTGGTTGCCTACTGTGTCCCCAGCCCTGCAAAGTCTCAGGAAACAGACTGAAAACGTCCATGGGATCCTTCTCCTGGGTGCTCCTGTCTGTGTCTTATAAAAGTGCTAAAAATTCTCGGATTGTTTAAATTTGGAAGAAGCTAGCATCTGAGAGTATGAGATTTCTCAGCACCAAAAACCGCCCTCACCACCCGGGCATGCCACTGCTGGTCACACCGTGCGGGGAACGGCTGCGGCAGGGCGCCATCCTCCCGTGCTCAGAGGAGCTGGACGCTGCCCCTGCGGGGACCTCCCCATTGCCTGCTTGGTGGCCTTTTCCCCTCTCGCTGGCTCACAGTTGAACATGTGCTGCTGTGGTTTCTTTGATGCCACACACTCCTGTTTAAATGCAGCCTTTTGGCTGCTCCTTCTTGGTTTCCTTTTTTCCCTTGCCAGAACATCTTATTCTGGGCTTCTACCTTCGTTGCTCCTCTTCCTCCATGTCACACATTTCTCAGGGTGCTGTCATCCACTCCAGCTTCAGCTGTCATCCACCCACCCAGGCTCTTCCTGGCCTTGGCCTCACCCCCAGTTTTGTGAGAGTCTTCTATGACCCTTCACATTCCACAGGTTCCCAGCAGGGGCTTGCTTTTCGTCCTGTGACCCCAGCTTGGGGAAGGGACACAGCCTTCTAACTCTGTCTTTCTTGGTCATCAGTTGAAGTGATTTGGGCCAACCAGTGCACCACACTGGACAGACAGTGCAGTGAGTAGGGTGCATCTATCTCTCAGTAGGACAAGGAATTTGGACTTGACTGTCTCTGCTGCATAAACCCCAGATGTTCCTGCAGTCTCAAACCAAGATTCCATTCATTTATATCTTTTCTACATCATTAAACACATTGCAATTCATGTACTTATACCTTATATTGGCGTGTTACATGGTAGCACACAATTGTGTACAAGTATCAAGGCCCATGCTATGTCTTAGGGGTTAAGCAGCTGCTTGTGATGTCAGCATCCTGTATGAGAATGCTGAAGTCCTGGCTTCTGATCCCTGTTAATGCACTGGGGAAGGTAGCAGAACATGACCCAAGTACTGGGACCAACCACCCACATGGGAGACCCAGATGGGGCTACCGGCTCTTGGATTTGACCTGCCCCATACCCACCTGTTGAGACCATTTGGGAAGTGAACCAGTGAACCAGCACATGGAACATTCTCTCTCCCTCATTCTTTCATCTCTCTGTCACTCTGCCTTTCACATAAATGAATAAACAAATAAATCTAAAAAGTGTACAATTATTGATCATTAAAAATGTGTTTTAGGCAGGCGCCACAGCTCAATAGGCTAATCCTCCGCCTGTGGCGCCGGCACACTGGTTCTAGTCCCAGTTGGGGCGCCAGATTCTGTCCCGGCTGCTCCTCTTCCAGTCCAGCTCTCTGCTGTGGCCCGGGAGTGCAGTGGAGGTTGGCCCAGGTCCTTGGGCCCTGCACCCTTATGGGAAACCAGGAGAAGCACCTGGCTCCTGGCTTTGGATCAGCGCAGCCGCAGCGGCCACTTGGGGGGTAAACCAACAGAAAAAGGAAGACCTTTCTCTCTGTCTCTCTCTCTCACTGTCCACTATGCCTGTCAAAAAAAGATGTGTTTTTAAAAAGTGATCACAAAAAATTAAAAACCATTGGGCTATGTGATCCTCAGTCTTCTTCATTTTATAAATATAAGTTGGGGAAAAATTGGAATAATAAAAGAAGGCAATACAAGGTAAACACTGAGCACTGCTGTGAATGAAAGCACTCTCCCTTCCTCTCATTTCTCTCTCTTCTGTTCTCACACATTCTGAAAATTAGGGGCATGCTCAGCTAGCCATATTTTCTTGCTTTCAAAAGGTAGAAGCAAGGGAAATCGATTCCACATCATGTTTGCTGATTCAGCAAAAAAAAAAAAAAAAAAAGCCATCAACCACAGCAGCCACAGAGAAGCACCGGGTGGAGTAGGAGGGGAGCTATGTAAATGAGGACACTGTCCCCACAGGAAGAAAACACCTGATCCCACAGAATTTCCATCCCACACTGATGATGAGCCAGCTAATCTGCTGGCTGCACCTGTCGTAATCACTGGACCCCCCATAAAGTGCTATACACTGCACAGAAGGCATATTCCCTTCCATTCCGTTCCATTTCTTTCAGAGTCCCCCATCATTCTCCAGATTTTTTTTCAGTGCTTAGAAAATGTGGCGTCACGTGATTCGTTTTCAGGAAATGATCGTACCACACAGGGCTGGTCTCCAGCTCAACACAAACCCTCCCTCAAATGTGCATTCACGTAGAAAGCCACTGGGGGGGAGACTCCTCAGAAGGCTGTGCAGATGCCTCCTTTTTAAAGCTGGGAGAGGTGCCGAGAAAGTACAGCTTTCAATCATGCAAAGCAGTGGTCAACCACCCCAGGCTGATTTTCTTGCATGGTTTCTCGTTTGTGTAGCCCAGAGCTTGGAGGTGGCTAATGCCACCATCTCCCAGAATTGTACATTTTCCTCCATGACAAGCAGCACGGTTGCGGATGCCCTTGGTGCGTGTTTTAATCGCAGTTAGCCACAACCTGCGACCCTGAAGAAGCCTTCATTTACAAGGAGCCTGGGAGAGCTGCTGCCTCCCTTTCAGTGAGAGTGTGGGGTCTGCATTGTTGTTTCTACTAGACATTAACATTTAGCAGAACATCCATTAAAAGTTTTTCTGGGAAGGTTTTTCATTTATTTCTCACTGCTTAAAAAAGCAGCTTTAAAAAGCACTCTGGCTGTTGTTTCCTTGTTGGGGGAGGAGGTGTTTTTCCTTAATGCTTGGTGCCCCCTCACACCCACAGCAGCCCCTTGCTTTATGCCTTGTTTGCTGGCAGAGAGTGGGAAAGCCGGGTGCTTGGGTGATTAATTGGGGTTCCAAGAAGGGTCTTGGGGCATCATCATTCTTTATGGGAAATGGGATTAAAATTTGACACTTCTACAATTTTCCCTCTTTGTAGGGAAAATCTCATTTTTCATCAGTTGCCCAAATAATTCCACGTGCAGTTGTCCCTAAATTAATCTTGAATTAATTTTTTACTCCCCTGTCTTCTGATATATAATTTGCCCGTAAGAAAATGCAGAGCCGTCCATCTTCCACGGGACCTGGGGAGAGAGGTCAGCAGACACCTCCGCTGGTGGGAGATGGAGGGTCCCACATCTGGCGTGGCTGGTGTCTGGAATGGTAATGCACACCCAGTCAGCTAAGCCGCCTTCCTAGCGACTGCAGGCTGAAACCTGAGCTAGAGGACCCAGAACCAGCCCAGAGCAGGCTGTGTGTGTAGGCACTGGTTTATTAGCTCTGTGCAGGCCTGGAGCCCAAGAGAGGGCCACTGCACCGCTGATCCGTCACACATTTAACAAGCTGTGTGTAATACAGGCCATTGCATGTCCAACAGGGAGTCCTTCCCCCAAGTATGGGGAAGACCTGGTGTGGAGTGCCGCAGGCATGCTGTGGCTCTGCAGGGCTACGTGGCACACTGTAGATCTAAACTCCAATGAAGCAGCTCCTGCCCTCTCCACCCACCCCTGCCCCCTCCACCCACCCCTGCCCCCTTACATTTTATCCTGGAGCTCTGCTGGGGGAGGGTTTTCCTGCTCTTTGTGCATTTTCTCTTCCACTACTGGACATGGCCAGATGCACATTTCCTTTTCCAGGCTCCACTGGGCAATGAAAATTCAAGGAAAGTGCCAAGATGACCTGAATCTCAGCCGCAGAGCTGGGGCGGGAGTGCAGCCTTCAGAACCCGGTCGTGTGCTTAATTATCTGGTGCCAGCACAGAGCTAATGGGCGCAAAGTCGGGGGTTCAATCCCCAGGGAGCCAGCTCACTGACAACAGAGGAAACCCACTCCCAAACCGGTGACACCTCTTGACCTGTCAATGACCACAGGAGGGACTGGGTGAAAACCACGGCTGGCCCAGGGCAAAACCAACCCCATGAGCAGTCCATGGTGGGCACAGCTGCCAACGCTTTGCAGTCAAGGATTTTATAAAACTAATTTCTGCAAAGCCTTTTGGATAATTTCACAAGGCAGGTCCAGGCATCCCGGGATGTGACTCTGGGTGGGCTTGGCCTCTTCTGCCAGGGGGGACTCCTTTAACTGTCACATCCAGGAGGTTCCAGGGCAGCTGACAGGAAAGACATGTAAAGCCCCCACAGCCAGGACTGGCAGAGTGGCTGCCCTGGGTCTGAAGGGGAACTGCTGGACCTGGAAGAGTCCTGGAAGACCAGGCAATGAGGGATGCAGGGCTGCGGGCAGGGGTGTGTGTTTGTCTAATCAGCCCGACAGCTGGGACGTCTTCTGCCTGTGCTTCTGTGTTAAGTGGGATGGAGTGACTCTTGCTGCATTGGACCATCACTCTCTGGTCGCTGGGGTGTTTTTTCTTAGTCCAGTTTGCTTTTCAAAGGTGCCCTCAGAAGAACAAGAACACTGCTCACAAATTCACAAATGGCCTATGGAAAAAAATCCCTGACTCAACAGAGGAGCAAGACCTACAGCAACGGGGAAAGGACGGACATGTGAACCTGCCCTTCTGCGTGGATCATTGAAGGCTACTAGCAGATACTGAGTGCTCACCATCCGCTCAACATTTCACTGGTTTTCTCATCTGCTCCTCAAAATCAACCTGTGAGAATTCTTAGTGTTGCCATTTTGCCAATGAGAAGGCTGCAGTGTGCCATAAGGTGCCACTTATGAAATGACTAGGTTCAGAATCTCTCTCCTTTTGGTGTGAATCTGGGATCCCCGTCTCCATCCAGTGGAAAAGATTTGTTCTTTTGGTCCTTTGCATGTTCTGTATTCTGTTTTTAGAAAAGCAGCATACATATACAGAGTTAAACCTCACTTCGCTTCTTCGTTATTATTGTGATCAAGACATTGATTATCATGAGAATGTGGGGGGATAATATATTAATATAAACAATTGTAGTGTCCATTATTTTTAAATAAGCAAAATTGATTTTGCTTGCATCTACTACAAAATAAGGAAGTGGTAATCTGTCTTCTTATAAAAGGCTCAGAGTGGTTCACACACAAATGTAGTCTTTGAAATGTAACCACTAATAAACAGAGAGAATGGGAAATAGAAATACCCACTTGGAAAGTGATCCAGTCAACTAAAATGACTGCAAAGCCAAGGCAGTCACCAGTGTTTCAGGGTAGTGCCCCCAGACATATGCTTTATTTTGTATGCCCATAGCTTCATTTTTGGGGATTTGGCACAGCTTGTGGGTACACGTGGCAATAAATAGGCCAGCCAACTCAACAGAGAGTTGCAAAGTGAACTCCAGGCTACAGGCCGAGCTAATAAAAACCAGATGCACAAAACCAAACACCAGACACATACAAAACCCAGCCTCAATTATTTTAATGTTTCTCCCACCCTGGCCTAGGGTCATCAGAAAATTCTGTTATGGAGTAAATGAAGATATTGCAAAGATTTCAAAGGACAGTTGAAGCTTAGCGGCAACTTTATCTTTGAGCTAAGAGTCTGACAACATGAACCTGGCAAACAATTGATCATGTTTGTTATTCACAATAATTAGGAGGGGATGAGGGGGAAATGACTGCTCATGACATCTCTCTTCTACCTACTTAGTGAAGCTATTTGCTTACATCCTTGTCATATATACTTATCTTTTAGTATATATGCATTTTTCTACTTATTTACTTAAAAGACTCCAACACGAAAACAAATGAAAAAATCTTGGCTCTTATGCAAAAAGAGGCTGTAAAATGCATGGAGTAGAAAGGCGGGGAAGAAAAAAGAAAGGTAACCAAAGAAAGAGTGAAATCTATCAACTCTGCTTAGTGCTTTTCTGCCCAAGTCTGCACAAGTAGGTGAGGCATCAGGGATGCTGATGTGCTCTGTAATCCCACACCTACTATTCACACACACTTTAGGCAGGCAGTTTAGTATTGTCAAAGGAGTATGACTTTGAAAGCAGAAACTCCCAAGTTCAAACCCAGCTCTGCTGTTTATGAGCACTGTGGTCTCAGCCAAGTTACATCATTTCTCTGAGTCCTTTTTGTGTAAAGGGAGAATATCTACGAGTTCTAGATATTTGTGGTGACTGAGAGAATTCTTTTTTTTTAATTTTTCTTTTTTATTTTTGACAGGCAGAGTGGACAGTGAGAGAGAGAGACAGAGAAAAAGGTCTTCCTTTTTCCGACCCCCCAATGGCCACTGAGGCCAGCACACTGCAGCTGGTGTACCACGCTGATCCGAAGCCAGGAGCCAGGTGCTTCTCCTGGTCTCCCATGGGGTGCAGGACCCAAGAACTTGGGCCATCCTCCACTGCACTCCTGGGCCACAGCAGAGAGCTGGCCTGGAAGAGGGGCAACCGGGACAGAATCCGGCGCCCCGACTGGGACTAGAACCCAGTGTGCCGGCGCCGCAAGGCTGAGGATTAGCCTAGTGAGCCGCGGCGCCAGCCTTGAAAGAATTCTTAAATTTGAGATTCTAGATGGTATTCTGCACTTAATACACTATGGTCCTAATGTCTGCATTATCTTAAAATCTGTATGTTGAAACCACAATTCCCAGTGCAATGGCAAGGAGGCACAGCCTGCGGGAGGTGATCTGGGCATGGGCATGGAACCCTCGTGATGGGATTGGTGCCCTTACAAAGTATAGGTGAGACCTTGGGGCTCTCTGCTATTCACTGCCTGAGAAAACAGCCAGAAGGTGTTGTTTGTAAGCCAAGAACCAGGCACTCCCTGCAATCCGACCCTGATCCCAGACTTGCAGCCTCCAGATCTGATGTAAATACCAGACTCTGGTACTGTGTTGCAGCAACCCAGATGAACCAAGACCCAGTAGGTTCACAATAAACAGTAACTATCATTGTGGTTCTTCCTTTGTGTTTGTAATCTGGCAAGTCAAAAGCAGAGAATAAGACTCTTACTAGCTGGTTAACTCAACTAGTCATAACAAATCCAACAAGCAAGTTCAATATTCTGGGCTTTTTTATTGTGGTGCAGGTTTTGGTCCTTGTTAGAGGAACTTTCATGGTTAAAGGGCAGTATGAAGAGTTTTCCCCAAGTGGGAGGAAGGAGGGCGGGCACTGGGCCCCAAAGAGAAAGGAGATGCAGGTCCCACTTCTGGACTCAGCAGTGCCGTGGTGAGCAAATCACCACCTGAGAGTGGCCACGTCACCTGTGCAGGTAGAGGGCAGAACCTGAACTTCCCACCAGGGCTATGAGAGAAATGTTGTTTGAGCTTCCACAAAGTCTCCCAAATCCTGCAGTTTTGTGAATGTGTGATCTGCCGTGAAGTGCTCTTCCACCCCTGCTTACCACATCAAATACAGACTAGTTTTTCATTAATTCAGTAAATATTTGAAAAACACCTGTTATGGACTGAACGCTCGTGGCACCCCTTCCTTCAGGTTTACATATTGAAGTCCTAACTACCATGTATTGGGAGGTGGGAGTTTTGAGAAGTAATTGGGTTTAGATGAACTCATGAGGGTAGGACTTAGCATGTCCTTAAAAAAGGAAGCAACACCAGAGCTTGTATTCTTTGTGCTCTATGTGAGGATACAGGAAGGAGGCAGCCAACTGCAAGCCGGGAAGAGAGCCCTCTCCAGAACCAAGCCCTCCAGCTCCTCGATCCTGGACCTTCCTCCTCCCACAAGCACGGGTGCTGGTGAAACACCCCGGTCTGTGGTGCTCCTTTGCAGCAGCCAGATCCGATAGAGCAGCGTGTGCACTATCAGTGCACTATCAGCACTGCACGGGCACTGTGGTGGATCCAGCGAGATGCGGCTTCTTCACCAAGCGGAGGCTGGTATACGGCCGGGAGCTGCACACACATGAACTAGAGAAAGTCATGGAGGGGTAGGCTTTACAGAAGTGCTGACGACACCAAGACGCCAAAACTCAAGGGTAGGAGAGAGGTTGTGCCAGTCAAGGTGACCCCAAAGGACTTTCAGAATAGTAAGATTTGAACAGGAGCTGGAAAGTTAGTATTACTTTCAGCAGATAGATGGTGATGTACTGGAGGGGTGGAGAGGGCAAGAGGGAGAAGGAGAAAAGAACATGAGTAAAAATGCTAAGACTGTGGGATTTGAGGAAAACCTTTCTTAATTCTATTTTTTCCAATTTTTTATTTATAAAAAGTGAACAGATTTCATGAATTTCAGTGCTAAGAACATAATGATGTCTCCCACCCTACCCTCTCTCCCCTCCTCCCTCGCTCTCACCCTTCTTCCTTCTTTCTTTGTTATTTTTCTCTTAATTTTTGCAAAGATATAGTTTCCTAAAAAAAAAAGAAAAGCAAAAAATCTCTAGTTTGGTGGGAATATAAACAATGGCTATAAACAAAAACTGAATGGAAAACTGACCATTTCACCCATATATAGTAAATTTTAAAGTAATCACAGATCATTAAAACTATAATATAACTATATATGATAATAATATATAATATATTGTTATATATTATTACATATAATACATAAATATGTATCAAGTATATAACATCGTTAACCATTGATTTCACAAAGGTATAAAACAAAGTTTTACAAATTTATATTTTGAGCAACACTGATACATAGACATTTTTTCTTTTTCTTTTTTTTAAATTTTAACTCCCACAAATAAGGGAGAACATATGCTATTTGTTTTTCTTGATCTGGCTGATTTCATGCAACATGATGTCCTCCAGTTGCATCCATTTTGCTGCAAATGGAAAAATTCCATCGTTTTGATAGCTCAATATTATTCCATGGTGTATGTATATATATCACATGTATATATGTGTGATATACATATGTTTTATGTATATATATATCACATTTTATTTATTCATCAGTGATAAACACCTTGGTTCATTCCAAATTTTGGCTATGGTGAGCAAGGCTGCTATAAACATGGTGGTGCACATATCTCTGATATGTTGTGGAAATTTTTGAAATTGTAAAAATCTAAACAATTAGCTTGAATTCTGACCATACAACTTTTTAAAATACAAAGTTACATTATTTTATAAGTTACATTAATTTGTAATCAGATTCACAGTTTTAAGTTGCTCTAATTTATACACTGAGAAAAGTTATATTAAAGAAATAAATTTAATAAATTCTTTTTTTTTTTTTTTGACAAGCAGAGTGGACAGTGAGAGAGACAGAGAAAAAGGTCTTCCTTTTTCCGACCCCCCAATGGCCGCTGTGGCCAGCACACTGCAGCTGGCGCACCACGCTGATCCAAAGGCAGGAGCCAAGTGCTTCTCTTGGTCTCCCATAAGGGTGCAGGGTCCAAGCACTTGGGCCATCCTCCACTACACTCCTGGGCCACAGCAGAGAGCTGGACAAGAAGAGGGGCAACCAGGACAGAATCCAGTGCCCTGACTGGGACTAGAACCCCGTGTGCCGGTGCCACAGGTGGATGATTAGCCTATTGAGCCACGGCGCTGGCCAATTTAATCAATTCTTTTAAAAATATTTTATAAATAATTGTACTATTTCTATATATGTACATTGTGTATACAGACTTGAACAGGTTATTCAACATTTGGCCTCTTTGACATGACTTTATGATGGGAGGATTGGAGCTTCTTCTTCAATTTGTTTGTGTGATAGGTACTAGGTTATTGTTATGTACAGTTTCTCCACTACGTTATGTAGCGCTAGGTACTTATCTTTCCAATATAACTCTGATTCCAAACTCTTTCTATATACCCTATGCTTCCAGGCTGTAGAAATCACCATTCTGTGTTCAAATTGACTTTTTTTTTAAACTCTCAGATATGAGGAAGAATGTGTCTGTGTGTGACTTATCTCACTTAACATGGTGCCTTCCAGTTCCATGCATTTGCCTGCAAATCACAGGTTTTCATGTTTTTACGACTGAATAACACTCCATTGTGTATGTGTGTTTGTGTACACGTATTTTCTTTACTCATTCTGATGTGAACACCATGATTGAGTGTATATTTTGGTTATTGTAAACAGTGCTGCTATAAATACAGTGGAGCACATATCTTTTGATACAATGAGTTCCTGTCTTTTGAATATTTCCCAGTAGTTAGATTGCTGGATCACATTAGCAGTTCTATTTCTAGTTTTTTAACAAATCTTCATATTGTTTTCCATGGTGTCTGTACTAATTAAGTTTCCCACCAACACTGGGTAAGAGTTCCTTTTGCCCCACATCCTCGCCAGCATTCGTTACTGTTTTTTGACAATAGCCGTTCTCATAGAGATGAGATGAGATCTCATTGTGGTTTTAAATTGCATTTCCCTAATGACCAGTGGTAGCTAGTTATTATCTACAGAGGAAAGCTACATTTATTAATGCCTTAATAAGATTAATAGTTAATTTTATTGTTAATACAATTTGCATTGGTATTGCTCAGATGTATGCTTATAGACGTGACTCACACCTGTGACACAGCCATGCCGGACAGTCACCTCCCTGTCACCCCTTCACCACAAGCCTGACTATGCAAGTGAAAAATGTTTGTCCTGCAATTCATCTTCTGATTTCATCTGGATGATTTATTCATAGCTGCCAGAGCCTAGTTTCACACAACAGTGAGCACTGGTGGGTAAAAAGGAATGCTGGGTTCTAATTCTCCATGTCATGAAATCTCCAGGAACTTATTTTCCTTGGGTTTGCATTTGCAAGGCGTAATTCTGAAAACACTGAAGGGTGGGATGGGATAGAAGACTTGCCAAGGTCATGGCCTTATGAAATGGTGCATCTTCCACAGCCATCTGTTGACCCATGTGACGGAAACAAGCTGATGGCTCCTGAGAACCCACTGAAAGCAACCTGTTTTGTGGTGCAAATAAATATTGAAATCCATTCACAGTTGAATGCATCTTCCACAAGCTTTTGAAGATTCCTCATATTAAATCTGATAATCTTCAAGATCACTGTGTTCTAGTATGTTTTAAAGATTTATTTACATATGTATATTATATATATTTGAATGTATATAGATATATATTTGAAAGGCAGAGTGAGAGAGAGAGGGAGAGAAAGCTCTTCCATCAGTGAGTTCACTCCCTAAATGGCTACAACAGAGAGGGCTGGGCCAGGCCAACGCCAGGAGCTAGAGCCAGGAACTCCACCTGGTTCTCCCACATGGGTGTCAGGGACTCAGATTCTTGGGCCATCTATCAGGTGTATCAGCTGGAAACTGGATAGGAAGAGGAGTAACTGAGACCTGAGCCACACCCCAGTATGGGATGTGGAATATGGACTTCCCAATCATGGCTTACCTGTTGCACTACAGCACTCACCCCCAGATCCCAGTTTAAAATCCCTGGAGTAATCAGGCCAATTTACATCAACAAGCTCAGTCAACTATTAACTTTCTTCTCTGTGGATTCTAGTTTCTTAAAATCATGGCCTACAGAAGGGAGAGCCAGCTCAGCTGCTCACAGCACCTACGAGAAAAATCTGATGGAAATAAACGTGGGGAGTTCATGTCTCATCTGGAAAGACTTGCTGGGGTGGGTGTCTGGCTCAGCAGTGAAGATGCCAGCTGAGATGGTCTCATCTCGTTTCAGATTGATAATTCAGACTCCTGATTCCAGCTTCCTGCTAGTGTGCATCCTGGGAGTCAGCACGTGATGGCTTAAATAGCTTGGTCACTGCCATCTACATGAGAGGCCTGGATTGAGTTCTTGGTTCCCATCGTCAGCCTCGGCTCAGCTCTAGCCATACCCAGTATTTGGAGAGTAAACCTGCAGATGGAGGCTCTCTCTCTCTCTCTCTCTCTCTCTCACTCGCTCTGTGTTTGTGTATGTGTGTGCCTGTCAGATAGATAAATAGATTTGATAAAAGAAAATTAAACATTTCATTGTTTTCAACCCTGGTAGACTGTGTGCATGAGGGAAGTGGGAATAGGAGCTCCATGTCGCTTGATCTAAAGTTTAAGAGAAAATTGCAATTTGAATATTCACACATGATACCTCCATTTTAAAATTCTGATGTACAATTAAAGTAACCATCGTGGCTGCACTCCGTTTCTGCTGGAGTCAGGTGCTGCCGGCACTGTCCCTGTGTCCCCGGCTGTGCTGAGCTGCAGGTGCTGTGCCTTACCACCTGTTGGTGTCTGCCAGACCTCAAAGCATGAAGCCCTCATGCTGTCCCCATCAGTGCTTCCTCGTCGTAACAGCTTCTTGATCATCTGAGGAGATCCTTCAAAGTGCCTATTTGGGAGTCTCTCCACGGACTTACTGAGTTGAAATTTCTTGGGATGGGGCTCAGGGTTGCATTTCCAACAGCCTTCACAAAGGGTTCTGATGTATAATGATATTCAGAACCACCACTGTGTATACCTGCAAGCTTCAGTTAGAAGTGCACCATTCTGGCAGACTTACCAGCATCAGTTGAATGTTTTTGCTTTATGGATACAAAGTCCTATGAAATAGAATTTACTAAAGAGATCCAGACAGTGGGCTGGGGCTGAAGCCCCACTACAATTTACCCACATGGCCTGCCTGTGTGTATTGATCTTGCTATTCAACTTGATGAGAGACTCAAAGGAGACTGTTGACCATTTCCTTGACCACACAGTTGCCAAAGAGAGGGGGCACAAATGTAGGAGAGGGAGTACCCAACGCCCACTGTGAGCCTCAGGGAGATGTTAAACAGAGAACCTTCCTCCAACATGCACATTTTTAATTGCTAACAGAAACAGAAAGTTGAAGTTCTTCCTAACGATATTTCCAGTTTCAGCACTCACGTTCCTGCCATCTTCCATCAAAGCATTGCCTGGGAATCAGAGCTTGGCATTTGGGGAAAATGGGCGACCACCACGAATAAGCACCATCGTAGGAGCAGAAGTGTCCTTCAGCTCCTGTTCCTCCCTCAGAATTTGCCGCAAGCACAACCTAAAGGAAGCCGTACGGGATCTACAGCAGATCCAGAACATGCTATTGAATCTGCAGAGGACCTGGGACACACAGAATACCTTGCTCCCAGTGGGCACACAGAAAGGCCTGGATCAGTTGCCACACGGTGCCCATCAAGAGCCCAGCCCACATGTATCTTCACTGGCCTGGGCCTATCAAATCCAAACCTCCTCTTGAGGAGGTCTCCAACACAGACGCCATGGCCGCCTCATGGCAGTGGCTCCTGGAAGTCAACGGAAATGGAAATTAGAAGTTTATTTTTAGTGCAAAAAACATTTGAATACAAAAAATTCATGAATGCATGTGGTCATCAACAGTTTATGAAACGGGTTTTATGGAAAAAACTATGCATGGATTTCAAAGGGTTTTTTGTTTTGTTCTGTTTTTGGTTTTGTTTTGCACCAACATGAACTCTGATCTCCATTTCCCCATGAACAGCCTCGCTCTCTTTGCAGGCAGAGCATTCATGTGACTTCTCTGTCACCCATCAGGTTAGCGGTGAATCCGCCAGAGGCCTGCATTTGCCCTGCAGTGTACTGCTGGCCAAGGCCTAGCTCAGGTCTACACCAAGCTTGAGACAAAACTCCACGGATTCCCAAGCATTCTACAGCTACCTTTCCTCTTTAGGGACAATAGCACACGATGAAAGGAAAATGGTAACTTTTCTGAGATTCTGTGATTCCAATAAGTTTTTAAAGAAGACTATGAGACATAAAAGATGAAAAAATTGAATAAATCAGCGTGATCACAATCCCTCATTGGGCAACAAATTTTCAACCAGACCATCCTACATAAACAACGCAGAGCTCACCTTCCTCGTAATTCACAAAATCCTAGGCCATGCCCTGTAATAGCTCATCAGAAGTGACCTCAACCTTCTGCAAATCCCATCCCCCAGCAATTAATCCTGAGGCTCCCAAGTGAAAATGGATTGAAAATTGAAAATATTCGGTAAAAATGATGTGCATTGCTTGCCAGGAAAGCAAGCCGTGGGCTCACAGATGACATTCACAAAAGTGCTTATGTGGGGCTTGAGCTGGGGACATATGGTTTTCGTTAGGGTTGCTAAAGAGCCTTTTCTAAATATCTGAGTGAAAATCACGGCAGTTATTGCCCATATTTAACATTCAAATGTCCAGAACCAACGGCCGTCTGGAAGATTTCATTTTCTGCAGTGGGGTATTAATACAGTCATGCACCATGCAAGCCGCAGAGCCCTGGTGCAGCTCTGGCTGCTGCATTCTCTGGGTGATGGAAAGGATCAGGTTACAGCCCCAAGCCTGAGCCGGGCCCCAGCAGCATGCGTGTCCAGGTTGGTCCTCAGACCACACTGCGAGGGAGTGGTCGTAAACACTCTGCTGGCTTCCACGCTGGTTTACTTTACCCAGACAGCATTTCCTACCTCTTGATTTCTCACCTTCTGAAAAACAGACCTTGGAAAACCCATTCTTAATTAGTTTACTTTCAAATATGTCCTGCACAGCTATTCGGACAGAAGGAATGTGATACTTGGCTTGTTTAAACAGTATTCAACTCATGTGAAACAAATTATTCACATAAAGCAGGGGATTACAGGAAAACCTTTACAGTAGGGGGGAAAAGGCACAAGTTGACCATGATTTTTTTTGTCTCCATAAATGTAAGGCAGCACAAGGAACCACTGGTACATGTGCATAGCAAGCATGTGGGCCTGAGGCCTTTGAAAACCCAGCTTCTCGCTCTATGATCAAGTGTGTGAGAGTTCATGCTTTTCCTTACGCCAGGATGCTTCTTGGATTCCTATGACATCCTCTGACGAACGCATCAGAGTCTCTGACCAGTAAATCTGCAAAGCTTTTGTTTACCTTGCCCAGTAGCTTGCACAGAAATCACTTTAACTATTAAAGATGTAACTGTATTTATGGCTTATCTTAGGAACTGAGAAATGGAAGGCTATTAGACATCGCTATTTCCAAATGCATCCATTTTCAGAATCCCAGAAGCTAAAGCAGAACCCAGCACTCCCAGTTCCTGCCTCCTTGCCCAGTGATCTCGCCCCTCCCCCAGGCAGCAGAACCATCCTGTACACTGGAATCTTCTAGGGGTCCGTGGTCACAGTGGACAGCTCCGGAGCACCTCACAGAAGTTTGCATCCGCAGACTAAGCTAAGTCCAGGAGCCAGCATTGTGTCAAGCTCAGGTTCAGATCCAGACGGTCTTGGAAACACATCAAAGCTAGATCTGTGCATTGCTCCCCCATCAGTTGTTTCTGAGTGGGCAGGACACAGCTCACTACTTGGGTTTCTATTGTCCACCTGGAGATCTGGGATGGGTTCCTGCTTCCTGGCTCTGCCTCCAGCCCATGATGACCTTTGAATGCTTTTGGGGGAATGAACCAGCAGATGGGCACTCTCTCTCCCTCTCTCTATGTCTGTTTGTGTTTCTATCTCTCTGCCTTTCAAAAAGATACCTCAGGGGAAAATATGTGCATCATGAAAAACTATGTATGCATTTCAAAAAAAACAGCAAAAAAACTTTACATTTCTTTTTTTAAGTTTTTATTTATTTGGAAGGCAGAGAGAGAGAGAGGGAGAGACGGAAGGAGGGAGAGAGGGAGAGAGGGAGAGGGGGAGGGGGGAGAGAGGAAGAGAGAGAGAGAGAGAGAGACATCTTCCATCTTTGATCAGCTGATTCACTCCTCAGATGACGTCAACAGTCAGGTCTGAGCCAAGGTGAAACCAGGAGCCAACAACTCCATCAAGGTCTCCCTTGTGGGTGGCAGGGGCTCAATCACTTGTCCGTCTTCCTCTGCTTACTCAAAAGCCTTAGTAAGGAGCTGAATTGGAACCAGAATAGCTGGGAATTAACGAGCCCATGAATGTAGGATACCAGCATCACAAGCAGCTGTTCCATCAGTTTTACACAACTCTGCTCCCAAACTTATCTTTCAATTCCATTTGTCCATAGACTTTTCTTTCACTTCTAAACTTCTATTTTTTGTGTGATGTTCCCATGTCATTCCTGTGTTTGGATGTCTCAATCCTAATTAGATTTTGAAGGGTGAGGAGATATACTGAATCTCAAATAAAATCCAGTGCAAATGTTATACCTTCATCAACTATTAATTTTACCCAAATTTCATTTTCTAATAGTTGTTTCTAGTTGCTCAGTATTTTCTCTTTTTTTAAAACAAAAGAATGGATGGAATATGCACAAAAGAAAAACAAATCAGAGGTGTCAGCCCTGAACTCCATTATTTTACTGTCATTAACACATGGTTGCAAACTCTAGTAACACAAAATGTTTCCTCTGAAAAAAAAGGAAAACAAAAAACTATAACATTAAGTACACCCCTTGATGTATTCAATACAAAAAAATATTTTTCCAGTATGTTTCTAAACCCTCAGTGATCTAAGCTTCTTTGTGTAGTGCCCAGAGACTTTAAATCACCCTTGAGTGTGTTTGTGTGTGTTTGTGTGCGCATACATGCACGTATGATATTTTCCGTGTTAACCTGATGTGGCCTTCCCAATATTTTGCTTTCACAGTATTATAGATTGTTCTAACTGTTACAACTGTCAATTCTTAATACTTTCACATCACCCTCAAAGAGAAATTTTGGGTCCATTATGCAACAGTGCCTATCTCCCTTCCACTCAGCCTGTAGTGACCTCTAACATACCTTTTTTTTCTGATTTTGCTGATTTTAGATATTAAAGCAATTGTGGTGGTAAAGGTTCATTGCTTGGTGCCTATATTACTTCATTTAATGTAATGTTGTCAAGGTTCGTCATGCTGTGCCGTATATCAGGACTTCATCCCTTTGTGAGGCTGAAGACCAGCCCACTGCCGGGAAGTGCCACAATTTGCTTATCCACTCTTCAGGTGATGGCATGTTTCCATCCCTTGGCTGTTGTGAATGAGATGAACATTTGTGCATACATGATGATTTCCACTGAGGGTTTCCATTCCTTTGTATTTTTATTGGTTGCCGGGTATGTGGCAGTTTTATCTAGTAGAGCCCAACCTATGATGTAGTGGTGGCATAACGCATATTTATTTAACAAATTGCCATGCAATTATTTTACTATTAATATCCAAACTCATTCTGTAGGGACTTCAACTGACTTTTAGGAATGTGTAAACCAAGAGACAAATCAAGGTGATGTTTATGTATGTGAGCCATAGTAGACGTTAGACAGGAGATGAGATTCTGAGCCTCCTGGAAGCCAATGTGAAAAAATGAAATAGAGTTGGATTACACTAGTGATGTAAGAGCTATTTGGTTCGTTGGAACTGACAAGTGATAAGTGACAAGTGACATGAGATGCACCACAGAAACATTATAGTTGAGGAGTAAGTGATGATCTGATGCTCAGCCTGACCTCAAGGGTCCCTGAACGGCCTCCGTGCCACCCAAAGCTGGGAAGCCAGTAAGCTATCAAAGGCTCATTGTCCATCAGGCTGGCTTAGGAAGGTGGATTTCCTCCAGAGAACAATTTTTCTTGGCATTTAGGAAGGCAATGGCCATCTTAAGCCCAGCTCTTAGAACAGAAAAGCTGGGATGGTACCATCCTCATTGTGCAGGGTCAGATCTCTGTGCCACATGGTCACGGACATGCAGAGCTGTTACTTCAGTTCTGCAGCTTAAACTAATGTCTACCCTGGAAGTCCAGAGTCAAGACAGTCTGCTGTGGGATCTCAAGACCAAGCCACCGAGTGTCATGTTGGTTGTTCTGGTCCTGATTGCTCAAATAAACTACCCATGGAGAATTGCACGTGTTACCAGTGTGGGAGGCACACTGGTACAGGAAGGCACAGCAGCCTGGCCTGCATGCAGAGCCCCCAAGTCTATGCTGTGTCAACCCTGTCTCTAGTATTTGGTAGAAAATGTGACCAGGTAAAGGAAAGTTGCGAACGTCTAAACAGAGTCTTGAAAGCAATGTTGTGTGCAGATGTTGGTCCACCGAGCATGATTAAAAACTTTTTGAATTGTTGCCAAAGTTTGATTAAAGAGATTTTACATAGTTTTTTTTTTAAAAAATCTGGATTTCTGTTTTCTTTTGAAAAATTTGAAGATAAACCAGTGTTGTCTGATCCATCAGAGCCTTGCTGGAGGGAGGGGCAGCCGTTCCTAGTGCTCAGCGCTTTGTGCTCATGCACTCCAACTGCTATGCACCATCCCCACCATCCCCACGGCCCCACCACCTCCGCCATCCCCACCACCTCCACTGTCCCCACCATCCGCACGGCTCCACCATCCCCTCACCTCCACTGTACCCCCACCTCCACTGTCCCCACCACCTCCACCGTCCCCCCACCTCTACTGTCCCCACCACCTCCACCGTCCCCCCACCTCCACTGTCCCCACCATCCGCACGGCTCCACCACCTCCACCATCCCCACCACCTCCACTGTCCCCACCAAACTCCACCACCTTCACCATCCCCCCACCTCCACAGTACCCCCACCTCCACCGTCCCCACCATCCCCACCATCCCCACCTCCACCATCCCCATGACCTCCACCGTCTCCACCATCCCCACCATCCGCATGGCCCCACCACCTCCACCATCCCACCATCCACACGGCCCAACCACCTCCACCATCCCCACCACCTCCACTGTCCCCACCATCCGCACGGCCCCACCACCTCCAGTGTCCCCACCATCCGCACGGCCCCACCACCTCCACCATCTCCACCACCCCCACCATCCCACCATCCACATGGCCCCACCACCTCCACCATCTCCACCACCTCCACCACCTCCACTGTCCCCCCACCTCCACCATCCCTACCACCTCCACCATCTCCACCATCCTCCCACCTCCACTGTCCCCCCACCTCCACTGTCCCCACCATCCTCATGGCCCCCACCACCTCCACCATCTCCACCACCTCCACCACCTCCACCACCTCCACCACCTCCACCATCCCCTCACCTCCACTGTATCCCCACCTCCACTGTCCCCACCGCCTCCACCATCCCCCACCTCCACCGTCCCCACCATCTCCACCATCTCCACCATCCCCCCACCTCCACTGTCCCCCACCTCCACCGTCCCCCACCTCCACCGTCCCCACCATCTCCACCATCTCCACCATCCCCCCACCTCCACTGTCCCCCACCTCCACCGTCCCCCACCTCCACCGTCCCCACCACCTCCACCATCTCCACCATTCCCCCACCTCCACTGTCCCCCCACCTCCACTGTCCCCCCACCTCCATTGTCCCCACCACCTCCACTGTCCCCACCACCCTCATGGCCCCCACCACCTCCACCACCTCCACCATCTCCACCATCCCCCCACCTCCACTGTCCCCACCACCTCCACCATCCCCCCACCTCCACTGTCCCCACTACCTCCACTGTCCCCCCACCTCCACTGTCCCCACCACCTCCACCATCTCCACTGTCCCCACCACCTCCACTGTAACCACCACCTAGAGCAAAGGAAGAAGGTCCAAAGGAAAAACAATTCTCTCTAATTTAAGGAGATTAAAATTTTATTCCTCTGATTTCTTTTCCATAACAAGAGAAGACGGGCATGGGATTCTGAGGCACTCGTTAAGGGTTCTATTGTAAAGAGCCCAGCAACTGAGAATTCCTCACAGGAAACCATTATTGAGGCTTCCACCACACTCCTGAGCAGGACTTCAGGTCAAAAAAACTGTGGTTTTTTAAAAATTTTTTTATTTATTTCGGGCCGGCGCCGTGGCTCAATAGGCTAATCCTCCACCTTGCGGCGCCGGCACACCGGGTTCTAGTCCCGGTTGGGGTGCCGGATTCTGTCCCGGTTGCCCCTCTTCCAGGCCAGCTCTCTGCTATGGCCAGGGAGTGCAGTGGAGGATGGCCCAGGTGCTTGGGCCCTGCACCCCATGGGAGACCAGGAAAAGCACCTGGATCCTGGCTCCTGCCATCGGATCAGCGCGGTGCGCCGGCTGCAGCGGCGGCCATTGGAGGGTGAACCAGCGGCAAAGGAAGACCTTTCTCTCTCTGTCTCTCTCTCTCACTGTCCACTCTGCCTGTCAAAAAAAAAAAATTTTTTTTTATTTATTTCAAGGCAGAGTGACACAGAGAGGGAAAGACTGAGATACACAGAGAGAGAGAGAGAGAGAGAGAGAGAGAGAGAGAGACAGAGATCTATCCATTGATTCATCCCTAAATGGCCACACAAGCCAGGTCTGGGACAAGCTGAAGCCAGGAACTCCTTCCCTTGTGAGCGACAGGGCCCAAGCACTTGGGTCTTCTGCTGCATCCCCAAGCACATTAGCAGGGAACTGGATCTGAAGCAGAGTATCTGAGACTGGAATCAGCACTCTCATATGGGATGCCAGTGTGGCAAGCCGAAACTCAGCCTGCTGTGCCACAACATTGACCCCAACACATGTAAGGGCAAGATTAATGACTGTAGGGAGGGGCCTGCCTGGAGCAATTCTTCCTGGTAGAAAATGTGAAAACAGCTTTTCCACCAGAAACAGAGACCGGCTACTAAAGCTCCACAGCCTAGAATTTCTTGTACTTCAGCTATCACCAAAGCCTCCTGGCGGAACGTTAGTGCACATGCATTAACACACACACCAATCAGGGAGAGGATGGCATGACCGTGATATCAGCCTGAAGAAGACAGAGTTGGTGTCTCACATTGGGACAGCCCAGCCCTGACCATGGTCCTCCTAGTGCTGGCAGAGCTGAGCTGAACAACAGGTAAAAAAGCTACTCCTCACATAAATATGCATACTGATACCCCGTGGAATAAAGGGGAGACTCAGGAAAGGAATGGGGAGAATGATGGTTCCCAGTGATGAGGACGATGGACGCAGCTCAGGGGCAAGGCAGCCTTCCTGTAGCTCTTTCTATAACAGACATGGGATTGGATCCCAGCTCTGAACGGCAGGAAATCGCATTTTAGAAACTGCTGTAAATGATATGAAAGGGATTCTACACCAGATTGCTCTATAGGAACACATTGCTATTTTCAGGCAGCTACGGAGGCCACAACTTGAATTTCTGCCAGCCAGGCAATGTGATTAGAGAGGAGAGTTAAGTGGGGGCTATGTGTGGCCAGGGTCCATTCTCTAGGCAGACTGGGGAAGAGCAGCAGGGGCCAGTGTGTGCACTCCCCTCTGAACAGGAGCAGGGGCCAGCGTGTGCACGTCCCTGACGCACAGGTGCAGGGGCCGGCGTGTGCGCTCCCTCCTGCATCAGAGCAGGGGCCAGCATGCTGAGCTTGGCATGTGTAGGCACATTTCTAGAGAAGCAGCTCATCTTTGAGATATTCACAGATGTTGGCTATGAAAATCACTTATCAGACACCTTATGGAGAGGCACAGTCCTGAAACTGCACTAAAATCCAAGAAACATGTAGGATTTGGTTTCATATGACTAGTTGTTTTCAAACAGCCAGTTGTTTTAAGTCTCTATCTTTCAGGGAATGTGTTTAACCTTTCCGAAAATTTCCTGAATATTCTTAAGTTTAACATCTCAGAAACAGATTCTCTCTAAAAGTGAAACTACAAAGCATTTCCCCAAATACCAATGCCTGTTATCAAAACTTGAGTCTGTGCACCCTGGCCCTGCAGACTGTGTGCAGGTGCAGGAGACACGGCAGGCGCTCCCACATTGGTCTCTACTGTTAAGGAGTGCCTTTGATTAGCTCCTCCCCAGAGCAGGGTTTAGTCATTGCGCACCTGGCTATGAACAAGCCTGGAGGAGCTCGGCCAAGTTCAGCAAAACAGTCTAGCAAGTGAGAGATTTGGGAGCACTGCCCACGGAGCCATATGAAGGAACATCTGGACGGACAGGTGATCATGAGGCAGGCTCCCTCTGCCAGCCTCACAGCCTCATCCACGACCCAGAATGCCCTTGGATTCCATAACCGTGTAAAATTCAGAGGCAAGATCATTTCCTATGTGTCTTTGCTCAAGACAGATTTGGAAAGAGGTCCAGAGATGCCTTAGACGGAAAGCCTTCCAGCCTTCCAAGCAATTCTACATGTGTAGTAGAGCGATAAACAGGCTCCTAAAACCGGCCCGAGTGCCTCAGCTCTTGTGGCAAAGTCAAAGGCAGCAAGAGCTCCCACGCCAGCCCTGAGAAGAGCCCCAACTTCAAGGGGGCGCTTCTGCTCCTCAGGACTCCCGAGGCCTGGGCTGAGCCCCTGAGAAATGCTCACCTCCAACAGACTGGATGTCCTGGATGGGCCCTTCGGTCCACACCTTTCTACTTGCCATGTGGTTGGGCTGCACTGCCCCATCAACCTCCTGCTTTGCACCCTTCCCTCGGGTGAAATCAGCCTGCTCCTGCCACTGCACACTTGCCTCATTTCTGCCATCGGCCCCCTTTGTGCAGTACAGGCTGCTGCCCAATGTGAGCGATCCAGGAAGTGGGAGACTCGTCAGATGGCAAGGCAGGGAGCTGAAGCAAGCCAACAAGGGGCTTCCTCTCCCCTCCCTGGAGCAGGAGAAAGGCGGAACGGAGAGGCAGGGGATATGCAGGCAGGTGGTCATGTTGTCTGGTACTCTGACTTGGCTGTTACTGTTTCTGTAGACTGGGAATTCTGTTTTTCATTGCATATTTGCACACCGCAGAAGCCCCCTTTAGAACTGTTGAGAACATCTCTCCTGCTCACCTGGCATCCATAGCCAGAGCAAGAAAGCGGAACAAAGGACCAGAATCTGGACGTCCATGTGCAGTTTCCTTTTTTTAGTCTTTAACTAGCAGAGCAGCCTACTATAATTTTTATTCACTTTGGTATCGTGTGTGTGTGTGTGTGTGTATTGGGGTCATACATACATACGTGTATTTTCAAGTGGAGACACAAAAGACAAAATCTTTTAAAGTGCTGCCATCATTCTTGAAATCTGTGTCCACTCAGTCGTGCACACATTGTACTGTGTCTCTCAGCACACAGGTTGAGCCAGAGCCATGTGTTTAATGATGGAAGCTGAGTCCCCATCACAGGTTGCCAGTTAGCATAGATTTAGCTCAGTGAGTGATGATCAACAAAGCATTATTGCAATAGATCTCCAAATTTTGGCCTTAAGTTAATAAAAATAGAATAAAAAATTCTATTGTGGGGTCAGCGCTTTGACATAGAAAGTAAAGCCACCACCTGCAGTGCCAGCATCCCGCATGGGCACTGATTTGAGTCCCGGCCGCTCCACTTCCAATCCAGCTCTCTGCTATGGCCTGGGAAAGCAGTAGAAGATGGCCTGAGCCCTTGGGCCCCTGCACCCATGTGGAAGACTGGAGGAGGCTCCTGGCTCCTGGCTTTGGATCAGCACAGCATAAGCCATTGCGGCCATCTGGGGCGTGAACTAGCAAATGGAAGACCTCTCTGTCTCTCTTTGCCTCTACCTCTCTGTAACTCTACCTTTCAAATAAATAAATAAATCTTTTTTAAAAAATTATATTGCGATGTTTAAGTTTAATGAAAAACAAAGTAATTGAACTTAAAGAACTTAAAACAATACAGTGTGTGTATGTGTGTGTGTGTGTGTGTGTGTGTGTGTGAAAGAGAGAGAGAGAGAAGATTTAAATTTACTTCTCTTTTCTGTCTTGATCTCTGAATCTGCATTTGTGTTACAAAAAAGAATGTATTAACTATAATTTCACAGTAAAGAACGTGCACAATTGAAGTTTTTAGCAAAATAACACTACTGGTTTCTTTTAATCAGGAAAAAAAAAAACCAGGAGCTTAGAAAACAACATCAACAAACAGATACAGAACTGAGTACAACGCTCTGGGAGACTTCATAACAAAGCCCAGCACTCCACTGACAAACAAGTCGTTCCAATTTAGGGAGGACTGACATGGAAGCAGCAAAGCACAGTCACCATTCACCTTTATGTACCCAAGTGTAGGAAAGAATGTGAGAAAGCTAACGAGTGGACACTCAGACTCATCCAAGGATGGGAATGAAGGGATTAAGAACTCATGCGGGGGACGACAGAGCCGTTCTTCCTGTGTTCAGGAGTCAGAGCTGCGAGGCACCTGTGAGTGAGTGTATGAGCACCTGCCGACCCTGGGCCAGCAGCCACCAGCGCACCTTCCCTCACCTGAGAGGGGCCATGGGGAAGCCAGGCAGAATGTGGAGATCCCACCTCCATCGTTAGTAATCTGTCCTCTCATTCAGTGAGAACTAAATTCCAAGAATTCTAAGAGTAACCAGAATTTCCTTAACTCCGAAATGTTTCGAATCTCAAAATACGACTGTAATTTATTCAGATGGTAATGGCGGTGGAGGCTGGGGCAGGTCCTGTGGCATAGCTGGTTAACGCCCTGGCCTGAAGAGCCGGCATCCCATTTGGGTGCCGGTTCTAGACCTGGCTTCTCCTCTTCCGATCCAGCTCTCTGCTGTGGCCTGGAATAGCAGTAGAAGATGGCCCAAGTCCTTGGGCCCCTGCACCCACATGGGAGACCTGGAGGAAGCTCCTGGCTCCTGGCTTCGGATCGGCACAGCCCCGGCCGTTGCAGCCAACTGGGGAGTGAACCAGCATATGGAAGATCTCTAAATCTCTGCTTCTGCCTCTCTGTAACTCTGCCTTTCAAATAAATAAATAAATCTTTAAAGAAAATGGTGATGGTGGTGATGGTGGTCGTGGTAGTGGTGGTTGTGGTGGTGAAGGTGATGGTGATGGTGGTGGTGTTGGTGATGATAGTAGTTATGATGATTGGAGTGATGGTGATGATGTTGATACTGGTCAGCCTTTATTAAATTCCACATACTTTGCTAGTAATAAATAAATACAGCATATCAAATCTCATCTTTCCAACAATCACAACAAGGCAGCTCTTATCTTCATCTTACAGGACAGTTACAATTAAGTAATTTCTTTAAGGTCACCCAGCTAGAAGTAGTGAAATTCGAAATCGCATCTGCCTGTGCTAGTCCTGTGCTCCTACCTGTGTACACTGCCTCAGAGTCCTTCTCCTGCTCTCCGAAGCCTTCCCTAACCTCCTGCCCTAAGCTCTGCAACAGCTTTCCTTTCTGGGTTGCATGCACAGCAACACTGCCTGTGGGTTGATGTATTTCCCCCACTGTCTCTTCCAATCTTGTACCATTGTTTGTACTGAGATCTTTCTTTCCTTTACATACACATGTCAGTATTGGGGTTGTGGCTAACACCTAGCTAACGTCCAATGACTTTTAGTAAATAAACATTCAACTTAACTGTTTAATAGATCTGTCTTCATTTATTTTATTTCCCTTCGTCAAATGAACAGACACGGGCCGGCGCCGCGGCTCACTTGGCTAATCCTCCACCTGCGGCGCCGGCACATTGGATTCTAGTCGGGGCACCGGATTTTGTCCTGGTAGCTCCTCTCCCTGTCCAGCTCTCTGCTGTGGCCCAGGAGTGCAGTGGAGGATGGCCCAGGTGCTTGGGCCCTGCACCTGCATGGGGCACCAGGAGGGAGCACCTGGCTCCTGGCTTCGGATCAGCGCAGCGTGCTAGCCGTAGCTGCCATTTGTGGGGTGAACCAACAGAAAAGGAAGACCTTTCTCTCTGTCTCTCTCTCTCTCACTGTATAATCTGCCTGTCAAAAAAAAAAAAAATGAACAGACACTTGGGTTCTATGAGTGTGTTTTCTGAATCACCTCTGGTTTCACAAGATTGACAAATGAGAACTAGCCAGATGGCAAATTGAATGGAAGTAGAAACTAGATAGGTTTTGTTTATTTTGCTATCTCCAGGTTTTCAGCAAGTTTTGGCACAATAATGATTTATATCCTTTAATGAACGAATGGCTGAATTAAAGGAAACTAACAAACATGAGTAATTTAATTCTTTGTTTTAATTGGAACCTTTTCGGTGGCATTCTGAGCTGGATACATGTTCAAGTAAGTTTCCAAAGCTTAATTAGTGTTTCATAGTCCCACTTACTCTTGAGAGACATAAGAACTTACATATCAAGTAGACATTGAATTTTGATAAAAAAGAAACACACAAACACACACACATATCAAGCAGACATTGAATTTTGATAAACACACACACACACACATACACACAAAGCCAGCAAGTAATATCATGCATTTTAGAAACATTTTCAGGGAGCATCAAGACAGGGTTATACTTCAATCTGAATCTATCGGATGTTTCAAACTATTAAAATGAATCTTCATTACTTTCCAATAAATTGAAACTTTAGTGAGTAAAGAATATCATAGGGACTTGTGATTGGTCTCATATTTCTAACATTCAAGTTTCAATACCTTTTATTTATTTGGTGAAGAGGTAATTGATACCCTCTTTGGGGACAGTTCTTATAAAAACCACACTTTCAAAAATAACAGAAATTTTGAACAGAGATCATGCAGTCGAAATTCTATATTGTGTTTACTGATTCATTGATTCATCATTAATTACTATTGTCATTGAAATAAATCTGATTTTTTTTATTTAATGAATATAAATTTCCAAAGTACAGCTTATGGATTACAAAGGCTCCCCCCTCCAACGTCCCTCCCACCCGCAACCCTCCCCTTTCCCGCTCCCTCTCCCCTTCCATTCACATCAAGATTCATTTTCAATTCTCTTTATATACAGATCAGTTTAGCATATATTAAGTAAAGATTTCAACAGTTTGCACCCACATAGAAACACAAAGTGAAATATACTGTTTGAGTACTAGTTATAGCATTAAATCACAGTGTATAGCACACTAAGGACAAAGATCCTACATGAGGAGTAAGTGCACATGACTCCTGTTGTTGACTTAACAAATTGACACTCTTGTTTATGGTGTCAGTAATCACCCTAGGCTCTTGTCATGAGCTGCCAAGGCTATGGAAGCCTTTTGAGTTCACTGACTCTGACCATATTTAGACAAGGCCATGGTCAAAGTGGAAGTTCTCTCCTCCCTTCAGAGAAAGGTACCTCCTTTTTTGATGACCTGTTCTTTCCACTGGGATCTCACTCACAGAGATCTTTCATTTAGGTGTTTTGTTTTTTTTTTTTTTTTTTTTTTTTTTTTTTTTTTTGCCAGAATGTCTTGGCTTTCCATGCCTAAAATACTCTCATGCGCTCTTCAGCCATATCCGAATGCCTTAAGGGCTGATTCTGAGGCCAGAGTGCTGTTTAGGACATCTGCCATTCTATGGGTCTGCTGTGTATCCTGCTTCCCATGTTGGATCGTTCTCTCCCTTTTTGATTCTATCAGTTAGTATTAGCAGACACTAGTCTTTGTGTGATCCCTTTGGCTCTTAGTCCTATCATTATGATCAATTGTGAACTGAAATTGATCACTTGGATTAGTGAGATGGCATTGGTACATGCCACCTTGATGGGATTGAATTGGAATCCCCTGGTACGTTTCTAACTCTACCGTTTGGGGCAAGTCAGCTTGAGCATGTCCCGAATCGCACATCTCTTGAAATAAATCTGATTTTAAATGCTAGAGGGAAAAGGCGAACACCCAACATATTAACACATGTAATGACATTTCTCACAGAGAGACACATTTTGTTAAAATTTGTTTTTCTTGATTATAAATAGTGTTGTTCTGACACTGACACTTAATGGCTATTTAATTTCTTTTGAGCAAAGCAAAACTGACAAAACCAAAATAATACAATTAGAGTTTATTGTAAAGGACGATACTCTGTAGTGCTCCTGGGGTCCTTGCCTCCATGGTGGTGCACACGTATTAAAAATCTTCATTCTGTAGGAGGCTAAAAGGAAATGCCCTTTTCCCTTTGCTTTTTGCTTCCTTATCCTCCACCTCCTCATTTTTTCAAGCAGAGTATTTGCTCTCCAGTTATCCCAAAAAAATAGTCTAAGAAAAACTTATTTGTCTGCTCAGAATATCCCAAACATATGGTGGGGGGGGGTAGGCACTGATAGATTAACATTCATGGTTCATGGATTGACTTTGTGTGAGTGCCCACAACACAACCGGGGTGCATAGTCCGCTACTCAGAGAGGCAGGTCTGCAGATTTTCTTCTATTCCTTCACAAAGCTTACATGGCATAACCTCAAAAACTAATGCTCAGTAAGTTGAATCAAAACAAAGAATGCAGTGGAAAGAGGAAGGGTTAAGATATTCTAGTTGCCAAAGTTCCAGATGATAGAGAAATTTATGTGTGTGAAATACTTACAGTTTGATTAGCTCAGTAGATACAACTCAGCAAGACTTGCCAATTGTCCATCAGGGTTTGCATGTTCACAAAGCAAAGTGCATCACCTCATAGTATACCTGGGGCTCCCTGGAGGATCCTCAGGGGCTTGGAGCCAAGATCCAGCCCTGGTTCTGACACTTACTAATAGAACGCCTCAGAAGTCCAGAAAGTCAGCCAACCCAGTTGCTTGGGTAAAATGCAAGATCATTGGCATCGCACCCTGGCAGCAATGATGTGCTCACTGTGCCAGTTTGTGCCCTGCTTTTGTTGTTAGATCAAGGACAGAGTTACTTCCTCATCTAGGAAGCAACTTGGAAGACAAGATACTGTCCAAGAGCGTTCCTTATCATTCCCTTAATCTTCCACCATCTATCTCAAGTTGTTAGATTTCAGAAAACTGTAGGAAAGAGAAATTAAACAATGTTTTGCTTATAGATTATTTTATGAAAATAAACTAAATGTTCTTAAGTCAAAAGAATAAAGGAAACAGTTTTGCCAAACACAAGATAACTTTCAAACGATAGAAAAATTATAGGGAAGTGAGACATGGATTTAATTCACTGCAGAAATATGTTGCAATTGGAGTCAACTGTATCAAAAGCTTTGTTTTTCTTTTTTTTTTTTAACAGGCAGAGTGGACAGTGAGAGAGAGAGACAGAGAGAAAGGTCTTCCTTTGCCGTTGGTTCACCCTCCAATGGCCGCCACTGCCAGTGCACTGCAGCTGGCGCACCGCGCTGATCCGAAGCCAGCAGCCAGGTGCTTCTCCTGGTCTCCCATGGGGGGCAGGGCCCAAGCACTTGGGCCATCCTCCACTGCACTCCCTGGCCACAGCAGAGAGCTGGCCTGGAAGAGGGGCAACCGGGACAGGATCCGGCGCCCCTACTGGGACTAGAACCTGGTGTGCTGGTGCCGCAAGGCAGAGGATTAGCCTAGTGAGCCGCAGCGCCGGCCAAAAGCTTTGTTTTTCAAATGAATATAGATCAATTATGGCTGAGATAAACCATAATGAATTGGGAAAAGGGACAAAATTGTGGTGAAAACTTCAGTATTTGTTCATTTATTTGCAATAGAACATTCACACTTTTCTTAGGAAATGAAGTTTCTAACACTTCCCTCTGGATGTACAACTGCAATCTGAGTAATGGGTACAAATGTGCATGAGGTAAGTGTGGGTCAGGATCTGTAAAGACCAAGAATTCTTAAGTCTCTTGAAGAAAAGGCTACAGAAATAATAAAAGTCATTATAAGGGCGAGACACAAATACATGGAATACAATCTAACCAATCAATGAGAAGTTAATCTAAAATTAAATTTTTAAAGCTCTTAGCCAAGAGGAAATGTTATTATCCATATGGTTTAGCACTCCATATCTTTTGTTATTCTTTTTGTTTTAGCCTTCAAATTTATTGTGTTTATTTGATAAGCAGAGAGCGAGAGAGAGAGAGAGAGAGAGATCTTATTTGCTCATTCAATCCCCCCATGCCTGCAAAAGCCAGAATGAAGCCAGAGCCCAGAATTCAATCTGGGTCTCCCACATGGGTGACATAGACCCAAGTACTTAAGCCATCAGCTATGGTCTCCCAGGGCACACAATAGCAGGAAGTTAGATCAGAAGCAGAGCTGGGACTGGAATCCAGGCACTCCTACATAAGGTGTTCCAAACGGCATCTTAACTTCTGCATAAAACATGTGTCTCATGCCTTCTGCTCCTCCTTTAAATAATATAAAATAGATTTGCATTTATACTTAGTTCCTGCCATGAAATACAACTGGGGAAGACCTGAAGAGGAATGCAGATGGGGCATATGCACACAGGCTTGCTGTGCAGTGAGGAAAACCAACGAAACAGATGCAGGCAACCAGGCGTCTCCAAGTCCCATCACTGTGAGCATCCGTGGGAAAGCTGTATGGGTCTCCTCCGGGTACATGGTTCAGTAGCTCCTCAGCCACCAACCTGCCCAACTGTGGGTCCAGCATTTTCCCCTCTTTAGAGTGCTGTGTGAGTCTCCTAAATACAGTGTTGTCTCACACTCAAGTCACAGTTCAGTTCTGGTTTCTCCGGCCTCTCTCTCACGTCACTGATCTGAATTCCACGGACATGTATCCAACAACTCACATGTGCTCTAGCCCATCTTCTCTTGTGATGGCACCCATTGATTCTTTACTTCAGCACTCACCTCCTCTCTGTCCCATAGGAAAGCAGTCTTCTTTTTTTAATTAATTTATTTTATTACTTGACAGGTAGAGTTATAGACAGTGAGAGAGAGAGAGAGAGACAGAGAGAAAGGTCTTCCTTCCATTGGTTCACTCTCCTAATGGCCACCATGGCCAGCCCTGCGCTGATCCGAAGCCAGGAGTCAGGTGCTACCTCCTGGTCTCCCATGTGGATGCAGGCGCCCAAGCACTTGGGCCACCCTCCACTGCCCTCCCAGGCCACAGCAGAGAGCTGGCCTGGAAGAGGAGCAACTGGGACTAGAACCCGGTGCCCACATGGGATGCCAGTGCCACAGGCAGAGGATTAACCAAGTGAGCCACGGCGCCGGCCCCTAAAGCAACCTTCTTAACTCAAGTCCCAGTCTATGGAGGACGGAAAGGAGGAGGAAGTGAGATCCCAAAGAAGAGTTGCCTGGCCCCCCAGTGCTGCTTTCCTGCCCTTTACTTCATATAGACCCTTTCCCCCTGGTGCTCCAGGCACCTCTGGGAGGATTAAGATGGACTGAACCAAGCCTTAGGCACCACAGTGTATGAGCTCTCCACCCCCAGCTGATCCACCCCACGCATGCTTACACTGGCGTAGATGTAATTTTCTTTTCCCTTTTAGGGATCCTGTTCCTTTCATCATCATTTTTGCTGCCAACTCCCACCTGCAATCCTGGCCCTTCCAACACATCTGACCAGAGAGCTCAGTTCAATTTCTTTCCAATGGATCCTGAGTGCCTCTTGGAAATAACAAGATACGATTCATCATCAATGTCTAACACAACAACTCATAATTTCTGAGCCCCATTGCAACTCAGCTGGAGCATCGCTCTACTCACAGATAAAGGACAGCCTACCTCATTTGGTTCATTTCTCTCTTAAAGATCATTCTTTCCCATAGCAGTTTAGTAAGTATACCCATGCAACAGTAACAGACTGTCCTTAAGCAAAGAGATCCGTGAACTTAGTTCTGGTAATCAGCGAGGCTAGATTTTATCTCCTACCATCAACACAAGCACAAATTCAATAAGTTCTGTAATAGAAGTATAAGCTAAAGGAAAGACATGAAGTATTCTGACTACAGGGAACAAAATAGTCCTTATGGTAGAGATGTCATTCACCCTGAAGCCTGCAACACAAGAATTTATGATGGGCAGAAAATGATATTGTATTCTGAGCTGAGGAAACAGCTTAGGGAAAAAGAAGCAGAGAGGCCTGAAAACAACTGCTGTGCTTGGAAAATCGACAGTTGTCCACTATGTCTAAAATATAAAGTGCAAAGCTCCATAACCTGGAAGTGTTGGTAGAAGCAGACTTCAGGAGTGTTCAATGCTGTGACAGGAGTTGGCTGCTTCTCCCAGAAAAATAATCAGTGACACAACAAAACCTGTGCCAAGTTATATTGGTTCATCTTGTACAATACTGATTGACTTAGATATAGTTCACTACACAACAAGGGCTGTCTACATGGTTAGTCACTAAGAGACAAGGCAGCAAATTGGACAGTAGCTTGGGGTTAATGAGTGCAACAGTGCCCACCACAAAGGTTCTTGGCCGATGGGCTGCCTATTGTGCCACCAGGACATGAATGCACTGTTGCTACAGCCTTGCATTCTTTCTTCTTGGCATTTATGTGTGATTCTGGAAACATTTCTGACATGCAAGGGTAAGTCCGTGTTGTGCAAATGATAGTACTGGGCTCGCTGCTAAGAAAGAGAGGGGAGGGGCTGGCGCTGTGGTGCAGCAAGTTAATGCCCTGGCCTTAAGCGCCTGCATCCCATATGGGCACCGGTCGCTCTCTGCTATGGCCTAGGATAGCAGTAGAAGATGGCCCAAGTCCTTGGGCCCCTGCACCCCTGGACCTCTCGGCTCCTGGCTTTGGATCGGCACAGCTCCAGCTGATATGGCCATCTGGGGAGTGAACCATCGGATGGAAGACCTCTCTCTCTCTCTCTGTGCCTCTCCTCTCTCTGTGTAACTCTGACTTTCAAATAAATAAATAAATCTTTAAAAAAAAAAGAAAGAAAAGAAACAGAGGGGAGACATGATACTGTTTTGAAATGTAAATTTTAAAAATCAATTTCTCTTAAGGAGATAGTTTAGTCAAGGATGGCAGAGAGTAGTGTGCGAACAGGACACAGAAGCACGTGAACAGTGCAACAGGTGTCATAAATTACTCTGTTTCCTGCAAGATTTGGCCAACAATTGCAGGAAGAGCCAAGGGCATATATGACCTTAGGGGCTTTTAAGAATGCCAGAGTAAAGGACTAGCGCTGTGGTACAGCGGGTTAATGCCCTGGCCTGAAGCACTGGCATCCCATACGGGCTCCAGGTTCCAGACCCGGTTGCTCCACTTCCAGTCCAGCTCTCTGCTATGGCCTGGGAAAGCAGCAGAAGATGGCCCAAGTCCTTGGGCCCCTGCACCTGCGTGGGAGACCTGGAAGAAGCTCCTGGCTCCTGGCTTCAGATCAGTGCAGCTCCAGCCATTGCGGCCAATTGGGGAGTGAACCAGAAGATGGAAGACTTCTCTATCTCTGCCTTTCCTCTCTCTGTGTAACTCTGACTTTCAAGTAAAATAAATAAATCTTAAAAAAAAAAGAATGCCAGAGTAAATGTCAATAAATAATGTCAAAGACACCTCCCCACACCGTGAACCTGTGCCCCATTTCTAGGACCACAGCTCCAGACTCGGCTTACAGGTTCCCCTCTTAGGCTTTTAAAAAAAAGTTTATTTATTTACTTGAAAGACAGAGTTAAGGAGAGGCAGATCCCCAGATGTCCACAATGGCCAGAGCTGTGCCAATCTGAAGCCAGAAGTCAGGAGCTTCTTCTGGATCTCCCACACAGGTGCAGGAGTCCAAGGACTTGGGCCATCTTCCACTGCTTTCCCAGGCCATAGCAGAGAGTTGGACTGGAAGTGGAGCAGCCAGGATGCTGGCACCGCAGGCTGCGGTTTTACCGGCTACACCACATCATTGTCCCTAAGCTACTTTTTGAAGTCAGATCCTGCCTCTGTGACCAACTGACTCCAGGCAATTGCTTCTGTGTTTTCATGCGTGCCATTCCATTAGCCTGGTTTTCTGTTCCTTCTTGCAGGTTTCTTCTTCGTGCTATTCATAAACCTTCAGAAAAATTTTCCTTGACCCCTACTATTAAAGATGCCCCCCTCAGGGTCGCACCAAGCATTCCCTGCACGCTTCCACCGCAGCGATGGCTGGATTTTCACTGACAGTTGGCTGTCTCCCACTCGACATCTGAACCACTTGTTTGCATCTCTTGGGCATGGACAACACTGAATGTTTCTGTGACATTACCATTTTATGCAGCATCTGGTAATCTTCACTGAGTGTATATTCTACAATAATTATCTTAAAAATCTGAAAGTCTCCTCTCCTGTAATACTGCATCTAGAGGCAGGAGTCAGAGCAGCGGCAAGAGTGGGGTGCTTGTGTAGATTTGCCTAATGCTGATATTGAATTAGGGGTCTTTGCAATCCATCCTGTCTTTGTACTGCCTGATGTTTGCGCGATTTCTGGTCACCTCCTTCATCCTGGCCTTTGTTCAGTTAGGAGGCTCTCTCTGATACTCTCCTGGACAAATAGTAATTCCCACAAATCTAAAGCCAGGAGTCACCTTTGGGAAAACACAGCACTTTGAGCAGCACACACACCCGTTCTCTGTTTCTCTAGTTGCAACCTTTGGAGCTGAGTTCCACACTATCAGTAACAAAAGCTAGTTCCCAGCTGATCTTCATGCTCAAATATGCAGAATTTAAAATCCTTGCCAGTCCTGCCATATTACTCAAATCCGTAACATCTACTTGAGGTGTCTGATTCATTCGTTCCAGGTCACTTACTGTATTAGTGATTAGTGTCATTCACCAAAGATTCTTATAATGCCTCCTTCCTGGTATTAAATAGACATATTTGTGGAACCTATGTTGTGGCATAGTGAGTTAAATAAGCCACTGCCTTCAACACTAGCATCCCATATGGGTACTGGTTCGCGTTCCAGCTGCTCCACTTCCAGTCCAGCTCCCTGATGTCTCTGGGAAAGGAGCAGATAATGGCCCAAGTGGTTGAGCCCCTGCCACCCATGTGGGAGACTTGGATGGAGTTACATGCGCCTGCCTTCTGCCTGGCCCAGTCCTGGCTGTTGCAGCCATTTGGGGAGTGAATCAGTGGATGGAAGGTTTCTTTCTCTCTGTCTTTGTCTCTCTCTCCCTCCATTCCTCTCCCTCTTTCTCATCTGCCTTTCGAATAAATAAATAAATCTTGAAAAAATGTATATCTGTGCCCCCTTAACATTCAGTGACAGTGCTTTGGCCAATAAAATATGCACAAATGTGTCCTTTCCAAGGTGAAGAATTCACAGCAGTGCATCCACCATGCTTCCATGCCTCTGATAGGCAGATCAAAAATAATGTGTCAAGGTGGGGCCTCTGGGCTGGGACCCTGGCAGACACGTCCAGCACTGACTCACACTGGACAAGCGGTGTGAGAAGACAACAGTCTGCTGTTGTCCTGGGGCCCTGGAAATTTCTTGTTTGTTACTACAGTGTAACTTACTAACACCAAGGTTCTTCAAAAAGTTCAGGCAAAATGCCTGCTGTGAAAAATGTTTACATGGGGGTTGGTGTTGTGTGGTGGGTAAAGCCACTGCCTATGATGCTGGCATCCAATATGGGTGCCAGTTCATGTCCCAGCTGCTCCACTTCCCATCTAGCTCCATGGTAATTGCCTGGGAAAAACAGCAGAGGAGGACCCAAGTGTTTGGGCCCCTGCCAGCCATAAGGGAGACCCAGACAAAACTCCTGGTTCCTGGCTTCAGCCTGGCCCAGCACTGGCCAGTGTCCATCTGGGAAGGAAACCAGCAGATAAAAGATTTCTCTCTCTCTCTCTCCCTCTCTCTCTCTCTCTATACACACACACACACACACACACACACACACATATATATATATATCTGCCACTCTGACTTTCAAAGGAAATAAATAAATCTTGAAAAAAAACTCTACATGGATTCAAATTTTTCTGACAAAACAATCTCACTTTTGAATTCTATTTTCCATGAGCTTTTTGAAGTAGCCTCATATACATGGCCATTTTTCTCTTCAGTTGTGTATTACATCGCAAAACTTTCCAATTAAGAAAAAATGAGTATGGAAGATTTACCAATCCTAAGACTGTTTTGAAAGCCCTCAGTAATCTATCATTGAAGAGATTAAAGTAAAGAAAAATGATGGCAATGTAGAAACTAAGCCAGAGAGATAGAAACTTAATATTTCTTATTGGGAAACAATTAAGACTACAGAGTAACACTGACATACTGAACATACAGAAAGTCTGAAGGAAGGTAGGTAGCTTTTCTTTTCTTTTAATGCAAGGCTAAGGAACATATGGAAAAGGTTACCAGACTGGGCTGTTGAAGGCAACAGGATAAATGAGTTCAATAACCACCTCGGTCTTTTTCTGGAAGAGGAAGGGATTAAAGGGCAGAGTGAAAACGCAGGCAGGCAGGATTAAACAAAAACAGAGAGTGGAGAATGACGGACCAGATGGCCTTTGCCTCTTCCTAGAGCGTCTTACAGACATGCCCCCATTAGAAACCACAAGGCAGATAGAGTGTTTTCAGAAAAGGCCCATATTCCGTTCTTGAACTCGCACATCTCACGAGTAAAACATTTTCAGATGTTCCCTAATGGAACGTCCACAGTTGAGGGGAAGATTGGCTTCGCGTTTGATCTTTTCTATTTTATCAATTAACTGCCCATGTTTTTCTGCTTCCTCATCGCTTGGTTAGACAACCTGCACACAGAAAAGGAACTCATGTCTGCATGGAGACCACATCACGCCCTGCACATCTCCCCCACAGCCCACTCTGTGCCTTTGAATCTGCTCGTGGAAAGGTGAGGAGTGAGAACCAGAGAGATTCAGGCTGGGAGCCCTGGGGGCCTCTCCCCTACAAGGAACTGAGTGATTATGAAGCTGGAATTCTGCACAGATGCTAACGACTGCACACGGGCAAAGGAGAAGCGGAGAACTCAAACGCAGAGCTCCCCGACTCAGATTTCAGAGCAGTTTTCCTGACGCATCCCTGGGCATGGACAAGGGAAGGAGGCAGTATTGGCTGTGTGTGCCTCAATGAGAGGAACATCACACTGGCACTGGTTTATCCTTTAGTTCTCCCAGCACTTCTGTGAGCTAGATGTCACTCCTCATTGCCCGACAACAAGGTAACTTACTTTGAAGAGGCTACGTCAGAGCCCTACTCCGTGAATAAGTGAGAGACACAACTGGAACGAGACTGGACGTTCGAGAAGCACCCTCTCCACTGCACCGTAGTCCTAGTGTTTGGAGAAAAAGTACACTCTTGGGTGCTCAGGGAAAACCAGCAGCAAGCTTGGATTTGAAGTGGGATTTGAAGAAAGTGATTATAAATAAATATATAAACTGTATGCAGACTATACTTGACATTAAAACACATGAACCTTACATTTCAGCTTGAGAAATTTTAATATTTAATGTAAATCCCTGTCTATATACCTGGGTGACCATCTCTGCAGTAGGCATACAGAAAGGTTTTGAGCTTCATCTATCAGTCTATTTCTCGGACTCCCACTGTTCTGATTTCTAGGTCCGCAGAATGGTTTTCTTGTTCTTGAATTAGACTCCAATGGGATCACATGATTATACCCCTGTACTTGGCTTTCCTCACATGACACAAAGCTTTGGAGTTTAGTCCATGAAGGTGAGAAGATTAGTAGCTCTTTTTTATTACTGAGTAGTATTTCATTATATAAATGTACCGATGATTATTTTTTCAGTACTCCTGTTGATAGGTATTTTGTGAATTTTTTCAAAGTTTGGGGTGATACAAATATGTTTGTTCAATACTTTTCAATTGTTTTGGAGAAATGCCTAGAAGTGGAATTCTTGCACCATATGTAAGTGCCAAACAATTTTCCGAAGCACATTTAACATTTTATGCTCCCATTAGTAATGATTATGAGTTCTGGTTATTGTCAGTTTTTCTAGTTTCAGTTATTCTAAAGTGCATACAGTGACATTTTATCACGTTTTTAAAAATCTGTATGTGAATGTACTTCTCTGCTGTTTGTATTTTGATTTGATGGATGCTATTTTTGGTCACAGAATGTGTACACCTCTTTGTAATCTCACCATAGTTTCAGCTGCTCTTGCCCTGGAGACTGGTGGTAGTGACCCTCTTGTCCTGGTTGTGTAATCCGTGCACCTGTTTCCAGGAAGAGTGCCTGTCTCATTTTTAATGGGACTTGCTTGTCCTTTTATTGTTGGTTGGTGGCTGGATGCAAGTCCTTTGTCAGTTACAAATACTGTCATTTATATTTTTTGTCAGTCTATGACTGATTTTTATCTTCCTAATAGATTTTTTTTGATGAACCAAAATTGTTAATTTTTAATGAAGTCTGATGGGTTATTTTCTTTTATACCTAGTGCTTTCTGTGTCCTACTTAGGCAATCTTTGCTAACACGAAAAGACACCAAGATTTTTTAAATAGTCTGTTCTAGAAGTGTTAGATGTTATGCTATAATTATATAACCATGTGAGGCATAAGTCAAAGTTTAATTCTTTATATAAGTATTTATCTGCTTATCTCAACACCATTCGGTAAAAGTACTTTAGTATTGTGAGCTACTTTCCTACCCTTGTTGAAAATCAATGCAGTGCACATGTGCAATCAATTTCTTGACTTCACTGTATTTTAGAAATTTATCTATCTTAAACACATTGCCTTGATTACTGAAGCTGTCTAATAATTTATTAAAATTTATTTATATGAAGGGAACATCTTTCATACACAGTTTTAAGAATATTAATGAGACTTCCAACCCTTCCTCACTCCCACTCTCCCTCCTTCTTCTGACCTTATTTTTTTTTCCATTTTTGTGATGACATGCTTTCAATTTACTTAATAATCACAAGCTTAATACTCCACTAGGTAAAGAACTCAGCTAACGTCAGGTAGTGTACATCCTCTAACTTTGTTCTTTAAGATCATTCTGACTTTTTGAAGTACTCTGCATTTACATATAAATTGAGTCAGTTTATCAATTTCTTTGAAAATAATTACTAAAATTTTGTTTGGGGATGTAAGCATAATAGATCAAACTTGGATGAATTAACATTGTAAAAACCTTGAGTATTGTACCTGGCAAATATAGAATAACTCTTTCTGAGTGTGGATCATTAAAAATTATATCTCAGTAATATTTTGTGCTTTTTAGTAGAGTGCATGGCTTTTATTAAATATTTTTGCTAGAAACTTTGTTTTGGGTGATATTATAAACATAGTATTTTACATCTATTTTCCAATTGCTTTGCTTTTTTGAGCTAATGATGCAATTGAGTAAAGCAGTAGGTTTTGAAAGTGATTAAAATTCATCAGATTGGGGACCAGCATTCCATATGGGCACAGGTTGGAGTTCCAGCTGCTCCACTTCGTATGCAACTCTGTTCTAGTGTGCCTAGGAAAATCTGCAGAAGGTGGCCCTGCACTCACTAGGGAGACCTAGAGGAAGGCGGCTTTCCCCAGGCTTCAGCCTGGCTAAGGCTTAGTCATTGTGGCCATTTGGAGAGTGAATCAGTGGATGGAAGAGCTATAGGTCTCTATAACTCTGCCTTAATGTCAATAAAATATTTTTTAAAAGCTATCAGTATAAGATACAGTGGAATATGGACTGGCATTTTGACACAGTGGGTCAAACCTCTGCTTGCAATGCTGGCATCCCATATGGGAGTGCCAGGTCAAGCCCCAGCTGCTTCCAGCCTTTGGTAGTGCACCTAGGAAAGCAATGGAAGATGATTCATGCACTTGGGTTCCTGCCTCCATGTGGAAGACCAGGCTGGAGTTCTGGGCTCCTGGCTCCTGGCTCTGGCCTGGCCCAGCTGTCACAGCCAACTGGGAGTAAACCCGTGGATGGAAGATCTCTGTCTCTGTCTCTGTCTCTTGATTACAAAAGCGAATGAAATGGGAATCAAAGCATATCACTAGGAAAACCAATCCATGAAATACAAAAGAAGGCAAAGGAGAAGAAAGCAGGGACAAAAAGTTATAAGACAAACTGAAAAAAATTAACAAAGCAACCACAAATCTTCACTTCCTAGTAATTAAATATCAATCGAGTAAAATCCACAAGCAAAAGACTTAGGTCAGCTGAATGCATAAAAAACAATAAATAAATTCAACTACACACAGTCTATGAAAGATCCAAATTAGAAGGACACCATGTGTTGGTAACCAAAGACAGCAGGAGTAACTACCCATAAAATAAAATAGACTTTAAATCAAGTACTGTTACAAGAAGCACATTACATAATAATAAAAATTTTAAAAGGTATAATAATTATAAATATTTATGTACCAAATCACAGAGCTCTTAAATACATGAAACAAACTTTGAGGGCCTTAGAGGGAGAAGCAGAAACACAATACTAGTGGGGAACCTCAAAATATTGCTGTCCATGATTTCTAGAACAAGCAGACAAAAGATAAATAAGGGAGCAGAGACTCTGAATGTTGTAGATCAATTAGACCTAACAGATCTATGTGGATCACCACCACCAATGGCATTTTTCTTGAGTATACATCTGATATAGGTCACATATGAGGCCATAAAATGCATAGTAAGATTCAAAAAGAATAAAATCAAAGGATCCTCAATCTAATGAAGCTATTAATCAATAGCACAGGGAAACTCCAAAATCTGCAATATGGGGAAATTAAACAACGCAGTCTTAAATAAACAGTAAGTCAGAAAAGGAGTCACAAAGGGGATTAAAAATACTTTGCAGGGTAGGCACCAGGCCTCGTGGTTAAGCCATCACTTGGGAAGCCTCCATCCCGTAAATGAGTGTCTGGGTTCAAATGCTGGTTCTGCTCCCAATCCCAGCTTCTTGTAATGTTCACCCTGGGGAGCAGCAGGTGATGATGAGTTCCTGCCAGCTAGGTAGGAAACTCCCACTGAGGTCCTAGCTCATGGTTTTGGCCTGGCACAACCACGGCTACTGTGGGCATTTGGGGAGTGAACCAGCAAATAGAAGATCTCTCTGTCTCCTTGCCACTCTGCCTTTAAAATAATAAATTTTAAAATTTGCAAAAAAAAAAAAATACGTTGAGATAAAAGTGAAAACACAACCCAAATCCCAAATTTTATGGGATACAATGAACCTAGTACTATAAGAGAAGTTTATCACTGTGATGCACATATTCAAAAAGAATTCTCATTCACCAATTCAATTTTCCATCTCAAGAAACAAGAAAAAGAACTAAGCAAGCCCAAGGTTAGAGTAAGGAAGGGAAAGAATGAAGGTTAGAACAGAAAGAAAGAAACTGCAGAATAGAAGCAAAATTGGGGAAAATATCAGTAAGATTAAGAGGTTTTTTTCTAAAAGATAAACAAAATTGCCGGCGCCGCGGCTCACTAGGCTAATCCTCCGCTTTGTGGCGCCAGCACACTGGGTTCTAGTCCCGGTAGGGGCTCCGGATTCTGTCCCGGTTGCCCCTCTTCCAGGCCAGCTCTCTGCTGTGGCCAGGGAGTGCAGTGGAGGATAGCCCAAGTGCTTGGGCCCTGCACCCCATGGGAGACCAGGATAAGTACCTGGCTCCTGCCATCGGATCAGTGCCTTGCACCGGCCGCAGTGCGCCGGCAGCGGCAGCCATTGGAGGGTGAACCAACAGCAAAGGAAGACCTTTCTCTCTGTCTCTCTCTCTCTCACTGTCCACTCTGCCTGTCAAAAAAATTAAAAAAAAATAAAAGATAAACAAAATTGGCAACCTGTTTGTTAGATTAACTAAGAAAAAAAATGACTCAAATAATTAAAATCATGAATGAAAATGAAGACGTTGCAACTACAGCCACAAATTAAAAGGGTTATAAGAGAATGCTATGAACAATTTGGATAGCCTATAAGAAATAGAAAAATTCTTAGAAACATATGCCTACCAAGTCATAAAGAGTCATAAAGAAATAGAAAATCTGAACATATCTAAAACTAGTAAGGGGCTGGCGCTGTGGCGCAGTAGGTTAATCCTCCGCCTGTGGCACCGGCATCCCATATGGGCGCCTGTTCTAGTCTCAGCTGCTCCTCTTCTGATCCAGCTCTCTGTAATGGCCTGGGAAAGCAGTAGAAGATGGCCCAAATCCTTGGGCCCCTGCAGCCACATGGGAGACTCAGAAGAAGCTCCTGGCTCCTGGCTTCGGATCAGCGCAGCTCTGGCCATTGCAGCCAATTGGAAGAGTGAACCAGCAGACAAAGACCTTCCTCTCTGTCTCTCCCTCTCACTGTCTGTAGCTCTACTTCTCAAACAAATAAATTTTAAAAAATTAAAAAAAAAAAACAAGCTAGTAAGGAGATGGAATCAGTAATTTAAAAAATCCCACCTAAGAAAAGCCAAGCACAAGATGGCTTTTTTTTTTTTTTTTTTTTTTGACAGGCAGAGTGGACAGTGAGAGAGAGAGAGACAGAGAGAAAGGTCTTCCTTTGCCGTTGGTTCACCCTCCAATGGCCGCCACGGCCGGCGCACCGCGCTGATCCTGATGGCAGGAGCCAGGTACTTATCCTGGTCTCCCATGGGGTGCAGGGCCCAAGCACTTGGGCTATCCTCCACTGCACTCCCTGGCCACAGCAGAGAGCTGGCCTGGAAGAGGGGCAACCAGGACAGAATCCGGTGCCCCTACCGGGACTAGAACCCGGTGTGCTGTTGCCACAAGGCGGAGGATTAGCCTAGTGAGCCCCAATGCCGGCCAAGATGGCTTTTCTAATGAATCCTGTGAAATAGTTAAAGAAATAGCAACAACTCTGGCCTCAGAATCAGCCCTTAAGGCATTTGGATCTGGCTAAAAAGCCCATGAGAGTTTCACAGACATGGAAAGCCAAGACACTGTGGCAAAAAAAAAAAAAAAAAAAAAAAAAAAAAAAAAATTGACCTAAATGAAAGATCTCTGTGAGTGAGATGCCAGTGGAAAAAAGGGGCCATCAAAGGAGGTACCTTTCTCTGAAGGGAGGAGAGAACTTCCACTTTGACGATGGCCTTGTCTAAATAAGGTCAGAGTTTGTGAACTCAAGAGGCTTCCATAGCCTTGGCAACTCATGACAAGAGCCTCAGGTGATTACTGACGTCATAAACAAGAGTGTCAATTGTTAAATCAACAACAGGAGTCATGTGCACCTACTCCCCATGTAGGATTTCTGTCCTTAATGTGTTGTACTATGCAAATTAACAGTAAAGCTACTACTCAAACAGTACTTTATGCTTTGTGTATCTGTGTGGGTGCAAACTGTTGAAATCTTTACTTAGTATATACTAAGTGGATCTCCTGTATATAAAGATAATCGAAAATGAATCTTGATGTGAATGGGATGGGAGAGGGAGTGGGAGATGGGATGGTTGTGGGTGGGAGGGAGGTTATGGGGGAAAAGCCGCTATAATCCAAAAGTTATACTTTGGAAATTTATATTTATTAAATAAAAATTGAAAAAAGAATATAAATAAAAAAAGAACTAGCAACAAATCTTCCGAAGTCTCCCCGAAAACAATTTTTGAAAAGGGAACACTTCAAAGCACATTCTACGATGCTGGAACTGCCTTGATACCAAAGGCAAACAAAGACACCATAAGAAAACTACAGAGCGTTATCCCTGGTGAATATTGATGCAAAAGTCCTCAACAAAACTCTAGCAAACCAGGTAGTACATTAAAAGGATTATATACCATGACTGAGTGAGGTTTATTCCTGGGATGCAAGGATAATTCAATACACAAAAACCAACCATTATAGTATACCAAATTAACAGAACGAAGGACAAAAACCACAGGACCATTTCAATTGATGCATAAAATGAATTTCACAAAATTCAACACCCTTACTTAATAAAAACACTCAACCAAGTAGAAAGAGAAACTACCTCAACATAATAAAAGGCATTTATGAAAAATGAACAGGTAGCACCATGCTCACTGGCTAACAACTGAAAGTCTTTCCTCTAAGGTCAAGGAAGCCCACTCTCATCACAACACATCACAGTATATTGGATGTCCTCATCAGAACAATTGGGCAAGAATCCAAACTGGAAAAGGAAAAGGAAAAATATCTCTGTGATTATACGTAGAAAATCCTGAAGATTCCACAAAACTGATGTAGAACTAATGATTATATTCAGGAAATAGCAGAACACAAAATTAATACCCCAAATTAATTTGAGTTTATATATACTAGCAATGAACAATCCTAAAAGGAAATTTTTAAAAAATCCCATTTACAATAGAATCAAAAAGAATATGAGCTTAAAGTCGAGAGTTTAACCTAGTGGAAGCCCACATCCCATATTAAAGATGCTGGGTTTAGTACCTGGCTCTGGCTCCTAATTCCAGCTTCCTGCTAAAGCAGACCCTGGCCAGCAGTGTTTCTGCCACCCACTTGGAAGACCTGAGTTGAGTTTCTGGCTCCTGGTTTTTGTTTGGCCCAGTGCCAGCTCTGTGGGCATTTAGGGAGTGAATCAGTGGTTGGAAGTTTCCTCCATATTCTCCCTCTCTTTCTCTCCCCAACCTCCACCCTTCAAATAAATAAATAATTTTAAAGGAAATGTTAGGAATAAACTTAACCAAAGATTTGAAAAGCTTATGCTTTGTGGTTTTCCTGTTTTAGGTTTGATGGCTTTTTTCAGATTATTGCTGAAGAATTTTACATCACTGATTTTAAATATTTCTCATTTCAATAGAAATATTTAGACTACAAATTTCTCTCAAAATTCTGTGTAAGAGATTCCCTAATACTTTATATATTTTTTATTTTCTCTTACTTTAAAATATTTCCAGTTTCCTTCATGATTTTTACTTTATATAAGAATTATGCGGCCAGCGCTGTGGCTCAATAGGCTAATCCTCCGCCTGCGGCGCCGACACACCAGCTTCTAGTCCTGATCAGGGCACCAGATTCTTTCCTGGTTGCCCCTCTTCCAGACCAGCTCTCTGCTGTGGCCCGGGAAGGCAGTGGAGGATGGCCCAAGTGCTTGGGCCCTGCACCCCATGGGAGACGAGGAGAAGCACCTGGCTCCTGGCTTCAGATCAGTGCGGTGCGCTGGCCGCAGCGCACCAGCCGTGGCGGCCATTGGAGGGTAAACCAACGGCAAAAGGAAGACCTTTCTCTCTGTCTCTCTCTCTCACTATCCACTCTGCCTGTCAAAAAAAAATGAACCTTAATAAAGAATGGGATGGGAGAAGGATTGGGAGATGGGATGGTTGTGGGTGGGAGGGTGGGTATGGGGGGAAGAACCACTATAATCCAAAAGTTGTACTTTTGAAATTTAAATTTGTTAAATAAAAGTTTTCTATTAAATAAATAAATAAAATGGGTGTTTAAATAAATTTTGCATAATTTACAGCCACATGGCTGTACTACCTTTAGTCCTTTGTGCTCTAAGAGGCTTTCTTCATTTGGAATGAATAGAGTAGTGTTCTGTGAGATTGCAGGGCAGAGTATGAGTCTCTTGGTTTAAATCATGTTTGCTAAAGTCTTTTATGGGTCTTCAGTGGTTGAGGAGGAAAGAAAGTAGAAGAGGTGGTCACATCAATGAGTTTCGAAAATCTTTCAAGAAGTTCAGAAGAGGCAGGTGTGGGAATAGAGCATTCCAACACCAGCTCTAGCACTAATTTAAGGAATAAGAGATCATTTCTCTTTAGGTTTCAATTTACACATCCCCAAATTAGAATGTTTAGTGAACACCCTCAACATCTCTTCCAGCTCTTGACATTCCATCATTCTGTGATTCCTTTTTCGTATTGAAATAATGTCAGAATCAAATACAACTTATATGTATTCACATGTTGATTATTTTCCAGGCCTATTTTCTAGTTTCTTAAGTTAAAATCTTGTCTACATAACTAGAACTAATTTTTAAGAAGGCCATGTATAATCTTATGTTCTGATCATGATATATATAATTTTATATCATGATTTTGTTATTCAGCACTCCATCAGAAAGTGTCAATGAATTCTTTATAACCTTCACTTCAATGATTCTATAATATCCATCATATGATGAAATCATAATTTATTCAGATATTCCATTACCATGACTTTGAAACAATTTCCACCATGATAAATAATACTGCAGTGAACACTGTATGTGCAAAGCTCTCTGTCTTTAAACAAGCATGGATGACCGATTCTTCCAGAAGGAAAGCTTAGACGCTCTTTCCTCCGAACCTGGACAGTTTGATGGTTGGAATCAACAACCTTCCTTTTCAGCTTGATGTTCAAGTGCCTTCATCTGCACTGGCCCCTGTTCCTGGACACCCAGGAGTCCTTACAGGGACTTCCCTTCTCCTCAGGGTCAAGATGAAGCCTTCCCCCTTGATGGATCTCTGAACTGCATTGCTCACACGCATCAGGGAGACCAGACCTTGTATCAGTATTCATCTAAACGTTCAAACAGCCTTCCATATCACTGGCAGACCCCAGCTTTCTCCCATTAAGTCCAAGGAGGGCTTACACAATTGCAGTGCTGGGCCTGTGGAAGGGAGTGATGATCAGTGTTGTTACTGAAACCCATTGCCACAAATTCCAATCAATCGTGAATGATCAATTAACTGTGCATCTTTTCTAACTAGGGACATGGACGTAAGCATTGAGGTATGATCTTCCTGTGGTACATTTGATATTTCTTGATTTAATTGATTACGAACCAAAGTCAAAGTAAGCATTGTTATTTATTGAACAACTTTCTCCCTTATTTGAAAAAAAAAAAAACTCAGCATATGCTCTGTTATAAATCTGAAACTACAAACAGCATAGAATATTTGATGAGTGCTTTTCCTAGAACTTTCAGATGCACCAATTAAGACGACTAAAGTTCTGGATCAGGTCTCAGCTCTTATAACCACCATAATCACTGGCAACTTAATATCTTCTCTAACGTCCCAGTGTTCTCGTTTGGAAGGGTGGAGATCGCTATGGTTTTACTTCATAAGGGGTGGGATAGATTAAATTAGAAACTGCAGCAAAGTATGCATTTCATAATAACCATTCCATAAATTCTATTTTCTGCTACAAGCATTTGTTTATTCTCAGTTTACCAGAATTCACTAATCCAATAAAGATTCAACTAACCCAACATCTATGCTGTTTCCAAACAGTGTTTCTGATCTTTATTTTGTAGATACTAAAACTGTAATCAGTTAAAGAAGAAAACAATATTAATTGTCTACTATGTGCCAAACAATGTTGTAGCTACTCTCTCATTTAAAAAAAAAATCCTATCGTCACAAGATGACTGTGAATGTTGAAAAAGAGCCAATCATCAGATTTATTGGAAATCCTATTTCATCCTTATTACCCCATTTATAAAGTAAGAAAACAGAGGACATCTGCCTTATCTACACAGTCAATTAAAGTAGATGTTGGGCAAGAACTTCTTTCTTCAGATTTTAAAGTAGCATTTGAACTTTATGGCTACACTTGAACAAGACCATACCAATACAGCATGTTCCAAGTTCAAACACCAGATGGATTTCCTCAGCTTGTCTTCAAAGTAGGCTCTGAATCTCTCATCAGAAACTGGGAAACTCCAAAGGGGAAGGCAAATATCACACAGGGAGAGTGTGGAGGCTTGGCCAGTTTGAGTTCTTAGCCAGGTATTCCAGGTGGACAGCCCTGAAGAGAAAATGTGAAAAATCCATCTAAAGAATGAAACAGGGGTTTCCACATGTGAAAGAATGAAGCTGGATTCTTTACACGTTACACCATAAATATAGATTACTGTACAATTCAAAATACACCAAAATGTGAGGACTAAAACTGTAAAACTTTCATAAGAAAATATAGGAGTAAATTTTCTTGTGAGTGGCAGTAGTCTCTTAGGCAATGAAAGGTAAAATAGATGGGTTGGATTTTTTTTTTTAAATTAAAGACATTTCAATCCACAAAAATGGTAAAAGAAATTGCAAATTATATATTTGAAAAGGAATATAGAATATACATTTAGAATATACATTGTTTAAAAGTCAATATCTGGAATATACATTGTTTAAAAGTCAAAGGTTCTGGATAGACATTTTTCCATGGAAGACATACGAAAGACATACAAGTGGTCAATGAGCAATGGAAATGATGTTAACTTTGGTTAATATTAGACAAATGCAAGTTCAAAACACAGTGAGCTACCACTCCACATCCACTAAGGAGGCCATAACATGATAACACAAATAGACAATTACAGGATAGAGAACCAATGGATCCCTCATTCACTGGTGATAGGAATGTAAATGGTACAACCACTCTCTGAAATGCTGAACTTATATTTATATGCCCATCAATTATACAGCAGATACATACACAAGAGAAATGAAAACACCTATCTACGCAGAAACTTGTGCATGGATATTCATAAGAATACTTTTTCATAATAGCCCCAAAGTGGAAAAAACTCATGTATTCATCACTTGGTGAATGGATAAAGAAAATTTATAGAACATTTTAAATTTCAAAATTTACTGTATATGGGTAAAAAGGTCATATTTCTATCTGATTACTATGTATAGCCTTTGCCTGTATTCCCACTGAACTAAGTTCTTTTTACTTTTTATTTCTTGGACTCTGTATTTAGAGGAGCATTAAGCCTTTGACTATAAGGTAAAGTAAAAACACATTATCTCAAAAACTAGAAAGGAAGGAAGGAAGGAAGGTAGGAAGGAAGGAAGGAAAGGAAAGGGAGGGAAGGAAAGAATGGAATATCATCATATTCTTAGAATTGTATCTGTGTCCTACATTGAATCTGTTCTTTGTATTAATATTACATTAACATGAAAAAATAAAGTATCACATGGATAAAAAAATTACACTAAGTGAAGAAAGACACAAAAAGCCACATATTTTGATTCTGTTTATATAACCATTCAGAGCTGGCAAGCCACAGAGATGGAAAGTAGACTAGGGAAGCCCATGGACTGAAGGGAGGAGGAATGGAGTCTACTCATGGCTACCAGATGTGTTGGGGGTGCAATGAAATGTGATGATCATGCAACTCTGCAAATAGACTGAAAACTCTTGAGCTGTGTGCTGCACAGAGTAAATCTCTCAACAAAGCCATTAACAAAGATTCATCCATGAGACTAAGAGTCAATCCTGAAGAAATCACAGCTCATCAGGCACGAGAACAGTCTTGCATGGCAAAGAACTTCGCAGTGATGAACAGGATACGTGCTGAGATGGGTAAGGAGATGAGTGGCAAAGGCAGATGCAGGCAGCAGGGGCAGTGACAAATGCCTTGAAACAGCAAGGCCACCAGAGGCTTTCAGCAAGCTGGGGTTGACCCTGGCATACGTGGCTGAGTTAGCCTACATCAGCGGTTCTCAGAAGACAGACCAGAAACGCTTGAGAATCTCCAAGACATTTGCAATGGGTCCAGGAGTATAAAACTATTTTGTAACAAAATTAAGATGTTATTTGTCCCTTTTAGTGTCGTTCTCTGAAGAGTATACAGTGAAGCTTTCCAGAAACTACTTGACATGTGATGACACCATTACTCTGACGAAGAAAGAAATGTGGGCTGGTGCACATACACAATTTAAACATTTTTTTATCTTTAATTTCTAAGTGCTGCGTGTCAGTCCATATAACCTGCTTACACTAAAGACCTTTGGGATCCTCACCAGTTTTTAAAAACATAATGCGATCCTGAAATGAAAAAGTTTGATACTCACTATTCTAGATCAAAGCCCTGGGCTTTTGCTGGATCCCAGATGTTTCAAATGGAGATCCTGGAAGATCCGTGTGTGTGGACGTCGGTGGCCTGTGTGTGGCAGTGGCCAGTGGAAGGCTGTCTACATCCCTCAGGCTCCATAACACACCACTGAGTCTTCAAACTTGGTATAATCACACAAAGATTGAGGCCTTACTAATAGGTTCCTAAATAACCCAGTGGGGAAGAAAGCAGGCTCAGTCAATAGCTACCTTTCTGGGGCTTATACTGCAAGTCTCTCTTCCTGGCTTTCTGATTCATGTGCCGGGGAAAGTCTGCAATTTTGCATGGTCTCAGCTAATAAACCTGCATTCTTTCTCCTCACTGCTTTCCTAAAGAAGCCTGTGCCCACTGAAGGGTAGGCACATTGCAACCATGCAGGTAGGATGCTGTCTGCTTCCTGGCGTTCTTGCAGTTAGCACTCCGTTTCACATCTATGAGTCCACCTCACCCAAAAAAACTCAACTGTCTTCTGAGGCAGACAGGGCACCCCACCCAGAGCTGTGTCTACAATGCACAGGACCTTGCCTTGGGAGTAGGGAACACTCAGGAAAGCTGAAGGCACGAAGGGTGAGTTTCTCCCTCACAGGAGATGATTATGAGCTCTCCGACATTATAAATGAGTGAGAAAAAGCCTTGACTTCTGTGCTAGCTGGCCGGAGGCTGAATAATGAATCAGCCCTGATCAATCCAGACTCACCCACCACAGAGATCAAACAAGCCCAGCACCCAGGATGACGACAGATTGACAGCTCGGTGAAAGGATGGCTCCTTGCAGCAGTACAGTATTTGGCCAACACAGCTGACTGTGAGCACCAACGCCTTCTGCAGCTGCCACCATCTGCCAGCCTCTGGCAGCTGCACTTCTCTGCTTCCTCAACTACAAAGGCAGGGCCAGGCTCTGGGGGAGGAAGGCAGGGGTTTTACGTTTGACTCACAAGAGTCTCAGGAAAAATAGTCCTTCGTCCCAGGAAACGCCACCAGCATACTGAGGACAGTGACAAGGCTTACCCAGAAAGAGGGAGCTGGCAGCACTGTGTTATTTGGCTACTTTGTGGACACAGCATGCCTTTCCTTGCCCAGATTTGAAGGGCAGTCATACACTCCAAGCTGAGTCATGTCAGCGATGTGCTTCTTAGAGGGAGGACTAGTTATGCTCCTGTTGCATACAGTATTTCTTTCTTTGTTTGCTTGTTTATTTATCTCACAGGCACACTAACGGAGAGATCTCTCATGCGCTGGTTCACTCACCAAATGCCCACAATAGCCGTGGCTGGGCTGGGCTGAAGCCAGGAGCTGAATACTCGAGCCAGGTCTCCCATGTGGGGCTCAGGGACCCAAGTACTTGAGCCATCACCTGCTGCCCCCCGGAGTGCGTGTTGGCAGGGAGTGGAGGAGCAGGGACATGCAGGAGGCACTCTGAACCAGGAAGGAGGCATCCCAAGCAGCACCTCAACCACTGTGCCTGCCCAGAGATTATTCCTTGAAAAACACTTCCATTAAGTGTTCTCAGATTTAAAAGCACTCCCCAGCAAGAATCACAGCTACAGAGCTCCCAAACAGTGTCAAATTCAACATTTTCTTCCACTTTTTCTAGAGATGTTTTCATAAAGCAGAGGTGAGGGGGGAGCTTAAGCTCCTGGTGAAGACATTAAACAGAGATGGGCCCCAGATTTTTAGGGAGAGATGATGACTGAGGGCTGCCCAGCAGGCTCCGGCAGCTTCGGAACACCACAAGGTCAGCGTTGCTGCAAATTGGTTTTTCTGTCTCTAAGATCTCGCCCATGTTTCCCAACAGCCTTCTCTCGGAGCTGAAATTCCAGGAGTTATTTGTTCTTTCAGACTAAGACCTTGAGAGTTATGGCTAGAAACAAATTCAAGTCCACAAACACATGCTTATTCTCCCTGCCCAGACTTGAACATTAACCCTCCAGGGACTCCCAAGGTTTAGGGGAGGGAGGAAGGGCACTGCAAATACATAATAAATCACAGTGAAGGAAAACAGAAACAGACAGAGACAGAGTGGGAGAGTAGAGGGCGTATGGATGTTTCAACCAGCTCGGACTGCAGACTCTCCCGCACTATGCATCCTGCTAAGGCACCACTGGTTGGATTCTCAGAACAAACGGAAAAGGCTGGTCCACAGAACGGACCCCAGCTAAGAGACAGGGTGGCTGAAGAGTCTAAGTTTGTGCAAGAGTGAATGAACTCATACCTGTCGGGAGCCCAGCCCCTCTCCCTTCTCCATGGTGACACTGCCCGTCACAGGCGGTACAGAGAGGTGTCCCCGTGGCAGTGTTTCACACAGCTGGGAGGGTGGGCCTTTGGCTTGTGATAAAGGTTAGGAATATAAGCATTCCAGGAAGAGGGGTGCTCAATGGCACCAAATTTAGAGGGGAATAGGAGCACACAGCTTAAGAACAACCTGTGTGATCCCCAGATGAGACACAAACATTATCCACAGAAAGGTGTGTTTCTTTAAATCTATGCGTCATCAGCTCATCTTGTTCTCGGAAATAATGGAACAGAGCATTTTGCTAGGAATGTCCTTGCCAGGACCGAACTAGGGCAGAGTCCGACCCCTTCCATGGGTGTGGCTGGTGGGGGATGAGGGGCACATCTGACAGCTACACAGGGTGTGGGGCACAGAATCAAGGCCACAGGGATGCTGCCCACGCAGTGAAAAGAAAAACGAGGTCCCACCCAGGATGTCAGTTAGAAATCTCAAGTCCCTGAATGACACAGGAGCGAATCTTGGACACTTGCAGAATACGCAGTGGCAACAGGCCCTCCAAGCTGGTCTGGACACAAGCAGCAGGTGCATCAGGGGCAAGTGGAGAGAGGCACCCCTGGGAGCCACGAGAACGTGGGAGCTGGGCATGGTTGTCATCCCAGGGCAGAACTTCTGGCCGGTCCCTTCGCTCTGGGTGCGTCAGTGCCTCCAGCCAGCAGTTCCAGAATGAAGCCCGGGCATCAGGTGGGGAGCACCCTGCTGACCACCGCCCAGCACTGCCCTGAGAGCTTTCCATGGAGCACACACCCCACTATCCTCAAAGAATCAAAGATCTATTTTGTTCTCTGTGCTTTCAGAATTTAAAATCTGTGAAGAGGGAGCCAGCACTGTGATGTAGCGGGTTAAGCTGCCACCTACAACACCAGAATCCCATTTGGATGCCATGGATTCACGTCCCGGCTGCTCCACTTCTGATCCAGCTCCCTGCTGATGGCCTGGGAAGAATAGGAAAAGACAGCCCATGTGCACCCATGTCGGAGACCCAGATAAAGCTTCTGGCTCCTGGCTTTGTCCTGGCCCAGCCCCAGCCATTGCAGCCATCTGGGGAGTAAATCAGCAGATTGAAGATCTCTCTCTGTCTCTCCTTCCCTCTGTAATTTTGCCTGTCGAATAAATAAGTAAATCTTTTATTAAAAATAATCTGAGGAATAGGAAATGTCAGAATAGCTTTTTGGACTGGTAGTTCACCTGCACGGTACCATAACCTATGAAAACATATCTCATTATTTTTAAATTGGAAGCAAATCTTTCTAAATTCAATCTCGATCACCTGTCACTTGAGCAGGGGCGAGGCGGTGCTTACCTTGGCTGTAGTTGTTATGTTTCTTGCTGTAGAGCAGAAAAGGGAGGAGCAGAAAAGAAAGTCAGCAGCAGAGTAGGACTGAGCAGTGCTGAAGCGGAGCCTTGTGTGCCAGTGAGACGTCTGCCTGAGGAATTGGGAAGGCTTCCTGGAGAAGGAGGCGTGCTTCACAGTAAGAAGGTCATCAGAGAGAGGTCCAGACAGCAGTCCTGACATGGGCAGAGAGAGTGTGCTGTCTCCAGTGGACTCCAGATGAGCTCACAGGAGCCAGGTGGAGGCACAGAGTACTCTGCAAGATGAAGTCAGAGGCCGGCAGGGGTCCTGTGTAGTCACTGGATTTTGACGTGGGCAGCCACAGAAGGATGTGCACATCAGAACGTGGTAGCATAGGGTCATCTTAACCAAGTCTGTCTTTATGGTGGAAGGCAGAGTTAGGAGACCACTGAGTGCTGGAGAGCCCAAAACTAGAAGGTGGGGTAGCTCAGACCCTCAGTGGGGTCCTGAGGCTGGGAGGAAAGTGTGGTCTAACAGCTTCAAGATTAGGGTTGGAGATCAAATCCAGGACACCTGCCTCAATTTGAACTTCAGATGAATAACAACAAAGTTGGGTTTTTGTGTGTTTGTTTGTTTTGGGTTTTTGCTGTTGTTCTAGTGTGTCCCCAGCAACGTTTACGATGCAAAACAGAGACAGGAAGTCAGAAGTCAGAGAAAGAGTGGGCTGACGCCGAACTCCGCGCTGCCTGAGTTCCAGTGTGACGCTTCTTCCTCTCTGCTCTTCATTTCACTCCGAAGATGAACTGATGCTGGGTTTTGAGTCGACAGAAGCTGCAGGCCAGGTGGCAGCCATCATTGCCACCACGGAGCACTTCTGAAACACCCACGCCCATGTGGCTCGGCACTGGCTGCTACGCAAAGACAGTGGGCCCCAGGGGCTCATCCCTCCAGGAGCCAACAATTCAAAGCAGCTTCCCAGCCTGGCACTGACGCAGGGAACGGGTCTCGAGTGCCTGCGGCACACACAGGCCTTGGCACCCTGGCAGAGTGGAGCAAATACAGCAGCAGTGACAGGGAGGTGATGTGGGGGAACAAGAGAATCTGCGCCTTATATTGTCCCCAGCAAGCCACCAGCACTGCCTGCAAGAGCAACCTGACGAGGTGTCCCTGTGCCCCCAGCTGCTGTCAGACCCCAGGTGCCCTTGGGCAGGAGGCCTGGCTCTATCTGTGGGAAACGCTCACCCAGGCTGGACCAAAGCAGAGTGTTCTGCTTGGGGCTCTTCCTGACGACCCCCCAGAAGTTTCCACAGAGAGCAACACAACATCTGGTCTGACCCAGGAACACATTTGCTGAGCATAGACTTTGCTACACAGAGCAGGGAGAAGGCAGACCATGCAAGACCTTGTCTTACTGGACGTGGGGAGGGTTTTCCCTGGCTAGGATTACCCGTGCTGTGCACGTTTTGCGATGCAGTAAGCAGAACAAGGAGCGTCTTTCCACAGCTGCTCATAGTACAGGGGTGGTGCGAGAATCTTCCCGGGGAGGTTTAACCTCAGCGGGGGCTCCAGGGAGTGTTCTGGCTGGGAGGTCAAGCTGAAGGGAGTCTGGTGCTGGTCCTGTTAACAACCGGTTATGTGGCCTTGGACTTGTCCCTTAACCTTGCTGAACTTCAGCTTCCTCCAACATAGAACGTGGATGCTGTCGCCTGTCAGTGGGTTTTCAAACTAGGTTCCCTGGGGCCCTAAATTTCCTCCAGGAGGAGAGAGGAGGTGAGGCTGGGGTCTCCCCACCAGAGTCTGCCTGCCAGGAAAGTTAGCAACCGCATGAACTGAAGTTCCTTGTCAAGTTTTTGATGAGAGAAAAAGAGTTTTACTGCCGAGAAGTATCTAGAAGCACGAATCTTGTGAATGGTAATGTTCTTCCAAGGTTCCATCATTTTGTGATCTTATGAATTATTCATCCTATTTTTCATCCTATTGACTAAAGCTTACAAATATTTAAGATACACGTGGAGGTATGGAAAGAGAACAAAGAGGTGATTTGGGGAGTTACAGATTGAGGCCATCAGTTGAATGTCATTCGCATGAATCGCCTAAGATTCTGAAGCACTTAGGAGCGGCACCATAAGGTTTACAGCCTACTTCGATGAGTGTCCAGTGGCCAGGATTTAGCTCATTGTAATAGGTTCAGAGGAGGGAGGCACTCTGCAGGAGCAGTCCTGGGAGAGACACGGGGCCACAGGGAACCCTGTAGGAACAGTGAGGCTTGGCCAGGAAGTGAAGAAGGAGCATTTTGCAAAACAAACAGGGTGGTGTTGATCTGAGCAGAATGGAAGACACACGGGCTCAAGACCCTCCAAGAGCACAGCTTCCACGTGCTTGAGTGCTCAGGCAAGGAAAGACTCCCACGGCCAGGGGCTCAGGGGCCTCACAACTGGGGTGAGGGGAATAAGCACAGAGGCTGCCACTCCTGCTTTACTGTGATCTGCAGGCTCTGCACGGAATCATTTGCCTCCCAACTCCATCCTTTCCTGGAGACAGGGCACACACGGATGCTGATGGAAGACACTGTCAAGAGAAGGAGCATGGCTCCAGGTGCTGGCTTTAGGGATGGCTCCGAGTCGTGGTCGCTCCCTTGTCAACACTGTTGTTAAGGACACAGTGCAACAGGGTGGGGACACTGGGGAATGGCACAGGCTCGGCTACTGCCATCTCTGGTTTTAGTGGTGAGGATCCACGAATGTGCCTTGCAGAATGAAGGAATGACACGATTTCTTCTGTTGGAACTGAGTGTGTTGGCTCCAGCACACAATCCGCAGTCATCCAGGGATACAGATGAGGTCCTGAGAAAATGGCTGAGGTGGGGAAGCGAGGAGGCGTGGCCCGTGGGGACGCGGCCGGTTCAGGTGCTGCTCTGTGCGGCTCTTTTTCTTCATATCCGATTCCGGGCACTGAAGTATTTGCCACCCTCAAGGGCAGGTTGGTCTGAGGCCGGGGACGTGCTGGGTCTCAGGCAAGGGCAAACGGAGACCTTGCTGAAATGTCCCATGAATGAATTCTGGGTGCTATGAAGCACAAAGGATTCTGTTTCCATTTCAGCCAGGGACTTTTAAATGAGTGACACAAGCTTAGGGACACATGGAGATCACCCACAGCATCGGAAGGGGAAAAAATGCTCAGGCCCTACACTCTGCTGGAATTCATTTACACACACAATGAGGACTGTGCAAGGGTGAACCACCCACTACAACAAAGACTCTCCTGCATGTTAAAAGAAAAGAAAAGCATGCCATCAGGAAAGAAAAACCCTTTGGGTGGGACAAGTATTCAAGGCCTGTGTTTCATCAGGAGCAAAAGCGGTTTAATGCATTACTGAAGGATCACCCCAATCCGAAGCAACAGGAAGAAGCCCTCACCCCACTGGCCATGGGTCTCCCTGTCTCTCCGCGGGCTGGTCTCTAGACCAGCCAATTGTGTCTACATGGGCTAGGGCTGCTTTCCTCTTTGACTCTGGGTTCCTGCTTAGAGGCATAGCTGAGATTCATTGAACAGGGTCTCCAGAAATGTTTGTTGGGTGGATAAATGAGCAGTGACCAAGGACTCTTTCAATGCTACTGATCTTCATGTTGCTAGAAGCATGGAGAAATTTCTTCCAAACTCCTGGGTGTTTCTGCTTGAACAGGCAGAGATTGCATCGTTATCGAAATAAACAGCACAGTTGCAGCTTTTCTTGGTCGCAGTGCTTTACTACTCTTAGAAAAACAAGGGCCTGCCTTGTGGTGCAGCAGGTTAAGCTACTACTTGCCGCACTGGCATCCTGTGTCAGCTACTCTGCTTCTTGTCCACTCCCTTGCTTATATGCCTGGGACAGCAGCAGAGGACACCACAAGCAATCTGGCCCCTGCCACCCACATGGGAGATGGAGATGGAGAACCAGGCTCCCGGCTTTGGCCTGGCTCAGCCCCCACTATTGCAGTTGTTAGTGGGAATGAACCAGCAAAGGAAAGCTCGTGCTCTCTCGCTCTCTCTCTCTCTCTCTCTCCCTCCCTCCTCCTCCCCTTCTCCCTATTACTGTGCTGTTGAAATCTTTCAAATGAATGATGCTTTAACGAAAAAGGACATGTCTACTCAAGACCCAGCTCCGTGTTTTCCAAATGCTGTTTGTGCGTCCAGATGTGTTGGTGCACAGGATGCTGGTGGAGGCATAAAGCATAAAGCTTTGAAGGCAACCCTGGGGACACAGGCACCATTCGTGACACACGGATTCCAGTGCAAGCCAGCTCTGGGCCGCCACTGTGTCCCTGTAGGGTTTGCATTTTAACTGCTCCTTGGGGAGACCCAACAATCTCCATGGCCACTCACATTTAGCAAAGGTCAGGCTAGCCATAAGCTCCATCCTTGGAAATATGTTTAAGTCAACAATCTGAATATGCTTTCTCCAACCACACACAGGCACCCCTACACACACACATGCACAGTGTCTGTGCCTCAGAAGGTAAACTCTTCTCAAAAGATGAAGAAATCACTCTGCCCTCCTGCTTCAGAAACCTGCGGGAACATTCGTGAACACAGATACATATCAGAACCAAGCAGATTACAGAGTGGTGCTCGGAGGAAATGGTCTTCTTCAGGATTGCTCTCGTTGTCTAAAAGAAGTATTTCTCATTAAAAAAAATGACTGAGATAGGCTTTTAACAATCTCAGCCTCAAACCATCATGTTTTCTGCTTTTAATCACCATAGTCAAGAAAATAAGTTTAGTCAGATGAAAAAGACTAAGAATATAGAAGTTGCATAATGGATTATTCTCTATTGTAATAGATTTGGCTCACATAATCGCAAGTAATTGCTTTTTAACTGTTCTTGATTCACATTAAAATTCTTTTGCCCATGGATCATTGCGTAAACTCATCACAACCTCATCATACCTCCACTGTTAATATCAAGTGTATTCGATCTAAAAAAGGGCTTTCAAACTGGTTTGGTTAGAGAGGATGTGGAATTCATAGGCTCTTTGTAGTACAGTGTGAAGTGTTCATTCATACTTTATCCTATTATACACATGTGAAGAATGTTACGCAGAAAATATGACCCCCTTCCGTGCAGACAACATGATATTTCAGTCATGAGAATCTGTCACCAAAACTAGCAAGTAAGCCAAATATAGTCCTTCAATCTTGAGTACTTCAATTAATAATTGTAAATTTCTTAAAAATGTTGTATATTCGGATGTTACATCAACGGCTTCAAAAAAATGATTGACATAAACCCTATAGTAAAAGCCCTGAAGTCACTGATGGACAAACAAAATGAGTGTGTAGGCTGAGAGACAAAGAAAAAGGGGAAAATAAAATTACCATTTGTACACTTCTCAATTCAGCTGGTAGATTGTTCAAGACAATGTCTTCAGGAACATTTCTTCAAAGAGAAATAGCTCATGTGACTACAGTTTAGAAAGTAATAAATTATGATAATTCCTTAATATGAAAATGAGGCACGACTTTGCACAAACCTGCTTTGCCACTCTAGGAACAGCACTGGGAATTTTATGGAGCAGTCATATTCACTTTGCCAAAAGGCTAACATGCTGAAATGTGCCCTCATGGAGTTGTTGGTCCAATTAAGGTGATCAGATATAGGAGCAGTAGTGCAATGACAACACCTAATGAAACAAGTCAGCCAGAAATACAAATACCACATGATCTCACTTATGGGCTCTAAAACGGTCCATCTTAGAAACCAGAGAGTGTACCCTCAGTTTCAGAGGGTAGGAGTGGGTGAACAAGGAGAGATGATGATCAAAGGGTATAAAACCTCTATCAGACAAAAGGAATCTTTTTTTTCTTTTTCCTAGCTCAATTCCACAGTGTGGTAAATATAGTTAATAACAAAATACTGTACAGTTCAAAATTGCCAAAAGAATAAATGTCAAATGTTCTTACCACAAAAAATGTTAAGGACATGGTGGGTATGTTAGCTAAATTGATTTAATGATTCTAGGCTGTTTATAAACCATATATCATTCTGTACCCCAATAAATTTATACAATTATAAATGGTCAATTTACAATGAAAAGTAAGTCTAGGGGCCGGCGCCGTGGCACACTTGGTTAATCCTCCATCTGCGCCGCCGGCATCCCATATGGGTACCAGGTTCTGGTCCCGGTTGCTCCTCTTCCAGTCCAGCTCTCTGCTGTGGTCTGGGAGGGCAGTGGAGGAGGCCCAAGTGCTTGGGCCCCTGCACCTGCATGGGAGACCAGGAAAAAGCACGTGGCTCCTGGCTTCAGATCGGTGCAGCGCCGGCTGTAGTGGCCATTTGGGGGGTGAACCAACAGAAGGAAGACCTTTCTGTCTCTCTCTCACTGTCTATAATTCTACCTGTCAAATAAAAAAAAGTAATTCTACAAAATGCCTAAATTAAATGAAGAAATGCAATCCTGAGAAATATAATAAAGAATGAGCATTTCAATATTTGGCAGCAGAGAGAAGGTGATAAGAGGAATTGCAGAAGTAAGAGTATCAAGAGATTCCTGTCTACCACATTCATGGCAAAGAGTCTTACCTGAAGCTTTAGAGGATGGGTTGATTTTAGGGGAAGCGAGAATCAGAGCAGATAGGGAGAACAAATAGAGAACCAAGACTAAATCTAAGTTTAGACATAGTTTGTTCCTGACGAAAGGTCCTTTCAGAACACCCTATCAGACCCAGGATCACAGCCCTTTCTGAAGGTAGAAATGACTCCATGTGCAAATGGCCCTGGGCAACTACTCACAAAAAAGCAATTCATTCATTAAGTTTGCAGATGTGGCTTGGAGTACACTCACATTCAAATCAAAAACACTCAAGCTTTTTGGTGTGTGTGTAAATTAGGATTTGTGCTTAGTTGGAGTGAGAACAGAAACCCAAGGCACTAGCTTTGGCAACGCAAGGGCAGCATGTTAAGATTCACTGTCATCCAGAGGCTAAATGAACTGTCATTTCCCGAGTGCCTTCCTTGCTCAGCCCTGCTGCCCTGCATGCTGCTTTTACTCTGAGTCTCTAAGAAAGACAAGCTGTTTGTTGAAATGTCCTAAAGCATAGGAAGCCTGATTTGCAAAACCTCTCACCCAAGTCTTGGAATTCATGAGGTACGAATATTCTTGGACTGTTTCTCTAAACAGATGCTGTTGCCCGCATCAGAATTTCTACCCTGATAGGTCAGGTTCAGAGCCCCCTCTGAAGACCCATCTAAGCCATAATCTGAGAATGAGCAAGTTCAGGCTTCCCAAAGGAAATCCAGGGATCTGTAGCAGGAGCAGAAAGAAAAATAAATCATATTTCTTGCCCCATCCAGGTCCCTCTCTTCACTGCATCCCTAGGATCTCACCCTTGCTCTCATTTCTCAACTCTTAAGCCAGTGACCCTTTAGCATTATCTTGTCTAGATCTGGCTTCTTAGCAGAGGGTTGGCTCTGCAAGCTCAACTCCCTCCTCCATTGCTGGCATCCACCTCTGCAAACTCCACTGATGCCGAGTGTGCCTCCTGCACAGTTCCTGGAAAACGTGAGCTTACTCAAAATAGCATTAGAGGCCAGGTGGGGTCTCTGACCTTACTTCTAGAGGTTAGGATGAATGTGGTCTTCTAGAATGGTTAGTTTGGCAGCAGTGTAAGGATGAGGGGGACAGCAAGAGAGATAGTGAAGGTAGGCCAGTTAGATTTCATAAGTGGCCTTACAGTATAATCAATGGAAGAATTCCAAAGAAACAGCAGTAAAAGCCACATTTACTCAGAATGGAAGATGGACGATTATGATAAAAATAAATAAGAAAGCAAAAATCAAAAGAAAAATTGGTTTTGGAGAAGTAAATAAATTTGATTCTTGACATGTTGAGTTTATGGGGATAATGGGCCATCTACCAGAAACATCTAAGGCATAGAGGCAACTGTGATTTATTGAACCTGGATTTCATGCCAAGTCTTTTACAAGACTTAGTTCTAGGCCTCACAATAATTGTGTAAAGTACATGTTTTTGCTCTTTTTTTTTCCTATAAAAATTGAGACAGAAAGACAAGTCTTCTTGTTCAACTTGTGAGAGGCAAAACAGGAATTTAAGCAAAAGTTCTGTCTCTCTTCAAAGTCTGGACTAGCCCCAAAGATCAAATTTCTTGAAAGTTATTATAGGCTAAAATCTACGCAGATTAGGACACATAATCCCCAAGTCCAAATCCCTTTCCACGGCAGCTCACTACCTCTGCAGGTCACAGACCACCTGTGTGTGAGCATGACTGATGTCCCAGCAAGAAGAATTTGAATGGGTTGTGAGCTGCTGGAGAGATGCAGGGAGCTGATGGGGGTCACCTGTTACTGGGAACCTGCTTGGGGACCTGATAACCACCTGACCCCCTCTGCGTCAAGGTCATCTGTGCTGTCGCCATTTCCCCATTTGCCAAATCACTCCAAGCTCCCCACATAAGCTGAATTTCAGCCCAGCCTCTGCCCAGTCGAAACCCACCAAGACTACCTATCTTTATGGTCTGGAAGACGTGTTTCAGGTCAGCTCTGAGTCAGCACCAAATCCTCTTCAGAAATCGTTTGCTTCAAACAAGAGCAAAAGGAAGAGCTTCCTAAAGAACTGATCGCTAGTGGCCAATTGTAGCATCTGTCAGGAACAAATTTTTTATATAAAAAGCATTTTTCTAAATTTTATTTAAGTTATACAAGTTTCATGTATTTCATACATACAGATTTAGGAACATAATGACACTTCACCCCCTTCCCTTCCAACTCATTCCAACCCTTCCTCCTCCTCCCTCTCAATTTCCACTCTTAATTTTTACAAAGATGTATTTTCAATTTACTTAATAATCATAGAGTTAACCCTACACTAAGTAAAAGAGTTCAACAAATAGCATGAAGGAAAGAAAAAAAAAAACAACACTGTTCCTCAACATAAGAGACAATGACTGTAATCATCTAATCTCAAAATGTCTATTTCACTCCAGTACTTTTCACTTTAGGTACTCTATTAGTTACCTCGGATCAGGGAAAACATACATCTGTCTTTTGGGGACTGGCTTATTTCACTAAGTATAATGGTTTCCAGTTGTGTCCATCTTCTTGCAAATGACATGACTTCATTTTTTTACAGCTGAGTAGCACTTCATAGTGTATATATGCCATAATTTCTTTATCCAGTCAACAGGCGATGGCCATATAGGCTGATTCCACATCTTAGCTATTGTGAATTATGATACAATGAACCTGGGGGTACAGATAACTCTTTCATTTACTGATTTATTTTCGTTTGGGTAAATTCACAGAAATAGGATGGCTGGATGATATGGCAGGTCTACATTCAGATTTCTGAGGTCTCTCCATACTGTCTTCCACAGTGGCTGTACCAGTTTACATTGCCACCAAGAGTGGACCAGGGTACCTTTTTCCCCACATCTTTGCCAGCATTTGTTGTTTATTGGTTTCTGTATAAGAGCCCTCATAAGTGGAGTGAGGTGAAACCTCACCATGGTTTTGATTTGCATTCCCTCAATGGCTACTGATCCTGAGCATTTTCTCAAATGACTATTGGCCACTTGAAATTTCTCACTTAAAAAATGCCTGTTCAAATCCTTTGCCCATTTCTTAACTGGATTGTTTTATTGTTGTTGAATTTCTTGAGCTCTTTATAAATTCTAGATGTTAAACCTTTATCAGTTGTGTAGTTGTCAATTTTTTTCTCCCATTCTGTCAGTTGTTTCTTCATTTTGCTGAGTGTTTCTTTCGCAGTGCAGAGTCTTCTCAGCTTGATGTAATCCCATTTCTCATTTTTGGCTTTCATCGCCTGTGCCTCTGGGGTTCTTTGCAAGAAGTCTTTGCCTATGTCAATGTCTTGCAGAGTTTCTCCAATGTTCTTTAGTAATTTGATGGTATTGGGCTGTAGATGTAGGCCTTCTATCTGTTATGAGTATATCTTTGTGTAAGGTGTAAGGTAGGGGTCTAGTTTCATACCTCTGCGTGTGGAGACCCAGTTTCTCCAGCACCTTTTGTTAAGGAGACTGTCTTTGCTCTAGGAATTGATTTTAGCTCCTTTGTCAAAAGTAAATTGATTGTAGATGCACGGATTTATTTCTGGAGTTTCCGCTGTGTTCCATTGGTCTTACAAGTCTGTTTGTGTGCCAGTACCAGGCTGTTTTGCTTATAACTGCCCTGTAGTATGTCTTGAAATCAAGTATTGTGATGCCTCCGGGTTTGTTTTTATTGTATAAAATTGCTTTAGCTATTCAGGGTCTCTTGTGTTTCCATATGAATTTTAGCATAATTTTTTCTAGATCTGTGAAGAATGTAGTTAGTATTTTGATTGGATCACATTGAATCTGTAAATTGCTTTTGGTAAATGGACATTTTAACAACGTTGATTCTTCCAATCCATGAACATGGAAGATTTTTCCATTTTTTAATGCCTTATTCTATTTTTTTCTTTAGTGTTTTGTAAATCGCATCCTAGAGATCTTTGACATCCTTGGTTAAATTTATTCCAAGGTGTTTAATTCTTTTTGAAGCTATTGTGAATGGGACTGATCTTAAAAGTTCTTTCTTAGCATTGACATCACCTGTGTATACAAAAGCTATTGATTTTTCCATGTTGATTGAATATCCTGCCACTTTACCAAACTCTTTTATGAGTTCCAATAATCTTTCAGTGGAGTTTTTTGGATCCCCTATATATAGAATTATATCATCTGTAAATATGGATATTTTTATTTTTTCCTTTCCAATTTATACCCCTTCGATTTCTTTTTCTTGCCTAATGGTTCTGACTAAAATTTCCAAGACTATATTAAATAGTAATGGTGAGAGTGGGCAATCTTGTCTGGTTCTGGATCTTAGGGGAAATGCTTCGAGCTTTTCCACATTCAATAGGATGCTGGCTGTGGGTTTATCATACATTGCCTCAATTGTGTTGAGGAATATTCCCTCTATGCAATTTGCTTAAGGTTTTATCATGAAAGGATGTCGTATTTTATTCAATGCTTTCTCTGCATGTATTCAGATAATTATACAGTTTTGTTCTTCACTTTGTTAATGTGATGTATCACATTGATTGAATTGCAGTTGTTTAACCACCCCTGCATGCCAGGGACAAATCCCACTTGGTCTGAGCACATGATCTTTCTGATATGTTGTTGGATTGATTAGCTAATATTTTGTTGAGGATTTTTGCATCTATGTCCATCAGGGAAATTGGCCTACAGTTTTCTTTCTTTGTTGCATCTTTTTCAGGTTTGTGAATTAAAGTGATGCAGGCTTCATAGAAGGAGAAGAAAATCTTTTTATTTTGTAAATATAAATTTCCAAAGTACAGTTTATGGATTACAATGGCTTCCCTCCCCCCATACCCCTCCCATCTTCCGTTCCCTCTCCCATTCCATTCACATCAAGATTCATTGTCAATTATCTTTATATACAGAAGATCGATTTAGTATATATTAAGTAAAGATTTCATCAGTTTGCACCCACACAGAAACACTAAGTGTAAAAATACTGTTTCAGTACTAGTTATAGCATTACTTCACATTGGACAACACATTAAGGACAGATCCCACATGAGAAGTAAGTACACAGTGACTCCTGTTGTTGACTTAACAATCTGACACTCTTGTTTATGGTGTCAGTAATCTCCCTAGGCTCTAGTCATGAGTTGCCAAGGCTATGGAAGCCTTTTGAGTTTGCCAACTTCAATCTTATTCCGACAGGGTCATAGTCAAAGTGGAAGTTCTCTCCTCCCTTCAGAGAAAGGTACCTCCTTCTTTGATGGCCCCATTCTTTCCACTGGGATCTCACTCTCAGAGATCTTTCATTTAGGTCTTTTTTTTTCCAGAGTGTCTTGGCTTTCCATGCCTGAAATACTCTCATGGGCTCTTCAGCCATATCTGAATGCCTTAAGGGCTGATTCTGAGGCCAGAGTGCATTTTAGGACATCTGCCATTCTATGAGTCTGCTGCGTATCCCGCTTCCCATGTTGGATCGTTCTCTCCCTTTTTGATTCTATCAGTTAGTATTAGCAGACACTAGTCTTGTTTGTGTTATCCCTTTGACTCTTAGACCTATCGGTGTGATCAATTGTGAACTGAAATTAGTCACTTGGACTAGTGAGATAGCATTGCTACATGCAACCTTGATGGGATTATATTGGAATCCCCTGGCACATTTCTAACTCCACCATTTGGGGCAAGTCCAATTGAGCATGTCCCAAATTGTATATCTCCTCCCTCTCTTATTCCCACTCTTTTATTTAACAGGAATCACTTTTCAGTTAAAATTTAAACACCTAAGAATAATTGTGTGTTAATTACAGAGTTCAACCAATAGTAATAGGACAAAAAAATACTAAAATGGATAAAGTATTACATTGTACATCAATAGTCAGGACAAGAGCTGATCAAGTCACTGTTTCTCATAGTGTCCATTTCACTTCTACAAGTTTCCCCTTTGGTGCTTGGTTAGTTGTAACCGATCAGGGAGAACATATGATATTTGTCCCTTTGGGACTGGCTTAATTCACTCAGTATAATGTTTTCCAGATTCCTCCATTTTGTTGCAAATGACCGGATTTCATTGTTTTTGACTACTGCATAGTATTCAATAGAGTACATGTCCCATAATTTCTTTATTCAGTCTACTGTTGATGGGCATTTGGGTTGGTTCCAGGTCTTAGCTATTGTGAATTGAGCTGCAATAAACATTAATGTGCAGACAGCTTTTTTGTTTGCCAATTTAATTCCCTTTGGGTAAATTCCAAGGAGTGGTATGACTGGGTTGTATGGTAGAAATTTTAAAACCACAAGCACACAAATAGCATACAAGATAACATTACAATTGCACTGCTGATCCAGAGAAGGCAAGTGTTTCCCAACAGCTCAGATCTGAGACAATGAGTAGACCTGAATTCCAGCTCAGAGACTTCTGGAATAGAATGCAGAAATGGGGTAAAGTTTCCAAAAGTCTTGCTATCTAGGGAATAAGGTAAGTTATTTTATACATACACGGTGTCTCCAGGTGATACACAACTGTAATGGTTGTGCTGTTCACTGTCACTGTGGAGTTTCACTACCCAGTGCTTCATTGTTGGTATCTAGAGGATGATTTGTCCAAGACCACACAAAGTTGCAGTTTGAATTCAAAACCAGTGTCAAGGCCTCATCTGTAGTTCCGTTTCCTGAATATTTCAGCACAAGTCAGCCCATTACTCACTGCTGGAAGCTGCATTTCTCTGCCAGCATTTTCTGTTCACCAATGCCCCATCTCCACCCAGGAAGTGCCAGGGGAACTACACCTCCTGGGCTGACACTCATCACACACAATTGTGTGTGTGCCTCAGTGCCCTTGCCCATCTCATGTATGAGCCCCAAGACCCATCTACACTGCAGGATCCAGCTGAGTTACCTGCAGCCACAATGTGGGGTTTTTTGAGATTTGAAAACATTTATTAGAGTCCAATACCTCCAGCTAGAGTGGCGCAGAGGATGGCTTCCAAGACAGGGAAAAAACCCTAAGAACCTCATAGCACTGGGGTTTTTTGATTTTGAAGGAAGAAAACCTTAACAGTCAGATTGGCATTCAGTTACCAGGCAGGGACAAAATCTCATCAAAAGACCTGATTTACAATTCTCCATCCTGTCTGGCCTACTCATTATAAAACAAAAAAACCATCCAGAAAGGTGGGGTAGGTAACTTGTTTTCTCAATAAGCTGTGAGATCAGGAAGAGCTCCCTTGCTATTCTCGTGGTAAATTTGGAGTTTCTGAAGGAAGGGGGGCAGCCTGTTTGTTCTTGCTAAAGATAATGTGTTTTGGGGAAAGAAGCAAATATTTTACGTCCTGAATTCCATTGGACCACCCTGACTAGCTATTAACCCATCTGACTCCTCACATCCCCCCCTTAACACAAATGTACCCTAACATCTGATAGGGGGACTGGACAATGATCACTCTGGCTGCTTCATGCTGAAAAGGGGCGTCTTTGGGAAGGGGAGTCAAGACAGGGTTGTAGTAGGAGCTGGCTTCTCCAGGGAGATGCAGTTCCAGCTTGCACAAACTGCTTCCATCAGAGGTTTCATGTGCACGGACATCTAGAATTTTACATTTTAAGTCTGGAGAAAACAAATCTAGCAAGCAGTTTAAACTCACAGGATCTAAAACCAAGGACAAAGTCATTATTAAAGGTGTCTAAACCATGAGCAAGTTTCTCATTGAGAAGCAAATTGAACCTGACAGAAAGGGCTTGAAAATAATCAGGTGGGCCTTAAGGCCTTGCCAGTTATGAGGCTCAGACATATCTATATCTCTTTACATGTGGTACATCACAGGAGAGGCACACTGTTGACTTCCATTACCTAGTTGGTCTGGGAGCAGAGCTGGCTTGAAGAGATGATAGGTAGCATTTTTAAAAGGAAAACATTTTTAGTTAATATACATTTCTCCCTGCAATGTTGTTGACTCTACTTGGCCATCTCCTTGACAGTAGTGCTTAATTTGGATGCTGGGCCAAGTGAAGGGCTTCCCAGCTTAGAGCGAACGAGATCTGTGGCTCTGACCTGGAGCCTCTCGACTCCAGGGCAGGTCCATTTCTGGAGACCCAACTCTTGGCTGCCATAGCTGCCTGGGCTCTTCATAAGCTGACTTCTGCTGAAGCCATGGCTTTCCACATTGAAAACCAGTGCAGTGGACTGCTTTGTTGCGTCTCCCTGATGGCAGATTACTGTGCAAAGCAGCCATTAATTGGCCTGCTACCGATCTTTCATAATTTCATAAATGTTTAATAAAATCCTTCCTTGGCTCTCCTCCCATCCTTGCCTCATCCCTAGAACCATTTCCCCTGTAGACTTTCAACTCAGATCTGTGCTGCAGAACCTGCCCATGGAGGCACCTGAATGACCATGGCCAACTACGTCTGCTTTCAAAATCTGGACAAACTCCTACTGCATGCGTCTACATGGGTAAAGGTTGGGCAGGGTGCCCCTTGCACTAAATGGGAAGAGCAGGGTGAGAAGACATGGACGCCCAGGGAGACTCAGGAAATCTGACCACACAGAACATGCTGGGTGAGGTACTCACAGAGCATCCGGACATTGGGCATCTATGAGAGCCAATGGCTCCTTGTGAGAGTTACAGGAATTAATCAGCACTTTGAGCCAAAGCATGCAGCTCACTCCAGGTCCCCTGCCTTCTAGTCTGTAGCCGAGAGACCCCAGCAGGTGTAGAACAGAAGAATACAGAGCACACTAGGGGCGTGGAGGGAGGAATGAGGCAAGGAAACAAGGCCAGCAGGGACTGTGGCCCTGTGCTCCTGTGGGCCTTAAGATCAACAAGGGTGGTGGCAACGATGTCACAGGTCATCCTTGTAGGCTGGCGCTCCGCACATGTTATTCCCAGTCCTCCTAGGACTCTCCATGCTTGACCCTTTGCAAAACACTAGGCCAATGTAGAAAACACTTCGGCAGTCCTGGGGTTTGAGTCTGGACCTGCTGCAGGGAGTCCCAGTCCTCATGTATGCATATGAGAATGTCAAAGCCTTCCTTGGGGGAGGGATTATGGTGAACAGCAGTAGTAATGTGCTGATGATTTGTTTTTATGCATTCAGCTGTGTAGACTAAAACAAAAATGAATTTGTTGGCTTGATGTGGAAATTCTCTAGGAGAACTTCTGCTATAACCAGGCAATGAGAGGGAGGAGGGCTCTAAAGGGCTTAAGTCCTAGTCTAAAGTGGCGCTTGTAAGATTCCTGGCATCAGTAAATAATCAAGGGTGAGGCAGGAGTCCCATCTTACCACTCTTGAAATCAAAATGAAAAAATAGGTGAAGTATTGTTAGAGAAAGTTCTAAAAATATAAACAATCTTTGGAACTAAGCCTTCGTACACAAACTTTATGTCAGGGGTTCCATCAGGTGAGGTATCACTTACGAAAACTGGTTTCAGACTCAGAGGGCTGGGCCCCAAGCCTGACTTTTGCCACCTCCTTGCACGTGACATTGGACAGAGCAGTACCCTTCCTGATTTTCAAATTCTGATCTATGATAGAAACATACTCACACCAGACAATCTTAGGGAAATTAAATAAGAGACTGTCTGAACATATACTTATTTCAGAAACTGTGCAATTTAGCGTATTTGACAAGCTGATCATTGTTCACATAAAAGATGATTCCTGTCTCCTTTTGAGTCCACTATATGATGCTGCAGCACAGGTGTTGGGAGGATGAGAAACAGAAGGTCCCACTACCACAAGGCCTGAGCACATATCAGTTGCATGAGTGGGGAAAATGTGATTTAAAAAAAAAAAAAAAAAACAGGCATCTTTGGAAAAGTTGTTTAATCTGTTATCTGTCATGTAAATTTTATTACTTTATCAAAATGCTCACAAGAAAAACATAGAGTATTTTGGACATCCAATTCTTGCATGTCTGGTGAGTAGGTATCACAACTTGTGTTTTACAATCAATTAATAATCGTGGCAATGAACCGACTTGACTCAGCATAGTTTTCTGGTACTGGCAGTTTGGACTTACCCTGCCTTGGGCTGATCTCATGAGCTTCCTCCCACAGACAAACACCTTGTCTTTCCTGGAGGCCACTGCCTCTGCCTGCAAGACAATACTGTTTACCCTGGACAACCCCATCTCTCTTGATGCAGACATGAAATCAGCTCCCATTGTCCCACTGACTGTATCCAACATGCTAAAATCTCCACCACCAGCTGGGCCATGCATAAAGCATTCAATTCATCTCCTCGGTTTCCCTAAAGCAGTGTCCTGAGTCAACACTTGCTCATGGTTGGCTCTCGGAATGTCTTCCCAGGGAACCAAAATAAGGGAGCAGCCAGGAAAAAAAAGAGGAGAAAGGGAGGAGGACAGTGAAGTCTGAGTCCATCATCAGCTGGCGACAGCCATAGCCAAGCACAGCTCCATGTCCTGGGGACACACCAAGGAGCAGAGAAGCTGACTCTCAGCCCTGAGCCCGCCAAGATCAGGAGGCTGCAGCATTTGTCTGCTGCTTGCCGGCCCTTCTGGTTTAGGGTTGCCCCTGAGCTGATAACATCCCTGTAGCCACACAATTCAGGGCTGTACCAGGCTTTTTTCTTTTTCCTTTTTTTTTTTTTTTTTTTTTTTTTTACAGGCAGAGTGGACAGTGAGTGGGAGAGTGAGAGACAGAGAGAAAGGTCTTCCTGTTTCTGTTGGTTCACCCCCCAATGGCCGCTGCAGCTGGTGCGCTGCGGCCAGTGCACTGCGCTGATCTGAAGCCAGGAGCCAGGTGCTTCCTCCTGGTCTCCCATGCAGGTGTAGGACCCAAGCACTTGGGCCATCCTCCACTGCACTCCCGGGCCACAACAGAGGAAGAGGAGCAACCGAGACAGAATCCAGCGCCCCAACCGGGACTAGAACCCTGGGGTGCCGGCCCCACAGGCGGAGGCTTAGCCTATTGAGCTGCGGCACCGGCCTGTACCAGGCTTTTTGTATTAACCCTGAAGGCGGCCCCGTAAGGGACAGCCGTAACTCACTAGTGAGAAGCTGTCAGTCTCCCAAACGCAGGTCTTAGGGTTCAGTTCATCACATCATGAGAGAATCTAGCACGAGACCATTGCCAGTGCCAGAAACTTCAAGAAGGCAGTTGCCATTTTCCAGGAACCGACAGACACTTCATAGAAATGGGATTGTTGTTGTTGTTGTTGTTGCCAGTGATGCCTAGGAAAACTGTGCCCTGGTTCAAAATAACATGAGGCAAATTTAATAAAATGTTGCCAAGCTGAACTGTGTCAAAAACATGTCAAGTAACCACTAACCACATGTGGCTCTGTAAGTTCAAATTAAATATAATGAAATACAATCAAAATTCACATCCATGGTCACATTAGCCATTTTTTAAATGCCCAATAGCCACATGTGGTCAGTGTTACTGTACTGGACAGCACAAATACAGAATATCTCCATCTTTGCAGAATGTTTTAGTGCGTGGTGCTGGTACGCATTATACATGGTTGATTGCAAAAGCAGTCCTGATTTCTTGCTTTCCCTGTGTTCAAGCCTCTGTATAATGTAATTTGCCAGGAACTCCATTGAAACATGATACCGGTTTCTCCACCCCTTATGTCAGAGCTTGCCACTTGACTTGCCTCTAGGCCTGGGATACCCACGGGGGGGATCCAGCAGAGCGCTGACCACTTCGGGCACTGCCTGGGGTCCCCATCACTTCCTGGCGTGTGCGTCTCACTTGCTAGAAGCAGCTGAGCTCTGCAGCCTCTTACAGACACTGTGCTGACGCCATTCCTCCTGCCAGAGTCCTTTGCCCTGTTCGACCTCCCTGTGGTTACGCAGGTGTGCAGACCCTGCTCAAACCTCTCTCTCACTGCGCACCTCCTCTGGGTCACTTGCTGCTTCTGCTGCAGTCCCCTCACATGTCACACAGGCTCCCGGTGAAAACTGGGCCAGGTATGCTGTCACACTTGTTCCCAGGCTCTCCATCTGTACTGGATGGAGTTCTTCAAGTTGAGAATGGGTTTTTCCCATGTCTCTGGCCTTGCCTCTGTCCCTGTGCTTGACGTCGAATAGGTAGATTATAAATCCCCTGAAGATAATTATAAGCATTTTGCAAACCTGGACATCATTTAACTCTTTGTGCATTTCTTAAATGGATGCAACTCATCCAGTAAGAAATTGGTTGCCCAGTCCTTGTCTCCAATATCGTCCTGTGCACCAACAGCTGACTGAAGCTCTCTGCTCTGCTTTATCTACTGAATATTAGCCAATTTTCCTCTTTCTGACAGTCCAGTAACTTCAGACCTCAAAACCAAATCTGTGGCCTGAAAGATTTAGCCTCAATCTTAGGAATCTGCCAGGATGAAAATGTTCGCTGTCTCCAGGGCAGCATCGTGTGCCTGCTGGAGCAGAGGACGGCAATGAGAACACACCAGACTGAGCAGGAACCAGAACATCCCATGGCTGTCCTCGAGAAGCCAGAGCCGTCCGCGGCTGACCATTGCCTGTGCCCTCAGACAGCTCCTGGGTGCTGGTCACAGAGCTTGCTACCTCTGCTCCCCAGTCCAGCCCAGCTCCTGTTGGTTAAGGCCCCAGTCTGTTACCCATCCTGGGTTTCTCCATTTACCTGCCCCCCAACTTTAAAAAATACAAAAATAAAAGTAAAATTAAGACGCATATCCATGAAAAGGCAGGGTAGGAGAGGATGGTGGTGGTATTGGGTGAATGAGAGGGAGACCTAGGGAGCCAGGTGGAGGTAGAGAAGGAGGAAGGCAGGACACTGGGCCCTGGCAGTGGGGAACAGACAACTCTGCGCACGTGTTGGGAGCAGCCCTCAAACCGAGTGTTAGGTCACAACAATTCTCCTCTGGAGGTCAGGATAGTGGTCCCATGATTTGAGCTGGAGTTAGCCCTAAAAATAAGGGCCAGGACTGTGTCAGCTTTAACCAGGCAGCAATGTGACAGGGCAGTGAATGGGCTTCAGCAAAAGTCCAAATCCAGCCACAAACTACCCAAATGCCTTGAGCCCACTTTGCAAAATTGGGGTGATGGTGGGAACTTCCCAGTAGCTCAACCTTCTGCAAGGTCACATGGGGCACAGCAGGAATACACTGGAGCATGGAGCCTCTGTTATAAAAATATTATTATAGATTTCAGCTTCAGGCACAGAACTCGACAAACCATCTTTCATGCAGGGCCTCAGTTTATTTATCCTGTAAAATGAAAATGATATGTGCTTTGTAGCATTAATGATTAAACCACTGACACGTGATTAAACCATTAGACATATGGGCCACTGACGAAAGTCAGGGAACTTCCCCCCCCAGTCTTCTCCATTATCATTTTCTCCCCAGTCTCACATTTTCAGTGCAGGTCACAGGCAGGCAAGCTCGCAAAAGGCCACCAAGCTGTCATGTTGATGCAAGCTGTGCACAGCAAGTTGGATGACAGGTAGTTGTACAGCGTCTGCATTTGGAAGAAATGGGAAATACTACTCTTTATTAGCTGGATTTACTTAGCAACCATAAACCATTATCTTCCTAAAGTGAAACAAAACCAAAATCCAGAGCGTCCAGATTCATTTCCCTGAATCCTTCAGGTGGGATCCTCCGCCCCCAGCATTGCACTCAGCCTCACCCCGCCCCCTTCCGGCCCTCCCCCCTCCCCCAGCCCTCTCTGAGAGGCTCCCAGAAGGCTGGTCTGTTCCTAGTTAAGGACAGGAAAAGAATGAAGTGAGTCGCTGCTGCTTGCTATAGATGTCAATTCCATGAAAGATCACAGGCGGTTTGTCTAGGCTTTTACAATGTGGTTCTGTGTTTTCAGGGTCTCTGTCTCCTGCAGTTCCTGCTCCCTACCCCTTGGTTGCAGACTATGTCCAGCCTCATGGGACCTCCTTACCCTGCAGAGAAAATACTGGAGTCTCACACCCCGCCCTGATGCCCAGGCCCACTGAGTCTTCTGAATTCTCCCTTTTAATTAAGACTGTAATGGTTCAGATGTGCTTCTACAGCTTCCACAGTAAGATGGGGATCTGATACCCGACAAAATGCTCTTTAAAGTGAAATACAAGATCCTAGATGTTAAAAACTCACAACTGTGTTTTTGCAAGACCTGGGTCGTGGAGGCTGGGGAAGTAGGGCTCCCTGGAATTGGGGATGTCTCTAAGGCCTGGTTAGGAAAGCAGAGATACAGAAAAGTGTTGTTGTCTCCAAGGATTGTGTTATTTCATTTTATTTTTCATTGTAAGCCAAAGGAGTTCTTCCTGAATATGTTTTGTTGAAGTTGTTTGTTCATGTACGATTTCTAATTTGAAAGACTAAGGAATTATCAAATTCTTAAAAGTTAAGTTTCTAGGGAAAGTTGAAATAAAGGAGCTATTTTTCTAGAATCTTCTACCTTTACTTTCTAGGGTACTCAATCCCTTTGCCCTATTTTAGGTAACAGAAATACTGCATTCAGTCATTGGAGGCAGATGTGGGGGTGGAGGGGAGTAGCAGTAGGAGAGTAAGAGTTCAAAACCAGAATTGACCTCTAGAGTTTTGGTCTAACAAATTTTTAGAATGACATTGCTTTGGGACGGGGGTGTTGCAGCTTGTGGTGCAGCAAGTAAAGTCAACGCCTGTAGCACCAGCATCCCATATGGGTGCCAGGTCGAGTCCTGACTGCTCCACTTCCAATCCAGCTCCCTGTTAATGTGCCTGGGAAAGCTGCAGAAATTGGTCCAAGGGCTTGGGCTCTTGCCACCCATATGGAAAACTCTGATGAAGCTCCTGACTCTGGCCTTTGGCCTGACCCAGCCCTGGCCATTGTAGTCGTTTGAAGAGTGAGCCAACAGATGGAAGATTTTTCTCTCTCTCTCTCTCCCTCTGCTTCTCTATCTTTGTAACTCTTTCAAAAAAAAGCAAAAAATAAAAAAAAAAGAATGACACTGAAGACACTGCTATTATCTGAAAGAACAGCTTTGGGGGTAGTGGGGAGTTTTTAGTTCATTTTGGACAGTCTTGTCTTTAAGTACTGGGAGACACATTGTTGGAGATGTTGGCGAGGCAGTCTGATATGCAGGGCAAAGTTCAGCACTGCTGGGGGTCATCAGAATGGGGCAGGAGTGAAGCCATTTGCAAGAAAGAAAGTGCTGAGGGACCCAATCTGTTGTGAAGATTAAGAGGCCCACAAGGACAGAAACATTAAAATGATATAATAAGAACATAGAATTTCAAGGACAGAATGGTGGAAGAAAATGTGTCGAGGGGTTGTATTAGAGCTGCAATAGCAAAATTCAATAGACTGAGTTACTTCACAGCACATGTATTTCTAATGGGTCTGAATTCAACATCAAAGTGCTCTGATGTGGCTCCTGGTGAGGATTCTTCCTGGTTTACAAATGACCAGCTTCTCTCCTCTTTGCTGTGTCCTCACACAAGGGGAAGGGAGAGAGAGAGGAAGAATTCTCTCTCTGGTTACTCCTTAAAGGGGAACTGATCTCATTCCCAAAGGCTCCTCCTGCTTGACCTAACCAATACCCGGAAGTCTTGCCACCTAGGGATGCCACTCCAGAGATTAGAGCTTCAACATGAGAACTGGGGAGCGGAGACACAAACGGTGCAGAGCAGGGGACCATTAGGATAATGTGGTGAGTGGCCGGCCCCGTGGTGTAGCAGGTTAAGCTTCCTCCTATCCCATATGGGCACCGGTTAGACTCCCAGCTGCTTCACTTCCGATACAGCTCTCTACCATGGCCTGGGAAAGCTGTAGAAGATGACCCAAGTGCTACACCCCTATACCCATGTGAGAGACCTGAAAGAAGCTCCTGGCTTTGGATAAACCCAGCTCCAACCATTGCAGCCATCTAGGGAGTGAACCAACACATGGAAGACCTTTCTCTCTGTCTCCCCTTCTCTCTGTCTGTAACTCTACCTCTCAAATAAGTAAATAAATAAATAAATCTTTTTTAAAAAAAAGCTAACAATGAGAAAATCTCCCTGTAACTCAGTGTCATGGAATTGTTGACAACCCAAGAGGAACCACTCTGGTGGTAAGATCATTGCAAAATCAGACCGTGCAGGTCAAGGCTGGATGAAAAGTGGGGCAGAGGGCAGGCAGGGGGATTTTTTTGCAACTCCCCAGATGAGAAGCAGAGGAGAGATAAGGTAATAGTCGAAAGGGGACATAAGACTGGAAACATGTTTTCTAAGACAGGACATATTTGAGCGTGTTTAGATACAAATCTGGAGGAAAAGGAGGCTGCAAATAGAAAATGAAGACAGTGATGCAGGAAACCGGTGTTCTGAGCGCTGCAAGGCTTTGTGGGTAGAGGCCAGGCTCCATGCAGGCAATGGAGTGGGGAGTGTTGAGGGCAGTGGGCACTGACGCAAGAGGACTGCAAATCTGTGTCGTAGCCCAGCCGCTTCCTAACAGCTAAGCCCGTGTGCTTTGCAAGGATGCTGAGGTCCTAAACCCTAGTGCCACTATTGGGAGATAGGATCTTTGCAGATGGTCAGATTGAGGAAGGGCCTGCATCCAATATGTCTGCATCCTTCTCCGAAGGGGAGGTTGAGGCACAGAAGCAGATACGGCTGAAGGAAAGCAGATGTGGAGACCCAGGGAGAAGGAGCCTCTGGGGCCTGGGAGTGCCTGAGGCTGCAGGACATCAGGAGAGAGGCAGGCAACAGAGTCCCTCGCAGCCGCCCAAGCAGCCCAGGCTGCCCCCACCACGGCCTCACCCTGGGTCTCCAAGATGTGAGCCAGTCAGTTTCCATTGTGGAAGCCCTGGTGTGTGGCGTGTTGGAACAGCAGCCCCAGGAAATGACAGTTATCTTGGGTATGACACTTTAACATGTGAAATGACAGTGACTTGGTTCATGAGACTTAAATTTGTATCCACCTTTGAAGGATTACTGTACTGCATAAATACGGTGCTAGACAAAAAGCACTCAGTAGGTACTCAATGAAAGTGTCTTACGTATCTAGATCAGGTTTGGGTGCTAATTACCAATGTCTCTTACTAAAAGTCTACAATTAAAGCCTTTACTGTTAATTATATTAATTATCTTAATAGGAACAGCTGGAGAACAGGCACAACACTCAAGCAGCAAAACAGCCCTGGGTCACACTTAGGCTGCCGAGCTCCAGGACGGCACAGCTGTGCCACTGCCGGGGTGCTCATGGCCCCCAGGCACTCTGCATCCTGGCCCCCAGGGGAGCAAGTGAAAGCCGGGGCAGAGCAAAGCCAGACCAGAGAGATGGCTTCCTGGGAAAGAGGAAGTTCAAGCCACTCTCTGTATGGATTTCCACGAGATGTGATGAACGTGGGGATATTATCAATGTGGGGAGAGTGAGACCTCAAGTTGTATGCAGCCATGTCCTTTTCAGAAAAGAGAGGAGTACAAGGTCTTCTACAAAGTGCACCTCATCAACACTGGGACCTTATTCTGCATACTTAGCCCACAAAAACTTCTGGTTCCCATTTAGCAGTGGATATTAAAATGCCTGTTCGGCAGATAATAGGAACATGAGGGAGTCTCCGAAAAGTTAATAGAAATGCATCATAGGCAAAATTATTTATGGATTTCAAACGGATTTTGCACTAAATAAATTTTTCTTTTTTGCTGTTATTTTTAATTTTTTTAATTTGGTTGAGAGGCAGAGACAGACAAGGACAGAAGAGACAGAGTTCTAATCTGCTGTTTAAAACCGGAACCAGGAGCTCAATCCAGGTCTCCCACATATGTGGCAGGAAACCAATCACTGGAGCCACCACTGCTGCCTCCCAGGGTCTGCTTTATCAGGGAGCTGGAGTCAGAAGCCAGAGAAGAATACTGAACCTTGGTGTTCCAACGTGGGATGTGGGTGTCTTAATCACTGGAAAATTATATTTTACTTCCATTTTCCAGAAATGTTTTGAAGTACTGTTATAATGAATTATGCTAACTAATAGTGTGTGGTGCTGTCCAAGTGCCAGGAGTTGTCCGCAGCCACATGCACACACTCACAAACACACACACACATAATCGTGTTCCTGTGCTGTTAGTGCTCACTGAAATACTATGAGGACAGATCTACCATCACTCCCATTTTTAGATGAGAGAAAATGAGGCATAGTGTCACCCACGTAACCTGAGCTCGCTCCACATGCACACAGGTGACAGGCAGCAATGCTAGTTTCCTCCTTCTCTACTGTGTCCCATGCAAACTGGATCTGGAATGTTACCAACTGAGGGAGGAAACAGAAGGAAAGACAGTTTGGGTTAATTTGGGTCCTACCAAAGACGGCTGGTCAGGAGACAGTTACATAGCCTGCAGTGGAGAAGGCGTGTCAGCAGCCGAGTCAGGACACCAGTTTGATTACCCATTGGTGTAGTGTGCAAACAGAATACAACACACACAAACTGGAAATCTTCCAAGATCTGGAAGTAGAAGAGCTAGGAAGGGAGAGGGAGATAAATTAATTAAATCATGCCTGCAATATGTAAAATAATATATTTTAAGAGCCCTAGTTGTAAAGTTTGAAAGGGAAATTTTTAAAATATAGTAAGGAAAATCTAGTAGAAATACTTTGAGGACAACTGTGGCATGGGCATCTTTCTTCAAAGAGACTTTAAAAACAGGAAGTTTTGTTCTATCTAAATTTTAAAAAACATAATTAGAAAGTTCTAAGACAAGCCACAGAGTAAAGATGTTTATAACTCACCAAACATGATGGAAGTCCATCACCAAGAACTGGGGAAGACTGCTTCAAACCAGTAAGGAAAACCATGAAAATAGGAAATTACAAAGAGATTGGGAAACTTGAATAGCTAAAGGATACGGGGAAATTCTCAGCCATGAGAATTTTGAGTCAATCTCAAAAACCATGAAATGTCATTTCCAAGCCATCAAATTTGCAAAAATTAAAGTTTAGTAATTTTAATAATTATAAAATTTAGAAATTTCAATAATTTTAATTATATATATTAGTATTAGCAATGAGAACTTTCATACATGCCTACTAGTAACATAAATTAGCACAACTAATTGGAGAATAACTTGACTATTTGTAATAAGATAAAAAAATGTGCAGATGCTATGATCTGAAAAATCCCATCACTATGAGTGTCCAGCCTAGCAAGTCCACACATATTGGAGAGACAAGCAGATACTGTCTGTACAGCATAGTTCGCTACAGCAAAACACTGGAAGAAACATAAATATCCATCCAAATGAGGATAGATGAATAAAACAGTGGCATGGTATGTAGAAGATACATTTATTAACTGTAACTATGTGTAGCATCAGAGATACATCTCACAAATACAATACAGGATTAAGAAGTAAAGATGAGATACAGGTGTACAAACTGAACCCATTGATATAAAGTTAAAATTTGATTAGGTATTATATGTTCTACATAAATATACTCATGTAAAAGCATGCATAGGTGGAGGAGGAAAACACGGTAGAATGACTAACTCTGGGAGACATAGGAAAGTGATTAAGAGAAGGAGCACTCAGGGCTCTCCATGCAGATGACATGATCAGTGTCTTCAAAAATGATTGGACTTTGAAAGGATTAGGGAAGTCCTGGGAAAATAGAGAACATCCTTTAAAATGTTTGCAGGATCACCTCTTGGTCATCCTCATCTAAGAGTTATAATGAAGTGAAAGTGGTTGGTGTTGGGGCACAGTGGGTTCACTCACTGCTTGCAACACCGGCATCCCATATCAGAACGCTGTTGTGAGTTCTGGCTGCTCTGCTTCCAGCCCAGCTCCCTGCTAATGTCCCTGGGAAAGCAGCCGATGATGGCCCAAGTACTCAGCCCCTGTACCCACATGGGAACTAAAGACAGTGAGGAAAAAAAGCTGAGTATCTATGAATATGCAGATTAACAATATTCCCATTGGAAATTTCAGGAGGAAGCTTGAAAGAGGTAAGGAGGAACGGGCAGGGTCAAATAAGACAAAGGAATGATGGCTTCCGCTGGGCATGGACTCCATCTCCCTTGGAAGCAAAGAAGGAGGAGTTTATTATGCAGTGCTGAGCAAGTGGACAAGAGAAAGAGTTGAAGGGAGGAAAGGAATTTGCCTTTAGTGATACCCATGGTCCATGAAATAGGAAAAGATCACATTGAGAGTGTGAGGGCCAGGAAATCAGTTGATGTCACTCAAAGTCTTGAAAGATTGGTGCAGTAGTTTTGGGGAATTGACAGCTAACCAGGGACAGGCCACTGAAGGCCAAACTGAGTCAAGAAACCGGGAAGTTAGTCACGAGCCTTGTTGGTACATCTGTGTGCGGGGTTTGGTCTAAAATGGAGTTTGGCAGTGCTGTGTGAATGCGTTTAGGGACAAGCCGATGATCCTGGCTGCTCTCCGTTTGATTTGATTATTCTGCTTTACTGTGAATGTCCAAATTAATCGGCTGACAATGCAATTGTTCAGCACTTTCTGAGAATCCCCCTACAAGCCTGAGTTCAGTGACCTTGCTTGGCAGCTAAAGAGAAAGTCACTGGCCTCCTGATGGGGCTCTCCAATTCCTCCTGGGAAGGGTGTCCTCCCTTCTCTTTCCTAATCTGTCCTGACAGCACCTGCTGTAGACACACCCTGCACATCTCTGCCTGCCTTGGCCAGTATCCATCCGCTACCACTTCTCCGTGAGTCACAGCAGAATATTTTTATAGGATTGCTCAGGTTTAGGAACACAAATGGGAATAGCTATGACAGGAGCATAGCTCATTGTCATTGGCTTGGAAACATCACTAACAGCTGCAAGCTTCAAGTTCCAGGCAAATTTCCAGGAAAAAATGTCCAGGATAAAAATGTTGCTGGGCAGAGCTCCTTTAGAGGAAGAGGAGGGTATATAGGGTAATTTATTTTTTTAATAAAGGAGGTCAAGTTCTCGAAACAATTAGGAAGTCCTATGTCTATTCAGCTCCTTGAAGTTCATGGATCCCCACAGCATCCTTTGTCCGATTTGAAACGGAAGTATCCCAAGCATTAGTAGTGCTGTGGCTGTGATTTTTGCTAAGTGCCAGTCAGGCTGCTCATGCCCATGAGAAGAAATGAGGAAGTGGTTCTCAGAGAATCTGTGCTGTAGTAAGGTGTAGTGACACATCTCATGATCACCTTCCTATGCTTCCGCTGTGGTCTCATGAAACCAAGTCCCACCCATTGCACCTTCTCTTCAAGTCCGTACTGTGTGTTACGCTCCCCAGTGTGTCAGGCGTGGGCTTCTTTGTGCTCTGGTTGTCAGCCCAGTTGAACCTGGCTTTGCTGGAGATGCTCATTCTGCAACAAGTCAATAACTGGACATTCTTTCAAAATCTCCTGAGACTCAAGACCTGCACTGACAACCAAGACTTGGTAATGCACGATTTAACTATCTCATGCGGCTTCACTGAAATTCTGGAAAAATGTGACTGACTAAACCCAAATTGTTTCTCCTACCTTTACCAGTGATGGACATCTGGTAACAATTGCTGTGCTGGAAAACAATATAGCTTCTTTTCATGGACTATTTTCAAAGAGCTCATAACATTAAGAAACTCATTTGCTATTTTATCAAGACCCCTATGGAGTCTATTTGTACAAAGCACTTGAATAGCTTCACATTTCATCATAAATGTTAGACTAAATTTTTAATAAATATCCTTTATTATCGCAACAAATACTTATACTACATTTGTGTTGATGTATTTATGCTTGTAAAATGTGAATCTGATCGATGAGGTTGAAACAAAACCATTCTTCTCTGTGGATTATAATTATTTTCTCATAAACTCAATTCTATAAAAGCATGGATCTGAACATTACAGGACTGATTAATTGGCAGCTTCTTCAAAATTTGGGCTCGATTTATTCAGAATTATATACATCCTATAAAGTTTTGTGCTTGCCTTTATAGAATTGAGTGTTGTAATATTTTCTTGGCTTCCTGTTCATCTGATTTGAAGTCTTACACATCTTATTGTCTTGATTCATCTAATGAATATTTACCAAAGATATAAACCTCTTTTCTCCATAAAATGATGTGATAATCTTTTCAGACGAGGGTAACACTCTAGATTTGAAAAGAAAATCCTATCATTATCAAGGTAGAAACAGACCTGGTACTTTTCTCCAAAGCCGAGTCTTAATCAGTACCGTGCTAAAGTTAGGTTCTGAAAATGCTAAGCTTCTGGACCAGTGATCTTCCTATTGCACTCCTAAGGAGCTGTTTACATTTTTAAACACTCTCTCCTTCTATACAGAGAATCTTGTCTCTCCTATGTTTGGTGATGAACTCGGTTTTTCTAATTCAATTATTCTAAGTTGGGTTCTTCAGGCTCTTGCTCAGCCCTCTCTCCTTATCTCCATCTTTTACTCTCTCCTCACGCATCTCTGCATGCTCCACCAGAGCCCTTTCCACCTCCGATCACATCAACGGAGAGAGCACACCTGTAGCCCTGGTGCGACCTCGCTACTAGGGGGCGTGCAGCAAACACGGCACTGCTGCACCTTGCCTTCCAGGAGGCTCCATCTTGGAGAGAAACAGCCCTGGGGCTTTGCACTGCTGCAGACTCCCTGCCAAACACACTATAAATATGACGCCTTATGGGATGAATTGATGAAGCACTTACCGATATCCCGCACTTTTCTGTATTGTCTTACAGTAATCTTGTGAATTGAAAAGGGTATTTTTATCCGCTTGAGCCTGGGTTTGAGAGGTTAAGTAATTCACTCAAGGTTACATGGAAAAGCTGGCATAGTACACAAAGTCTGTGCTGTCTTCAGTATCCCAAACAGCCTGCTAAGATGAAGTGTTGATGTAAATGAGCCTTTTCCAAGGCCCATTTAGCATCTTCCCTCATTACTATTCCTCACAAAAGTCTGTCGTCATATTTACTATGCAGGAAAACAATTCATTTTTCATCTAAAAGCATCACTTTAGTGCAAATCTTAGCAAAAGGGACAAAAAAGACTGAGCATCGAGGTTATCCGTTTAAGGACCAAGCTCCTTATTGAGGCAGTGGAGGAGTCTGCCAAGGTGGAGGAGAACTGCACAAAGTAACTTCTCTCAGAGATTAAGCACAGAACTACTGACACATTTGTAGTTTACAACAAAAGTACTTAAAAATAAAATTTTAAAATTCTCCCAGATCTTAGAATGAAGTTAAACATAGCAAAGAACTCAGGGAAGATTCATGTGAGAGGGCCAACATCACACTGATAAAAATCTGAGAAAATGGAATGAAAATGAGCAAAAACAGAAGAAATGATAGAACAACAAAAATAGCAGAAGTAACAGAAAACTTTACTAAGGAACGACCTGAAATGAAACTTACCACCAAAGGCTCAACACACTGAACACAGCAGTAAGAATTTTTTTAAATGTCCTAAAACTTTCCAGAGAGAAATAATTGAGTCACCTATTGACAGAAATAAGACAAATGTCAGGTTTATTATTAGTAATACTTTCTAATAAAGACAAAGGAATAGTGCCTTTGGAACATTGTGAGATGATCTTCAACAAGAATTCATACCCACTGAAGTGCCAATCATAGATGAGAATAGAATAAAAAAATTCCAGATATGTAGACCCAGATGGTTGACCTTCAGGCCTGAGGACAACCTCCACCACCTGAAACAAGAACTCATAGGATGAGGCAGGAGGTACAAAGGGAACTTGTTTGAGTAAAAAATGGGCTTAAGTGGTTGAAAAATGTGCAGGGCGCAGCTATGGAAAACACTGACAGAATATTCTCCATGAAAAGAATGGTAGAGATATGAAGAGTACCAAGCATGGCATGAGCTTGGGCAGCCTCCGTCGTGGGGGAATCTGTTGAGAAGCCTGTGGCACGGCACAGCACTTCCATAGTCATACAAGGCTAACGCCATTTACTGGTCTTCAGAGTTAGGGTCAGCAAACAGGCAGAAGTGGTTGCAACCAGTAAAAGCACAGGTAACTTAAAGAGGCAAAGGTAGAAATGCAGAGCAAAGACTGGAACAAGGCTAGGTACAATAATATCATTTTCCAAAGGGAAGAGTCAAGAAATGTTGCCAAAGATTAATGGAACAACAAAACAAATTTAAATATGCTTCAAAGTCGCAAAGGCAACCAATAAAAATGAATACACATGAAAATACTGAGAGACTAAGAAACTAAGAAAAGCAAGTAATGGTGCATCCCTCGAGTGAGAAGGGAAGCAGCCACAAAACCCCAAACTGAGGCTTTAGAGTAGCACGAGACATAAGGGAGTGGGCAGGAGACGTGTCCTGATCACCAAAATGGTTTTGCACTTTTTAAAAAGATTTTATTTTATTTATTTGAAGGGCAGAGTTACAAAGAGAGCGAGAGAGAGAATGAGAGAGTGAAAGAGATCTTGCATCCTCTGGTTCATTCCCCAAATTGTCCACAACACCCAGGACTGAGCCAAGCTGAAGTCAGGAGCCTGGAACTCCATCCGGGCCTCCCACGTGTCTGCAGGGGCCCAAGCACTTGGGTCATCTCCCGCTGCTTTTCCAGGCTCATGAGCAGGGAGCTGGATGTGAAGTGGAACAGCCAGGACTCGAAACAGCACCAAAAGGAATGCCAGCATTGCAGGTGGAAGCTTAGCCCATTGTGCCATAACGTGGGCCCCCATATTTCCAACATGTAATTATAGATTATTATCTTGGCAAAAATGGAACAAAAATCTGAATCATTTGCCAGACGTAGTCAGTGAATTCATAGCCCCTAGGGGAGATGTGGGCATTGCCATGGACCGAGAGGTGAACTACATTTCAAGGTTTTTCTCAGACAGAGGCAAAACATGCAACTTTGGGAAGTCACTGATGCTCTCTGTGTCTTGCAGCTGTAAAACTGGTGACATAATATACTTACGGTCTACACATAAGCATGTGGGAGGCATTCAGGGAACTGGCACACAGCAAAAACCACCTCTCAGTCAAGTCCTGTAAAGGATGCTCTTTGCTATCATTTCTTCGTGGTGAAAGGAGATGAAAGGCATGGATGGGAGAGCTGACTGCCACCCTCACCCACGGGCAGGCTTGTTCACCAGGGAAAACAAAACAGCACCGAGAGCCTCACTCACAGGTGAGCCAAAGAGAGGAAGGAAATCCAACCTCATAACCCCAGCATGCTGGAAGAAGCGAAAGTCTCTGACTCTCTCAACCGTAGAGATGTTCCTGGAAAAAAGTCCACTTTGATTCCTTTGGGGTTATTGTCTGTTCATGGAATTTTCCACATGAGTACCCTGACAGGTGTTCCTAATTTGAAGATGTAAAAGAGAAGGAATTTGAAGATGATTCAATGATGCTATTCTTTTATCTACAAATCAAGGAATTGAGCAAGAGACATTCACAAATGAAAAAATCAAGCTTCCTTTTTAATAGCAATCATGCCAAAATTGCCTTTGATCACATTTTCTTCTCAAAAAATACCTCAATTCATCACAATTGTCTGTCCTGTCACAACTGGAGAGTTGTAATCCAGACGTAAGGAACGATGCCTAAAACTTCCTCAGTACTGGCCACTTGCTCAGTACCTGCCTGCAGTATGGCACCTTGAGTGTGTCTCAAGAGGCTGCCCCGTGCTAGGACTACTGTGTCTCTGTGGCTGATGCTTGGTGAGCACCAGATGCCTGGCTCTCTCAGGGTTCCACTTGCACTATCTCATCGGTCTCCACAAAGATGTCCTGAGATGCGTACGTCTGTGTGGAGTGGATGGAAAGACAGGAGAGACAGGAGGCGAGACAAAATGCCCGGGGGCTCAGGCACACACTGGTGATCCAACCGGAAGGCAGCCCTCCTTCCCCACGCCCTTCTACGTCCTCCCTTTCTGGTCAGAGTGGCCCAGGCATTCCTCTCCTTTCCCTCACCTCATGACCACTGAAGGAGAAAAATGGAATTGAGGAGGAGTTTATTTTTGGTGCAAAATAAAAAAAAAATCCTGGAATACAAGCATACTTTGTCCATACTGTGCAAGACTCCTTGTATGCATGAATCTCAAGATTTTTGTGCCAAAATAAGCCTCTCTTTTAATTCCTTGTTTCTAGGAACATCTGAAGTGCCCTTGTGTATATTAGTCATATATACGTAATTTCTTAGCTATAACTGAGTATTAATAAATTTCAGGCAAAATGCTAATTTTTTAAATACATTTTATTCAACTGTTTTCCCTACCCCATTCAGGTATCAGTCAGTAATCTGCGAAGGCTTGAATGGCTCCTCATTTTCATGTGTGGGAGACTGAATCCCCAAGGCAGCAGTATTGGGAGGCAGGGCCTAGTGAGGGATCTTTAGGTCACGGGGGCTCTACACACATGAATAGGTTGATGCCATCGTTAGAGAAGTGGGTGTGACTTCAGGTCCCCTCTGCCTCTCATCATCTGCTGGTACTGCTATTCACCAGGTCACAGGAGCTGAATCAATGCTGATGCCGAACTCTCGACTTTCCAGCCCCCAGAAACATGAGCCAAATCCAACTCTATTTCTTGATCGATCACCCCATCCACAGTGGTGTTCTGTTACAGCAGCAGAAGACAGACCAAGACACAAGGAAGTGCCATGCAAGGTACTGTGCTGGTCTTTCCCAATGCACTTTTTCCAGAGGTGTAGAGCTCTGGGCTGCGTCCTTCTAAAGCTTGCAGTTCCTTCAGAAGAGGGAGAACAAACATGGCCATCAGGCTGAAGGTCAAAGTTGGATGACACAGACAGAAGTAACTGATGGCTCCTGTGTGAGGCAGCATCTGGAATCTGGCTTCAGAAATGCTTTATCTATATCTTGACCCTTACACAGACAGAAACAAAATAAGCGTGGCACCAGCATTGTGGCACAATTGGTTTAGCTGCCACCTACAATACCAGCCTTCCATATGAGCGCCGATTCATGTCCTGGCTGCTCCTCTTCCAATCCAGCTCCCTGCTAACAGCCCGGGAAAGCAGTATAAGATGGCCCAAGCACTTGGGCCCCTGCACCTGAGTGGGAGACCTGGAGGAAGCTCCTGGCCCATGGCTTTGGATTGGTCCAGCTCTGGGGAGTGAACCAGCAGATGGAACACCTTTATCTCTGTCTCTCCCTCTTTATGTAACTCTTCCCCTCAAGTAAATAATAAGTATTTTTAAAAATAACAAGTTTTCTGAGTTTCAGTTTCCTCATCTATGAAGCGGGAATAGAGTGGTAATATTGGTTTAAACAAAGGGCAGGAGATTGAAATCTGATGTGACGGAGCACTCGACAATGTTGTACTTCTTTAATCCCCATGAATAAACCAAAGAGAAATCGGCAGAGCTTAGGTGGAGGGAAGCAGTGCCAAGGATAAGAGCAAAGCTGAGAACAAGAACAGCAGAGCCCAATGAGCAATGCACAGGACAAGAGCCGGAGGAGCAAGCAGACAGATGCTAAACTGACAAACACCCCAACCTGCAGCAGAGAGAATTGTCTGGGCTGCAAATATAAAACACAAATCTCTCTAGCACGTATAGCTCTATGTTAGAAAATGCTATGCATTCCACTCCAACGTAAAACTCAGCTCTTGCCCTGAAAAAGGTAAGGATGAGAATGAGAAGGGAGAGGAGTGGGGGGCAGGGGGTGTGCATGTGCACATGGTCGTATATTCTCATGCTTACGCCAGGGAAAGAAAAATTGCCAAAGCTGCCCTGAGCACAACAGAATAATAATTATTTTGCAAATAGTTGCTATTGCTGTCTTTTATCTATTTATATATTATGAAACTCCTCACTTTGCTTCTATTGACAACTTTATGCCTTCCTGCTCTCTCTTTTTCTAAGAAAAGATATTTTCAAATGCAATTTCTGATAACACAATGGACTAAATAAACACAAAGATTCAGCTTAGGAAAGGAGGGGAATTCATCACAGAGGAATCTGAGGACACGTGCCCAGAGAAGTAAGCTACTCGCAGAAGGACAAACACAGGGCTGCGTTGTGACACAGCTTGGGATACCTGCATCCCACGCTGGAGCAGAGTCCTGGCTGCTCTGCTTCTGACCCAGCTCCCTGCTGCTGTGCCCAGGAGACAGCAGATAATGGCTCAAGTAATTGGGTTCCTGCTACTGTATGGGAGACCTAGCTGGAGTCCCCGGCTTGTGATTTGGCCTGGCCTAGCCCTGGCTGTTGCAGGTATTTGGGAATAAACCAGCAGATGGAAGATCTCTCTCTCTCTCCCTGTCTCCTCTCTCATTACGCCTCTCAAATAATTAAATAAATAGTAAAAAAAAAAAAAAAAAAAAAAAAAAAAGAAAGAAAAGGATAAATACAGTTCGACTCCACTCTCACGAATTGCCTGGAGAGGTCAAATTCATACAGAAAACACAGTGGTGATACCCAGGACCATGGGAGTTGTTTTTAAGGGCAGGGGGAGCAGAGTTTCAGTGACGCAAGATGAAAAGAGGCCTGTGGCTCACCAAGGGGAGGATCACACAGCCATGAGAATGTATCCAATGTGTTGTGTACTTGAAAATGGTTCAGGCCGGCGCCGCGGCTCACTAGGCTAGTCCTCCGCCTTGCGGCGCCGGCACACCGGGTTCTAGTCCCGGTTGGGGCACCGGATTCTGTCCCCGTTGCCCCTCTTCCAGGCCAGCTCTCTGCTGTGGCCAGGGAGTGCAGTGGAGGATGGCCCAAGTGCTTGGGCCCTGCACCCCATGGAAGACCAGGATAAGTACCTGGCTCCTGCCATCGGATCAGCGCGGTGTGCCGGCCGCAGCATGCTGGCCGCGGTGGCCACTGGAGGGTGAACCAACGGCAAAGGAAGACCTTTCTCTCTGTCTCTCTCTCTCACTGTCCACTCTGCCTGTCAAAAAATAAATAAAAAAAAAAAGAGAATGGTTCAGATAGCTGATTTCCATTATGCGAATTCTACCACAATTAGCTTTAATTGTGAATGTTCATAAGAACAAAATTAGTGTTAAAATAAATAGAGCACTGTGTTAAAATAGTTAAAATTCAAAGCTGACCCCTTACTCTCCGTGGAAGTCAGATGGTCTGGTGTTCAGCATTAATAGGAGCAGCTTTGTAAATGAACCTCTTCTCATCCACCCAGCAAGTTCATCAGAAAAACTGGACAGAAGTCCTCCAGTAGGAAGTCATGCCACGGTCCCCTTGTTTTGGATGAAGGTGATGTACTCAGTTTCGTGTCAAGTCCTTGCCCTTCTCTCATCCAAACGTGCCACATTGAAGCTAGACCTATGTGGGAGCTGTGGCCCCAAGAATGGTGGTAGACAGGGCTGTCTGAGAAATGCAGTCTCTGCCCCATGGCACCACACTTCCCTGCAGTGAGAGAAGCTCCCTCATAGCTTCTTCCTCTCATTCACGGTCATGGTCTTACTTCTCATGGCTACCTGTGGCTGGGGGTGTGGGAGCCGTGGGAGCAGCCAGGATCCCGTCCATGCCCCCAGCAGGCACTGGGGACGGAGGCATGCCGGATATGAGGAAGCAACAGCTGAGAGCTTGTGACGCAGACCCAGGGCGCATTCTTTGTCAGTGACCACACCAGCCCCTGGCTCTTTCCAGGGCTCCACTCAGTGGGCCCCAGGGACCCGGGGTCACCGAGCCCAATGCAGGGGGTAGACTTAGGACACAGGTTCCTTGTAAGCCAGGCAGGTTATGGCAACAACGGAAATGACACTTTGAGAAGTGGCGTCTCTTACAAACAAGAGCAACTGTGCATCGCCACGAGGCGGGTGACTCAGGCCTCATGCCACATGTCAAGAGTCTCCAAGTCCCTGTGGGCGGTTACAAAAATATCACCAGATTCATTCCCCTGCCAAGCTGTTTTTGGTGCAATGATATTGAGGGAAGAGGCCCCTGTGTGTTTCCCTCCTGTTCCTCTTACATTTAGAACCAAGATGGGTGCAGTGGAATGCAAGTGTCTCCAGTCATGGAAAGAATCGAGTCTGTTTTGCCTGCTCATGCTACACCTTCAGACTTGGGACTTCTTCATGAGACTGTCAAACCTCCTGTTCCTTGCTGATGCTTTGAACCTCACAGTCCCTGTGTGTGCTGTGGCCATGTTCCCGTGAGCAGGGTGAGATGCACATGATTTTTTCATTTCAGAAGGGAGCCTCCTTGTTCCTTAGCAGCTCGCAGCAGGCAGCGGCTTGCAAAGCTGAGCTTCTAAAGGACCAACGTCACACCTGGTGTCCGGTAAACGAGCCTGGACGGCACCCCAGGTGACAGCCCTGTCCTGGCAGTGCTCCACACTGAGCTATTTTCTGCGCTCACAGGAACTCAAAGACCACATTGATGTTTTCACAGCTGCTGCTGTCTAAGCAGAGTCGTTCACAGAAAGCCCTAGACAGGGACAGCTGACCATCACAGTCTTAAGCAGCTGGAATTGTCTGACTTCGGTTATTTTTTTTTTAATTTACAAATCAGCTGAGTGAGAACAGGAGAGTGAAAAGCAAGAAAGAAGGTAGCAGAGGAGGAAAGAGGCCCAGCTGCCGGGAGCAGTAGAGATGCTGACCTGGTCCCACAAACTGGGCTTTTAAGTCTGCAGCAGGAGTCTCACAACAGCCCACAGTCCAGGCCATGTCTTCCACCAGCGGGGAAGCCTGCCGGCATGCTCTCCTCACGCTCTCCATTGTCCACTCCTAGCGCAACAATCTGAAACCAAGTTGGGAATCTCCATGCTGGTGGGCAGGGGAGGCTGCTTGGAGGAGGTCAGGTGAGACCCGTCTTTGAGAGGAGCAGGATTTCTCCAGGCAAATCCCAAGGAAGGGTTGCTTCAGAAAAAGGTGGAGGCTGTGTGAACAGCACTGACGGGTGGGAACAGCAGGTGTGTGCACGGGAGGCAGCTCGGTGCACAGGTGGACAGCCCTCAGGACCCAGGGGAGATGGCATGAGCCAAGGGACTCTTCCAGTCTCCTGGGTATCTGGTTCTGGGGCTACTGACTCCTGGCAAGCGGCGCTTCCAGGCAGGAGTGGCTGAGAGTTTGTGAACAGGTGGCAAGAAGAGCCCTGGAGCTTGAAAGCTATCCAGGAAGGTGTGTGCGCAGATTTTGGAGAGTGGCGCAGCGACGCTGATTCCATTGGTAATGAAATACACTTTTTACAAGCACTAACATAGGTATAGGGCTGAAATTAGATTTACGCTAATCACCTATTAATTTGAATGAATGTTTATCTTAAAATCAATGGAATACATTGTACGGGGACCAGCGCTGTGGCGTAGCAGGTAAAGCCACCATCTTTAGTGCTGGCATCCCATATGGGCGCCGGTTCAAGACACGGCTGCTCCTCTTCTGATCCAGCTCTCTGCTATGGCCTGGGAAAGCAGTAGAAGATGGCCCAAGTCCTTGGGCCCCTGCACCCATGTGGGAGACCTGGAAGAAGCTCCTGGCTCTTGTCTTCAGATCAGCGCAGCTCTGTTGCGGCCATTTGGGGAGTGAACCAGGGGATAGAGTCTCTCTCTTTCTCTCTTTCTCTCTCTGCCTCTCCTTCTCTTTCTGTGTAACTCTGACTCTCAAATAAATAAATAAATCTTTTAAAAAATACATATGTATGTATGTATATGTATACATTTACAGTAGAGTTAGCACATATTTACTGTATATTCCATATACATGCTGGTTCTTATTATCATTTTATTGTTGGATCTGAGTAAGGTGATATTTATTAAGTTTCTACTTTATACAACACACTATTTAAAAATGATGTATTTATTTATTTGAAAGAGTGATGAAAGTAGGGAAGGAGACAGAAAAGGCTCTTCCATCTGCTGGTTCACTTCCCAAATGCCCACAGTGGTTAGGCGTAGGCCAAGCCAAAGCCAGGAGCCTGGAACAATTTGTCTCCCACATGGGCGGCAGGGACTCAAGTACTTGGGCCATATTCCTGCTGATTTCCCAGGTGCATTAGCAGGGAGCTGGGTCAGAAGCAGAACAGCCAGTGGGACTACACTATGAATCCCCAAACTAAACTAAATAAAGAGGTTACTTTCCCCTTCTTAATACTTCTTACTGTAACACTAAAGGAGTCTGCAGTGAGGGCTAGAGAGTTTGAAATTCATAAGAATTTGTAAGAAACACAAAGAATTGAGAGAAGCAAATGACTTTGAAATTGAGATGGGTAGAAGAAAATACATCCAACAGAAACTAAGAAAGTGTGAAATAATTAATCAAGTAAAATTCAGGCACACAATAAAGAATATCAACATAGCCAAAAGCTAGGTTCTCACAAGAGCCTCAGAAAAAAGCTTTAAGACTTGGTAGGAAATAAAATAAAAAGGCTTGGATGGGCGTGACCAGCAACTAGCAGTGCAGTGGAACACAGCTGCCGCAGAAATTAGGGCTGCAATCAGAGCATATTCTAAACCACTTCATGCCATATTTTTTGAAAACAGTTGAAACTGGCAAAGTTCTGAAACTTCATATTACTGTTTGCTATTAATTATGTGCCACAAACTGATTTAAAACTGCCCTAGAATGGAAAAGAAAGGCTAAACAATCCTAATCAATATTGTAAAGTAATTAAAAAAATCAACTCAAAATTTAAAAGTTGCAAGCCTGGATCATTTTATCAATGACTTTTGAAAGCATTCAAGGAATAAATCATATCAAAGTCACGAAGTTATTTGAGGTAGAAGAAAATCAGAGAAGACTTCTACCTCAATTTATAGGATTGATACAATTTTGATATTCAATCTGACAGAAATACTCCAAGTAAGAAGAATTATTAAAAATCATATATATAAACACATAGACAAAAACTGTAAACACATTATTTAAAATCAAAATCAACAGGGTAAAAACTTAATCATGATAATGATTGACTTGATGTGAGAAAAACCATTAAAGTAGTTAATCTTAGTAGGTTAAATAAAAAGTTAGGCTGGCGCTGCGGCTCACTAGGCTAATCCTCCACCTTGCAGCGCCGGCACACCGGGTTCTAGTCCCGGTCGGGGCACCAGATTCTGTCCCCGTTGCCCCTCTTCCAGGCCAGCTCTCTGCTGTGGCCAGGGAGTGCAGTGGAGGATGGCCCAAGTGCTTGGGCCCTGCACCCCATGGGAGACCAGGAGAAGCACCTGGCTCCTGCCATCGGATCAGCGCAGTGCGCCAGCCGTGGCGGCCATTGGAGGGTGAACCAACTGCAAAGGAAGACCTTTCTCTCTCTCTCTCTCTCTCTCTCTCTCACTGTCCACTCTGCCTGTCAAATAAATAAATAAATAAATGAAAAGTTAGTCAGCAATGTTGAAAATCCTTGGAAGAATCTCACCATTGTTTTACAATAAAGCTCTTGGTAAACTATGCATAGAAGGGAAACTTCTTAATTAGATAAAAAAAACTTTATGCAAAAACTAGAGTAAACTACACTACATAATAAAATGTACTTACCCTTAATGAGTCTAAAAAATTATATAAAATTTTGTATCTAGATTATTTCGGGCATGGAAAGCCAAGACATTGTGGCAAAAAAAAAAAAAAATGACCAAATGACCTAAATGAAAGATCTCTGTGAGTGAGATCCCAGCGGAAAGAATGGACCATCAAAGAAGGAGGTACCTTTCTCTGAAGGGAGGAGAGAACTTCCATTTTGACTATGACCTTGTCTAAATAAGATCAGAGTTGGCGAACACAAGAGGCTTCCATAGCCTTGGCAACTCATGACAAGAGCCTAGGGTGATTACTGATGTCATAAACAAGAGTGTCAATTGTTAAATCAACAACAGGAGTCACTGTGTACTTACTCCTCATGTAGGATCTCTGTCCTTAATGTGTTGTCCAATGTGAAGTAATGCTATAATCAGTACTCAAACAGTACTTTACACTTTGTGTTTCTGTGTGGGTGCAATCTGTTGAAATCTTTACTTAATATATACTAAGTTGATCTTCTGTATATAAAGATAAGTGAAAGTGAATCTTGATGTGAATGGGATGGGAGGGAGAATGGAGATGGGATAGTTACGGGTGGGAGGGAGGTTTTTTGGGGAAAAAGCCACTATAATCCAAAAGTTGTACTTTGGAAATTTATACTTATTAAATAAAAGTTTAAAAAACGTTCATATCTAATTATATTCAACATTGTTTTGTCAACAGAGTACTGTAAAAACAAATGTCAATAAAATATATAAATATTACAGTGCAGTAATGGGAAACAAGATTAAATGCAATAACTTGAATATCTGATTATTACACAGAAAATATATATTTATAACTGAATTATTGATGTGAATAAATAAATTTATTAAATAAATTAATAAATAAATTATAAATTTATAAATAAATTATTAAATTAATAAATAAATTTATTAAATTTACTGAATATAAAATTTAATGGCAAAATCAATTGCCTTTCTTAACACAAGCAACAAAATTAGAAAATATATTCTTTAAAATCTTTTTATCCCATCAAAAGTATAAAATTCAAGAATAAGTCTAAACATTATAAGCAAGATCTTTATATAGAAAAACGCAGGGGCTAGTGCTCTGGAGCAGCAAGTTAGAGCCTTGGTCTGCAGTGCCAGCCTCCCACAGGGACACCGATTCGAGTCCCGGCTGCTCCACTCCCAAATCCAGCTCCCGGCTAATGAGCCTGGGAAAGCAGTTGAAGATGGTCCAAGTGCTTGGGCCCCTGCACCCACATGGGAGACCCAGAAGAAGCTCTTGGCTCCTGGCGTTGGACTGGCTCAGCTCTGGCAGTTGCAGCCATTTGGGAAGTGAACCAGTGGATGGAAGACTCTCTCTGTCTCTGCCTCTCTATATATAACTCTTTCAAATAAATAAAATCCTTTTTAAAAAAATTGTGTCTTAATATTGACACTAAAGTAAGTAGGGAATATATATACCATGTTCATGGACTAAATATCTTGATTTTATGATTTCAATTCTCCCTGGATATACCTCTTGTTTTGAAGAAGTGTCAATAAAATTGTTTTTTGTGATACTTATAGAATACGTCATAAACTAGAAGGGCCACAAAAATCCCCCAGAAAAACATGATAGTGAGACTCGTCTTATAATATACCAAAAATGACTAAAAATTCAGAATTTTTTCCTTTATAGGTATTTAATATTATAAACTTCTCCCTAACAACTACTTTCAATGAATTCTATAAACTCTGACATACAGATGACTCACCAAATCTGTGGGTTCCATATCCTTGGATTCAAATAGCAGGTCCAAAATGTTTAGGAAAAAAAAACATATCTGCACCAAACATTGATAGACCCTTTTTCTTGCTATTGTTCCTTAATTAATGCAGCATAACAACTATTCATGCACCATTCACACTGCTAGGTATTATCAGTAAATAAGAGATATTTTTAAGTATATGGGATGGTGTGTATTGATTTCCAACAACTACTACACCATTTCCTACAAGGGACTTGGGCTCCTTAGATTCTGGTGCCCTAAAGAGAGGGGTTCAGATACCCCAGGATGACTATAAAATGCTTTCTAAATTTGCTGTGATTTCATCTTTGACCCAGAAGTTGCTGTTTCACCTCAAAATATTTGGAAATTTGAAGGTATCTGTCAGTTATTGAATTGTAGGCTAAATTGATTATCTTTAAAAAATATATACTTTGCATGATTTGTCATCTTAAATGTCCTAAGACTTATTTCTGAAACCCCGATTATACGCGGTTTTGGTGAATGTTCCATGTGCACTTGAAAACAAATGCATAGGCCGGCGCCGCGGCTCACTAGGCTAATCCTCCGCCTAGCGGCGCCGGCACACCGGGTTCTAGTCCCGGTCGGGGCGCCGGATTCTGTCCCGGTTGCCCCTCTTCCAGGCCAGCCCTCTGCTGTGGCCAGGGAGTGCAGTGGAGGATGGCCCGGGTGCTTGGGCCCTGCACCCCATGGGAGACCAGGAAAAGCACCTGGCTCCTGGCTCCTGCCATCGGATCAGCGCGGTGCGCCGGCCGCAGCGCGCCGGCCGCGGCGGCCATTGGAGGGTGAACCAACGGCAAAGGAAGACCTTTCTCTCTGTCTCTCTCTCTCACTGTCCACTCTGCCTGTCAAAAAAAAAAAAAAAAAAAAAAAAAAAAAAAAAAAAAGAAAAAAGAAAACAAATGCAAATCATGTTTCTGTCAGGTGGAATGATTATTAAAGTTAGTTGACCAATGTTTGTGGACTATTTTTGTTTGTCTCCCAACATCTTGCCAGCTTCCATCTGCTTGTTCCATCAGCTACTGAATGAGGAGGACTAGAATCTCCGATCTCCACCTTTCAGTTTTATATCTTTTCCTTCATCTATTTTGAAGCCATATTGTTAGGAAATATACATTTGGTATTGGTGTGTCTTGTGCATAGCTCTAGTAATGAAAGTCTTTTGTATCTTTCTCATATTTCCCAGGCTCTCAATTCCTCTTCATTTCCTTTTTTTTTTTAAATCAGTTTTCTTTCAGGCATCATCTTCCTTTTACTAAAGAAATTTCCTTAAACATTTTTGTAGTCTAACTGTACTAATGCTGAATTTGATCAATACTGCTTGTCTGGAAAAAATCTCTAATTTCCCTTCATTCCTGAAGAATACTTTTGTTGGACAGAAAATTCTAGATTGGCAGAAAAAAATTGCTTTTAGGAATTTAAAGGTATCTTTTCATTACTTCTTAGATCATTTATGAAAAGCCTGGAATGTTCTTTGTTTCTCTATTTGTGGTGGACTTTTCTCCCTATTGAGTTTGTTTCTGCCTCTCTCTCTCTTTCTCTCTCCCTCTTCTCCTCTCCCCTCCTCTCTTCTCCTCTCTTCTCCTCTCTTCTTTTTTCCTCTCGTCTCCTCTCCTCTCCTCTCCTCTCCTCGCCTTCTCTCCTCTCCTCTGTTCTCCTCTCCTCTCTTCCTGGCACTACAGTTACACAGGTATCAATCTACTTGTTGTCCCAGGTACAATGTTGGGTAGTAAAGATTTGATTGTAGTAAAGATTTGATTGTCATGGACAGACTGGCGGGACATGAAGCAGTGCTTCACACTGAATAATGGCCAGTTCGTAATTACTGCAGATGTTTGTTAAGCAACGGCAGTGTGGCAGGTACTTTTGTTCTCTCCTCATCCATCTAATTCTGACTTCTCTTTAGTATTGATCACAGAATTTTCCAAAATAAAATAAAATACCTTCCCTGTACCTTCCTTTCTCACTCTTCTCTACCTCGCCTCTCACACTAGGTTAGGTCATCTCTTCTTCAGTTTCATCACACACTGCAGTTCCCTCTGTCTTTACATTAGTTACTCTTTCTTCTGTTACATTTTTTATGTGTTTATCTCTCTAATCAGGCTGTGGACTCACTGAGGACAAAGGCTGGGACTTTCATCTTTTATCTCAAATGACTTGCCTTTTCCCAAGGAATAGCACATTCTCAATGAATATTTAATGGAAAAACACATGAATAAATGGTGTCTTTCAACAGACCGAGTGCCTACAATGGCAGGGATTGCATTTCTTCCACTTGTGTTGGTAACCCCCCAACTCCACACGATTGTTTAGAATACAAGATCGAAGGCCCTATGCACACGAACATATTCCTACCTTAAAGGAATAATAGGAGAGCTGTAAAAAAGGAGAAGAGCCAATCTGCTAGAACAATCTTGCTCCTCCTTTAGTTAGAGTCCTGACTGGGAATCTGATCTCTGTGCCTTCAGTTTCCAAAACGCTCCCTGGCCCATGGCTTCCTTGTAGAGTGGTAAACACTCTTTACCGGGCAGCCATAAAATGAGGAAATGAAGAGGCTAGTGGTTTCCTGTATTGGTTTGTAGCACTGTTCTTGTCAACAGCTGTGCACTATCTCTCTGCAGATAACAATGCTAGAAAAGAGTGCATTGCTCTCATTGGTTACTAGTGGGCCAACACCCCAGGAGAAGGTGTGCTAAGGTTGTCATCATTCCCCAGGTCAGGGATGAGACTCAGAAAGGCAATTCCATTTGCCTTGGAGAACATCAGCAGGTATTTGAGCCCTGGTTTGTTTGCCAACAAATTCCATATTCTTTGCTTTGGATAAACTATGTGCCACCAATTCTCTCAAAACACAAAAAGTACAGGATACTTCTACAATTATTGACACATGGCATAGTGAATGCATAGACCCTAAGGTCAGACAATGTGGCTTCATCTTCAGGTTCTCTCTTGCTTTGGAAAAAATGTTTAATACCCTAATCTCAGAGTCTTCATCTGGAAAACTGAGATAAAAATACACACAAATACAAGTTTAAAAAATGGCATGCAAGGGAACTTTCAAAAGTTCATGGAAAATGAAATCAAAATACATTTTGTTGCTGATAAAGTTATTGAAATCCATGCATATGTGGGGTCCTCTAGAAGTCTGTGAAACTAATATTAAATAAATATGCATGGATTTTGAAACTTTTGGACTGAAATAAGCCTATGTTTTACTTCCCTATTCCATGAGTCGTTTCTGAAGTACCTTCTTACGTATGAGGGATAAGTCACATTACAAAGCACTATGTCGATGTTGATCATTATCTCAGATGTTAGAGAAGCAGCAAGAAGTGCCCCATCTCTTCCTATAGTGAGAAAGGTATGACTGTGATGAGCAAATATTCCTTACAGATGCAAATGCCTTATTCAAATCCATTCTTTGAGTGGTCACTGTTCATAACCTGGAGAGAATTTTTCCTATCTTCACCAGGCCAGTCTCATCTGACGGTGAGAGCAGGAGAGGGGACCTGTTGAGCCCTACTGAAGCAGAATAGAAGTTGGTTGCAGACACAGGTAGCACCTGGTCCCCTTCTAGATCACCCCACGGCACTAATCACAGGGAGGGAGTGATGGGGAGAAGGGCTACACGCGATTATGTGTACAAAGACCACAGGATAAAATTATTTGTAATATAGTGAGCTAGATATGGAATCCCGTTACCTGCTATCTACTTGTTATCTGGGGCTTCAGCAACCACAGGTTTGTCATAGCAGTGACCCAAAGTAAGGGGAGAAGCAAGAGTCAGGCTTGTTTGTCAGCCGTGTCTGGCTGGGATCGTCTCAGGTCTCTGTGTCATGATATACTGAACAGACTCTTGCTCCCTGTGCCTGTGTGTTAGAGGTGCGATTACTGAACCCCTTCGCAAACTGCGATTGCTGCTCATGCAAATTTTTACCAAGTGTGGTTTTAATTCCTTAAGGATATTTCTTCTAATGTCCAAGAGTTACACATGGTAGGGATAATTAGAAAAAGAGACAACTGGGTTAGAAACAGGAAAGAAAAGGAAGTAAAACTAAATGGAACTAAATACAAAGCAGGCAGAGTGAACAGAGATCTTGCCACAGGGCTCTTAAGACCTGGTCCACCTCCCTCTTAGAGGGAACCAAAGCAGCATTCAAGGGACTGGGCATGGGTGTGTGGGGAATCTGCTCTGACCCTGAGGTCACACTGTCCACCCGGGCCGGGGGAGAAAGGCCCCCTTCCATCAACTCAGCCAGGAATCTTATGGATACCCAGACCCAGGACAAACAAGGCCAGGGAATCCATCTCTGTGGACGTGTTCTCTTCAAGAATGCACAGTGAATGTCTAAGCATCGGGTGAGAATGGGCAGGCCGGGAGGCTCTGAGGAAGTGCGGCCAACACCAACTGTTAACTGAAAGTGAACCTCAGGGGGCCCAGCGCCCTGAGATGCGCAGATCTCTCCGCATCGCCCCTTTACCTCAGAGGCTGTATTTACTGCTGTTTTCAGAGCTGTTAGAGATGAGTGTGTCCAGGGGCAGGCACAGCTCTGGCCTTGCAGCCCACCCTGACCAGGTCCTCAGTTCCTCAGTGGCAGATGTCCCCACAGAGATTCTCAGAAGCCCGGCACCAGGGAGGTCGTTCTGCACTTCCATTCAGGTCCTCACCCCTACAGTAGGAGGAGGACAACAGCAGGAGGGTTCCTGTGAAGCGAAGCGACACCACAGGACACGTGTGTGTGTGTGTGTGTGTGTATTGTCATTTTTACCTTATACGGATTTATTTGCTTGTAGAAAATTGCCTAGTGTACCAAACTTACAAAGAGGCAGTCCTCATCATCAAGAAGCTTAGAATGACCGAAACAAAGGGAAACCCACACTATGCTCATTACTACCTACACTTTTAACTCCAGCTAATCACATCCTCATGTTCCCCACATGTTCACATTAAAGAAAATGTTGGTAATTAGCGGGAAATCTTACATCAGGAATCCATGTGAAAACAAGGTTTTAATTATAGCATTTACACAGGTTAAAAATTCCAAGTCGCCTTTGTGTAAGACAATCACATCCATACTTTCTTTGGTTGTTTGTTTAAAGCCATTTTGTAAAAACAAAACGTAACAAGAAGCCCGGTGTTTGATATTTGAGTCACGTCCACACACCTGGGATTCCAAGCCGGCCGTCTGGCGTTTGTCAGCCAGGTCTCCCTCCTCTGTGTAGAAAGGGTCACTCACAGAGTCCGCTGCACACCGCCCAGGTCTGGGGAAGCCTGCGCTTGACTACGCCGGGGCGGGGCCTCTTCCCAGGTGATGCAGCTCTTCTCAGGCACATCCCTGTGGGGTGGAATTGTTACTCTCAGTCTCGACCCAAAGATCTCTGAGTCATCAGTAGTCAGTGCGGTGGAGCTTCCTGCCTTTCCAGGAATCCCAGGAAGGTCCAAGAAGTAAGATGGACTTGCCTGGTCCGCTAGAGCAGAAGTATTCAAAAGGAGGTACAAAAGAAACCATCAACTAAGATTCCTATCATCTCCAAAACTGGAATACGTCTCAGTGTTCCTAAGTTTGAATGTGCAGACCGAGTCTGCACTTCCCATCAGCCTGTGTGCCACAGACCTGCCTGTCAGGGGAGATCACCGACTTCTGAGGGACAAGTGGGAGCGGTCCCTGCGCCTGGCTCCTGAGCAGCCATCCGCAGCTGCACAGTCCCTCTAGCCCTGGTGAGCGAAGTGAAGTGCTGATTTCTCCACTTCTGACTTAAGTGGCTTCAGAAACGTCCTGTGGGGGCAAGCGTCTGGCCTGAAAGTTGGGGCACCGGTCAAGGCAGCCGTGTTTCAGGAGTGCCTTAGTTTGACGTTAGCTTCAGTTCCTCACTTCAGCTTCCTCCTTATGCAGACCCTAGGCAGCATTGTTGATGGCTCAGTGATTGAGTTCCTGCTGTTTATGAGGTAGACCTGGATTCAGTTCCCAGCACCCAGCCCCAGCTATAGCCCAGCACTGACCGTGGCAGGTGTTTGAGGGATGAACCAGAAGATGGGAGCTTGCTCACTCTCTCTCATGCACAACAGCATTCTTGCTCTAACTGTGTCTCTGTCTCTCTGCTTCTCAAATAAATGAATAAATAAATAAAATTTGTTAAGTGTCCTGCAAAACAATAGCAAATTCAGATAATACTGAAACACAAGAACAAGAAACTATCAGAACTTTAGTTCTTCAATAAGTTGCATATGCTCTTGTCATACACATAAAAACCTTTGAAACAATGGCAAGAAGTCAGTAAACAATTCAAACTATCGTGAGACAATTTTGAAACATAGACCATATTCACTATCATCAATATGGACTCACCCTAAGCATGTATTCTAACTCTCAAAATGTAAAATTTATGACAGTATTCAGAAAATATGCATGGTTTAATTACAATGCACAAAGTCATGTGACACTCAAATAGCGATTTCAAAAAAATGTAATTTAATGATAAAGCTTAAGAGTCTCTTTTGAGAGATCCTATCAAATAGCAAATAATTTTCAAAAACATACAATTAGGAGAAAATTTGTTGCTTATAACATAAAAGCTTATTTTCCTATCATTTTGATAAAAATATTATCTAACACTTACAAAAGAATTGGAAAATAGAATTAAGAGATACGTTTATTTGAAATTTAAAAAGGTACAAAAATATTTGAAATCTATTCATTTTCTTTACACATTTCCCATGAACTTTTTGAAGAACTCTCAAATGCATGTATTTCAAAATAATTTGCAACAAAATAAACTTTTTTTAGAAAGATTTGTTTATTTATTTGAAAGGCAAATTGAAGGAGAGCAGCAGAGAGAGATAGTCCACCACTGTTTCACTTCCCACATGGCCACAATGGCTTGAGTTAGTCAGATCTGAAGCCAGGAGCCAGGAGCTTCTTCTGGGTCTCCCACATGGGCGAAGGGGCCCAAGCCCTTAAACCATCTTCTGCTGCTTTTTCAGGTGCATTATCAGGGAGCTGGATAGGAAGTGGAGCAGCCAGGACTTGAACTGGTGCCCATATGGGATGCCAAAACTGTAGGCGGAAACTTAACTCTTTACACCACAGCGCCAGCCCTCCTGGTTAACTTTTATTTCTATTTTTCATAAACTTTTAGAAGTACGCTTTTAAGAAAAAAACATTTAAAAATTAATAAAAAGAACATGGGAAATATATTAACAAATGAAATGTTTCTTTTTATTCCTCACCCTTAGATGATGTGAATTAGAAAATTATCACTACGCATGTGAATTACATTTGAATTACCTCGTGTGGGAGGTTTGCTAGATTGCTTACAAACATTCACTGTTTTCCAGGTCTCAGCGTATGGAATTCTTTAGATTCAGTGTTAGTAGTGAATCAATGAAGAAACAGCAGATTTTTTTAAACCCAGAAACCTTTCATTTAAAGTATACACACTTCATGCATTTCATAAATACATGCCGAGAAACACAGCAGTTCTTCCCACCTGCCCTCCCTGCCACCCGCACTCCCACCCTTCTTCCTCCTTCCTCCTTCCTCTCCTATTCCCATTCTTATTTTTTACTAAGATCTATTTTCAATTAACTTTATACACATAAGATTAACCCTATACCAAGTAAAGAGTTCAACAATAATACGAAAAAAGAAAACAACTATTCCTCAGCAGTCCAGACAAGGGCTGTTCAGTCGTTGCCTCTCAAAGTGGCAGTTTCACTTCCAGAGATTGTCTTTTAGGTGCTCTATTAGTGACTGCAGATCAGCGAGAGCATATGGTATTTATTCTTTTGGGACTGGCTTATTTCACTACATATAATGTTTCCCAGTTGCATCCATTTTGTTGCAAACAATAGGATTTCATTTTTTTTTACTATTGTGTGGTAGTCCATGGTATAGATGCCCATAATTTCTTTATTCAATTTTTGATTGGTGGACATCTGGGTTGATTTCATATCTTAGCTATTGTGAATTGAGCTGCAATAAAAACATAGGGGTACAGACAACTCTTATACTGATTTCTTTTGGTTTCGATAAATTCCCAGGAGTGGGATGGCTGGTCTATATTCAAATTTCTGAGGTATCTCCATACTGTCTTCCACAGTGGCTGTACCAGTTTACATTCCCACCTACAGTGGATTAGAGTACCTTTTTCTACACATCCTTGCCAGCATTTGTTGTTTGTTGGTTTCCGTATGAAAGCCATTCTAGCAGAAGTGAGGTGAAATCTCATTGTGGTTTTGATTTGCATTACCCTGATGTCTAGTGATCCTGAGCACGTTTTCATATGTCTGTTGGCCATTTGGATTTCCTCTTTTTGAAAAATTACTGTTCAAGTCCTTCGCCCATTTCTTAATTGGCTTGTTTGTTTTGTTGTTGTTGAATTTCTTGAGCTCCTTATATATTCTGGATATTAATCCTTTATCAGTTGCAAGAAATAACTGTTTTTAAAGCTACTCCAGGAGCCCAGTGCTGTGGCTCAGCAGATTAAAGCTGTGGCCTGCAGTGCCAACATCCCATATGAATGCCAGTATCCCATATGAGTGTCAGTTCAAGTCCTGGCTACTCCAACTCTGATCCAGCTCCCTGACAGTGCTCCTGGGAAATCAGCAGAGGACGGCCCAAGTGCTTGTGCCCCTGCACCCATGTGGAAGACCCAGAAGAAACTCCTGCATCCTGGCTCCAGCCTTTCCTAGCTCTGGCTGTTTGTGGCCATTTGGGGAGTGAACCAGTGGATGGAAGATCTCTCTCTGTGTCTCTCCCTCTCTCTCTCTGTAACTTTGCCTTTCAAATAAATAAATAAATCTTTAAAAATAAAATAAAAGGTACTACAGAGGAACATGCAGTAAACAAGAATCAATTATTTTAATATAAATAATGCAGTTTGGGAAGTGATAAACATGAAAAAAATTTTCTAAGTAGATGTTTGCTGGCTTCTCGACCTTTTCACTAAAATCAAGTGTAGAAGTTTGCTGGCTTTCTCTGGACAAATTGCTTTGAACAATAGTGTACATGAAAACTGGATAGTGTGTTTTTCTCATGAAAAGAGGGGCACAAAATTTAAACACACAACACACAAACGCGCTCAGAGTGTGGTCCTGAACACAAAGGGGTTGCTGTAGCAGGGAGCAAGAAAGCAACTGCAGCTCACAAGAAACACATTCTGACGAGAACAGTGCCTAAAATCTGCTTGAAAATGTTTCTGTCGGTATCTGATTTCTTAATTGAAAAATGATGCCGATTCATGACCTTCAAAAGGCCATCTGCTTTTGCAAATAGAATTGAGTGAAATGCTTACAATCATGGCACAGAACGCATGGAGAAGTCAGAATGTTGGCACTTCAGTTGACCCTTGGACCCCCCTACTTGGGCTGGAGTAGGCATCTTACACATGACCCTGCGGAACCCTGGCTTCTGAGAACCTCCTACCAACCGGCTCCACATTGCGAGCCCCATGCTAACTCAGGGAAACATCATCACTCCAATTACTCCAGCACAAAACAAAACAAAACAAAAAAACCTGTACTCAACCCCTCCCTCTAACTCCCCTATAAATCCCATTCCCAGAAAACAAGAAAATCTCTTAACTCTACCCTCAAAATGTTTTTGGAGTCTGATCGCCTGTCACAACCCATCTTCTCAAAACTCTTCAAAGTGTCCCCACTCACACTCAGGGTAATGTCCCAGCACCAGTATGGCCAGGTCCTAAAGACTGCTCAGCCCCACCCTCAGGGCCCCGCCCCCTTGTGTTCCTGCCTGTCTCCCTTTCTGCTCACCTGTGCCCCAGCCCTTCTGCTCCCCGGCCACGCTCAGAGGCTCTGACGTTCCATCTTCCGCTCCCTGGAGGCTGCTCCCAGTCACCCTCAGGGGTGCCTCCCGCAGCTTATTTGGGTGTTTGCTGACGTGGCAGAGAGACCTGCCCCAGCAGTCCCCCTCTCATTTCCTGCTGCACTTTTCCCACAACGCCATCCACCTGGGCACATTCCATGTCCTTTTCTTCTGTCTTCCTCCCCTAGATCTTAACTTCCCAACACTGAGGAGTTGTGCCTGTTACCAGGTCTCTTCCCTACAGTATTCCCAAGGTGCAAGTGGAGGCTGAAGGACACAGGGAAGGGAGATGCAGGATCCCACAGGAAGTCTGAGGACAGCCCATGGGTATGGAAGGGCAGGAAGATTAGATGATGTCACCGACAACGCTTGCTATTTAAATGGATTTGAAAAGTGTGGGCACTCATCCCCTGGTTTTCAGGTGGGATAGCCAGGCAGCCAGTGATGCTGTTCTCAGCCTATAATACACAGAAGCAGCAGGTGTGGCACTGGGGAGAAAAACAGACCCTGAGGCCGTTTGCTACACACAAACTCATGGAAAGCCAAGATCAATGTGCTGAGTGGCTGATTCACCAAGCTACCAAGAGAGACGTGAAAGTTTGAGTCTTGCACATGTCCACGCCTCTGTTTTCATCTCTGCCTCACCGTGGAACCTCTTTTCCCCACCAAATTATTTTAGAAAGAACAAAGAAGGTGTCATGTAAAGGTCACAGGAGAGAATGATGAGGATCGGACACACCACGGCATTTGCACAGAGCAAGACATTCTCTCCACTGAGAATGCACCCCCTTCTCCACAGCTGCACGCTGAGGGCCCTGCCTGGTGGCTGGACTTCCATGTGCCATCGCTATCTTTGGGTCATTAATTTCACACCTGTGTCTCTGACGAATGATAATTCATCAGATATTCAAGGTTACTGCAAAAAGATAAGCATACTTTGGTGCAAAATATTTCTGGAATTCAGGTATCATTTTTCCGTAAAACATGCTTTCCATGAATTTCTTGTGGAACCTTAGACACAATGTCATAGAGAATCCAGTGACATTATGCAGGAGGGTCATATCTTTGGCTCAGAGGTAGGAGGATGAGAAGCACGGCTACAGGTGTGTCAGTTACGTTAACAGGGATGTCTACAAGTTTGCTATTATGTGAAACAAGCAAGTGAAGCCAAAACCCCGAGATGCTTGTGATCTGTCATGAATTCAAGAGGCATGCTTCTCACTTCCATCCAATTTTTTTTTGTCATTCAACAAACTTCTAACTGTCCAGAAGGGTATTTATGAAACACATGGGAAAGTAGATGCCATTGCTCTTGGGCTGCTGGATGTACCCTTTTGCGATTTATTTTTTGGTATTCATTTTGTCCATAAAGTAGAAAGACCCTGAATCACAGACCACAAACCCCACCAGGGACTTGGTTCAAGCAATAGATTTTCGTTTTCCCTTTATTATTGCATTAGCAATGCAGAAAGTGAAATTCTTCTGCTGCTTTTCAGATCCTTTCAACAACATTACCCTCATGATAAGGTGGCCTCAGGGATCCCAAGAGGACAACGAGGAAGGAAGTAGGTACCCTTACTCACTGCTTGTCCATGTTTCCAGCCGCAGGATGGAGAGAGCGGTGGTGCCAGGTACATCCCTGTGTCTGGAAGTCAGCCCCTTCCTCAAACTGCTAAGCCTGGTGACTAAGACCTGTGAGCCTCAGCTCCCTGCTCTCATCTCAAGTAAAGATGAGTGAGAAGACATGCTGTGTGAACCTTAGACCAGCAAGGACTCCGGCTCACCAACCACGACTTGGCACACATCTCCATCCTGCTTGTTGGCAAGTTGAAAGGCTCTCACTGCCGCTCCCTCCTATTGAGACCTCTCCCACAGACCCCCCAAGATAGGCCAGCCGCTGCAATAATATAACTCAGAATAAAAGGTCCCCTGTGAAGATAAGGACAAATCCCCTGTGCAGAGATTAAGGCCAACCTCAAGAGGGAGGGTGAAGCCTGCTGGGGCCCCGAGTGTGGTGGGTTTGTGCAGAGAAACCCGGTGATTACGGCATAGATGAAAGGAACCGCACCAGTGCATCACCACACGTCAGCAAGGCTGGGCACGTTCCGCTCGATATTTGTGTTGTGCAGAGAACTTAAGAATGAAGTTTAGCATGGCGCAGAAGACGCATATTACAGAGAGTGGGGAAACTGGAAAATGCTGGGCTCGTAATTCTGTTCTATATGCAAAGAAGATCCACCGAAGTTTTCTTGAACAGGAAAGTTGCCTGCTTTACAGTTTAGGAGGATACTTGGGTGGCCATGTGGAAGCAGTGCTGACGCCAGTGGGTTGAAGATGGAGATGCCACATGCATGACTCTGAAGTTATTGCATTGGCTTAGGCCAGCGGCAACGAGGACCAGTTTGGACAGTGGCACTGGAAAAGGTAAAAAAGAGTGGGGGCAGGGGCGTAAGTAAAAGCCGGTGGCAAGGACAAGGCAGTCCAGCAGGTTAAAGGCCTCCAGAGACACCGGAGGTGCTGGCTCCAGGCAGAGAACAGCATCCAGCTCCCGCACACTCTTTGGGGAGAAAAGCTCAGCTGAGCTTGGTGTGTTGCAGAGGAAAAAAAAAAAGTGTTCACATGAAAATGCATCTAAAACATTAGCACTCTTCCATTCAAAATGGTGGTGCAAGAAACTGTTTATCTATCTTCAGTTTTTGCAGAACTGTGGGAATTTCTGTGTTCTCGACAACCATGTGGCAGGACCCCCACCAGCACAGCAGTGCCCTGAATCTCCCCCTTTGGAACCTGTTCAGCTGTCTCTGATCCTCTGATCACACTGCTCTGCTCACAAAAGGGAATGGACCGACTGACCAGAACTGGCCATTCCCTTTGCCCTGCATGGTGCATGACAGAGAGCTGGGACAATTTGTCTCCTCATGTCCTCTCCCCACCCATCTTCATTCTCCCAGTCTCCCTGTCCCTAAAACTATGTTCCATAGGCAGTGGATCCAGGGTCCCTTGGTCTCGGTTTCCATTTGGGTTGATGGTGGGCAGCGCAAGGTGACGGGATGCCAAGAGGAAAGGGAGGTGGGGGATGTCCCTCCTGCTCCACTGGGCCTTGGTGTGGAGTTCCAGCAGCGCAGTGCTCTGCCACACCCCTCCCCTCCCCCTGCAGTGGCTTGAAAGTGTGAGTCTCTCCAAAGTTCGCCTTGAAACCTCAGGTCCAGCGTGAGATAGAGCTGAGGCTTACGAAGGTGTCTAAGTCATGCGTGCTCTGCCCACACGACCGGCATCAAAACCACTTCAAAAGGGCTCAGAGGAACTAGCGACCCTTTAGGCCCTGGCACCCCTCTGCTGTGTGAAGAGGCAGCAAGAGACTCCTTCTGGAAGCAGAGGACAACCCCCACCGGGCACCAGATCTGCTGTTGCTTTGACTTTGGACTTTGCCACCTTCAGCAATGTGAGAAATAGATTTTTATTTTATCAATCATAGCATCTCAGGCCTTCTGTCCCAGCAGCACAAATGGACTAGGACACACCCGCAGTTCAGGCAGCCGCGAGCTTGCTCCTGGCCTGCTCTTGCCCCTGGCAGCCAGCCCTGCCAGTCACCAGTGGCCTTGCAGGAGGCCTGTGCTTCTCCAAGGCTCCTTCTTGGTGCCAGCTAGGAGATACCAAAAGCCCTGCACAGTCAACGCTGCCTTCTCTGGGCTGCAAAGCTACCTGTCGACCGTGGCCACAGCACAGCCCTGTGTAGTGTGATCAGATGCCCAGTTCCCTAGGTCAGTCTGGGTCACGGTTGTTTTCTTGTCATAATTATTTTTTAAAGACTTATTCATTTATTTGAAAGTCAGAGTTACACAGAGAGAGGAGAGGCAGAGAGAGAGAGAGAGAGAGAGAGAGAGGTCTTCTATCTGCTGGTTCGCTCCCCAAATGACTGCAACGGCTGGAGCTGCACCGATCCGAAGCCAGGAGCCAGGAGCTTCCTCCAGGTCTCCCATGCGGGTGCAGGGGCCCAAGAACTTGGACTATCTTCCACTGTTTTCCTGGGCCATATCAGAGAGCTGGACAGGAAGTGGAGCAGCCAGGTTTCGAACTGGCGCCCATATGGGATGCCAGTGCTTCAGGCCAGGGCATTAACCCACTGCACCACAGCGCCGGCCCCTCTTGTCATAATTATTAGCAACAACCCCTCTACCTTAAACACACACTGATGGAGATGATTGAGTTAGGAGCATATCAGAAAGTGGGGTCAGGAAACAAAGAGGTGGGGTCACAGGTGACTTCCCTTCACGTCACACTGACGGAACTGTTCTATCTCACCCTTACCCTGTGCTCAGTGTGCTGATGTCTTGGGCCAAGCAGAGTCTCACATCAGGAAGCACAGTCCTGGTTTCCTTAAACTGGAACCCAAGACGTTCCATAGCCATCGTGGGTTCTGCGTCTTACCCCACAGAGTAGTCCTCTGTTGAGCTGGCATCCCACAGAGCCAACAGGACTCTGGGGTGCTTGAGCACAGAGGTAGAGACTAAGTTCAGAACATAGGGGATCTCCTAGGGAGCCTTAGCCCTCTCCCAGCCAAAAATGGCAGATAGCAGGCAGCTGTGGCAGTAAAGATTTCAGATTCTATTAAAGTGTAATTCAGGGCACAAAAATTCCTGATAAGGGAAGATGCTGTGGAAGGAGAGGGAACTTCGGCAGGTGACTAAAAAGACAGAAGAAGGAAAGATGATTCTCAACAGAGGACTCCGACCAACCACCACGGCAGGGAGCGCATCAGCTGCTGTGAGTTTGTCCTGGTTAATGGTCCTCCCCTGACCTGTTACCTTGTCCAGACGGTGCTGACTCCAGGTGTTGGCTCCTCCCAACACCACAGGTGGCTGACGCCTTGGCTGTCTCCTGTACTTGTAAGGACACAATTAGGAAGATCTCTCTTGATGACTTCTTCCTCTCTCCCCTCACCTGTTGTCAGCCAATTTCATCTTTCCTAGGTGATCACTTCTAAATATGCTTACATTTCTTTTGCTAGATTTGGCATCTTTTCTTCTTGTGTCCCTGACATAACAACTGAGTGAATCAGAGAGCTTACTTTATATTCACTTTTGAAATTCCATGGAATGTGTCTTGTTTCTTCACTTTCAGGCCACAGCACATCTCCCATGTACCCTGTGTCTCCAACACACAAGTGAGTTTTCATCTATGGTAAAATGTGTCCAATACTCACAACTTTTTAAAATGCATTTCTCCAAGCATCTTGTTCTGATGAGCTGTCACTGCATTAACTCCTTCTGTATCCAATGTATTGCACGTGACTTCTTCCACAAATATCCTTCAGCAGTTTCCTTCTTTAAAATAATGACAGAATTATGATTTCCTGAATTCCTGCTAGACAAAATTTGCAGCAAGTGGGAATCTGACAGGTCTGCAGATATAGAATAGCTTGGCCACATCTAAAACCCTTGGATCACACTGAGAACCTCGTTCTCTCCTCGCTGGCTCCTGCTGTTGACTACTGGGGTAGGGTGGGGAGGGGACGGCTTTATTTGTTTGCCCCACGAGTGACTTATTCTTTCTTTCTGGCTACCCAGCAGAGAGTTTGTTTTTGTTTTTAAGCCCGATCCTCTATCATGAGGTGTCTCACTGTTGGACTCTCTGGGCTGCATTTTCCTTGGCTCATTTTGAAAGGTAGATGCAAGCCTTCCTGTATTTCATGGACGTGTTCTAGACTTATCATTTTCAAGTATTGGCTCTTTTGGTTTCTTCCTTGGGTGGTCCAGTTATGTACGTGTTCAGACCACTTGTCTCCTGCAGTCCTGACTTTCTAATCCTTGGTCAACCTTAATTTTCAGTTCCTTGGGTTCATTTTCAATCCCTTGTCTCTTTTGTCAATGTATATTCTTCTTAAAGTATCTTGATCCTTCTATGTTGATATTCCTTCTGTCCTTATGCCTGCTGTACTCCATCTTCTCAGAATTCTGCCAGTGCATGACTGCCTTGCCTGAGTTTCTTACATGTCCGGTCCATCATCTTCCTTCACAGGCACTAATTCCATAAATTTATAATTCACAGCAAAACATATGCTCGTAATTTCTGTTCTCTTAATAACTTTTTTGGTGAATGTTTTTTCATGAGAGGAAGTAATTTTGTCTTCTGGCTGTTTGCTTATACAGTTTTGTATACAATACTAACCTAAAGCCCTTTATTTTTTCCATGCACACACAGCTCCCTGTTTAGAATGGTTTGACTTGTGTTTTCCCAACACTATGATGGTGCACACGTGAACAGCACTCAGTAGAGTTCACACCTCAGATCTTGAATTTTCACCTTTTCTCAGGCCAGTGACATGTAGTGTAAATCTCTCCCCTGACACTGTGCAGCACCCAGCCAGCCCTGCAATTGCCATGTGAACCACCAACACTCTGCAGCACGTAGTTAGGATGTTCTGCTGGCCAAGTATCGTAAGTGCAAGGGCTGGCGCTGTGGCGTAGCAGATAAAGACGCTGCCTGCAGTGCCAGCATTCCCTATGGGTGCCAGTTCGAGTTCTTACACTTCCAATCCAGCTTCCTGATTATGTGCCTGGGAGAGCAGTGGATTGCCCAAGCCCTTGGGCTCCTGCACCCATGTGGGAGACCTGGAGGAAGCTCCAAGCTCCCAGTTTTGGATTGGCCCAGCTCCAGCAATTTGTGGCCATTTAAGGAGTAAGCCATCAGATGGGAGATCTCTCTCTCTCTCTGCCTCTCTGTAACTCTTCCTTTAAAATAAATAAATAGATCTCTTTTTAAAACATATGGTAAGTGCACTTTTGATTTCTGATACTTTCTATTTACGGTGGACTTATTGGAGTTAAGGAAAGGCGCTTCTGTGTTGTTAAATAGTTTGGGATTTGGTGACAAGCTTCTGTAGGAAGTACAGAGGTTCAGATGGAGAGTTCTCTGTCATTTTGGGGGGGGGGTTCAATTAGGGTCCCTGAGGGATTGGGTGATACCCACCTACATGAGGAAGGACCATATGCTTTTTTTTTTTTTTTTTGGACAGGCAGAGTGGACAGTGAGAGAGAGAGACAGAGAGAAAGGTCTTCCTTTGCCGTTGGTTCACCCTCCAATGGCCGCCGCGGCCGGCACATCGCGCTGATCCGAAGCCAGGAGCCAGGTGCTTCTCCTGGTCTCCCATGCGGGTGCAGGGCCCAAGCACCTGGGCCATCCTCCACTGCACTCCCTGGCCACAGCAGAGAGCTGGACTGGGAGAGGAGCAACCGGGACAGAATCCGGTGCCCTGACCGGGACTAGAACCCGGGGTGCAGGCGCCGCAAGGCGGAGGATTAGCCTAGTGAGCCGCGGCGCCGGCCCCAGGACCATATGCTTTACTCAGTCTGTGGATTCAATGGTAATTGCAATCAAAAATATCCCCAAAGACACACCAGAAGCCAGGTTTAATCTGAGTACCCCATGTGTTAGCCAAAATGACATACAAATCGACCTATCACACCCATTTTCCTGTTCAAAGTTTCAATGGCTGTGTCACTCATGTTGGTCCCATAACTACTTTCCCCACCCTTTCCCTTTCCTAGACATGAAGCAGAAAATATCTCCATCCGTTAGCGCCACCAAATAATGGAGGAGCAACCAAATGCCAATGTGGTTTCTGATGTCCCAGTTCTCACAAGAGATCAAGCTGACACGTGAGCAGGCCTGTACCCCTGCTTGATGTGTGAAGAAGTCCTTTTTGGTAGCAGGTTTCCTCTTGTTTCAGTGACAGATATTTGAGATTGAGATTTTCCCCCTTGGCATACGCACTTATAAACAGTGAAAATTATCTCAAAGATTGCCATCGTCGATGTCCAAAAGAGCCTTTCCTTTAAGCAGGACTGGTCCCAAGAGCAGAACCCAGCCTCTTAACAGCTCCTTCAAATTTTGAAGGCGTCACTGTGGTTCACAGAGAGACTGAGTCTGTAGGCCACAGGTGGATATTTCAGCTGTGCAGAGAGAGGAATGGATGTTTGGAGCATGAGCAGACTGCCCGAAGTCCCACATCAGGACAGTAAAGACCCAGAGGATCTGGACTTCATATTTTTTAAAAAGGAAAGACATTTCTTCAAATATATTTGAAGTGTATTTATTTGAGGGAGAAAGAGAAAGACAACTCCTTTTTGCTGATTCAGTCCCCAGATGTCCACAACAGCTGGGACTGGACCCAGGGCCAAAGCCAGAAGCTGGGGACTCAATTCAGGTCTGCTATGTGGGTGTTAGGGACCCAACTACATGAACCATCACTGCTGCCTCCAAGGGTCTACTACATTAGCAAGAAAGCAGAGGACTTCAAACTTAAGTTCACCTGATGTTAACATCTCCCCTGCCATGAAAGCGACAGATCACCCAGGTCCTCCTGTGAGGCTAAGTCGGTTTGAGGTACAGCTTGTCTTCACTGAGTTCGGTAATGTTGAATTTCAGACTTTGCCAGCATGTACTTACATGACCTGTTCTGTGTGAAGCTGGAGGTGGGAGACCAACTTTGGCCCTAGTGTGCTTGTTCTCATTGATTCTAATGCCTTCACCTTCCATGTATTTCATTCTTTTTTTAAGGGAAAGAGTTTATTGATGCAGGGGGGATCGACAGGCTAGAGGGAAGGGGTGAAGAAGGGGGTTTGAGAGAGATCAACAGAGAGAGGGGATGAAAAAGAGAGAGAGATCAGGAGAGAGAGAGCACACATGTGGGAAGCAGGTCCTATTATATCTTAGGGGAGGAGGCAGGAAAATAGCAGCAGCGAATCCCATTAGGGTGGGAGTGGAGCTGACACCTGTGGTTGGGCCATTGGGCTTAGGACTGAAGGTTTCTGTTCAAGGAGATAATGGGGGCCAGAGCCTAAGATAGTGTCTGGCACCACAGATAATACGGCATCATTTTACTAACATTCTCCCCTTTAGATTTGTATAAAGCAAGTGTTGTGTGGGATTACATCAGCCCCAAAAGTCCAGAAGGGGTGGAGGGACAATGATCTGTCTTTAGAGCTACTTCCTGCTAGCATGGTGCGATGTCTCAAGCCACAACCTCCTGGGTGGGAAGCCGAGTGTATCCCTATAGCAGCATTTGGTTAATTACCTGGTTGGTGAAGGCTTTGGTCCGATCCATTATCACCTCCTGTAAACACTTAAACAGACATGGTAGTGTAAAAGACAGGGTGAAAACAGCTGCCAATTTTCCTAGGAGTGGCTTTAACCAAGAAAAGAAAGATTTTATAGAGGAGGGGAAATGAGGGGGCCTCTGGACCCTAGTGAAGGTGTGGTTTTACATGGATGTGGTTTTACCTGGCCTGATTGGTTAACATGAGAACAACACTGTTAAGGTCAGTCTGTTCCTTAGTACCACACCTGTTAGTGAGGTGATATGGCTCTGGAGACCTCAGATGGCATCAGCTGAGGTCCCCATGGACCTAACGACCTCCTCTTGTAACTGCTGGAGTTGTTTTGGAGTCAAGATAACATTGTGGCCCAAAGCTGTTCCTGAGATAACTACTGAGGAGAGAGAGGCTGCAAAGCTGACTGGTAGAAAGACCGCTCATCGCTTGCCAGTAGAGGGGCTTGTCTGTAGAAAAATTCTGAACAATCATACGTTAAGTGGGGAGAGGACCATCAATGCACATAGGTCAGGAGTAGAGCCACTGATACAAGAGTAGAGGCTGCGATTACAAAGGGCTGAGGCCCCAAGTGCGCTAGACAGGGTCTAGAACAGAGGACAGAATCCTTATTAGAGGACCCAAGAAAACAGCTTAGTTTTAGACAGTATTTCATTCTCATCTCCACTTCTGATGTGCTCCTTTTATTTGCTTTGTTTTTCTCCTGTTCCTCCTCCTCCTTTCTCTACATAATTGTTTTCTTCTTCTTTTCCTTTTGAAAATCTCTCAAATTTTGATAGTAAATCATTTTATCTTTCCCCTTTTTACAAGTCTTTCATTATGAAAATCCCCTTGCATAGGGGAAAAGAAAAACAAACAAGTACACCTGAGGTATGAGACAAGCTACCTGTTCACCGAGTTGACACATGAGATCTTTTATGTAAACAAGAAGTTGACAAGTAATTGAAATCATTTGTATTCAGTATTCAGAACTATTTGAAAGATGTTTAATTTACCGCCAGTAAACTCTTTATAATAATAAAAAAAAAAAAAAACAGGAGAAAAGAGCAAATAAACAAGTGAAGATTTTTTCCCTGCTCTCTTGATGCCAAGAGAGGCATGCTTCTCAAATTTCCCCTTGCAATCTCACCACTCAGAGAATAAAGAAGAACAGCCACTTGGTTTCCAGCTTAAACCAGTCTCTTTTCCCTGAGCCAATGGGGAGAGGGATGGTAACCACGTGAAGTCAATAGAGACTTGAAGCCAGGATCAAGCAATTCTGGAGCCACTAACATTCCTACCTGCTTCTCAATGTCCAGCAATAAGGCCCCCACGTAGATCAAAAGTTCATCATCAGGCCCACGTCTCCTGAGCCTACATATGAGGCACAGTATCCATCAGTACTTCCTTCCCCTCTCACAGTGAGTGCAGTATCAATGAACAAAAATCCATGCATGTAACACAAAGGCATCATTATGGTTTACTAAGGGTTAATACACCATAAATCCATTCAACAGTTGTAACAAAAGGGAGTCATGATATGGGTTGTAGTCCTTAATCCACAACTAGGAAAACATACTCAGGAAATGGACTGTCCAGTGACATATATACATATATATATATATATATATATATCTGTATATATTTGCAATTGTTTGAAAATTCTATATAACCAATTATATCCTCCTGATAAGATGATAAGACCAGGCTATGAACTGATTTCCCTCCAACCTCCCCCAACCTATATATTGAAACCCTGACATTTGATGTTACTGTTTTTGGGAATTGAGCTTTTAAGAGTTGTGAAGCTTCTCAGAATAAAATGGAGACACTTAAGCCAAATCCCGATTAAATGGGGATGGGTGTTGTGATACACAGGGTTAGGATACCACTTGGGGTCCCCATGTCCTATATTGGAGTGCTTGGTTGCAGTTCTGGCAACTCTGCTTCTGATCCAGCTTCCTGACCATTCACCCTAGGAGGTAGTAGATGATTACTCAAATTCTCGAGTCCCTGCCAGGGGAGACCTTAATAGAGCTTCCTGGCTCCTGCTTTGGCTTGTTGCAGACCTGGCTGTTGCAAGCATTTGGGGAGTGAAGCAGTGGACAGAAGATCTCTCTCTCTCTCTCTCTCTCTCTCTTTCTTTCTCTGTCTGTTTTGTTCCACATTTCAAGCAGATAGAAACAAATAAATATCTTTAAAAACCCTAGTCCAATGGAATAGGGAGATCTTGGACCACGCCTGTCAAACCATGGCCTTGAGCAGAAGTGCTTCCATGAAGCCCTGCACCCAGCAACTGCCTGATCAGTCTTGAATGGACACCACTCTCAGTATCAGTCCTCTTAGCCAACTCGACATAACACAAAGGAGCTGTGCAAAGAGCTGAGAGTGAATCTTGAAACCAGAAGCACAATAATGTCAACACAAGGTCTTTTGGAGAGCCTTGATCTTGTCCTTGGGACTGGCTTTTTTGTACAGTGCTGATGAACACCAAAACCGTTCTAGCAGGTGACTTCAGCAAAACTCATACACTTGTACTCCTCTGAGATTCGTAACACAGAAATGTGAAAGTTGCATTGCATGTTCCTGTTCTCCTGTAGCTTCTCAGTTCATTTAATACTTGTACACATGGGTAGGAACTCAAGGTCTACCAACTGTTGTTACAGTATGTGTACCTAGGCCGGCGCCGCGGCTCACTAGCTAATCCTCCGCCTTGCGGCGCCGGCACACCAGGTTCTAGTCCCGGTCAGGGTGCCGGATTCTGTCCTGGTTGCCCCTCTTCCAGGCCAGCTCTCTGCTGTGGCCAGGGAGTGCAGTGGAGGATGGCCCAAGTGCTTGGGCCCTGCACCCCATGGGAGACCAGGAGAAGCACCTGGCTCCTGCCATCGGATCAGCGCGGTGCCCCGGCCGCAGCACACCAGCCACAGCGGCCGTTGGAGGGTGAACCAACGGCAAAAGGAAGATCTTTCTCTCTGTCTCTCTCTCACTGTCCACTCTGCCTGTCAAAAAAAAACAACAACAACAACAACAACAAAACAGTATGTGTACCTATGCATAGGAACTCAAGTCTACCAGCAATTCTTATAATTTATTTACACAGGCCTAGAACTCAAGGTCTACAAAACATATTCACAGTCTTTGTCTCATCCATTGCTATGCCAAGCGCTGTGAGGGAGGACTCCTGGCCAGATGCTGCCTGTACTCCTACAGCTGAGCATGCTGGCACTCGAGGGGCAGGGTGTCACTTCACCACTCCTTGTGGAACAATGGAGCCCCACTCCAACCCAAAACCTCAAGTCTTCCACTGCACTGTTAGATCTGAAACAGAGTCAGTTTACAACTGAAAGTCAGAGGCACACCTTGGAAGCACTCCCTAGAATACATAGAAGTTTCAAACCAATCACTTAACGCATCCTATTTGCCAGGACCTTTGGTGATCCATGACAGGCAAAAGGACCCAGGAAGATCGCAAGCTCTTAAACAATTTTTCAATAACACTGGTGATTTTCTTTTTACTGACAGGATATTTTTACTGACATTTACGTAGTGAATCTCTTAATAGAGTATAGCTTTATAAAACATGTCACCTATTTTCGAATTAATGTGAGTTTTGGTGGATTGGCTGCAGAGTAAAATGAATTATGTCTACATTGTCTGCATAATTAGGAGCAGATAGTAAAAACAGTAACTGTACTTTTCTAGTGAAGTAATATGCTCAATTGTTTAGACCAATGCTGCTGATGAAAAATTATAGACATTCAGATGAGAAATGAGAAAAAATTTTCTTAAAAGCATCAAAGAACATTGATATGGGGAACATGTTTGATATAGAAGTTAAGGCATCGCTTGGGACACCCACTTCCTACTCAGATTGCTTAGACCTGGCTCTACTCCTGATTCCAGCTTCCTGTTAATGTGACTCCCAGGAGACAGCAGTCAGTGGCGTAAGTACCTGGGTCCCTACCATCCATCTGGGAGATCCAGCTTGAGTTCTAGACTCCTGGTTTAAGCCTGGTCCAATCCGTAGTTCTGGGCATTTGTGGAGTGAACCAGCACATGGAAGATCTCAATCAAATTTTTAAGTTAATAAAATAAATATACAATTTTTAACAGAAAAAAATACTATACAATATATTAGAATATTACCAAACTTAAAGCAAAGTCTTGACCCCTGTAAAGCAAGCTGGATGCTAAATTCTCTTTACCAATTGCAACATCAGCAGTTCTCCTGCTATGAAGCTCCCAGTCCAGTCACCCTGTCACTCGTGTCCCCAGTGCCCTAGCACCCCCGCCCCCTGTCCTCAGGCTGTTTCTCTTTTCTGTGTTTAAAGGGTGAACTCACACCTGGACACATTCAGACATCTAACTGCCAAGAATCAATCCTGGTCCTTTCAGGATTCTCTCCAGTCCTTGCTTCAGGGAACTGAGAAAATAAGGGAATCTAAATAGCACAGCCCTTCCCCAACTCCGTTCCTGAGTAGACAATCAAGGGGGCCACAGAGAAGCCAGACACCTCCCTGTGGGGGGCAGTTGAGAAGCCTCCACACTCTGGGTGATTTGAAGCCTACTGGGTGGAGTAACCCATTTTCCCAGTAGACACTGGGCAGTGAGCAAGGGTAATAGCCTTCAAAGTAGAAGCTGTCTATGCCTATCCATTGAGTAAGCAAACACTTAATGTCACCAGTTACTGCTAGAAATAGGCACAGAAGGTATAATAAGGAACAAGATGAGACTGCCTCCACCATCGTCAACCATATCCAACCACAAAAATCCATTTCAAGTTGTTGTAATAGAAAGGAAATGACGCCTCTGGCTGGTCAGCCCTGGCCGGTGTTGGTAGCCACCACGCATGATCTAGAATTGCTGAGTCATGACCCAATGCTAAGAAATAGCTCTGAAAGGCTTGGCTGCGTTCAAGACATTTACTAAATATTTCCATGCATTTTTATTGAGTGCCTACAACGTCTCCTACAAGGATTTGAGCCTCCCTTTCAAGCTCCCTAAAAACGTCCCTGTGGAAGGAGGAAATAAAATATCAAAGCTCAGAAAGACTGTGCTCTTCACGGTAGACAGGAGCGTGGCTCATGCTAGGAACACGGTTCTCTGGACACGAGACAGGAACGCCATGGCCTCTACCCAAGGAAACAGAAAGCTGCGGACAAAGGAAGCGGCATCTCTCAGCCTCAGCAATCACTGCTGGCCGATCTCCACAGCTGGGCTGTGTCTCGCCTTCTCGTCCCACCCGTGAGGCCTCTCCTCGTGCCCTCAGTGGCAGCAGCAGAGGGCACTGCTGAGAAGGCAGTCAAGGTTGACAGGGCTGGTTTTCCTCACAGCCTTGGAACTCTGGGCACCGTGTGCCTCTCAGCATCACTTGGGCCTTGGATGTAGACGTAGACCAGCCAGAGGAGCCAGAAAGGGCCTGCACTGCCGGTCTTCAGGCCTCCGGGTCTGCAGCAGGCTGCGGAAGCCTGGGCAGGTCCACAGGTGTGGGGCATTTTCTGGTTCCTGCTTCTGCCCAGGACCCCTGACCTCCTCCCACCCATGCCCTGCTCTTTGGTAGCTGTCTGGGTCTGTGTTTGTGGGGGCCTCCTGTGTGTGGAGTACCCTCTGCACCTGCACCACCTTCCTCCTCACAAGAGCCCTCCTGCCCCCTTGCCTGCCTCCTGCTGTTCTTTCTTCTGCCTGCCTCTTGCTTGCCTTTCCAGGTTTTCTTCATCAGTCTCTTTGGCTGGGAAAGGTTTCTCTAACTCACGCTCTGAGGCTGCCCTGTAATCCTAGGCATTGGTGGAGCCTCACCCTTGCCTGCTAACAGAGACCTCCTGTAAGCCTGGGGCTGCATGAGCTGGGGCTTTGAGTTACTGGTGCCTGGCACCGGCCCTAGCCTGGAAGAGGGCCTCTCCACAGTTGAATGAGTGCTGTCTGCCTTTGTTAACAACGTGCCCTGGGGAAACCCACCCGAATGTATTGAGTCTTCATTCACTGGTCTACAAAGTGGAGAGCAATGGGAGAGAAGTTTGTCTGCAGGCAGCAAGAAGTGAATGACACCTGTCCATTAAACTGCCAACCGTGTTTGCAGGACTTGAGTGAAGAAGTCAGGGACACCTGTCCATTAAACTGCCAACCGTGTTTACAGGGCTTGGGTGGAGAAGTGAGTGACACCTGTCCATTAAACTGCCAACCATTAAACTGCAGGACTTGAGTGCTTCCACGGTGCTGGTAGGTTAGAAACGTTGTGCTGGGCGATCTGGCAGTGCAGAGCTGAACCTGTAACACTGTAGCTGCCCTGTCTTCTGAGCCCCAGATTAAGCAGCTAGTCCCAAGATTCCTCTAATTTTTGTTGTTCTGCTTCAGTTTTGTACTTTTTTTGTATAGTCTACATTGCTGGTTTAATAAGAAAATTTCTCAATATTATAAAATCACCATATAGAAAGGAAAAAAAAACAACTAAGTAGGCAATATGACCATGACCGTGGTCCTTTGTCCTCACAACTGCTGTTTCTAAGCCCCGTGAAGGAATCTGGATCCTCCAGCTATTTCTGGACTGGGCAGTGCTGGGCGGTGTATTCCTCTCCGTGGGAGGATGGGTGTGAGCTCCGTGGTATTTGGGAACCCAGATTTCACTCCCTTGCAGCCTCGCCATCAGCACGGAGGCCATGTTTGCATTGCGACAGGAATTTAAAATATGAGTTATTTCTTCTGGCTTGTGGATTGGGTTTCAGGAATGCACAAGCACCACGCCACGTGTGGCTAAGAAATCACTTCCAAGACCTCTTACCCTCCAAAAACATCAGGAGCTAATGGCGCAGTAAGGGAGTCCTCATAGCTTTGGCACATACAGGTTTGAGAACCTCTTCACCTCCATCGGAAGGCAAATTGAAGTCATTGTCTGGGCAAACTGAGAGTCAGGACCCTCTCCAAACAGCGACCATGTCAGGGCACAGAAGAGGCTCAGTCTCCGGCAGTGCCAGAGCTCCCGTGGCTGGCCGTCACCACGGATGGCCCTCGCCCACAGCCACACCTGCGTTTTGCTGAGAAGGAGGCCAAGCTTCAGAAGGAGCCCCCAGGCACCTGAGGGTACATCAGCATCACCCCTCTCCACCTGCCAAGGGTGATCCTCTGACAGACGGGGCAAAGGCAAGTTAGAGCACGCACAGTAGAGGTATTGAATGTGACCAGCAGTAAATACAGGCTGCCTGCTCTCCATGACGCTGTCTTTTGCCATCCCCCAAATCCATGCCATTTGAGAGGATTTTCTCAAATTGAATCAGACTACAGGAAGATTACCAGGAACACCTAACAAAGCATTGGCACATGGGCACACACACCTGCACCTGGTCACCAGGCCACTGTCCACCACGCCCCTCTAGGTGGCCTCTGACCCCCAAGCCCTTTTGTCACCCTGTACCCAGCACTGCTGACAGGGGGCACCTCTTCTTCCAGGTTCTTCCTTGCACCCATGGGAAGGGACCGGGCCTTCCTGCACTTGCCTGCCAAAGCCTCTGCCAGCCTTGCTGGATTCTGGACGTGCACAGCAGTCTCTGGAATGGCATGACCAGACACTGGGAATAAATGGAAAAGCAGGAAATTAGAAAGCAACGCTGGCTCTGAGCGCCTGTGCGCGCATCAGGAAATCAAGGTAGTACAACTCAAAAGCCGCTCTTCAGAAACCCGTCAGCCCTCGTTCAGAACCTGCGCGTTCTGACTTCCAAGTGCAGGATGCGAGATCCTCGCTTCCCCTTCAGTGGAGAGAGGACTCTACACCCTCAGTGCCCTCTGGACCTTTCTAGAGAGCCAGGGCTGCCCACAGCTACAGCAGGGGGGCGGCACTTCTCTCTCAGACCAACGTAACCAACAGAGGTCACTCGGTTATTGTTAGAGGAGTACTGAGGAGGCGTCCTGCCCTGTCTGCATCCATCCCACTGCCCACAGGGCACACATTCTCCAAGGCTCCGGTCTCTGAGGCTGGAACCACGTCTTGCACACATGGTACAAGACGGGCTGCCCTGGGAGGTGCGAATGCTGCCAGCAGAGGAGAGACGGGACAGAGCCGCAGTGTGCAAGCCCGGGCAGGGGATGCGGCGGCACCAGGACCAGCAGGGCCCCAGGAGCTCCCAATGCCTGAGGTCTGCCATCCCATCTACCTGCCACTCCTGACGAGTAAGCGCCGTGGCCTTCTTCTCCTCACACTGGGGACTGCACCTTTGTGTGTTTTTCCCCTCCTGAACAGACATCTCTCCAGGCACACACGAAATGCTGAAATTCCTTTGTGACTTGTAGCCAAACTCTCAGAGTGCTGTCAGGGACATTGTGTTTCAGCTGCCTCCACTTCCTTCTACAAACCACTGCTCCTTATTGTTATGATAAACCACCAACATAACATGTACCTTGCTTGCCACAAAACCAAAACATGCACTTTTCATATGCATGCATCTTTTACTATGAATATAGCTCAAAAATTTAAAGCATTCCATAAACCCTGCAGTTCATGATGTTATGGGCAAATTGGGTATCTGTTTCTTACGATGATCTGAAATTCATGCCGATGATGGCTTACTAAGTCGTCCCTAAAGGCAAAGGCATTCACCCAGGTGCATGGCCACCTCTTTCCTCCTCATTTCTGTAACTGTCAGCACTCCACACCTCAGGTCCTCTCACACTGTCTCACGTCTGTCACCCCACAACACCATGATCCAGGCTTGTGTGTCCCATCCCTGAAACGGGCGTCGCTCCCTCAGCAAGCCTGGGCCATCTCTGCCTGGAGTGTCACAGTGACTTCCCGGAACCCATTCTGACCTCCCCAACCCCGGAGTTCATTCCGTGGAGATATGCCCTTCACCACATCACCTGCTGTGGAAAATCCTTCCATGGTCTTCCGCTCAGTACCTGAACATCGAAAATTAAGTACAGAGTTATATATATATATACATATATGTGTCAATACATTTAATTTTAGGCATTAAAGCTGACACTGTTCACATCTCGCCAGGAATGTTGAGAAAATAATATTTAAATATTTGTGCTAAAAATCTTTACACAGAACCCCTGTGCAAATTTCACTTTAATTTATTCTTTTGGCAGTATTTCTCATTTGATATAAATAAATAAATACATATAAGTAATTTCTCCTGGTATTATTTCTTATATAATGGTATAAATGTGTTATATGTATAAATCGAAGTATGTCTTTTTTTTCTCTTTTATTTTCTCTTGGTGTTTAAATTGCCATTTTATTCCTATTCCTATTTTCTTACATTGTATACTTTCTTAGGTAACGTTATACTTGTGTGTCTGTCATTTCAGCTTCTCGGTGTCTAAATGATGCATAGTTTTTTCTTAACTGCATAGCGTGTGAACCTTTCAGTGGTCCCTCTTGTGTATGTATCAAAATAAGCTTATTAAAAAAAAAGACTTATTTAGGGGCCGGCACTGTGGCACAGCAGGTTAACACCCTGGAATGAAGAACCAGCAACCCATACGGGCGCCAGTTCTAGTCCCAGCTGCTCCTCTTCTGATCCAGCTCTCTGCTATGGCCTGAGATAGCAGTAGAAGATGGCCCAAGTGCTTGGGCCCCTGCATCCATGTGGGAGACCTGAAGAAGCTCCTGGCTTTGGATCAGTGCAGCTCCAGCCATTGTGGTCATTTGGGGAGTGAACCAGCAGATGGAAAACCTCTCTCTCTGTCTCTACCTCTCTCTGTAACTCTGTCTTTCAAATAAATAAAATAAAATCTTTTAAAAAAAGAGTTAGAAATGCTTGTTTCCTTTAAAAAATTTATATATTTATTTATTTATTTAATTTAAAGGCAGAGAGAGAGAGAGAGAGAGAGAATCTTCCATCAGCTGCTTCACTCCCCAAATAACCAAAATGGCCAGGGGTGGGCCATGCTGAAGCCAGGAGCAAAAAGCTTCATCCAGGTCTCCCACATGGATGCAGTGGCCCAAGCACTTTGGCCATCATCTGCTGCTTGTCTAGATACATTAGCAGAGAGCTGGCTTGGAAGTGGAGCAACCGGGACTTGAATCGGCATCCATACGGGATGTTGGCCCCACAGGTGGAAGCTTCACCTTCTACACTGCAGCGCTGGCCCCAAAATCAGCTTCTTTAATAATCCCCTCTCCATGAACCTCCCTAAGCCCCTCACATCATGAGCTGAACTGCCCAGCATCCCCAGGGTCCATGGGGCAGAGTGGGGAGGACCAGCTTCCTAGACAGCAGATCCACTGTCTTTCTCCATGCAGTAACTGGACACCCTGGCAGCTTCCTCCTCACTGCCAACTTCTCAGGGCTCACGTTGGCTCCTAGTCAGGCTTGGGCTTGCAGTGGTTCCCCATTTAAAAATAATATTTCTCTTCCCCCCCCAGCAACCACCTCTCCTGAAATAAAAGAAAAACACAAAGGATTTGGAGACCCCTCTTCAGAGGCTATAAATTTCCTCTGAAGTATTAACACAATCTATTAGGTCACATTATAGTCAATTGTGCAGAAGACGAAAGCCCATTCAATCGCATTATTTAATAGCATTTTGATGTGCGACTTGCTAGACACAATGATGAATGCAAGGACTGAGCAATATAGCGACAGGCAGAGCAAACAGCTCTCCCGTGATGCCTACCTCCCAGGCTTAAATGCACTCGGTGCTCACGAACGTTTGCCTTGACATTGGAATCCAACTGGCGTCTGGAGTTACCGGGACTTGTGTGATTTAATCAGCAAATTTCGATAGTGTAATGCGCATGTACTGACTCCAGAAACAGTCTGATTTATGCACACAACATGCAGACGGCCGTTTGCGAGCTGCATACAAGCATCTGTTCGCCTGCATCTTCATACTACAGATGCCCGTGGTAATGTGTCAGAACAATGGAAGTCTACACTGTCTATCAGCAAACACAAACAAGACACACACCGGACAGAATGCCGAGACACTCTGGTGTTGTGAGACGGTTTTCTTCCAGAGTCTGAAAAACTGGTGACTCACTTCTTTACCCAAATGCATGTGCAGTGGCATTGGGTCAAGCACTGTGGTAGGCACAGGGAAAAGAGGGCAGAGGGGAAGCAAGAGGAGAGAGAGATGCATAAGATGTGGCTCCTAAGAAGCTGGGATAGAATTCCCCAAACACAGAAATCAACGGGTCAACCTCACAAGAGGATGCCTCACCCCTGAGGACCCCGTTTAGCGCTGGGGTGAGTCTCACGGCTATGTGGTAGTGTAAAGCACTCAAATAGTCACTGTCTTATTTTTCTGATCACTGAACTTGTTCTCCCTCTGCTTGCGCCCACTGCAGTTCTGGGGACCTCGGGGTGCACAGGTACTTGGGCTCAAAACAGGCAGTGGCCTGTTTGTCTCCTGCTGGCTTTGGATTCCAAAGTCCCAATAGCTCAGGGAAGTGGCACATGGGAGACAAAAGGTTTAAGACGATGTTTAAGGAGGCTGGCTTTCTCCTTCCTCCTGGTCACACCACACCCTCGTTTTTGTGGAGATCCTGCAAGCTCTAAGGAAAAAGAAAAGGCCCAGGTAGGCCAGAGACAGAGCTCAGCTCCAACACACATGTACCACGGGAGCGTTCCAAGGTTTGAAGCAAGTCATCCAGAAGGGACTAAGAAGTCCCATCAGAGACTGCAGGGGACACACACACACACACAGGCTTGCACAAGTGTGCACATGCTCACTTGGTGAGGAATTCATGGGTCAGTCACTTCTCTCGTCAGGCGACCCAGAATGCTCCACAGAGGAGCGGACAGCAGAGCAGGGGGGAGAAGGAGTGCTGTGAAGCTGGTGAGGTTTTCGCAGGCAGCTACTGAGGAGGCGTTTGGGGTGCAAGGACTTCATGAGCAGTCAGCATCCCACAAAGCAGGGAAGAATGCAAGAGGAAGCACATGGATGGCAAGGCAGGTGACAGGGCCCCCACCCCTGGTTGTCTGGAGCATTCACACTGGCCAGGCTGCCCAACCAAAGCCTGGCATCAGGAGGGTAACTCTGGGCAGCCAGACAGACCCTGAGTGATCCATCTGGGGAGGGCTGGGCTGCAGCTTCCACATAGCTGGGCAGCAGGGCTTTCCCTAAAAGAGGTGTCCTGTGTCCCCCAGACCTCTGAGTGCTCCACCCACAGCTCTGCACACACTGGGGAGCAGCAGCTCCAGGTGCTGGGCCTAGATCTCTGAGAGTGTTAGGATTCCCAGAGAAGCAGAGGTGTAGGAGGCGGGGTCAGGGAGGGAGAGATGAAAAGAAAGGGAGGGAGAGACGGAGGGGGAGAGGGAGAGGAAGGGAGAGAGGGAAGGGGAGAGGGAAAGAGGGAGAGGGAGAGAGAGGAAGAGAGGGAGAGGGAGAGAGAGGGAGAGAGGGACAGGGAGAGAGAGGGAGAGAGGGAGAGGGAGAGAGAGGAAGAGAGGGAGAGAGGGAGAGGGAGAGAGGGAGAGGAAGAGGGAAGGGGAAAGGGAGAGGGGGAAGGGAAGAGGGAAAGAAAGGGAGAGAGAGGAAGAGAGGGGGAGGGAGAGAGAGGAAGAGAGGGAGGGAGAGGGAGAGAGGGAGGGAGAGGTAAGGAGAGGGGAAGAGAGGGGAGAGAGGGAGGGAGAAGGGGAGAGAGGGAGTGAAGAAAGGAGGGAGAGAAGCAGAGGGATGGAGAGAGGGAGAGAGGGAGAGGAAGAGAGAGGAAGAGAGGGAGAGAGAGCAAGAGAGGGAGAGAGGGAGAGAGAGGGAGAGAGGGAGAGAGAGGAAGAGAGGGAGGAGGAAGAAGGAGAGAGAGGAAGAGAGGGAGAGGGAGAGAGAGGAAGAGAGGGAGGGAGAGGGAGAGAGGGAGGGAGAGGGAAGGGGAGGGGAAGAGGGGGGAGAGAGGGAGGGAGAAGGGGAGGGAGGGAGTGAGGAAAGGAGGGAGAGAAGCAGAGGGGGAGAGAGAGGGAGGGAGAAGGGGAGGGAGGGAGTGAGGAAAGGAGGGAGAGAAGCAGAGGGGTGGAGAGAGGGAGAAGCGTGTTTTAAGGGGTTGGCTGCTGAGGCTGTGGGCACTATGAGAGTGAATGGTGCAGGCCAGCAGGACAGGGGCTGGGAGGGGTGGATGCCACAACTTGGGTCTGAGGGCATCTGGGGACCTGAGTGGGCTTCCCTGGGGTCCTCGAGGGACTGAAGAAGCTGACCCACCCTCTGCTGTACTGATATAAGTGTGGATCTTCGAGCCGGCGCCGTGGCTCAATAGGCTAATCCTCCACCTTGCGGCGCCGGCACACCGGGTTCTAGTCCCGGTTGGGGCGCCGGATTCTGTCCCGGTTGCCCCTCTTCCAGGCCAGCTCTCTGCTATGGCCAGGGAGTGCAGTGGAGGATGGCCCAGGTGCTTGGGCCCTGCACCCCATGGGAGACCAGGAAAAGCACCTGGCTCCTGGCTCCTGCCAGGATCAGCGCGGTGCGCCGGCTGCAGCGGCGGCCATTGGAGGGTGAACCAACGGCAAAGGAAGACCTTTCTCTCTGTCTCTCTCTCACTGTCCACTCTGCCTGTCAAAAAAAAAAAAAAAAGAAGTGTGGATCTTCTCTAAATAGCACCTTCACTATGACATCCACACTGGGGTTGCACCAGTGTGCCTCTGAGTGGAGGCCACACTCAGAGTCAGCCGTCTCAGCAGGACTTGGGATCGGAGGCTCTGAGGGCAGCGGCCGTGGCTTGGTTCCCACCTCAACGTCTACGCAGGCCCCTGCTCCTCAGCTCCTGATCCACCGGCTTCATGATGTCTCATGCCTGAGGCCTGAAGGCCCAGGCACCAGGCCACAGGCACTTCTCAGGCCAAGTCCCTGGTACACAGGGCCCCCAGGAGGCATACTGAAGCCTGGATGCAGATGGTCACCCTGACTGTTGAGTGGTAAGTCCAACCTATCAAAGGACCCCAGGTATGCCAAGTGGCTCCAGCTCACCCATCAGTGACAGAAATCAATTACACGCTAAAGAAACCACCTAAAGTGACCACACCCCTCTTCCAGAAGACCTCCTGTTCAGTGTGGAGAATTGCATCCCATAACCTCCACATCTTTCAAGACGCTGTGTGTGTTTACAACAAGCCCCTTGGTGACAGCTGTGATGCCAAGAATGACATCACACTCAGGGTAAGAGTTGACAGTGACGGTGAAATGTGGCTCCCAATTGTCTACTCCTGCCCCATGTGGAGCACTGAAGGATTTTCTGTTGCAAACTTAATTCACAGATGATTTGCCGAAACCTAAAGCAAACATGAATTGAAAAAATCTATGAAAGCTTTCATGTGTGAATGAGTTGGGGCTGCAGGGGAAATTTTGGAGGAGGGAGGACTCCTGTGGCATTGGATAAAGCACCTGAATTCCCTTTATTTCCTTTAGTAAATGCAGGTGAGGTGTTCGGAGCTCTGTGCAAGGGGTGAGATTCAAGGTAGCGTGGAGACTCAGTCCCTCCCCGGATGACGGAAACTTGTCTCCTTGATAGCAACCAGAAATTTGTGCAGTTCTGCAAATCCTGTGAAGGAGCAGTGGAAACATGTATGTCCTTAGGAGCAGCCACTTAGTTAGAAAACTACCAACACACTTTGTGTTTCTTCTCATGTCCCCACTTAGAAAAAGGCACATGGCTGAGTTTGCCTCCCTACAGGAAACAGGCTCAGCTTCCCACTGGGTGCTGGGGAGCATTCCTGGAACACCCTGTGCAGAGTGGCTGCTCTGTCCTATGGCTGGACCATCCCCACACACTGTCGGCCCCACGAAGCAGGTGGAGCTGTAGCTCTTGGCATAGGCAAGCCTGGTCCAAGCTGTGAGGAGGTGCCAACCACAGAATAACCAGGTTCTGTGCAGACACCAGTAGGATGACCAGAATGCAACACTGACCACAAGGGTGAGACTATGAGAAAAGAAAGGGGGTGGAGAGGAGAAAGGAAGTATGGGAGTAGGAAGGGAGGAAGAGGGGGAGAAAGGAAGAAAGGGAGGGAGGGAGGAAGGGAGGGAGGGAGGAAGAAAGGAAGAAAGGGAGGGAGGGAGGAAGAGGGGGGGAGGGAGGGAGGGAAGCCTTCTCTTTTTCTGAAGGCTGCATCAACTGCCAATGCCGCAGGCGGAGGATTAGCCTAATGAGACACAGTGCCGGCCCTCAGCCTCCTTATCTTTAAAGGAAGATTTCTAATCCTGGGCCGGTGCCTCGGCTCAATAGGCTAATCCTCCACCTTGCGGCACCCGCAGACCGGGTTCTAGTCCTGGTCAGGGCACCGTATTCTGTCCCGGTTGCCCCTCTTCCAGGCCAGCTCTCTGCTGTGGCCAGGGAGTGCAGTGGAGGATGGCCCAAGTACTTGGGCCCTGCACCCCATGGGAGACCAGGAGAAGCACCTGGCTCCTGCCATTGGATCAGCGTGGTGCGCCAGCCACAGCGCGCCGGCCGCAGTGGCCATTGGAGGGTGAACCAACGGCAAAGGAAGACCTTTCTCTCTGTCTCTCTCTCTCATTGTCCACTCTGCCTGTCAAAAAAAAAAAAAAGATTTCTAATCCTGACTTCATTAGGTTATCATAAGGATTAAATGATATAAATGAAAAAGGCAATCTGGGAAAGCAATAGCAGATGACCAAAGTTCTTGGGCCCCTGCACCCAGGTGGGAGACCAGGAAGAAGCTCCTGGCTCCTGGCTTCGGATCTGGGCAGCTCAGGCCGCTGCGGCCAATTGGGGAGTGAAGCAGCGGATGGATGACTTCTCTGTCTCTCTGCCTCTCTCTGCCTTTCTTTCTCTTTGTGTGTAACTCTGACTTTCAAATAAAAAAGTGAATCTTTAAAAAATGAAAGAAAGAGAGCGAGAGCGAGAGAGAGGCCAGGAGAGAGGAGGTCTGAGAGCTCCCTCCTATTGCTTTTCTTTGCTCTCATTCCAATACCATCCTCTTTAGGAAAGTTTAAATGTCCACTGGCACTGCTACTGTAAAGGAATGAGCATTTTCTTCAGTCTTTTGAGGAAATCACAGTTTGTTTTCTTGTTGGAAGTAATTCTTTCTCCATAATAAAATCAAATGACAAAGGATATAAATGACCACAGAAGAAATGTACTGGCCCGTTCTAAGGAGTCACTTATTCCATGAATATGGCAGACAAACACAACTTTTTAAGGGTAGGTAAAATCTACCTCAATATATTTGGCTTCTCAGTAGAGATGCAATGATTGCAAATGTGAGAACAGCCCTGGTTTCAACAAGAAGAGATTTGATGGGCAGGCAGGGTTGGAAAACTGAGATGGGTTCACACCAATGGGCGAGGCTGGCCTCGCTGTTCTCTCCACTGACCCACGCAGGTTTTCCCTTAATCACTGACACAGGCCCTTCCAAGCTCTCTGCTCACGTGAGTAACGCAAGGTGCACCAACTCCGGAGGACTGCCTGTCACTTCCCTTCCTCAGCCCGGGGCCGCACCAGGGCACAGGGAGCCGCACGCCGCTCCTGCTGTTTCCATAACCCCTCGGATTGTTGTTGGACTTTCTAACCCTGAGCCAAATGCTTGGCCCCTGACCAATACTGGACCTCAGGACTGCACTTCAGGGCCAAGCTTAACCCTGGGACCTACTTTCCCTAACCCAGTGTTTCCTTCGTCCAGAAACTCCCCCTTTCGATTTAGGGTTCTTTTGCACATCTTTGTAAAGGGCCCAAATTCCATTACAAAGCCTGCATTTGTTGCAGCTCCATTACAAAACCAGGGGTGGGTTAGGAGGCCAGGAAAGGATTAACCTGAACTGGCAGGACCGCGCCTGCTCAGAGCCCCTTCTAGATGGATGATGTTCTCTATTATAGCCAGCAACAGCCAGTGAGCAGAAAATGACGGATGCGGTTTTCGGAAGTGTGGCTGGGCCCGGGAGCCCCCTGGATCTAAGCAAGGCCCTGGACTCTGCATGTCTGGGAAGCTCCCCAGTATGTCCGTAGTCCTGGCCTCGTCGGATTCCACCAGCAGGAGCTCAGCCCCAAGAGGACGGGGCTGGACCAGCAGAGGAGATGGCAGCATTCGCTGGTGAAGTGAGCGCAGCGGCGCGCCGGTGCAGGACTCCAGTCCCAGCGCAATCAGAGCTGAATTCATGGCCAGCGGCGGCCAGGGGCGCGTGCTGCCCAGCGCAGGCCTCCGCCCTGGAAGCGGCCTGGCTTTGTCAGGACTGCTGTGTCAGCCGCGGAGCCCTGGCCGCCAGCCAGCTCTGCTGTCCGCCGCTATCCCCCCGCTGGCTGCTTCTGTGTCCAGAGGCGCCGGCGCGCACGGAGCACCTGGCCCCGCTCCACCTGCGGCCGCGGCGCGCGGCGTGGAACACCTGCCCCCGCCGGGGAGGGCGGCGGGCGGGGGCCCTGGGAGGAGACAGCTGGCAGAAGGAGTAACTGGGGGTGGGGGTGTCTCTAGGGGCCTGCGGTGCGGGCAGGTGGCTGGGGAGCCTGGCGACTCCTTCCGGAGATGAGGGCAGACGCCGCCGCTGTCTGGAAGCACAGCTGCGCCAAGTGAGGGCGGCCTGGGAGCCGCGGGGTCGTCCGGTGCAAACCAAGACCGCGAGGAAGGCTCCCGCAACGCCAGCGCTGGGAGCACGCACGCCGCCGTGGCCAGGCAGGCCTGCCTACGGGGGAGGCAGCAGAATCCGCTTCTCTGCACAGCACCTAGGGTGATCATGGTCTCTTGTCTTATGACAAGGCTGCTAAAGTCCGTGGTTCTCATATGAGTGGCAGTTTCCTCTTGGACATGATTTTTTCTTGTGTCCAATTTCCTCACTGAACTCCCTTTGTAAAAGCCCCTTTGCTCCAAAATGAGTTACCCTAAACCAACGTGCGGGATTAGAAGCAGGCAGAGCTGCACCGAGTAGCAGCTCATGAATAGTAGCAGGCATCGACACCCCGTCCAGGACACAGGCGCTCTGCTTAGACACGCACTGATCCGGACATGTCTGCAGCGTGTAGTACCGTGCAGCACTGTGGCAGGCAGCCGGCGCATCATGTAGAGCGCTATTTCTTTCTCCTTCTGATCCGGCGGAGATCTCACATGAGCCTCGACCTCAGAAGACAGACACCAGGGTCATTTTCTACAAGCCATGAAGTCACCCTACCCCTAGATGAAGGGCCTCCATTTGTCCTGCTCCCAGGGCAATCCCAAAGATTTAAAGTCGCAGTGACACCAGTACACTGACAACGTCAATGCAATAGGATGAAATTTCAGGGCCGATGTGGTGGTGCAGTCAATACGACGCTGCCACAATGCCAGCATCCCACATGGGAGAGCCAGTTCAAGTCCCAGGTGCTCTGCTTCCAGGCCAGCTCCCTGCTAACGCACTTGAGAAAGCGGCGAAAGATGATTCCAGTGCTCAGACACCGGGCACCCACATGGGAGACCCAGATGGAGCCCTGGGCTCCTGGCTTCAGCCTGGGCCAATTCTGACCATATTGGTCATTCAGGGAATGAACCAGCAGATCAAAGATTTCTCTCTCTCTCTTTCTCTCTCTGTGCCTTTTTTTAAAAATGATTTTATTTATTTATTTGAGAGGTAGAGTTGCAGACAGTGAGAGGGAGAGACAGAAAGAAAGGTCTTCCATCTGCTGGTTCACACCCCAAATGGCCGCAATGGCCTGAGCAGGGCTGATCCAAAGCCAGGAGCCAGGATCTTCTTTCAGGTCTCCCATGTGGGTGCAGGGGCCTGAGGACTTGTGTCATCTTCCACTGCCTTCCCAGGCCATAGCAGAGAGCTGGATTGGAAGTGGAGCAGCCGGGACTTGAACCGGCGCCCATATGGGATGCCAGCACCACAGGCAGAGGCTTAACCTACTGCATGACACAGCCCCTCTCTGTGCCTTTCAAAAGAAGAAATAAAAAGAATAAATTTCTGAAATCCCAGGAAAAATAGGGTTTGCTTTATTTGTTTAGACCAGGAACCCCAGTAAAACATCTATGGAGGTAAGTGGTAAATTTCAAGGCTCATCAACAAGTGTGTATAGTACATGACAATGGAGGGGGGGAGGGTCCTTATGAGTGACACTGGAAGAAATGCAGCCATCCTCCCAGTCTGAAAATTGGGTGCACCATACCTGTGGCACAGGCCAGTGTTCACCCAGCAGCAGCCTGGCTTCACCCCTCCCAGCCCTGGCCCATTGTATCCCATCTCAGGAAATCCTCCTTATGGGATAACTGCTGAGTCCTTCATGAGCATCACTCTTAAACGCTTTGGGATAGGGGTTGGCCCTGTGGTGTAGTGGGCGAAGTACAAGCATCCTGTATGGGCTCCAGTTTGTGTCCTGGCTGCTCCTCTGCTTTGACATGGAAAGCAGCAGAAGATGGCCCAAGAGCTTGGACGCCTGCACCCACATGGGAGACCCAGAGGAATCTCCAGGCTCCTGGCTTCAGACTAGCCCAGCTCCAGCCATTGTAGCCATTGGGGAGTGAAACAGAGGATAGAAGACCTTTCTCTCTGTCTCTCCCTCTGTCTCTGTAACTTACCTCTCAATAAATAAATAAATAAATCATTAAATATTTAAAAAAAAACTTCAAGAAAGAATAGAAGATCTCAACTCTGTACCTTCAAAAGTACCAAATTAAACAGCTAGAAGTCTGTTAACACTGATTTTTGTTGCATTACTTATTCAGAAGTTGGTCTGATGGACTCACTTAGCTGCATGAAAAAGTCACCCTACTCTTAAAGCACCTGGATAAAAGTGGAATTTCATGTACACTTGTGCATTCACACATGGCTCCCAGCCTGGGCCCTAATCCTCTTGTTGCTCATGTAAGATGTACAAGCACATCCATGCTGGTGTTGCATAAATAAAGGCCTTTTGGAAATTAAGGAACACACACTGATTCCTCACAGTCCTACATCATGTCATATTGTGCCGTACCATCACAGGCAGTTGTCACAGGAGTCCTTAAACAAATCTGAAAAAAGACAGGGAGATTTTATCACTCCCGTTTTATTGATGAGGGAAGACATTCAGAACAATTTATGACCTCGGCAAAGTCAACCAGCAGGAAAAGGTCAGGATGTAATTGGGATTCTTCGTGGCTCCATGCCTTTGTGGTGCTGGGACAGACTACACGAAAGCGTGTGAGGACAGAGAGTGCCTGGAGTGCTTTTTGTGACCTCAAGGAGGGGAGGAAGAACTATCAAGACCTTCACTTTCACAATGTGTGTGTGTATGTTTCCATCTAGCCATGGAGGAAAACACCCTGAAGTGGTCTTAAGAGAAAGTTATTGCCGGCGCCGCGGCTCACTAGGCTAATCCTCCGCCTAGCGGCGCCGGCACACCGGGTTCTAGTCCCGGTTGGGGCGCCGGATTCTGTCCCGGTTGCCCCTCTTCCAGGCCAGCTCTCTGCTGTGGCCAGGGAGTGCAGTGGAGGATGGCCCAGGTGCTTGGGCCCTGCACCCCATGGGAGACCAGGAGAAGCTCCTGGCTCCTGGCTCCTGCCATCGGATCAGCGCGGTGCGCCGGCCGCAGCGCGCTGGCCGCGGCGGCCATTGGAGGGTGAACCAACGGCAAAAGGAAGACCTTTCTCTCTGTCTCTCTCTCTCACTGTCCACTCTGCCTGTCAAAAAATAAAAAAAATAAAAAAATAAAAAAAAAGAGAAAGTTATTATGTAAAACACCTTACAGAGCTGCTTTCTAATCGTTATCTCCCTGATGAACAAACACATCCTGTGAGAGTGTTCCCCCCAACAGAACCACAAGTCCTAGGACGGCCAGAATCCCAAGCCAATGTCCGCAAAGAATAAGGGCTCAGTGAGTAGATGCTGAGCAGATATTGGAGCCACAGTGGTCACCGGTGATCCAAAGATGGTGGCTGGGACCCCATAGATACTCAATCAGCGTTTATTAAACAAACAGACAGTGAATAAGTGATTGAAGGGTGTTAGCATTCTGCAGCAGAAAATACTGGGACACACATTGATCTGAAAAGATATATTCATGACATATTGTACAAGTAAAGGGAATTATTTGTTTAATCAATCAAACAGGCGTGTCATATGCTATCTATAGTCAGAATAACCTGAATTAGGAACAAATTTGATTGAATGACATTAGCAAGGACTGAGCCATTCTAAAGAAAATTGACTGTTAACAGAATTATAAAAATCAGTTACTGACTACCTCTCTCAACCAAAAGTTGTAACATCATTGGAGGCTAGCACTGTTCTCCACCTGCACAGTATCCAACAGGAAAGTCAAAACCACGTTGAGACTCTGATCTACAGTCTGTGGTGCAGTCCTCTCATCAGTATCTATCTGATACACAGAAACAAATATTAACACCTGATTGAGGTGCTGGCGCTGGGGTGTAGTGGCTAAGCCTCTGCCTGTGGTGCCAGCATCCCATTTGGACATCAGTCATGTTCCCACCTGCTCCTCTCCCAATCCAGTTCTCTGCCTGTGGCCTGGGAAAGCAGTGGGAGATGGCCCAAGTGCTTCAACCCCTGCACCCACGTGGCAGACCCGGAGGAAGTTCCTGGCTCAGCTTCAGATCGGCCCAGCTCCTGCTTTTTTGGCCTTTTGGAGAATGATCGACGTATGGAAGACCTTTCTCTCTGTCTCTCCCTCTTTCTGTCTGTAACTCTGCCTCTCAAGTAAATAAATAGAATATTTTTTAAAAAAAGACCTGATTGAGGCCCTGAAAAGAATCATGGGAACAGCACCATGCCACTGCAGAAGAGAACCACATGTTTCTGAGATTGAGGTGTTGTGAGGTTTGGCCTCATCGCTCTTCTGCAGACTCTAAGATTATCAGCAGGGACTGCAGGCACAGATGATGACATTAATCACAAGGGGTATTCTGCAGCTAACTGCATTGCTTCCTGATGACTCCCTATTTTATGAAAACTCTGAACATAGTTAAACTTTATGATTGCTATGAACAGTGTGGGGAGCAGAATCAGCTTCAGTGAGCGACGTGTGTGGCAGCTGATCCCCAGCAGAGTGAGCCTTGCCAGTTCAGGTGCCCTGCTGACCACTCCCTGCCTGGAGGGGGGATCCCACAATTTTCCCATGATTAGTACTGGGATATCATGCTGTTAGAACTCCATGTGTGAATTGCAGCCAGGCCCCTAACCTATCAGGAGAGCAATTCCCAGGTACTACCAGTCAACTGCACTTCAGCTTCCCTCTGCTTGTTTGCCAACTCCGGATTCAAAGGCCACCTGGGGAACAGACACAGAGCACTCCCCTCTCCAGAAGGAACAGCTGCAGCACCTCCTTTCTCCAATTCTGCATCCCTTCGGTGGAAGGCCTGGGCCCCTTTTTGTAAAAATGCTTTATCATCATCCAGAAGCTTCGCAAAGTCTCGTGTGTTCTGTCCTCAACCTCAGGACAGCCTTCAACGCAGTGGGAGACAGTCCTTTCCCAGGGATGAAGCTGAGCCCGGCTCCGGGTCACCTGCCTATTCTCAGGCCCCCAAACTCAGTAGGTGAAGATTCTAATCAATCAAGTCAGAACTTCCGATTAAATTCTCTGTGCTAAACACTCCACCATGTACTTCCACGTTATGGAGGGCAGCCTGCAAGGAAATGTACTTATAATCCAGCCAATATTTCACCCAAAAAAAGCAGTGTCCATGAAGACTGCCATTGTAAAGAATATCATTATGAAGACTATCACTGCGGATATGAATAATGAAGAAAATCACTGAAAGTAGAATGCATTCCCTGCCATTTTTCCTACACACCTGAGATGTCTCCCGTGGTCTTTGGACTCAGGACAAAGCCTGGTTCTAATGCTTTCAATTCTGAAAGGTGTGGTCAAATTCAGACTTGGGCAACGTCAGTGGAGCAGGAGTTTTTGTTCCTATCACTTACTTGAACTTCAGCGTGTACTATAAGACAATTGCTAAACTGTTTTTACAAAGTTTTCTATAGAGTGGATGTAATGAACGTTAACAAAACAAACAAGCTGTAGCTGAGGTCATTGAGCACTCAAATGTCTGCCCAGGAAATACTGTATGAGCTATTTATACTCAGAGCCTACTCTTCACAGCTTGATCCAAAAATAGACACCTCACTGCTTTTCTTGTGCTGCCATTTGTTCACTCAGAGAACTGAGTATCTTTTTATCCTCTGCATGCGAGAGGTTAAATATGGGCATGCTATATGCTGTTAAGATTGGCAGAACCAAGTCCCAAGAATAATACCAAATATATATGGTATTCTTCCAAAAGGTGGGACATAACTCCCTTCTGAGGAACGAGACCTATGTACTCAGCTTTTAAGGAGGGGGAAATGTATTTTAAAACTGAGAAGAAACCCTCCCCTTTGCCTGGCCTTGCATTTGGCGTTGGCTCCGTAGTCAGGTTGTCCTCTCCCTGTGCAGCTCCTATGGAGGAAAGGGGATGGACAGATTTACCTCCTGCACCCTGAGAGTCACCCATGGACCACGCTGGACACAACCACCCCTACAAAGACTCATATTTGTTTTGAGATGTCCTCAACCTGCCCACGGGCAAATCCAAGAAATGCCCTCATTGTCTACAATGACATGTTTCAATAGGTCACTTTGTGCAGCTTCTCCCAGGAGTCTTGCATCATATTGGATGGAAAAATCTTGGGAAACAGAATCAGAATGCTGGGGTCCTGCTTTTAGAAAACACATCGGCAATGGAGCAAAAGAAAGCTTCTGAGCCCGATGCGTTTCCTGTGACGCAACATTCCTGCAGGCTGAAGCTGTGCGATCTGTGTGAGAAAAAAGAAAAACCGGAAAGAATGAGTTCACTGAAATCCGGATAAGACATTGAAGGCACCAAAAGTCGTCCCATGGGGAAGTTACCCTGAGCCCAAGGTGAGGAATGAAGTTGAAGTATGAAGTGCAGTGGTGTGGGCGGCAAGAGGGGTCCAGGCGGAGGCAGAAATGGAAAAGTGACCTGAGAACAGGGACAGCGCCTGCCCCTCCTTTTCCTCCCTGCCCCTTTCTCCTTTGCTCAAAGTAACTTCAACCCTTCGATTTTCTTCTTCATTATTTTCTGGAACCGAACACAGTAGAAGGCCTGTGAGGCCCAACTTGCAGGTATCGCCATAGCCCAGCACTGAAGCAGAGTTTTGCAACTAGTCTGAGGAGCTGCACACACCAGCTGGGACTTCTTCGGTGTCACCCCCACCCCAAGGACGACAAATGCTCATCCCACACAAGGGATTGCCTCACCCCGGAATTTCATTCCCTGGTGGTCCTGAAGGCTGGAGGTCCAGATCCAGGTGTGGCCAGGGCTGGGCTCTCTGGGGCTATGCGGAGGGGTTGTTCTGGCCTCTCTCTCTTTAGCCCGTAGGTGATGACTCCACACCAGGTCTCTTCACAACCTCGTCCCCCAGCTGTCTCTGCGTGCCCAGATTTCCCCTAAGGACCTTCTTTTAACATGATCACATGCAAATAAGGCTGCCTCTGAGCTGCCAGGGGCTGGACTTCAACCTCCACATGGGGGCGGGTTGGGGGTGGGGGGTGGGCATGCCCTCCAGCCCTGCTTCAGTGCTCTTCTCAGAATGTCTAAGCCAAGTCTGAGTAGCACCCAGGGTCCAAATCTACCCAGGGGCACTACCCTTTATCCAGCTGTGCACCTGTGATGCCAGCAACCGCAGCTGCTGGCAAAACGAAGTATGGACATGGGCGTGAAATAACTCTGCCCGCCCCCGCCCCCACCCCCACCCCCACCCCCACCCCCGCCCCGTCAAAGGAGGGAAAGGCAAGTTCGGAATCCCAGGCAAGTTTGGAATCTGGGCAAGTTCCATTCCTGTTAGGGCCCGGGGATCTTCCTCCCTAGTTCCATCTCCCAGGCTTCCCCGCCAGCCCCTCCTCCCAGCCCCAACCAAGGAGGGAGGGCCCTGGTTCAGGAGCCACAGCCAGTCACCGAGGGGTCCTGGACAGGGTTGGGCAGTGAAGGGACAGAGGGCAGAGTGCCCAGGCACTGGCCCAGGTGCAGCCACAAATGCCAGGGCCGCAGATGAGCAACAATGAAGACGTCGTGGGTGCTTATACCTGGGGACAGGAAAGCAGGAGCCCTGAGGATCCTCTAAAAAGGACAGCCCCCCCCCCAGCAGGGCCCACAGCTGTCCCAAGGGCTGCCCAGCCCCTTGGGCCCAGAAGCCAAGGGCAGGATTGGGAGCCACCTGGGTCCAAGGGCAGGGGCAGATACTGGGCACCTCATTCCTACCTGGAACACCCACCTCCCACACTGGAGCAGCTGGTCAGCTTCCTCTTCCACTCGGACCCAGCTTCCTGCTAACACAGCTGGAACACAGTGGCTGGTGGCTCAGTTGTACACCAGTTCCCGATACCCAGCTGGGACCCCAAGATGGAATTTCCCAGTCCTGGTTTCAGCCTGGCCCAGTCCTGGCTGTTGCAATCATTTGGGGAGTGAACCAGCAGATGGAAGATCTCTCCCTCCCTGTCTCCTTTTCCCTCTTCCTGTAAAGTTAAATAAACAAATAAATAGACAAATAAATAAATACTTTAAACTACAAATATTCCTAGACAGCCCCGGCCAGAACTAAGAGAGGACCTGGCCAGGATGCGCATAGCAGAGTCTGTGGATCCCATCCCACTGCAGCCAGCTGGTGCATGGGCCATCTGCACCCCTGGTCACAGATGCCAAGGTGCTCACAGGCAGAGGCTTACGGTGCGGGTCTACACTGTGACATGGTAACCAACTGTGTGCTGCTGCGGGGTCCCAGCAACCCAGACTGAGCATTGGCGCAGAGAGGCCCAGGCTGCCTGCTGGGGTGTTTGCAGGTGACACTGGTATCTTTGACATTCCAAGCCACACGTCCGCAAGGGTACCACAGATGAAAAGGCAATGAATGTCGTAAAGTGTCGGTCACAATCAAGTGACCATATTATAAAACACAAATGAAGTCATAGGCTCAAAACAAGTTCTCTAGTTTATGATTCTGTGGGAACAACATTTCCGTTTTTTGAAGTTGAAACAGAGGGAAAAGCGGGGAGAGAAAGAGAAAAAAAAAATTCTCCTCTCCACCAGTCATTGTCCAAATGCCCAAAATGGCTGCGGCTGGGCCCAGAGGCAGGATTCCAATTACTTGTCCATCACTGCTGCCTCCCAGGGTCTGCATTATCCAGAAGCTGGAATTAGGAGTGGAGCCAAATAGAGAACGCAGGCTTTCTGATATGGGACATGGATGTTTTATCCAATAGTCTAAATGCCAGGCTGACATCATTTTCAGTAGTGTTAAAAACAATAAAACATGAACACCTGAAGTGACCTAGGTGGCCACCTCGTCCAGTTTTCTTGTTATACTTGAAGACAAGGTCCCAGGGGATTCACCCCTGGCCCGAGCATCCTGGGGCCAGAGCTGGCAGGAGTCGGAGCTCTCCTCTCGCCTGTACCCTACACAGGGGCCTCTGCAAGGGAGTAGGGACAGGGCAGGGAGCCTCATGCCCCATCCTCCCCACACCCCTACAAAGATGACTGCAGGCAGGCAGCGTCAATGAGTGCCTCTCCAAAGACAAGGTCACACTCCATGCCCCGTCCACAGCCACTCCCTTCTCCGTGCATGCTGTGGCTACTTAGAAATCGGTAATCAGAGGCTGGCGCTTTGGATTAAGCCGCCATCTGCAGTGCAGCATCCCATGCAGGCGCCGGTTCATGTCCCAGCTGCTCCACTTCCCACTTGCCTGGGAAAGCAGCAGAAGATGGCCAGAGTGCTTGGGCCAAGTGCTTGGGACCCTGCACCCACATGGGAGACTCAGAAGCAGCTCCTGGATTCTGGCTTCAGCCTGGCCTAGCCCCAGCTGTTGCAACCATTTAGGGAGTGGACCAGCGGATGGAAGATCTTTCTCTGTCTCTGTCTCTCCTCTCTCTCTCTTTCTCTGTAACTCTACCTTTTAAATAAATAAATAAAGCTTTTAAAAAGCCAAGAAATCAGTAATCATTTGTGTTCCTCACAGCTCTACCTATACCATTCAGTAATGCAAATAAAATAATCTTTTCATGAAAAAAAAAAAAAACTCGGATTTTCTAAACTTACAAGAAGAGGAGAAACAGAAGGGACAGCACGAGCTCCTGGTCTGGTGAGGGCCACACAAGGAAACAACAGCGGATGCCAGAGCTCGAGCCAATTCCAAAATGATTTAGTTGAAAACAGGGTTCCTGGAGGTTGGGCTTGAGAGCAGAGACCACAGCTCAGCTGCTCTGTGGGAGTGGAGGCTGGGACTCTCCCCATCCCACTGAGAGGAGGCCACAGGACTTCCGGCCTGGTCCTGCCTGCCTGCAGCTGCACCAGCCCCGTGGCTGCACCAAGCAAATCCCAAGAGCACACGGGACCCTCACCGCTCGTCCCTGGCATTGGAAATGTACAGTAAGCACACAGTGAAGGGCAGGGCATGGATGCTTCTTTCTCTCCCTGACAAACACTGGGACAGCAGCCACCTTTGAACAAATCAGAACTGGTGACTCTTAAAATTGTGCTTCCAAGATTTCCTGAGATTTCTTTCCATGGTGTCCTCCCATAAACACTCCCTTCCCCCAGCTCACCCTCAGCCACACAGCACACCTCTCTTCTTCCTTGGAGCATGAGACAAAGCTGCCACGCAAGAGGGAACCCCATCTCCAAGACGACAGCCTCTGGCCCCTGGCCCTTGCCTCCTCTCTGCAGCCCCGGGCATTTGTGCAGCTCCGTCCCTCTTTTGTTCCCCGCCAATGATTAGCATAATGAGGAGGAGCCAGCTCCCCACCCCCAGCCCCTCTGGGCTGCAGCCGGAGGCCCTTTGCACTGTGCTGACAAGTCACCCCTTACTCGGCACCAAAAACATGTGTGTTTGGGAAACACCTATTTACTTTCATTTTTTAAAAAATCCACGAAGTGTCCAGTCAAATGCCGTTTCCACTTCAGCTCACCAAAATAGACAAACAAAAAAGGTTTGAATGATATATTTTATATGAAAATAAGGTTTGTTTAAACGGCACAAGGTATCAAGTTCTAGCAAATGTCTGGCTAATAGGGATAGTGTGAACCCATGGAGAAGTTTTATCAGAACCACAAGCGTCCCTGCTGTCAGTAGCCTCACATTCAGGTGTGTGAGCATGTGTTTGTGTGTGTGTGTGTGTGTGTGCATGTGTGCGTGCCGGACTGTGACATAAAAACATACCTCATTTTGCAAGGAATGATTGAGCTAAGTGTGGAAGCCCCTGCCCTATGCTGTATTGTCCTAGGGTCCCTCTGTGTTTTCTCTGTGGGAAAGATTAAACCGAAGACTGAAAGAAAACCACGCTTTGCTTGCTTCGCAAAGGGGAGTAGAATTTGCTTTGAGGAAGGAGTGTCCGCTGAACACAAAGCAGGAGTCCCGTGTTAGCTGCGTGTTGGAATGGACCATCTGGCTGCCCATGAGGACAGGGAGGCCAATTTGGCGTCTGTTCCTAAAAAATCCACGCAGCCTTGAGGAAATCCTGAGCCCACACACTGAGGGTGGAACCCAGCAGGAGGGAGTAAAATCAGGGGCCCTTCAGGTGGAGAATGGATGGATCTCACTGAGTGTACCAATGAGTGTGCCAATGCACTACTCAGTACACACTCACAGAGCAGCTATTGTGTGCCAGGAATGGTTTTAAAGATGAAAATAATAAAAGGAGCAACATGTGTGGGCATCACATACGCCACACTCTTCTTAGCATTCATTTCACCACAACACTTCTAAGAGGCTGTGACCATTATCTCATTTTAAATATTGGCACATGGAGGGACATGAAGGGTTCAATAAGTTGCCCAAAAGACACTATGAAATGATTGAGAAGACAAGCCAAAGGTGTGCAAAGGACACATCGGCAGAAGGATGCTACCCGAAATACAGGAAGGGCTCTTAAAATCCAATAAGCACAAAAAAAACAGCTCGATTTTTGAAATGGACCACTCTCTCTGCCTCTCCTCTCTCTGTGTAACTCTGACTCTCATGTAAATAAATAAATCTTAAAAAGGGGGTGGTGTGTGTGTGTGCGGCGCTGTGGCATAGCGGGTAAAGCTGCCGCCTGCCGTGCTGGCATCCCATGTGGATGCTGGTTCGAGTTCCAGATGCTCCACTTCCCATCCAGCTCTCTGCTGTGGCCTGGGAAAGCAGTAGAAGATGGCCCAAGTCCTTGGGCCCCTGCACCTGTGTGGGAGACCTGGAAGAATTGCCTGGTTCCTGGCTTCAGATCGGCACAGCTCCGGCCATTGTGGCCATTTGGGGAAGTGGATGGAAGACCTCTCTCTGTGTAACTCTGACTCTCAAATAAATAAATAAATCTTTAAAAAAAAAAAAAAAGAAAGAAAGAAGTGGGCTAAAGACTTTAATAGACAGGCGACCAAAGAAACTAATTAGATGACACGTAAGCATTTGAAAAGATGCTCCTCTTTGTATATTGGGAAAAATGAAAATTAAAACAACAATCAGAGACCACTGCATGCTTGTTAGAATGGCTAAATTTCAAAACACTGACAATAGCACATGGTAGCCAGGATGGGGAGCAACCGGAACTCTCAATCATGGCTAGCAGAAATGACAAATGGTACAGCAACTTTGAAAGACAATTTGGAAGTTTCTCACAAAACTGAACAGACTCTGACTATATAATACAGTAATCATATTTCTTGGTATTGACCCAAATGAGCTGAACACTTACATTGAAACAAAAACCTGTACATGGATATCTACAGTAGATTGATTCATAAACATACAAAGTTGGAAGCCACCAAGATATACTTTAATAAAGGGATAAATGAACTATAGCATGTGCAAACAATGGAACAGTGTTCAGTGGTGAAAACAAATAAGTGGAGCTGGTGCTGTGGCATAGTGGGTAAGGCTGCTGCCTGCAATGCCAGCATCCCACGTGGGCACTAGTTCCAGTCCCAGCTGTTCCACTTCCGATCAAGCTCTCTGATATTGCCTGGGAAAGCAGTGGAAGATGGCCCAAGGACTGGGGCACCTGCACCTACATGGGAGACCTGGAAAAGCTTCTGGCTCCTGGCTCCTGGCCTCAGATCTGCCCAGCTCCAGCTGATGCAGCCATTTGGGACGTGAATCAGCAGATGGAAGACCTCTCTCTCTGTCTCTGTCTCTGCCTCTCTGTAATTCTGCCTTTCAAATAAATAATAAATCTTAAAAAAAAATACAAGCTATCAAGCCACCAAAGACATAAGAAAAAACACGAATGCACATGGCACAGTACAAGAAGCGGACCTGAAATGAGACTTGGTCTCTTTTCCAACTACATGATATTCTGAAAAAGGCGAATCTATGAAGTGAGAATATGGGTGAAAGGCTGTGGGCAGGGAAGGAGGAATAGACCAAGCACAAAACAATGTTAGGGCAGTGACCATATTCTGCAAGGTACTAGAGACAGGACATTATATGATTGTCCAAACCTATAGAAGGTGTAACACCAAGAACACATGGCAGGATTTCGTGTGTTGTTGTAGAGTCACAGACGGAGAAAAATGGGCTGCTATGGTGAGAGAAAACTGATAGCGGGAGTAGATGGGTTGAGGGGAGACAGAAAATATGGGAACTCTCTGCACTCGTCATTCAACTCTGCTATGAACCTAAAACTGCTGTAAAAAAGTGTATATGCATATATTAAAATACATAGTTCCTATGTGTAATTAAAAAAAGAAAACTGGGAGAAAGTAGGATTATAGAATTCTCTAATCATAATACAATAACTAATAGCCAAGAGCAATGTGAGATACAAACAAACAAACAAGATACTGAAGCCAAAAGGTTCAGTTCAAGACATAATCCTTCCAAGTCAGCTCACAACAGCTAAGCCAGTGTTTTTCAAAATCCAATGGTGCCTCCTTAGTAGTGCAACTCAGTGGGTTTCAGCCAATATAAAAACCTGGAGTGGAATACGGCAGAAAAGAGCGGAACTACACATACTGAGGAGAGAGAGGCATTGCTTTGCAACACGCTGCTTTCTGCACCATGATGTGAAAATGTCTTTTATCAGACAGATCATGGTCAAGGCAAGCTTGAAGATCCTTGCTGTGGGCTGCACCACCTCACTGTGCTTGCTTTAGTGAGTCCCACTCCTCAGTGGGATGGGTCAGGGAATAAATGAGTTGAAACATCAACAAGACTATCACAGCATTCAATTGTGTTTTCATGATCGGTGCTGGGGTAGTGTGTGTGCATGAGTGTGTGTGTTCACATGTGTGCACTAGTGTGTGTGTGTGCATGCATGTGTGTGTATGTTCAGGACAGTTCCACCTTACACAAAGTGCAGGTTTGCACCTGGATTCCCAAATGCAGAGGACAAATGAAGAGAAAGTTCAGGGTGAATGAACTAAAATGTGGAATCTCCACAGCACAATGAGAAGGGAGCATGATTGCTGTGGGGTGTTAGGCAGGACTCACACGGTATCCCCATGTGGACCTCTCTGAGACACAGCTATTTACTCTGGGGAAATACCAGTGGTTCAGGATACAAAAGGCCTTCCAAAACTTCAAGGAATGTGCATTATTTAAAAAATATGCATGGATTTCAAAGTTTTCTTGCACTGAAATAAAGTGATCTTTTAGTTCCATCTAGCATAAACTGGCTAAAGCATATCCTAGCAGGTGCATTAGATAGAAAGTTTGGGACAGCTTCCCCATTTTCGTTTTTCAGCATGGACATAGTGATGAGAACCACTACAGAACTATGAAGAGCCACAGTGTGTTTGCGTGTGTGTGTGCAGATGTGGGAGTGTTTCAGAGGCAGGGTGAGTTTATGTCTGACCTACACTGAAGGGTGACAGAGCAGGAGGCAGAAGACATTCAGAATCCAGCTCAGGTTTGAAGTCTGAAGCAGAGATGGGGAGCTCCTTCCAGAGGAGAATAAAAGGAACATGTGCTGTCCTGCTACTGTGCAGAGATGGGGAAATGTGTGTAGCTGGAATACTTTCAAAGGGTGTGTTCCCTTATATATATGTGTCAAGTATTTACCCCGTGATATATTTTTTTAAGATTTTAAGATTTATTTATTTGAAGGTCAGAGTTATACAGAGAGAGAAGGAGAGACAAAGAGAGAGAGAGGTCTTCCATCTGCTGGTTCACTCCCCAGATGGCCACAATAGCCGGAGCTGCGCCGATCCGAAGCCAGGAGCCAGGAGCTTCTTCTGGGTCTCCCACATGGGTGCAGGAGCCCAAGGACTTGGGCCATCTTCTGCTGCTTTCCCAGGCCATAGCAGAGAGCTGGCTCGGAAGCAGAGCAGCCGGGTCTCAAACCAGTGTCCATATGGGATGCCAACACTGCAGTCAGAGGCCTTACCCCGCTACACTACAGTGCAGGCCTCTATGCTGTGATATTTTTAAAGTATTATTTGCTTAGTGAAATGTTTCTTCCCCAGAGGAAGAAGGAGTATTTCATGTTCCCATTGTGTTATCATAATTTTGAGAGATTTTTGTAAACTATCTTAATTCCTTAACTAATAGTCCTTACAAGTAAAGTCTTTATTTCAAAGATGCGATTGTAAAAAGATAATCATAACAACTGCAAAGTACAGTCATTTGTGGCTCTAATTCAATATGACTCTTCTTTGAAAAATATTTTATTTGAGAGGTAGAGTAGCACAGAGAAAGAGAGAGAGAGAGAGACAGAGAGAGAGAGAGAGACAGACAGAGAGAGAGAGATTCCATTCACTAGTTCATTCCCCAAATGGCTGCAACAGCCAGAACTGGGCCAGTCTGCAGGCAGGAGCCAGGAGCTTCTTCTGGGTCTTCCTTGCAGGTGTAGGGGCCCAAGCACTCTGGTCATCTTCCACTGCTTTCCCAGGCCATAGCAGGGAGCTGGATCCAGAATGGAGCAGCCAGGACTCTAACAGACGCCATATGTGATGCCAGCACTGTAGGCGGAGGCTTAGCCTAGTATACCACAGTGCTGGCCCCCCAGTATGACTCCTAAGAGTTGGAGCATCAATTTAATATTCAACAATATTGATTGTTAATAGAGAAAACTTCTAGTCTGACTAAAAATACACAGGTAAATACACAGATGCAAACCAAGGGTATTCTGTGGCTCTAAAAAGAAGGCCAAAGGGCCCGATCCTGATGTAAGCTTAGGCGTGTCAAAAATAGCACAGGGGCTACAGTTGTGGCACCACAGGCTAAACCACTGCTGTAGACACTGGCAGCTCATATAAGCACTGGTTCTGGTACCGGCTGCTTCACTTCTCATCCAGCTCTCTGTTAATGCACCTGGGAAAGCAGAGGAAGATGGCCCAAGTGCTTGGGCCCCTGCACCCACGTGGAAAACCCAGATGGACCCTGCACCCAAAAGGGAGACCCAGATGGAGTTCCAGGCTCTTGTCTTCAGCCAGGCCAAGCCAGGGCTGGTGCAGCCATTTGGGGAGTGAACCAACAGATGGGCCAGTGCTCTCTCTCAATCCCTTTCTCTCAACTCTATCTTCTAAATAATCTTTTTAAAAAAATCACATACATTTCCACTTTACTAAATTTTCAAGGGATGTGGTATTAAAGAAAACTTCACTTTCTATTAACCTAAAATCCGTTTAAGTATTTGGTTACTCGTGTTGTTGCAGACATCTGTTTCTCACGAGTTAACACTGTTTCTGTAAGCAGCACGTAGCCTCTCAAGCACTGTCCTGTTTCTTTTTTTTTTTTCCTCATTTATTTAAAAAATTTCCCATAAGGAGAAAAAAAGTGTAGAGATTAGCTACTTAATTCTCTTTTCCTCAGCCCAAGTCTTTACTACCTCTGATTTTTTAAATGCTTGGGGGTGCTTGTGTTACAAGGTAGCAACCTGCTCCATCATTTGGGTAAACTGTCTTTCCTTGCCCCCTTGGGAGCAGGGGAGGGGTTCCCCCAGCACACCATGCCTTTGCACCTGCAAGGCAGCCCCACCCCAGTGTACCTGTGTCCTGTGTTTGTTCAAAGACTCATCCAGTCAATTCATGCCTCATTCTCAGCCTCTGGACTTCCTGGCTTTATCTTCCCCAGTCAACAACCCCTCTTGTAACAGAAACTGCTTCTAACTGGGAACAGCGCCTTTCTCCTCGCATTTCCTCTGAGGTCACCTCGTTATGCGGACAGAACCCCGCGTCTTCAGTCCTACTGTATCCAGAGCAATCTCATGGGACGCTAAGCAAGATGTTTGCTGCAGAGAGAAGGCGGCGAGCAGATATGGCATTTGCCAAAGATGCTCCAAGCGCTCGCCATCTCAGCCTAACACGGCGGGCAATTCCCTACTCCACAGGCAGAGCGCAGCTCCGGGGGATATTCCAAGCCCCCCACCCAGAATGCGGACTCGTTCGTTCCGCGTCGGGGACGATGCCCACCCCACCCTCACCTGGAGTCCCCAGCAGCCGCGGAGAGTGACCGAGGCAGGGAAAGGCAGGAGACTGCGTTCGCCCTGCTGGAGCCAGGCCGATGCCCGCACCCTGGCTTAGGGTCTCGCAGTACGAGCGACTGCAAACGTTTCCGGGTCCGATGGCGCCTGCACAAAGAACTGCCGGCAGAACCGAGACTTCAACGGGCCGGGATACTCCAAGCATTCGGGGCATGGTTTTTCTTTAAGATGAATGGGAGGCGGGGGAGGGGCGGAGGACGCGCACAGCCGTGGAGTTTTCCAAACGGCGATCCGCGCTCGCGCGGGCCCCAGCCCTCGACACAGATCCGATCCTCCAGGGGTGCGGGGCCCGGAGCGGCGTAGGCGTGGGTGATTTTCGGACCCTAGCAAGGGGCTCCTGTGGGTGATTCCGGACCATCTGGGGCCGGTCCCGGGCCGCTGCGGCAGACAGGCTGCGCACAGACAATACCGGGGAAACGGCTGTTCCTTTTCATCACCCCGCGAGGATCCGTGAAGCGGAAGCACACAAAGCGAGCGGGGTTTCCCCGCAAGACCGACGGCGCCGCCAGCGCGGCTGCCGCTCCGACTGGACGCTCTCGGGCACCTTTGGTGCGTGCGGTCGCCACCAGGCTCGCCTGCTCGCCGCCGCGGGACAGCAGGACGAGGGGCGGGGGCCGGCGGTCAGGAAGGAGCGGGTCCCTGCGCCTCCCCGCGCGGGAGCCGGGCCGGAGCCTGCGGGCCCCGGCAGTGGCCGGACCCACCCAGCAGACCGTTACTCCGGCCGCGCCTGGGGCGGGGCGCGCGCGGCGTCTCCAAACGCCTCCGAGGAGGGAAACAGACGGGGAGAGGAGGACGCGACAGGGGAAAGCAGGGCAGGGGAAAGCGACAGGGGGATGGGAGCGCAGCCTCTGGGGCTGGAAATCGATTTCTCCGCCTTAGAGGAAGGCTGGATGCGAGCGAAGGAGGCCCACGTGCCCGCCCAGGCGCGGTGTTGAAGCGCCACCTTCCGTCGACTGGGGGCGCGGCGGGCTCGGAGCGCGGGCTCCGGGCTGGGGCGCGGGGGAGAGGCCGGGCCCCGCGGGGGGCGCGCGGCCGAGCGGCTGCACCCACCCCCATTGGATCTGGCGGGGCCGACCGCGGCGGTCCCCCGTGCGGGGCTGAACCCCCGCCGCCTCCGGCTGCTCGTGTGCCCGAGCGAGTAGCGGAGGATGGTGGCGGAGGAGCGCGCCCTGGCTGTGCACACCGTGGGACCTCGGGGAGGGGGAACCGGGCACAAAGGGACGCCGGGCCTCTCCGGAGACCCAGTCCTCCTACCGCGCGGGCGGTGGGCCCCCGAGCCTCCCGGTCCGCGCTGGGCAGTTGCACCGCTTTGGGAGCATCCCGGGCGGAGGCGCAACTGTGCGCACACGAGGATTTTTTTTTTTTTTTTTTTTCAAATAACACATTTCCAGACAGGCCTGCCCGCCGCCCCCGCCCCCTCCACAGCTTCCCCCCCCACCGCACCCCCATCCTCGCCGATCGGCCCGGAGGGCGGGGCGGCTGGGGCGGGGCCGCGGAGTTAATAAAGGGTGAGGGGAGGAGCCGGCGCGCGCCATTGGCCGGCCGCGGCGGTGATGTCACCCGCACGAGCCCCTGATAACTAGTTGGGAGCGGGCCCTCAACTTTTTGCAGAAGGAGCGCGCGCGCCTGGGAGTGCTCGGGGTCCGGCGCTTGCGGCGGGAGCCACGAGCCGGAGAGGGGGGTCCCGGGCCGCCCGGACCGCCGCGGCCGCAGCTCGGAGCGCGCGGGCGGCAGCCGCCGCAGCCGCTGTGCGCGGCCTGGAAGGGGCGACGGGGGGCAGGGGGGGCGCCGCGAACGCGGGGCGCCGAGGACTTCGCCAGTGGCCCGGGAAGGTGGAGGGGTGGGAGGGGGAGGGGGAGCTCGGCACGAGAGCGAGCGCCCGGCCCCGCAGCGGATCATGGTGCAGCAGGCGGAGAGCCTGGAAGCGGATAGCAACCTGCCCCGGGAGGCGCTGGACACGGAGGAGGGCGAATTCATGGCGTGCAGCCCGGTGGCCCTGGACGAGAGCGACCCGGACTGGTGCAAGACGGCGTCGGGCCACATCAAGCGGCCGATGAACGCGTTCATGGTGTGGTCCAAGATCGAGCGCAGGAAGATCATGGAGCAGTCGCCGGACATGCACAACGCCGAGATCTCCAAGAGGCTGGGCAAGCGCTGGAAGATGCTGAAAGACAGCGAGAAGATCCCGTTCATCCGGGAGGCGGAGCGGCTGCGGCTGAAGCACATGGCCGACTACCCCGACTACAAGTACCGGCCGCGGAAAAAGCCCAAGATGGACCCCTCGGCCAAGCCCAGCGCCGGCCAGAGCCCCGAGAAGAGCGCGGCGGGCGGCGGCGGCGGCGGCGGCGGCGCGGGCGCGGGCGCGGGCGCGGGCACGGGCGGCGCCAAGGCCTCCAAGGGCTCCAGCAAGAAGTGCGGCAAGCTCAAGGCGCCCGCGGCCGGCGGCGCCAAGGCCGGCGCGGGCAAGGCGACGCAAGCCGGGGACTACGGCGGCGCGAGCGACGACTACGCGGCGGGCGGCCTGCGCGCGAGCGGCGCGGGCAAGACGGTCAAGTGCGTGTTCCTGGACGACGACGACGACGACGACGAGGACGACGACGAGCTGCCGCTGCGCCTCAAGCAGGAGGCGGACGACGAAGACGAGGAGCCGCCGCACGCGCAGCTCCTGCAGCCGCCCGGGCAGCCGCAGCCGCAGCCGCCGCTGCTGAGACGCTACAACGTGGCCAAGGTGCCCGCCAGCCCCACGCTGAGCAGCGCGGCCGAGTCCCCCGAGGGCGCCAGCCTGTACGACGAGGTGCGCGCGGGCGCCGCGGCGGCGGGCGCGGGGGCCGGCAGCCGCCTCTACTACAGCTTCAAGAACATCACCAAGCAGCAGCCGCCGCCGCCGCTGGCGCAGCCCGCGCTCTCGCCCGCGTCCGCGCGCTCCGTCTCCACCTCGTCGTCGTCGTCGTCCGGCGGCGGCGGCGGCGGAGGCGAGGACGCCGACGACCTCCTGTTCGACCTGAGCCTGAATTTCTCGCAGAGCGCGCACGGCGCCGGCGAGCAGCCGCTGGGCGGCGGCGCGGCGGCCGGGAACCTGGCGCTGTCGCTGGTGGACAAGGACTTGGACTCGTTCAGCGAGGGCAGCCTGGGCTCGCACTTCGAGTTCCCCGACTACTGCACGCCCGAGCTCAGCGAGATGATCGCGGGCGACTGGCTGGAGGCCAACTTCTCCGACCTGGTGTTCACCTACTGAGGGCGGCGCCGCGCTGCGCGCCCGGCTCCCCGCGGGCGCGCACCGGGGCCCCCGGGGCAGCGGGCGCGGCGGTGGCGGCCGCTGCGGCGCTGAGCGTGGCGGTGGTCGGGTGGAGGGGGCGCAGGATGCCGATGCGGTTGGTAGGATGCCGTGACGCGAAGACTTTGCAAGCGCGGAGGGAAGCGTGTGGGTGGAGACGAGGGAGTCGGTGTCACACTTTTTTTGCCCGTCCTAGTTGCTGCCCGAGCCCGGAGCTGTGAGCCCCCCACCCCCACTCACGCCCCCCCCCCCCAGATGTGGTTTTTGTAATGACGATTTCTCTCCCCCCACCCCCAATCCGTGAGTGCCACCTAGGCGGGCGAAGGCGCGGCCGGAGCCCGTCGGTCTTTGAAGACGTCTGCGGAGGACCCTTTTGGCAGCACAAGTGTTCTCTAGGGAGTCGGTGGAGATTTTCTCTTTTCTTCTTAAAGAACTGGTGTCTTTTTTTTTTTTTTGTAAGAAAGGAAAAAAACAGAAACATAAAAAGGGACCATTGCAACTTTTTTATTTTATTTTATTTTTTTGGAGGGAGAAAACTGATGTCTTCTATGCATCCGATTCTTAACAAAACTGCAGGGAGCTTGAAAAAATGCAGACTGTACAAACGCTTACAAAAAAAAAAAACTGTGAACTGACTTTAAGATCAGAGTTTACTTTTCAGATCAAATTGTTTATGGTTTTACAAATGTGATTTCTACTTGCCAACTTTTTTTTTGTAACTTGTTCCCTTATACCTCCTTGATTGAATACCAGACAGCCTAGACCTCAGTACAAAAGGTATTGAAACATTTTTGATACATAACAGACCTCAGTCTTTTTTAAAAATTAATATATTTTCAGGCGTATTTTTGTACAGTGAAAAGGGAACATTCTTGCTGTGTTTTTTCAGTAAGACCTTCAGGCACTTCTTCCCTTTTGATTTGTTTTTTTTTTTTTTTCCTCTGCTTTTTAGCATGCAAGTATGTTGGTACGTTGTGTCCTGATTTAAAAAGGATTAACATTTTTAAAGTAATCCTTGCATCTAAAGGCCTTGTGGTTTTAAAAAAAAAAAGCAAACTTTTTTTTGTACAGCTATAGTAGATTTGTTCAATATTTGTAGGTAAAGATTTATTGAAAATGGTGATATAGACCTCAGAGCTGTTATCTTAGTTTAAAGATTGTATATGTACTGTACTATAGTAGGAATTATGTATCTCATACGCTGTGATATGTGGATGGGCCCCAGATGGAAGGTTTGAAACTGGATTCTCGATTTTTAGCAAAAGGAAAAAGAAAAAAAGGCACATAGTTTAAAAAGTTCCTCATTTTGTGCAATATAATCTAAATAAAGTACAGACCATCTGCATATTTTGTAGCAAATGATGGCAAAGCAGACTCAATGCACTGTCGACATCATTGCCTGGTTTTTTTTGTTGTTGTTGGTTTTTTTTTTTTTGGCTTTTTTTTTTTTTTTTTTTTTTTTTTTTTTTTTTTTGGTGCTGGAAGTCTGTACCTTGACAATTTTAATAAATCAGCTGGAACTGATAGAAACTCGCATCGCCAATAGTCTCTATGGCAGTCAAACTGGAGGCTGCGTGGGTCGGCGGCGAGGCTGGGGACGGCGCGAGCGAGCCCCGCGCTCCACGGGAAGGCAGTTTCTCTTCCCCCTTCCCCGGGTCGCTGGAGAAAGACGGGGAAGGAGGTTCGCTCCCCGCCGGCCTTTCCATCCTCCATTTCCTTTCTCCGCGCCCTCCCTCTCCCCATCCGCCCCGGCGAGCTGGCGGGCGGCGGCGTAGTCCGGCCCCGGGCGCGCCTGGGGACTTGCGTCCCCGTGACGGCCGCCCGGGGCTGCGAGCTCCCCGCGCGGAGGCTGGGGGCGACCGTTCCCCGTTTTCGAATTTCCCTTCTTTCTTTGTTTTTGTGACGCCGTAGCTCCGCGTGTGCGCAGAGGTGGATGCTGGGGAGGGGAGGGGGGCGCGTACAGATCTTGGTCTCTTGGCGGCGACCGGCGAGAGCAGGGAGGACAGAGGAGTCGGTGTCGGTGTGTCCTGCTGGGGCCGAGGCAGGAGGCCGGACGCGCGGGTTTGGCCCCCGCGCCAGCTGACCCGGGTGTCGGCGTTGGCCAAGCCGCCGGTGTTGGGGCGGGGAGTGGCTGCTGCGCGCGCCCGGGTGGCAGCGCAGAGTCCTTGCGCGCTAGCTTGTGGCTCTGCGGGTCCTGGGGGCGCGTGGGGTCCTCGGCGCCTGGTCCCGCGGAGAAAGGACACCGAGGGAGGGGGCGCCTCGTTCTTGCGGCCCCTGGGCCTGCCCGGAACCATCTTTCTGGGGGGCGGCCGCGTAAAGTGTGTTTCGGCCTCTTGGTTCTCGGTCTCTCCCCGCTGCCTCCTTACGATCTGGGGTCCGCAGCTCGGGCAGATCTCGGCCGCAGCCCAGCACCCTCGTAGCCGGCCCAGGTGGGCGAGCATGGCCAGCCCCAGTCCCGCTGCGGCGCGCCCCTAGCCTCTTTCCGGAGCGCGGGGCGGGGGCGTCGCGCGGGGAGGCCCGCTGGGACCCGGCCCCGGAGGAGGTGCCCGGTGGCTCACTCGGCCCCGGGTCTCCAGGACTCGTGAAGCTACTGAAACGACTGCCCGAGGTGGGGTCTTTCATGTTTCCTGGAGATTTGGCGAGACCAAATGGGAGCGCCCGCTCGGTAACAGGAGCCGCTAGGCCCGAGGGGCCCCTGAGCGCTTCCCGCCTCCCCTGGCCGCCCACTTGTCTCGGCCGCCGCTCCCGCCCCCTGGGCCCGCGGCCAGCGCCGGCCTCCTGCAGCCTCGCTCCGGCCCGGGGCGCGCCGACGCCCCGATCCTCCAGTCCCGGGGCGCGTCCCGGCAGGGCGCGGATTTCTCTCATGGGCCTCGCTCCTTGTGGCTGAGCCGTCGGATTTCGGGAGCTCTGGGAAGCAGATGGGGCTGGCTGGCGTGGTCGCGGTGGACCTGGCTTTCCGGAGCGGTTTTCCTGGGCCGGGCTACCTGCGCCTGCGGTTCACCACGGGGTGCATCTCCGTGCTGGGCACCCGGGGCGGCGGCTCCGGGTGCGCCCCAGGCCCGTGGACGAGGCCGCCGCTGCTCAGGTATACTGGAAACCTGGAAGCTTCGCATGTGTTTGACGTGTTAATCCTAGATGAATCTGAACGTTTTCTGAAGGGGAGGCAGAAGCTTCACCGAAATGAGTCACATCTCAGAATTTGGTCTCAGAATGGAAACATAGTCGTGATTGTGTTTTTTTTTTTTTTTTTTTTTTTTTTTTTTTTTTTAGAAAAGAAAGCAAAGCTATGTGGCCTAAGTTCCTGACGGGAAAAATAAGAGGAGAGTAGTTTGCTTGGCGACCTAAATTCAAAACCTGTTAGAGCTCAGGACAGGCGCGTGGATGCGCTTTTCACAGTAGTGGAGGCTGTTTGGATGACTGCCTTGTGAATTATAATTCTACATGAATTCTTTCTTGAATGTCTGAAACATAATATAATACGCAAGGTCTTCTTGCCACTGGATAGTCTTCAATAAAAGTTTAATTGCCTTTTTTTTTTTTTTTTTTTGGTCTCTTAAGTCAGTCTTATTTTTAACTAAGCATTGACAGAGTTATCTGCAAACGTTAACATTGGTGGGGGGTGGGCATTGAGTCGGTGGCCTAGCCAGCGTGAATCCTGCTGTTTGTAACTCATTCAGACTTTGGTGGTGTTTTTGGTAGAATTTCCATCTTGAAGAACTTGAACCAGCATTCTCTTATGAATCGTTTAAACCGTGGAAATAATTTCCAGTTCTTACACTCTGATGTGCATCCCTTTTATTAAAAAAAAAAAAAAAAAGCTAAGAAAAGGCAGTGTACTTAAACCAAGCTTTGCAAATACTATGTGTGTGACCAATGGCTACAGTCACTGGGCAAATTGTTTGTAGAATGACTACCCTTTAGCTAGAAAAGATCACTACAACTGTTTTGGGCAGAGATGTTTCTTTTTCATGTTAATCAAGGGGAAGTGACTTAAATATGCATGCGTGTAGCAGTCAGGATGATTTAGTTGTTTTTTTCCGTGAAAGACTCCAGAGGCAAGACTTATTTTTTTCTTCTCTGGGAATTGAAACCATAATCATCTTGATACTGGTATAGTACAAGAAATCTGCATTTGCTTTTCACTTCGGAATTTAAATGACTTTTGCCCAAGGAATCTGAGAAATAAAAGCGAATAAGTTGCTGTATTTTCAAGCAGTCATTCGATATAAATATATTATATCAATCTTGACTTTTTTATTCTCTGATATGATTAATAATGTGTATATTCTTACTTTTTCTTCTGATGGGCATATGTATCTTTGTGGACACTTTGGAGAGAGCTTTTCTTGGACTCTCCTATTTATAGAATCTTTATACTCTTTTACTGCGTGGTCCTCTCTCTTCACAGATTTCTGAGGCGAATATATTTGTGCTTTTTTCTTATGTAGGAAGACCAGCGAAAATAGTTTACTGAGTTGTCGATTTTATCAGTAGATAAGGAACTTTCTTTATTACAGTTTCAGGGAAGATTTTTTCAGGATATTTCTCAGTTATTCTAAGGGCCAAATTTTGTAAACTTTCCATTAGGAATGTCAGTTTCAAATACCCTTTGTATAGCCTATGCCTGTGAGGGTAACAGGAGCTAGCCTTACGCACCCTAACACAGCAGTTTACCAGTTCCCAAAGCAACCGTCTCCATGTCACCACGCTTGACATGCTTTTCTGAGAGTTGGCTTCTTTTGCTTATTGATTCTTTCTCACTGTTCATTCTGTCTGATTTCTTCCACCGTATCCCTTTCATTTGACGATCTTGAAAATCCTGCTCTTTGATAGTAACTCAGGTTAATTTTTTTTCTGTTTCTCTCTTTTTTTTTCCTCCTCCCTGTGGCACCCACATTTTCTGTCACAATAAAGATTAAACGAAATGTATGAGCTAGAGCTTTCTTCCATTTTACTTACTGCTGGTTTTTTTCTCTTGAATTCTAATACATCTCCATTTTTCTCATTGCATTTTTTTAACACTACCTATATCCATTAGCTGCCTAATTAGTTTCTTCCATGTGGATGCAGTGAGTTTATAAGAGAATTTCACAAACAAGTAGTTTTTTAGTAAACTTAAACAGAATTTTAAAGGAGACCTATTTTTATACTCAATAAAAGCACAAAAGTGCAGAAAGTATAAAATGGCTTACAAAGGGAAACATAGGTTCATAATGTTCCATGTATAAAAGTAATAATTTTATTGGGTAGATACTCCTGCAAGACCCAATTCCTCAGCCAGTGCACAGATAGGACGGTTTTAAATGATTTGGGAATTTCTGGTTGCCTGCAGGTGCAAGCAGACAACTTGTGTATGGAGAAACAAACCACTGAAAGCAATAGGATCGAGTTGAGATGTGGTTTCCCATGAGCATGATGAATTTAAGCAACCTGGATGTGCATACGTGGAGGCTCCTGTCACACTGTTTGGTCAGACTTCTTTTTATGTGGTCACATAGACTTGAGTTTCTGTGCTGTGAAAGTGAAGCAATATGACTACAAGTTTGAAAATGCATTTAAAAAAAAAAACAGAATTTCCTCTAGAGTTCTCAGAGGCTCTTCCATGTGACACTTGTAGTATTTCAGCAGATGCGTTACTTTCCCCTTCAAAGAGGGACGACTGGAAATAATAATATACCATAGAAAGAGTTCTGATCAGACCGACGCTGACAGAGCCTTCTGTCACGTTTCTCTTCACCCAACCTGTGTTCAAGAACAGCTATGCCTCATCCCTTGAATCGCACAGGGAGAAACGTCCTCGGCCATTTCCATTAATTCCTCATTTTGTCGACTTTTGCTCTTGTACATATGTGGGTTTGAGAGTCTGTGACATCTGCTCCAGGACACCTTTTTTGGAACGGACTGTTTTTGAAAGACGGAGGCCTGTCTTGCGGCCTGGGCCTCCTGGTGGTAGTGGCGCCCCCTGATTCTCGCCATGGCCACCAGGGTCCAGCCGCCCGATGTCTCAGAGCCGTTTTCAGCACGACACTGTCCACAAGTGTGTCTTTTTCCACGGCCACACGAAATGTACTTTCATTGCCACTCCAGGTTTGGGTGCGGAAAAGCTGAGAAGCCCTTTTGTTTAGAAGCCCGAGTGGTTTGTAGGGGACCTTTATAGAGTTGCATGCCGCACACGGCCCGTCGCTGTGGAACGCGGGGAGGGTGAGCTGCCTCAGGCCGTGCGCTGGACGACGAAGTTTTGGTAGCACTAGGGGGAAGAAATGCATGGCAAAGTTTTGTCTTCTTGTAGACTATCTAGCATGCGGAGTGTAGTGTGTTAAAACAGTGTATGACATTGCTGTATCAAAGTTGTAAAATTAAGCATTATTTATTGAAAACTATGTATTTTTTTGTAAAAACCTGATCACATAGAGAATATCAGTGGGTTGTGCTTGTGCTTCAGTCGAACCAGCTCCTTGACCACCCTCCTTGGTATGCAGTGTTAACGCTCAGGGTTGAAAATCGTTCACTCCAATGTCTCTTTTGCAAGAGTTTTTCACAGAGGAATACATTTGTTCAAAAGACTCTTAATAAAATTGTGTGATCAATCTCCACTTGTGGTTGTATGTGACTTTTTTCCAGTTTTGCATTGGATAACTACTGTTGAATTCTTCAAGGGGTTGGCTCAAAACCTATCCTAGAGATGAGCTTCGTCGTCCGGGGAGCAGCCGACCCACGGGCAGCCCGGGCGGAAGCAGGCCCCTGGGGAAGAGTCTGGGCCAGCTTGAGCTGCTGACAGTAGAAAGAAGCATGGTGATCCTGTCTCTGTGTCTGGACTGGCTGAGAGGGAGTGAAAGCATAGACGAGTTTAGAGGGGCAGGTGAACAAGATGTCAGAAGTGTATGAAGAGAAAATGTCAGGGGCAGTTGCTGCTATTGAATTCGATGCCAGCAAACTCGATTCCTCTGTGTCTTTTTTTTTTCTTCTATGAACAATTTACAGTGTAAATGTATTTTGACATAGAAGTCATTCTGTATTGAGATTCTTGATATAAAATGCTTTTATGAAAGTCTGTAAGTGATCCTTGGAATTATCAGATTTTTTTAAAGCTGTGTTTACATGGTGAGTGTTTGTTGTATATTAAATTTGGTTTTATAGAAACGCTTGTGTTGTATCGTAACACACTTCAAAGTGCACAGAAAACAACCACCCCTCGAATCTCGGTTCTACCCATTTCCACTGCAAACTGAAGAACAGATATTGGATCTCCCTTTTGGCTAGTTTTTCTAACCATTACATAAGTATATTCAGTGCTTAGATTATATTCGTCAGGATCTCTTGTACCTGGCAAGATGTTACTTTTATTTGTTTTAATGAAAAATTTTTAAAAATTACCCCATATAAACTTAGTGTAACAAAAGAAATTCCTTGTGATTAACATCAAAAGACCCTCTGCAGTTTGCCCCAGATTTCTCACCAGGACTACTTGTACCACTGACTTCTCATTTCCCTTTCCTGGTAGGGGTTTCTTTAAAAATTAGGTTAAATCCAGTAATTAAATCTGTTGACATCTCTGGTAGAAGAGCCTGATGGGGTTTTTGTAGGAACCCACATAACATGGGAAAACACCAACAAATGGCTCAGTAAGTCTGGGAGCGAGAGAGAAGGAGGTGACCGGCCCTTGAGTCCAGCGATGGCTCTCCTGTGCAAAGCCATGGAGCAGTCTGTTTCACAGGGAGTCCTCTTCCCAGCATGGAAGATACTGTTCTCGTTGGTAGGTACTTTGTTTCTACAGAAAGTAAATTCTCTCATGGAGTAAGGAGCTTGGCGAAATTGAAATGACTGGATCCTGATTTTGCCTTTGGTCCAGGCACATGCCGTTTCACCTCCATGTCTTTCCTTTTGCTACTTGGAGAACAGTGCAGTGAAATCCTGGGATAGTGCAGCGTCTTCAGCCGGGCATTGCATGGTTAAAGAGTTCGTGCTCTGTGATCGGAAAGACAACAGCGCATAATCAAATGAGTAGATCAGAAGAATTGGGAGAGCTGACATTCCGGGTTGTCTAGCTCTTTCTGGAGAACCATCACTGATGTGTGTTTAACCTGAGTTCAGATACTCTCGATGTTTCCATCGCCACATCCCGTTCTAAAGGGCTTTGCACGCTCTTCTTTCCATGCCGCCAAGGCCCAGTGTCAGACACTGCTGGTGGTGACCACTCTGGGCTGCTTGTGACTGGTGACTCACTGGGCTCAGGAGTGGAGGTGGACTTGTTGACTCCTCCATCCAGGTTTGGAGTTGAGAAAGGCACACAGCCGTCGTTCCTGCCCTGTGTTGCATGGGGAGGCCGTGGGGAAACCTGAAGGCTGAGGCATCCCCCACACGCTGAAGCCTGGAGTCAAAAACAGGAGGAAAACCTACACAGCCAGAAATAAAGGGGTGTCCTGAGCAGAGGTGGGGTCCCCTGGCTGTGCCGTCCAGTGGTGTTTCCTGTGCTTGATCTGGGGCTGAAGCTGCCGATGGCCCCTTGAACAGTGGTTTGACCATTCTGCTCTTTTTACAAGAAAAGACTTTGTTTATTGGAAAGGCAAAGTCATGGTGGGGAGAAGAGAATCATCCCTCTACTGGGTCACTCCACAAATATCCGCAACGACTGGAGTTTGGCCAGGCCAAAGCCAAGAGCCCAGAGCTCCTCCCTGGTCTCCTCTATGGGTAGCAGGGCCCCAAGCACTTGGGCCATCCTCCGCTGCTTTCCCAGGTCGTAAGCAGGGAGAAGGAGTGGAAGGAGAGCGGCCAGGACTCGAACCAGAACTCATGAGATGCCAACATGCAAGTGGTGGCTTTACCCTCTGTGCCACAACATGGGCTCCTGGTCATTCTTCTTTACTAAGGAAACTTTACTTGATTGGAATGGCAATACCACAACTGAAAAATTACACTCCCTTGTAGAGAGAAGTGACCATGTGACATGGTTCTGGGCAAGCAGACGTTTGTGAAAGTGCCTGGGGAGGCCTCCAGAAAAGCCCCGCAGCAGGACGTATGGAGGGGGCCCTGCGCCTTTGTGTATGCCTTGTTTCTCCCACCGGGATACAGACGCAATGCCGCAGACAGCGGGTGCGACCTGGTGACCGTGGAGAAATCCGTAGACTTGACCTTGATCTCTAAACCACTGCCCATGTTTGAGTAGATCCCAGGTGCTCAGATTTTCTCCTAAATGTGAAAAACTAAAACCATAGTGAGTCCCTGTTTTCCTGGGGTTTTTGGAGTGCATCTGTGTTTCTTTTATACCATTGAGTAAAAAGAGTTTAAGTTGCTAAAGAAGAGGCCAGCACTGGCATCCCATATGGGTGCTGGTTCATATCCCAGCTCTCTGCTAATGGCATGGGAAGGCAGTGCAAGATGGCGAAAGTACTTTGACCTTTGCACCCACGTGGGAAACCCAGAAGAAACTCCTGGCTCCTGACTTTGGATCAGCCCATCCCCAGCTGTTGCAGCTTTTTGGGGAGTGAACCAACAAATGGAAGACCTCTCTCCCTCTGTAATTCTACCTCTCAAGTAAGTAAATAAATCTTAAAAAAAAAAAAAGTGCTGAAGAGTCAGGAGTATGCAGGAGAGGGCTTCAAAAAGTTTGTGGCAAATGAAATTAAAGTTTATTTTGATGAAAAAATTTTTAAAATCCATGCACATGAGGGAATCTAAAAGACATTGGGAAAGTGCATATCATTAAAAAAAATCATGCATACGGGGCCAACGCTGTGACACAGTAAATTAATCCTCTGCCTGAGGCGCCAGCATCACGTATGGGTGCCAGTTCTAAGCATGGCTCCTCCTCTTCTGATCCAGCTCTCTGTTAAGGCCTAGGAAAATAGTGGAAGATGACCCAAGTGCTTGGGCCCCTGCACCCGTGTGGGAGACCCTGAGGAAGCTCTTGGCTCCTGGCTTCGGATCGGCCCAGCTCTGCCTATTGCGGCCATTTGGGGAGTGAACAGCAGATGGAAGACCTCTCTTTCTCTCTGTCTCTCCCCCTCACTGTAACTCTACCTCTCAAATACATAAATTAAAAAATCTTTTAAAAAAAAACCACGTATTACAAATTTTTTACAACCAAATTATATATATAATTTTTAAAGATTTATTTATTTGAAAGAGTGACAGAGAGATAGGGAGACACACACAAACACATCCACACAGACAGCTCTTCCATCTGCTAGTTTATTCCCCATATAGCTGTAAGAGCCAGGGTTGGGTCAGGCTGAAGTCAGGAACCAGGAGCCCCATCGAAATCTCCTACACGGGTAGCAGGGGTCCAGGCACTTGGGCCATCACCTGCTGCTTCCCCAGGCACATTAACAGGAAGCTGGATTGAAAGCAGAGTTGGGGCAAGACCAGGACTCGAACTTAGTACTCTGGTATGGATTGTCAGCCTTGCAAGCAGCAGCTTAACCCACCACACCACAACATCAGCCCCAGATAATCTTAAATTTTAATTCTGTTGTTCCACGAATGTATTGACACAACTCATATTAAGTGTTAGGAAGTACACGAGGAGTTTAGTAAAACACAGAAGTAGAAAGGAAAGTTAAGGAGAGAGGTGAAAAGAATAAGAAAAGTCAAGAGCGTCCGGCTGCAGGGTGGTTTGAGTTTCCTCCTTCCTATTTCCGGGACTTTGTGACTCCTTTGCCACTGGGCACCTGTTGTGGAATTCGGCTCCTCGTGACAACCTCCTCGCATCCCGCCAGCATCCCCTAGCTGCCACTTGACTCAGGAAGCCATCTCTTCACAACGATGCGTGCTCACACTCTGTTCATTCCTGTGTTGTTGCTGGCAGTTAACGCTGGGCCTTTCTCACCATGGACTATCACAAGCTGCATAGATGCAGGGGTGAATTGAGAATGTAAGGCAGCAGCCAGTAGGAAAAGAAGAAGAGGGAGGAGGAGAGAGAAGAGGAAAAGGAGAAGGAGAAGAAAAAGAAGAGATTAACAAGGAAGCTTAGAAAGCAAACACCACGTGAAGTGAGACGTATTCCCAAAGCCAGTGTGTGTAAGAGCAACTCTGAGTCCTCAGGAGAAGCCTAAATCCTGCTCAGGATGTCTACTTGGAAGGCAAGGAAACAGAACACTTTTTCTCAAATATTTCTACTCAACATTTTCCTTTTTTAAAAAAGATGTATGTCTTTGTTTGAAAGTCAGAGCTTTACAGAGACAGAGGCAGAGGCAGAGAGAGAGGTCTTTCATCCACTGGTTCACTCCCCAGATGGCCACAACAGCCAGGGCTGGGCCAGTTGGAAGCCAGGAGCCAGGAGCTTCATCCTGGCCTCCCGTGTAGGTGGCAGGGGCCCACGCGCTAGGGCCATCTTCCTCTGCTTTCGCAGGCCATTGACAGGGAGGTGGGTCAGAAGTGGAGCAGCTGAGACATGAACCAGTGCATTTATGGGACCCCAGCATCTCAGGTGGAGGCTTTCTCCACTATGCCACAAAGCCGGCCCCATCTACTCAACATTTTTCAACCAGACCAAAAGGTTCTGGCAGAATCCCTTTCGGCAAAACCATTTTCACCTCGGAGTGTTTTGTAACTAGAAGCATGTGGGGCATGAGAGCTAGCAGGTGGCAGTACAAGGAAGAGCCTGTGCTTCCTGGGGAGTGCACTGGGCAGGGGCTAGAGAGAACGTTATCCTGGGGTCCGCTGGGCCCCCTGACTGCCAGGGTTCACGGGCTGGGACCCCGCTCCATCCAGGGTTTCATTTCAGATGGAACTGCTGACCTAAACGGGCTGACATGGAGTTTGAGCTGTGTCACAATGAGCAGAAGGACTTGAGTTCAGAGCTGGCTGGAGGATCTTCCCACGGGAGGGTAGCCAGGAGCAAGTGGGAGACACTTGCCCAGCTGGATGAGGTGCTCAAGTGGTCTCAGCAAAGCAGGCTATGCCCCACCCCCGACTCCCCATGGTGGTGAGCAACTGCCCTGGGTGGGTGGAGGGAGGCGGCAGGAGAAGGAATATACTGCACCCCCCAAAAATCAGATTTTATTGTTTAGGGATTAAGGGAAAGAGAAGAGAGGGCCAGGGACAAAGAAATGACGTGTGAATCCAAGGTGTTGCCTGGCTGGTGGGACACTGACAAGAACTGAGGACTAGGCAGGGGTGGAGGGGGCTGTTCGTGAGTAAAGATGGCAGGTGGTCTATCTTTGACATTTGACTTTTTTTTTTTTTGACAGGCAGAGTGGACAGTGAGAGAGAGAGACAAAGAGAAAGGTCTTCCTTTGCCGTTGGTTTATCCTCCAATGGCCGCTGCAGCCAGCAAGCTGCGGCCGGTGCACCGCGCTGATCCAATGGCAGGAGCCAGGTACTTATCCTGGTCTCCCATGGGGTGCAGGGCCCAAGTACTTGGGCCATCCTCCACTGCACTCCCTGGCCACAGCAGAGAGCTGGCCTGGAAGAGGGGCAACAGGGACAGAATCTGGCGCCCCGACCGGGACTAGAACCCGGTGTGCCGGCGCCGCAAGGTGGAGGATTAGCCTAGTGAGCCGCGGCACCAGCCTGACATTTGACTTTTAACAACTGGAAAAGGCACCTGCAGAGGAGGGGCATTAAGGAAAAGGTTTGCCTGGGGCAGTCCCTGTGGGCCCAGCAGAGCCCCCTCTTCCCTTTAGTGTATCAGGGAGGAGGCCACTGCCAGGACCCGGGCCTCAGGACACTGTCAGGGTCAGGCTGGGCGGGGAGGCCTTCGGGGCTGCAGAACTTGGTTTCCGGGATTAGCTCTGCCACACTGAGCCCCAGCCCCTGGAGAGGCTACTTACCCACACTGTCCCTCCTGCCATCTGGGAGTCAGGTGGGAACTTAAGCGTAAGGGGTGTGGAGTGGATGAGACGCCTGGTCCAAAAAAGAACCCACAACACAGGGCCCTACCCATGGTGCAAGCATGTGGAGAGAGGGCCCTTCCTCTTGTTGGCCCTGAACCCCAGAACCTGGCCCACTCGTGTGCACTGAGTGCATGCGTGGGAAGAGAGAGCACAGTGGGGCTCCTCTGGGGCTCCTGTTCTTGGAGAGACACGGAGCCATCAGAGTGGCTCCTTGGGGTCGAGCACAGTCTCAGAGCAGAAGCCTGGTCCGTCCTTGGGAAGAAACGGAAAAGACCAAATCTGGTGCCCATCACTTTCTCCCCGTCTTTTCCTTCCACTTTGGAGCAGAGGAGGAGTGGGGTGGTTTACTGCAGGGGGAAGAGGTCCCTCCCAGAGCAGGACTTTCCGTCGTAATTGCCCACTGGCACACCTGTAACAACCGTCGTTCACACGACACCACAGTATCTCCAACAGTGCACAGGGAGTGGTCAGTCACGTGGGGTTGTGCCATGGACACAACGGGCTGCAGGCTGAAGACCATTCTCAGCATCCATCAAGAAAGGCCCAAGGGACAGGAGTATAGCAGGTAAAGGAGGGGGCAGGATCTCAAATACCCGGACTCTAAGTAACTCAGTTTCCCCCAAGTATGGCACACCAGCAAGTGAGTTAGAAATCACTGGAGCGGGCAATGTCCATGACCACACACCCCACATTGCACACAGAAGCTGCCTTCCAGTGTGGGGCCCCGAAATGTGCACGGCCGAGAGCAGAGATGAAAGGAAAACCAGTGTTGCTTTAGTCATGCCTGTCCCCAGCTTACAGTCACAGAGACCTCACTCTGTATTACTGTGTAGTGATTGGATTAACAGTTGTGCGTGTATGTGATTTTAAAAGCAATGCATATGGGAGGGATACCTGCTTTAAAAAACTGATGGATAGAATTGACAGCAAGGCCCTGGTTTAGAGCACAGGCAGATTCTATGTGCTGTGGAGAGGGACGGTGGATGCAGACTGAGATTCCACTTCTTGTTTTAAAGATTTATTTATTTATTTGAAAGAGTTATAGAGGCAGAGAGAGAGAGAGAGAGAGAGAGAGAGAGAGAGAAATCTTCCATCACTCTCCCAAATGGCTGCAATGGCCAGGGTTGAGCCAAGCTGAAGCCAGGAGCTACATCCAGTCTCACACATGGGTGCAGAGGCCCAAGCAGCCGAGCCATCTTCCTCTGCTTTCCCAGGATCCTAGCAGGAAGCTGGATCGGAAGTAGAGCAGCTGGGGCTTGAACTGGCACCCCTGTGGGATGCCGGCTCTGTAGGCTAAGCCACTGCTATGCCAAGCACCAGCCCAGAGATTCCAATTCTGCTAAGACACCAGTGGGGCTGTGTATTGCTAGGTAACTTGGACTCCTGCTTTGGTTCTGTTTTTCATGCATCTATCAGTGGCTGAACTAGATCATAACTGAGGTTCTTTTGGGGCCTAATAAAAGTACAAACAACTGCTACGAATTCATACTCAGAGTGCCAGCTTGGAGGGATCAGTATTAAACTCGTGCTTTCTGAAGTGACTGGTCTTGGAAACGAACAAATTGGGCAGGACAGTGAGGTCCTATGTGGCCTGGGGAGCCCAGGGAAGGCAAACCCTGGCCAACACCCTTACTTCCAAAACATTCAGAACACCCAGAGGACTGCCCTGAATGCCCATTGGCCCCTGTATGTGTTGCCTGGGGATGGTCTGTATTTAATTTAAAAATTTTTTTAAGATTGTATTTATTTATTTGAGAAGTAGAGTTACAGACAGAGGGAGAAACAGAGAGAAAGGTCTTCCATCCACTGTTTCATTTTCCCAAATGGCTGCAAGGCCACAGCCAGGAGCCAGGAGCTTCTTCTAGGACTCCCACGTGGGTGCAGGGGCTCAGGCCATTAGCAGAGAGTTGGATCGGAACTGGAGCATCCAGGACTCAAACTGGCACCAATAAGGGATGCCGGCCTCACAGACGGAGGTTTAACCTACTATGCCACGTGCCAGGACCCAATGGTTAAATTTTTACTTAATTATTTAGAAGCAGAGGTAGAGAGAAACAGAGACAGGGAGTCCACTCCCCAGTTGCCTCAGACAGCTGGGGCTGGACTGGGGCTGGAGTTGAGAACTCAATGCAGGTAGGGACTGGACTCCTGCAAGCATCACCGTTGCCTCCCAGGTGTGCAGTAGTGGGAAGCTGGTGTCAGGAGTGGAGCCCGGAACCCAGGGGCACTCCTATGGGATGCAGGGGTTCAAGAGATGTCTTGGCCACACGGTGAATGCCTGCTCCAGGCCTGTGGTTTCCAGTCCTGTGAAATCTATCATGGGGGAAAACAGAGGCAATTCTATCTCAGGTCAGCAAATTCTCAAATCCACGTTCGACGTAATTCTTTGAGAAATGTTTCTTTGATATTGCTATTTCAGTTATCAAGCTTCTTTAGCTGAGAAAGCATAGAGTCATTACATTGACATGAGTAACCCACAGGAAACACACATCTGATTGTCAAACATACCAAGCAAATGGCCAAATCACAAGTCAAAAACACAGGTTTCTGGGCCCACTTCCCCAAATACTGGTGCAGAGTGTTGAAAATGTGGCCTTGTGGTGGGAGTTTTAATCAACATTTCCAACTCTCTGAGGCTGATGGGTCACAGACCCCCAGCTCCTGCAATCCAAGGTCTTTAATCAATGAGGGAATCAGGCAAAAACAAGTTCTTCAGTCAAAACTCTGTTAACTTGGCCCCAACTCTGAGACTGCCGTTTATATGCATACCTCGTCTTCCCCCGGCATAGCTGTGGTCATGCCTTCTTCTACTAGCATTTCTCAGGCATTGAGGAGGAGATGATAGGGAGCACATACTGAGGAGAGATGGCACTCCCTTGGGGTGCTTGTCAGGTGAGGCCTGAGTTCCAGAGACGCACCTGCAGCAACCGCATGCACACCAAGGCCTGGGACAGAGGAGGCAGCCCTGGCCCTGGAGGTGGGAAGACAGTCTTAGTCCTAAAGGAAGGCGGAGGGCTTGCAGCCGAGGGGTTTCCAGGAAGCACCTGCAGGGAGTTGGAGACCATCAGTATGGCCCTGGGACCATGGGCTTGGGGAACGATGAGGTACGGAACAGGCTCTCAGGACTCTGCTCGTCCAGGCCTCGGCTGTATTCTGGCACAGGAGGACACTTGTATCTTGGCTTGTTAAAACCTCTTCTCGGATCCAAGAGCAGACCAGAGAGCCATGACTTAGGGATGCAGACTGGGAGTGGGTGTCAGCCAGTCGTGTGCACGCACATCTGGAGTTTTCTGCTGCTGGCTCACCCAGGGGCATTGCTGTGGGTTGAAAAATGCAGCCTGTGGGCCTGTGAAGAATGAGCAGTTCCGGCTGTGTCGGTGGCTCTGATGAGGAGATGGACGCTCAGTCCATCTCTCACCCCAGCAGAGGCTGCAGCACTGCACGTGCCCACCACCAGTCTTGTGAGACAGAGAAACACAATGGCGCAGGCGCCGCGGCTCACTAGGCTAATCCTCCGCCTTGCAGCCCCGGCACACCGGGTTCTAGTCCTGGTCGGGGTGCCGGATTCTGTCCCGGTTACCCCTCTTCCAGGCCAGCTCTCTGCTGTGGCCAGGGAGTGCAGTGGAGGATGGCCCAAGTACTTGGGCCCTGCACCCCATGGGAGACCAGGAGAAGCACCTGGCTCCTGCCTTCAGATCAGCGCGGTGTGCCGGCCGCAGCGCGCCGGCCGCGGTGGCTATTGGAGGGTGAACCAACGGCAAAGGAAGACCTTTATCTCTGTCTCTTTCTCTCTCACTGTCCACTGTCAAAACACACACACACACACACACACACACACACACACAATGGCTGCAGTTTCCAGCAGCGGCCCACTACTCGTGTCACACAGGCCCCATGCATATTTGCATGTTTACTCACCTGTAAAATAAACATCGTAATCCTCGCTTCCCAAGGGGGTCCTGTTGGTCACTTGGCATTCATAAAGCTTTCTGAGACCTACTGACCCCGCTCCATTAAAACCAACTCAGTGCGACTGGAAGCCCCACAACTGGGTCCTAACCTCAAGAAAACAAGGGAGAAATCAGCCTGGGGACAGGCGGTGTGTCACAGGCCTTCCCCAACAGAGCAGGACAGAAGGGAGAGGTGTCCTGCAAGAGAGAACCGAGGGTGGCACCGATGGAACATCGCCACACAGTTCTGGGGTAGAGAAGTGAAGCTGTCCAGGCCCTGTGCGATGAGAGGGCAAAGGCCTTCTCCTGAGAACTGCTCACAGCCACTCCTCAGGGCCAGAATATCAGTGCAGGTGCACCTACAGGCAGGAAAGACTGCGGAGGTGGGCTGGCCATGGAGGACACTGCCCACTAAGGTGGACTAGAACTGAACGAGAGCCCACAGGTTGCTCAGGCTGTGGTCCAGAGCAGTGGGAAATTTTGTGAAGTAGAAGCCTGGCCAGGCACAGGAGACACAGTTAGCCCTGGCTACCCAGAAATCCAGACACACGGCACTGCCAAAGCCTTTCCACCATGGCCACCTTGCCAGAGGTGGTTCCCGCGGGCAACCTCTCAAAGCTGACTGCGCTGTCCCCCGACAGGAGGCTAGGAGAGCCACACTCAGACCACCGCACAGGACTCCAGGGAGGCCACACAAGGGTCTTGCACTGATAGGAGCCCCCATCACCCATCAAATTCAGCCGACTGTAATTACTCCCTTAAAAGGGAACTCCATTAGAAGCTCGCATCTCTCAGGAGACACGGAATCAGAAGGATGTATACATCTACAGAAAGATTTCTTTCTAAGGAACTGGCTCACATGGTTGTGCAGGCTTAGAGAATAACGAGGCCAAAATCTCATGGGGGAGAGGGCAGGCTGGGGACTCGGGCTAGGGCTGGAGCTCGGTCCTGAAGGCTGTCCATCGGCTGTAGAAACAGAAAGGGGAGGCCTGATACGGACGCTGGCAGTCCCTTCCTCTAGGGAGCCCCTCTTGGTTCTATCCAGGCCTGCAGCTGACTGAGTGAGGCTATTTCCATGATGCAAGGCAGCACATTTGACTCAAAAGTCACCCAACTGAGGCCGGCGCTGTGGCTCAATAGGCTAGTCCTCCTCCTGTGGCACCGGCACACCAGGTTCTAGTCCCGGTTGGGGCGCCAGAGTCTGTCCCGGTCGCTTCTCTTCCAGTCCAGCTCTCTGCTGTGGCCCAGGAGTGCAGTGGAGGATGGCCCAGGTCCTTGGGCCCTGCACCCACATGGAAGACCAGGATAAGCCCCTGGCTCCTGGCTTAGGATCAGCGCGGTGTGCCAGCCGCAGCCCGCAGCCGGAGCAGCCATTGGGGGGTGAACCACGGAAAAGGAAGACCTTTCTCTCTGTCTCTCTCTCTCACTGTCCACTCTGCCTGTCAAAAAAAAAAAAAAAAAAAAAAAAGTCACCCAACTGAATCATCCCCAAACACCCTCTGGGAGCACCCAGAATCATGTTTGATCAGTAGCAGGGCACCGTGGCCCAGGCAAGTTCACACATACAGTTGGCCAGCAAGGAAGACAGGAGTAACTGTTATTTGGACAGGAATGCCGAGGGCTTTTCCCCTGAAAAGTGTGTGCTTCTCGGGAACAAGGTGGTGACTCGCATGGAAATATTTTCCAGCACCTTTTGGACCTGCAGGACTCTGAGATGATACCCACCAACCTGCTCACAAACCATTGCCCTACACTCAACTTTCGTTTTGGAAAATTCTCGTTCTATGACTTGGTCTCTGGTGCACCTTGAAAACAGTTCCCTGCATGTTCATACTCTTTTCCTTTATGTGTGTCATCAGGGCCCAGTCCAGCTGGACACTGCTGTGGACAGAAGCCTGGCCTGAGAACCACAGGGGTCAGTGGGGAAGGTGCTTTCTGTGCGTGAGGGCCATTCTTCCTGGGCTCACATCCCAATGCTTGCCCAACCTTTACAGCAAGCCAGTGCAGCAGGGGCACTTATTGTCCACGCTTTGCACATGAGGATGCCATACTTTGCTAACTCTCCAAGAGCGAGCAAGCGGCAGACCTGGGGTTTGTCCCAAGAACTCTGGCTTCTGCAGACATGGTATCTAGTACTCTCCCCCTAACTTGCCTATGAATGTGTACTGCAAGTAGCCCTTTGATTCTGTAGTATGCAGAGTTGGACTTTGCAAGATTCTAAAATCCATCTTTTCTACGAAAAGCTCTGTGATAGACATTGTGACCACTTCTAAACATTCACCCGCGACCCCCAGCTCTGTAATTCCGACCAATAACCTTCCCTACACCCACCCCTGCTGTCCATGGGCCTTCAAGGCCAGAAGGATCAGATTCCGTCCTTTTATACCGCACTGGACAGAGGTGGGCAGAGCTCCACTCAGGCCAGGGAAAGATGCTTTCTCGCCTCTTCCTTCTGAATGGTAATGTGGGAAGTTTTGAATGGAGTGGCTGCATCCATTGGGCCAAGAGGGAAACCTGGCCTGAAGCTAACCCTGCAGAGAAACCAAACTTGACATTGTTAAGCCCCAAGGGCAAAGAAGCCTAAAGCCACCTGCCTCAGGACTTCTCCCAGGAGCCTGTCCATCCCAGTCTTGGATTCAACCAGTTTGGCTTCGGGTTGGCTCTTGAGAGCATTTCAATAAATCCTGAGCACTCAGGCGACTGTGATATCTGTTCTTTCTGAGTATTATTAACTATTTATCTCGTGACTTATTTGACACAATTATGTACTGCTGCTCTCCATCTATGGCGATATCTTCTACCGGCCTTTTCATGTCTTCATCTACATTGTAAACTATGACCTTTGATCCTCCAGGAATCTTTAAAGGTAATTCCATATAAAACGTTGAAAGAATGAATTTGGGGGACCACGTGATATATTTACGATATCTTTACAGATCTAAGGGAGCTGCTAAAGAGGCGTGGGGTAACAGTGTCTTTGAAGTGTGCTATTTGCCATACAGCTAATTCTGTGTAGACTGATGACTGCAAGGGGATTAAAAATGTCACCCATTGTTGAAACAGAATCTCCCAATGGGTAACACACTTGACTCAGACTGTCCAGACTAGTCTTGGACAAACTATGCCAACACTAATAGCTCCAATATTTTAAACACCTTCAGTGGGCCAAGCATTATATGTAAAATCCCTTTGGACAGTCCCCATCTTTGCAGAACTGGTTTCAATGAATTTTACAGAGTAAGCTGAGCTGGTGGGATTTGCCCAAGACAACACAGGTAAGGGGATGGCAAAAGACAGTGCCCCAACGACAGTGCCTTGATACCGTCTGCTGGAACACACTGCCACCCCAAGCACTTTAACTTGTGATTCAGCTGTTACGATTATGCTACCACCTTCTTTAAAAGCTTCAATGACTTTTTATATTTGTGATTTTTTTTTAAAGTTCTTAACAAGTGTTTGCAGGATGAATGAGTGGACTGAGAAATAAAAATAAATAAAATAATACATGAAAGTAAATCTCCAGGGAGACGAGAGCTTGGGGTTTGTTTCTAGGAGGAGCTGCTGTTTCATGACTCGCCGCGCAGCTGAGATGCGTGCCCCTGAGCACGTGGTCAGTGTTACACGGACAGCTATCCACTTTAGCACTTTGCCCAAGAACTTCTAAACAAAATATCGCAGAATCCAGATTGGACCCTCATTCCTATTTTCAAACCCTGAATACTCAGAATAAATTTTCCACAACAGCCAGCTAATTCTGACCCTGGAGACACCGTTGTAAAACATTTCTTGAAAGAGAATTAGAAAATCAGTGAGAAAAATTTTTGATAATTATTTTTAGTAGCTTGAGCATAAGCTTAAACTTTGCCCTAAAAGGTAAAGTTCCAAATAGGCTAGTAAAAGAAAACAATTATAGCTCATTTCTGTGATGTACTGTGGTTTCATTAGCTTTTGGATTTTTAGGGGGAGGTTGTTGTTGTTGGTGATGATTTTTATTTTAGTTTTTTAAGGCCTCTAATAATCTTTGGGATGATAGATAATTGTGTAATGAGTTTTATTATCATATTTAATGTGTTTTATTAGTTAATTTTTAAAAAACAAATTACGTAAAAGCCATTCTTTTTATTTGCTATATGAGGATATATTAGCATATTAACATAGCCATAAGTTTATTGTGCGACAGGTAGAAGATTAATATTGAATGCATAATGTACATAAATAACAAGGTGAGAGAGTACCAACATTTATAACAGGAAAATACAAATATTCCAGGTGGCCCACATCATTCTGTCTTCACCTTTATTCCACAAAAGTCCTCTGGAAGAGCAGACACTCCGCACCGAGTCACAGACGACACCAAATGTGATCCCCGCTACTTCTGAAATACTTGACTTTCCCATTAGCAAGATTCAAAAATATGCTGATCAAACATTTATTAGCTACTGCTTTTTTGACCTAGTGGTGGAGTTCACTGAGGGACTCCGGCATCTGAAAGAAAAGTTGTCTGTTTCTTTATCTGAGAACACAGCTGCCTTGGATGATGCACCTGTACTGCTTGTGAAGAACCAGCTCATCTGGAACTGAACTGAATGCACTGCCAAGAACCATAGAGCCCAACCCCGCAGCACCCTTCCCCCAAGCAGCTGGAGTCAGCGCTGGTTAGAGAACGGAGACAGCTGTACTGAGCAGCAGATTCTCGAGGAGGGTGGCAGAACCTGGTTTGCTGTCAGAGAGAAACAGGGAGATGAGGCACAGGCAGCCCCTTGCCAGAAAACCCTGCCCCCAGCGCAGTCCCCCTGGGCCAGCCTGGCTGCTGCTGGACCCCAGCACTGCTCCACCAGGACTGCATGGGGGGCATGGCCACAGTCCCAAGGCAGGGATCTGCATCCCTCCGCTGAGGGGGCTTCTCCATACTGCTGATCCAAAGTCAGAATCAGTGCATCTAACTGGCTGGGAAACGTATTTTTTTAGCTTCTATAGTGAGAAGCAAACTTTGTCTCTCTCTGCCCTGCTTCCCCTACCCCACTCCCACTCACAAATCTTACAGGGGAGGGGATTTCCTAAAAATGGGAAAAGAGGGGTCAGCACCGTGGCTCACTTGGTTAATCCTCCGCCTATGGGTGCTGGGTTCTAGTCCTGGTTGCTAATCTTCCAGTCCAGCTCTCTGCTGTGGCCCGGAAAGGCAGTGGAGGGTGGCCCAAGTGCTTGGGTCCCTGCACCCACACAGGAGACCAGGAGGAAGCACCTGGCTCCTGGCTTCGGATCAGTGTAGCGCCGGCCATAGCGGCCATTTCGGGGGTGAACCAACAGAAGGTAGACCTTTCTCTCTGTTTCTCTCACTAACTCTATCTTTCAAACAAATAAAATAAAAAGATAAAAATTAAACATGGGAAAAGATATTGATGCTAAGAAAAATAAAATGACCATTGGATAGTTGTCACCCACGTATGTTTGTGTATGTGTATACAAGAGTACTTCAAAAAGTCCATAATGGGATAAAAAGACAAATTGATTTTGGTGCAAAAAACTGAAACTTATACAAATAACTGGTTTTTTAAGAGTTCATGGGGAATACACATATTGAATAAAACCATGTGTGAATTTCAAAGTATCTTGCACCAAGAAATGTAATTTTTTTTTAAAAAAATTTTCATTTATTTGAAAGTCAGAGTTACAGAAAGAGAGGGAGAGCTAGAGACAGAGCGAGATCTTCCATCTGCTGGGTCACCACCAGATGGCTGCAATGGCCAGGTCTGGGTTGGCCAAAGCCAGGAGCCAGGAGCTTCCTCTGAATCTCCGACATGGATGGCAGGGGCCTAAACACTTGAGCCATCTTCCACTGCGTTTTCCAGGCCATTAGCAGGGAGCTGGATGGGAAGTGGAGCAGCTGGGACTTGAACCGGTGCCCACAGGGGATGCTGGCACCACAGATGGCAGTTTTACCACCACAATGCAGACCTCCAAGTTCAGTCTTTTAATTACATGTTTCCACAAACTTTTTGAGATAGCCTTGTATGTGTGCTTATACAGATCCTCCATACCCACGTGTTGAGGCATATATAATTTATGCTATCATTTTCCCAGGGTTTTGTATCAGGTTTATTCAGTATTTCTAAAAAGAATTTTGAAGCTCTTCTTTCTGTAAGGGCTAGAAAAGTTTAACTAGCACCAGACACCCCCTTAGAAGCATTTTTACCTTTTGAAGTGGTTTTGAAGCAGAGATATGGAATGAAAGCAATTTCATTTTATATCTTTTGAATACATACAAAAGCATAAACTAGAAAACAAGGAGCACACACAATGACACACTCAACACCAAGCACTGTTAAATGCATCTGATACAGCCCTTGTTTTCCCTAAACACAAACACCCCACACACAATCATCCATGTACACGTAGTATTTTATAAAACCTGTAGTATGATATATAACTGTTTGATGTCCCTTGCTTTTATTTACTGAGCATCATGGGGTGAGATTACTAACTTTTCACAGAAAGATTTCAAAAGATTCACAGAAGTTTGCACGCTGGGGTGGTTAATCCCATTGCTATGCAGGCACCAGCTTTCACAGAGACCTTACAGAGCAGGAAATGGCCTCATGAGGACAGGAGGTTCTGCCCAGCTCTGGCAAGGACGGCAGGGCTCACTTAGAGGTCACTTTTATACTTTTGTACTTACACCATTAAGTATAATTGATGAAGTCATGGAAAATAGAAAAATTAACTCGAAAACATTAAAATATTGTGATTAATGATAATTGTATACATTTTGGGAGGCATGTGTGATGTTTCAATACATGTATATGGTGAGTGCGGATTAAATCGGGATAATTAACATTTCCTCCTTTTGTCATTTCTTTTCATTGGAGTCTTGGAGTTTCTGTCTTTTTTAAGAAAATATTTTTAAAAGTTATTTGAAAGGCAGACAGAGAGAGAGAGAGAGGTCTCCTATCCTTTGATTCACTCCCCAAATGACTGCAACAGCCATGGCTAGGTCAGACTGAAGCTAGGAACTCCATCCAGTTCTTCCATATGGGTGGCACGGGCCCACGTAATTGGACCATATTCCACCGCCTTCACAGGCACATTAGCAGGAAGCTGTATTGGAAACAGAGCAGCTGGGACTTGAAACAGTCCTCTGAAGTGGAAAGCTGGCTTCGTGAACAGAGAATTAACCCACCAAACCACAGCACTGCCCCCGAGCTCCTGTCTTCTATTTGCAGAAAACATTTCATGGGTGATTGTGCCCCACAGCTGTCCCACTGTGCTGTGTAATACAAAGAACTTAGCACTTTGCTCTGCCTCTGGTTTGGTACGCTTTACTTAACATCCCTCTACCTCCTCCACCCCTTCCAGCCTCTAGTCATGCCTATTCTGTATTCAAACCGAAATTCCTTTGTGATGAACTTATTTTTCAGTATCGTGGAGCTCCAGTGCTAGCAAGTGCATTATGGTCCTGACAGAGAGCCTAAGGGGAGCAGACGTGGGCGCTGGATGCCTTGCAGGAGCGTGGGACTCCATCCGGGAGACTGGAAAGAACCCTCCAGGCTGTAGTCCACCACACCTTTGTCACAGCTGTGTTTTACATCCTAGTTCTGCCAAGGGCAGCCCCCAGGTAAGATCCTGTGCATACTTGAGGCTTCGTGGTTTCATCTGTAAAAAGAAGGTGCTGCCAGAAGCCACAGTCTCTGAGTCTGTGGTCACCTGGACCAAAGCTGCTCTGACCATGACCGATCTTCTCTGGGTGCTGCTCCGGACCCTGGACCAACGGCTTTCACGCTGCTCTGTCAGGTTTCATCAGCGTCTGAGGAATCGGAAACCGTGAGTTTGACCTTTGCAGATGCAAGAAATAATTTGTTCTTTTACTCAAGAATGAGTGTGTCCAACATTCTGAGAGGCTGAAACGCCTACAGCCAACAGCCTCGAAGTGGAAATTCGGTTTGTAGTGACAATTGCATTCTCTCAGGTTCTCCTGCGACTTCAACTACAGAGGTACAACCAAGGACTTGAAAGAAGGTGTCATATTCCTGCCTCTCCTATCTGCACAAGGCACTGACAAGGTGACAAAGGAGGAGGGGCCATCTCTGTGGCACAACAGGTTAGCGCCCTGGCCTGAAACACCGGCATCCCATATGGGCAGCAGTTTGAGACCTGGCTGCTCCACTTCCAATCCAGCTCTCTGCTATGGCCTGGGAAAGCAGTAGAAGATGGCCCAAGCGCCTGGGCCCCTGCACCTGTGTGAGACACTCAGAAGAAGCTCCTGGTTCCTGGCTTCGGAGAGGCTCAGTTCCAGCCATTGCGGCCATTTGGAGAGTGAACCAGCAGATGACCTTTCTCTCTCTCTGTGTCCATAACACAAAATCTTCGTAAGAAGACACTCATTATGCCATACTCACTCTCATCTTATTACATGCAAGAATCCACCCGTCTCATCCACCCAACACATTCCTATTGCCTGTTCTTGTGCGGTTAGATCTCTACTAGAAAATCACAGTGAACAGAACGAAGTCTTTCTTGTGGACGCGGATGACACTAAGTGAGAAATGCATGTCAGTCGGTGAGAGAGACGCCAGTGAGATGGGAGCACAGGGAGCCTTGCAGGGGAAGGAGGAGCTTCCACGCAGGATGGGCACGAGTGGTCCCTTTGCCCAGGCGACGTCAGGATGGAGCCCTGCGTGGGTGGTGGGCCCAAACCATGTAGATGGTTGGCCGGAGAACCAGGGAGAGGGAGCAGGATGTGCAGGACTCTCAGGTGGAAGTGGGCCTGGTCTGCAGGAGGAGTAGCAAGGATAGCTCTGCAGACAGGACACAGCTGAGTAGGAGGTGGGCAGGCAAGAGGCACTGAAGAAGGAGGTAGGAAAACTGTCGCCTGGCAGCCAAAGGACACGCCAAGGGCTGGGACTTAGATTTGGTGCAGACGTAGCTGTTGCAAATTGACCTCAAGTCCCTCTGGTGGGGCCACCTCATTGCACAGTGCCACGTGCATGTCCCTGTGACAGCCCTGAGTCGTTGGTATGAGCGCATGGCAGCAAGTTCACAGAAAAATGGAATTAAAAGCTATGCACATTTTGCATGAACCTCCTGAAGTATCTCTATATTTATATTTGCCATTCCATTCGTTTCAACTCCAAAAGCATTTATTACTACATGTGAGACACGAGGCTAGACACTGGGAAAACAAAGATGAATAATTTAGTGTCATCACCCCCTCAGAGCTCACAGTCTAGCTGGAGAGGAAGATATATATAAATCTGCACCCTGATTAACAAAGCAGGAAAATGCTTCATGCATTTAAAAAGCTCTCCATCCAAAGGTTTTCACTGGCATCTAAATTCCTTAACACTGTAAAGACAATCTCAAATTGCTGGAAAGCTCATAAATGCAGAAATCCTTACAGCTACCAATGCCAGGCAAGGCAGGTGTGCAAGCACACACACACACACACACAACTCTGCCTGCAGACCACCAAATGGAGTGTTTAAATAACCTTTGAACCATGTTCCCAGACTGAGAAAATTCATATGTTGAAGTCCTAATGCAAAGCATCAAAGAGGAGACTTTATTTGGAAGTAGGGTCACTGCAGATGTGAATAACACGATGAGGTCAGGCAGAAGCAGGCGGAGCCTCCTCAGTACACCTGTGTCCTTTCAAAAGGGGACCACAGAGACCCACACAGGGAGACCACATGTGAAGATGAAGAGTGAGGCCTCCAAAGCCAGGAGCACCTAAAGTTCCAGCAAGCACAGGAAGCCGGAGAGAGGCCGCAGAGGGAGCCATCCCTGCCCACAACAAGCACAGGAAGCCGGAGAGAGGCCGCAGAGGGAGCCGTCCCTGCCTGCACCTTGCTCTAGGGCGTCAGCCTTCAGCAGGTGTCTGTTGTTAAGCCACCCACCTGGGCGCACTTGTTACAGCGGCCACAGGAAACAGATGCCCAGGTTTACCAGTTGGCGCTTCATGTGCATTCAAAGCACCACACTCTGAGTTCTGTACCTGCACTCCCTGCCTCTTTTTCCTCCCCAGTTCCACATTAATGAATTAGCTGGCACCTCAGGAATATACCCATGGCTATCACGAGGGCACTGGGAGAAGAGGCACTCGGGGCCTGGGAATTTTGTCACATTTTTAGATGACCACAAGGAGCTCTTGAGAGAGAGCGAGCGAGCGGAGAGAACAGAGTGGCACAGCCCCTTCTTTGCTAACTACAGAACGACACTGTCCTGTGCGTGGAGAAGTGTTTAAAAGTCCGCTAGGCACAGACGAGGTGCATAAATGAGATCAGTGAGGCTTGTCGGAGGCAGGAACTGGCTGAGGTCACAGAGACCTCAGAGACCAATGGCAGCTCAAACCAGAGTTAGAAATACACCTCTTCTGCCACTTGCAGTGCATTCCACCAAAGATGATGGCTATGTGCAGTGACAGGCGAGCGTCGGGCAGCTGTCTGTACCGGCTGTGCAGGTGAAAGCAAGCAGGACAGTGGAGGGGGCTGGGTGGGAATCCCGTCCCTGTTTTCTCCCAGGAACATGGCTCCTGCGTGTCTGAAGACCCCACAGCAGCCACAGGGCAAGGAGCACCTGCACCGTCAATAAACCACAAAAAATGCTCACAGGAACAGCGCTCTTTGGAACACCGTATTTGCTGTGTCACCTGCATCACCATGCCGGGCTTTCCATTTCCCTGTGAAAATGAGAGCAGCCCTTCTCAGATCATTCCATTCTTATTAAAATTTATTTCAGGGGCCAGCATTGTGCTTGCCACCTCACCATGCTGCATCAGAACACCAATTAGAGCCCAGGTTGCTCTGTTTCTGATCCAGCTTCTTGCTAATGTGCCTGGGAAGGCAGCAGCAGATGGCCCAAGTACTTGGAGTCCTGCCACCCACCCAGGAGACCAAGATGGCCCCTGGCTTTTGCCCAGCCTATACCTGGCTGTTGTGGCCATTTGTGGAGTGACTCAGCAGATGGAAGATCTCTCTCTGTTTCTGTCTCTGTCTCTTTTTGTCTCTCTCCCCCACTTCCTCCCTCCTCACCTTCTCCTGTCACTGTGCCTTTCAGATAAATAAATAAATAAATAAATACATCTTTAAAAAACTTATTTCAAGATCTCCCCCTAACATGGATGGGAACCTTTTTTCTGTCCAGGGTCACCTGAATATTTATAAAATAATTTGTGAGCCATACAAATTATCGAGTAAAAAAAATGGACTGTTCTGGATTCACTGGATCTCGAGTCACCCAGGGGCTCCTTGGCCAGGCCAGACCAAGTGATTTCACCAGCCCAGACATCCCAGCCGGTGAAATGAAACCAAAGAAACTCTCCATTCCTTTTGGATGTTAGTCTTTTTATTTAGATGATGCCTTTTCTTCTTCTTTTAAAAATTTATACAAAGGGAGCAGATGCCATGTTTCATATAAACAGTTTTAAGAACATAATGATGGTTTTCTCATGTGTAGAAAATGCGGGCCAGCGCTGGGGCTCACTAGGCTAATCCTCCGCCTGCAGCGTCGGCACGCGGGGTTCTAGTCCTGGTCGGGGCGCCAGTTCTGTCCCGGTTGCTCCTCTTCCAGTCCAGCTCTCTGCTGTGGCCTGGGAGTGCAGTGGAGGATGGGCCAAGTGCTTGGGCCCTGCACCCCATGGGAGACCCGGAGAAGCACCTGGCTCCTGGCTTCGGATCAGCGCAGCGCACTGGCAGCAGCAGCCATTTGGGGTGTGAACCAATGGAAGGAAGACCTTCTTCTCTGTCTCTCTCTCTCTCTCTCACTGTCTAATTCTGCCTGTCCAAAAAAAGAAAGAAAGAAAGTGAGGGCGAAGTCGGGGTTTTCTACCTTTCCTTTTCCCAGGAAAGGCACCTGAATCTGTCAGGATGAACTGGTTACTGTGTGAGTCAGAAGCAAACAAACAAAGCCACCCCAGGCTCCCTGGAGCTGAGAGCAGCCCAGTGCTCCCCGCCTCCCATCCCCCACACCAGCTGGGCCTCCTTGCTGCTGGACCCAGGCCTCTGCTGCAGCTTGCCTGGTCCCTGTGGCAGGGGAAAGAGCTCCAGAAAGTCTGGAGCCAGCAACCCAGGTGCCTGCCCAGGAGGGACATCCTCCTCAAGCCCTCTCCTCCAGGGCTGTCCAAGAAGTATTCTGCCATCAGGAGGTCACCCGAGCATGTTGACAGAGACACGTTCATGACTAACACATTACTGAGGTAATGTCCACTGCATACAACAAACAGTCCTGATTAAAACACACACCATGAACAGTCCTGATTAAAACACACACCCTGTAACACTAATAAGCAGGGAAGAGCTGCCTTGTGCAAATGTTACAATTTTCTTTGTTTTCTGTAACAAAACACAATTTCTACATCAAGGTCTCCTATTGTCTAGAGACAGACAGTATCAGACAGGGTCAGTTTAGTGAAGTAAATGTTTATACAGTTCAGGATTTTGTGGGCATTACAATGTAGCATTGGCTTTGGAGGCACCGGGATATGGGTTCCTCAGTCATGTGCAGCTGCACACGCTGGCAGTGGCTAAGAGGTGCACACCTGTGGTTGGAGGTCTCTGGAATGGAGCAGCCCCCCAGGTCAGGCACTGTCCTCAGCTGGAGGAGCAGGAAGGCAGACGGCTTCTCCCTTCAAATACGAGGTGGTGCTTCAGAGTGCCAGCCCCTCTGACAGCAGCCCTACCTCGCAATGGTTCCTGGAGAGTACTTGCAGCTTGCTAGCACTCATCAAGTGGATGCTGCTGGGGTTGGGACGGGGCTGGGAAGGACTGTGGGGGTAGGGACCAGGAGCGAGTGGCTTGGTTCTCCTGTTGGTGAGGGCACACCCACTCTGCAGTCATTCATACAAATCTGGGCTTCGTGAATAGACAAGAATGAACAGCTGGGGTACTTTCTCATGTTTCTTTAGCGCCAGCTCTGAAAATCAATATCTACTTTGAATAAAAAAGATGGTGAGGCCAAAGGCATTGTACACAGCCTTGATTAATCCTTTAAAGTCTTATCAAGATGCCCACGTCGACATTGCAAGGAAATGTGTCATGGCAATAGTAGTGTCCCCAGCGGATCAAGGGCAATAGTTGGATTCCTGCAGAATTCAAATCAGATCTCTGTGTAGCCATTTGCTGGCTCCTGAAGACTGAGCAAACCATCTTAGCCAATTGCAATTTATTTTCCTTGAAACTGTTTGGTGTGGACTGGAGCTGGTATCTGAGGGCTGCTCCTCATCACTACCGTACCCAAGATTTGTCTCATTTGTCTCTGGAAGGAGAAGAAATCACATTCTATCTGGTCTGCAACTTACATGTGAAGCATAACATAGAGTAATCCATGCAAATGGCCACAAAGTTCTTCAGAACTGGTACAAAAATACAAACAAGGCAATTTAAAAATCCTGGATATGGTGGGAGGTCTAGGATTTCCTTTGCACTATGCCCATGGATGAGCTGTTCAAGAAACTCAAGTGGCCACGAATTATTGAAGTTAGATGATGGGACACGGGTCTCTGTGTATGCTTGAACATTTCTATGCTTTAAATCACTGGCCTACAGAGTCTATTGGGAGCCAAATAGAAAAGATTTTTTATATTTATGGATGTACTTTTATAAAGCAGCACCCTTTTAATTCCACCCTTCCCTCTCCACGTCTACTTACAGAATTTACAGAGCATTTAAAGAGCCCAAAAAGGAAAACACAGGTGACTTTGTTAGCTAAAATTTAGGACTACTTTCACTTTAAAATAGATCATCAGTTTTTTTAAACTCTAATGAATATTAGACTTTATTTGCTAACAGCATAATTATATAAATAACCATATATCTACAAATTATGTAGATATATTTGTTAGAATATAGCTAACATTTTATTAGAATATGTCCTGAAAACCTACTATGGGCTGGTCATTTTGTAGGATTCCTGATGTGCATCAATTCTTCCCTCCGCAGGACACTGTTTTGTAGTTGTACTGGGGATATTCCAGTAGAGAAGAGTGACGAGCACCTTGTCAATGATGCTCTTGTATGCAGGTCCTTTGTCCCATGATTCGGCTTTCCTGAGCTCCCATTTGGCCCACACAGCTGTTCATTAAACACCTAGAACACATATTTAAATGTGAACCTGTGAATGAGATCATCAAATTAGGTCAACACTGAGAATAACATCTGAAAGTCAGATTTAGGAGCTGTGTGTGATGGAAAAGGCTGCTCCCTGGCTGGTGTGAGGCTACCATTCCAGCTGCCCGGCCCTGATGTGCAGTGAGCTGGCTTTGCTCCTGACCATGCTCAAGGTTGCAGCCCAGGCCAAGGGGCCTTGGCACTCAGTGCCCCATTCTGGAGATTTCTGAAAGTCACCTCCATAGACAGGGATTCCTGCAGTGACGGCCCAACCCCAGATCAAGAGGAGGGCAGGCAGGTCAGCTGCAGGCCTGCGATGGGCAACCTCTCTGGCCTTTGGAGGGAGGCTGAACCCTTGGACTTTGCACTTCTGCAGCTGCATTTATCACTTGTGTTTGTGTTTATACAACTGCTTGCATCGACCCCAGGGTTCATGTCCCCTCTGTTTAAAGTGCTTTTTAGAGGCAGTAGCCCTGTCTCATTAATCTCAGTGTCCCTCGCATCTCTCATGAGGCCCCTCAGAGCTTTGCTGCTCTGCAAATATTGGCTGCACTGAATTAATGCATCACCCCCATCTTCGCTAAGCCCTTCAGCCCATCTATCTACAGTAGACCTGGCCCTACTGGTATTAAAAAGAAAATGGCATCAACTGTTTTTTAAAAGTGATGCTGCTGACCCAGTGAGTCAAATGAAGGGATGCGTGGGTGCATGTGTGCACATGGGTGTGTGCCTGTGTAACGTACTGCGCTGAGGTAGGGAGGCCTGCGTGTGGCTCCTAGTCAGCTGGTCCCTGGCTCTGTGGCCCCAGGGCTCATCATTTTACCACTCTGGGCCTCAACCCCTTATCTGCAATTTTCTGTGGTATGATCATTAAGAGCTGCGGCTTGAGTCTAGAGATAAGCCCCCTTGGAGTTCTGACACCACCCAGCTCTGGGACACTGCTTGGCTTCCTTGTAGCTCACTTCCCCTGGGTGTGGAAAGGGAGCCATAGCCCCTATCTCAGCAGGTTCCTTGCTGCTCAAGGAGATGGTGACCGGACAGTGCCAGTGGAATTGAGCAAGACAATGAAGGTGCAGGAGGTTTTTAAAGGCAAAGGGATGGGTCTAACTGAGAGGAGTGCTCTTCCCTGGCCCCAGGCTTTGTGGCCTGGGGCTACAGTGATGGCAAAGCCAGTCCTGTCTCAGGAAAAGAGGAAGGTGAGCAAGGGTCTCTCCTCCAACTCTTCCAGGGATCTGAGCTGAAAATAAATCTCTGCTCCTCTTGCTTCCCAGTCCCCAGGTGTGCCCGTGTCACCCACGGTGGTATTTTCTTAAACCTTTTCCACCAGGATGCTTCAGTGTTTTTCATTTTCCCTGTGTTAACAGGGAGCCATCAAGTCATGCAAAGAACACAGACGTCTAAAGCAACGCTTGAGGATGAAAAAGAACATGATACCGGCAAAACCACAAGGGAATGGAGAACCAAGCCCACGAGAAGCAGACGGCCACTGGGCACTGAACGCTCCACCTTGCAGCACCCAGTGTGGCTGCGTCCTGCACCGCCCACCCCACCCTCCTCTGAGAGCCAGCACTCGGGTGTCACAGCTCCTGATGGATCAGCTACCAATCATTAGCCAGACCCTCTTCTTCCTCCTCTCCTTGGAGAGAGGCAACTTCAGAACAATAGCACAGCTTTCTAGAAGGGAAGGGCCTCAGAAAGACAAGGAAAAGTGACTGCAGAAACTGTCCCAGGGGTCTGGTGGACTCAGCTTCCAGCCTCGGAGTCCACAGGGCGCTGAGCAGTCTCTGCCTGTCCTGCAGGCATTCTGAGATTGACAGGGGGCCGGGGTGCGGCCGTTTCAATTGGCCCCGAGGACCCCCGCACGGCCTAAGCACTGCTTGCTTTGTCATGGTTTTCAGAATTAGCAAGGAAGTATGCATAAGAAAGCAGAGGGCACAGGCAGGCAACTGGAGGCCGGCTCCCTCCAAACACGGAATTCCAGGGGCTCACAGGCGGATCCGATTACAAATATCTACCGGGCTCAGAAACGTCGCTGAGATCTGCAAATCGGATTTCTGTGTCTTTCACTTTGAGCAAGGAGCAAAGGGGAAGACCTTTTTGGCCACTGGGAAGACCGGCTCCAGCTCTGTTTCTGACACCTTGGAGAAAAGATTTCACCCCTTTGCCCTTAATCACTCCTCACACCCACAGTCCTAATGGGAATAAGGACAGGGTGTTTTGTGATGCAAATCAAGGGATATATTTTCCTCGACTTTTAAATGTATGTAAACAAAGAAAATGTTACTCCTTATAGCTAAAGATCCACCAGGAGGGTACGTTTGGTGTAAAAATGTCTGAGATGTGTGCATCCAAAGGATATTCAAGGAAAAAGAGTATTAGGAGAAAACGATGGGTGAGTTTCAAGAGCGCTTTGCATCAAACAGACTTATCTTTTAATTCCGTTTCCCACACACGTTTTGAAGCACACTAATAGAATTTTCACTGCTCTGCTGTCTACAAAACACCACTTATTAATTGCAGCTCACTGAGATAATATGAGTAAGCATAACGATTCGCATTTCTAGAAGCTCGAGGTAACCATTGTAAACACACCATTTATTCCCTTACACTATTTGAGTGAATTACGGTTTAGATAGAACATGGCATTTTCTGCTAATTTAAATCCAAAGGCATTTCTAAATATGTTAGGACTTAGTAGGAGACAAGCGCTGTTCTAAGAGCTTTATACAAAGTGCGCCACTTAATGCTCACAAAGATCCCGTGACATAATTATTTCTGTTCTCCTTCTATAGGCAAACTGAGGCATGGAAGAGCCAAGTAACTTCCAAGATTGCGACAGCAGTGGGTGACGGAGCAGAGGTTCAGCACCGGGCACCCTGGGACCAGAGTAGGCGGCACGAACTGCCAGGCTGTTGGGCCTCGTTTTGTGGAGAAGAGCCTCGTTTTGAGGCTCTTTGAAGACATGTTTTTGTTAAGGGAAAAAACAGATTTTGAAATGAATTTCCATCAGTGTTGAAGAACAAATTGAAGAATGAATGAGTGTTAGTGCTTTACCTGTAACTGTTGAGCAGACGCTGCCCTAAATGTTTGGCACGTACATAACATTGAGCTCAGTGTAGCTGTTGAGCTATCCCCACGTTAAATTAAAATGCTCACCCAGAAAAGACCCCACACACTACTCCTGCCTGCTTCACTAAACTCTGCTTAACCTCCCAGGTCCTCAATTAAATCTTGTATGCTCTGTTGAGTCTTCCCTGATTGCTAGCTCTGTCCTCCAAATTTATAGCATCTATTTCCTACACTGCTTTTTTCACATTTAAAATTTAATTTGCAGGACCAGCGTGGTGGTGTTTAAGAGGAAACCACTGCCACCATCCCATAAGGGTGCCGGGTCAAGTCCTGGCTGTTCCACTTCAGATCCAGCTCCCTGCTAATGTGCCTGGAAAGACAGCAGATTGCCCAAGTGCTTGGGCCCCTACACCCACGTGGGAGACCTGGAAGAAGTGCCTGGCTTTTGCCTTCAGATCAGTCCAGCTCCAGCTATTACAGCCATTTGGAGAGTGAATCAGCACATGGAAGCTTTCTCTCTCTCTCCCTGTAATTCTGCCTTTGAAATAAATAAGTCTTCTTTTTTTTTTTTAATTTAAAAAGGAGCCAGTGCTGTGGTACAGCAGGTTAATGCCCTAGCCTGAAGTGCTGGCAGCCCATATGGGCAAAGGTTCGAGACCTGGCTGCTCCACTTCCGATCCAGCTCTCTGCTATGGCCTGGGAAAGCAGTAGAAGATGGCCCAAGGCCTTGGGCCCCTACACCTGCGTGGGAGACCCGGAAGAAGCTCCTGGCTTTGGATCAACACAGCTCCAGTTGTTGTGGCCATCTGGGAAGTGAACCAGTGGATGGAAGACTTCTCTCTCTCTCTCTCTCTCCCCTTCTTTCTCTCTCCCTCTGTAATTCTGACTTTCAAATAAATAAATACATCTTTTAAAAAATAAAAAAAATTCAATTTGCATTTTATTAAAGTAAAATATATATACATAGTCAAAAAATGAAGCAGAACAAAGTCTTTGTAGCAACTTCCTGTGGTGTCCTGATTGGTCCCTGTGTTTTCTCACTGTCGGTCTGTGCAGAACTGCACAACCCAGATTGTGCCTGGTGATGTCCCCAGGTCTCCTTTGATCTAGATAGGTCCTCTCTTCTCCTCAGGGAACTGGTTTGCAGAAGAGAACAGGCCAGCAGTCCTTTCCAGAATGTTCTAGATCAGTGCTGTCTGTCTTCCTTTTTCTCCTGTATAACCCACACACTGCAACACCTTTACTTTTTAAAAAAAAATTTAAAGACTTATTTTATTTATTTGAAAGAGTTACAGGGTGGGGAGTGGAGAAAAAGAGATCTTCCATCCTTTGGTTCACTCCCCAAATGGCTGCAATGGCCAGGGCCGGGTCAAGGCAAAGCCAGGAGCCTGGAGCTTCTTCCGGTTCTCCCACAGGGATGCAGGGGTACAAGCACTTGGGTCATCTTCCACTACTTTTGCAGGTGCATTAGCAGGGAGCTGGATTGGAAGTGGAGCAGCCGGAACATGAAATGGTTCCCATGTGGGATGCTGGCGTTGCAGGCAGCAGCTTAACCCGTTACACCACAATGCTGGCCCCACCGTAACGGCTTTAAAGATGGAATCATTCTGACTAACTGACTAGGTGGGGAATCATTCCTAACAAATGCTTCATTAGAGTCCAGTTATTGGGGGGGGGGGGGACTACTCTATATCCTTTTGTAAATGATTGTGTGGTCTAAAGTCTTTCTCATTAATAACAATATATAATATCCCCTGTACAATTGTATGCGTGTCAAAAAAATCACGATACTCATCCCTTTGGTCACCTAGGGTGTTCAGCATACAAGCATGGATGCTGTTGTCGGTGTTGGTTAAAAGACAGAGGACGGGCGCTGGGTGCATGAACAGTAGAGACATGATGGATTCTTTTTCAGGAACGTGGTGCAGTTGGTTCAACTCAGCACTCTGCCCTCCCCACACTAGGTTAGGACCAGCAGGGCGATTTACTCTCAGCTCACTTGCAATGGCATTTAAGAACAGCAGTGTCTTGGAAGGAGTCTCAGAATACATTAGCTTGTTCTCTGCCACTTGATAGGCGAATGCCCATCAGCTATCAAGGACTTACCGTGTTTTGGGACATTTACAGAGAAGCCTTCTCATGTCCTTTGAAGAATTGTTTCCTGCTCCAAGAAGCCCCATTACCTGAGCAGCCCGTGGTGGGAGAGCACAGGTTTCCGGTTCTGAGCTGGGTGCTCTGGGAGGTGTCACAACAGCAGGAGACTCCTCCTGCACTCGCCACTGCACTCCTTACTTCACAGATATTCTTTTTTAATATTTATTTTTACATATTTGAGAGCCAGAGAGACAGACAGGCAGACAAACAGAACGAGCGCCAGGCCCCTGGCTCACTCCTCAAAGGCCTGGGAACCAGGAACTCACTGTGGGTCTCCCATGCCTGTGGGGAGGACACAACTCCCTCGATCACGCAGCCATGAAGCATCACTTGCTACCTCCTATGGTGTAAATGTGCAGGAAGCTGGAATTGGGAGCAGAAAGGGGACTTGAACCCAGGCACTGGGTATGCAATGGGTGTCCCAACGGATGTCTTCATGGCTTTGCCAAACACCCACCTGGCATATGTGAGAACTTTTGTCCTCATATTGTCCACTTTTTCCTGATGAGAAAACCCATGCATGGCAAGGTTCGTTAACTGTCACATGGTCAGTGGCTGAACCAGGGTTCAAATCCAGGACTTCTGGGTCCTAACATCCTACTCCTACTCACCCACAGCTAGAGGCCTTGGTTGGAGACACCTCACAGCTGCTTCCTGACGCTGGATTATTTTACAGTGCTGTGATCTGTGATGTCTGTTTCTTTAGAAACTAATTGGTGCAGCCGTCATGCCCCATGCAAGAGCTCTTTCCTGGAGGGCTCTCGTTACACTTCCCGCCCACTTGGCTCCACAGGTGGGTGACCACGGTCCTTGGGTGTTGCTCTGAAGTCCCCTCTTCTGGTGCTTGGCCAAGCTGTGGCTCCCTGGGATACCTGGGCCTAGAGTGTGGCTGGCTGTGGCAGATTGTGGGATGTGCTCACTGCCCTGGAAGGACTGGCTTACGATCAGCACAGGGAGAGCCCCTTGGTGCCTCCTGTAGGCGTTCACTTGGCTTAGGAGCCTTCCTTCTGTCCTGAAGCCTGGGAATGCCAATGTCTCTGAGAGACAACAATAGCCCACTGCTTCTGGCCCTGGTGGGAGGCAGGTGTTCGGCATGGTGGCTTCTGTGTCCAGAGATCTGTGCCGGAACTCCACTTCTGCCACACACAGTGAGGCTCAGTCTTGGCCCCTCCCTGCCTTCATGCTGTCTGTTTTGCTCTGGGGTAGGTGGCCCTGCCCTGTCCTGTTCTTAGCACATGCTCAGATGCGCTTCCTCCCAAGTCAGAAAACACATGGTGGCACTGGATGTGGGCTCAGGCATGACATCAGATGGCTCTGGGTTCAAGTGCAACTCTGCTGGCTGTCCAGTGTCTGGTGTCTGAAACTTCACTCTTTCCTTTACAAAAAAAAAAAAAAGGAAAAATGAAAAATGATCTTACTATCTTTTTGGGTGATTGCAAGTCTCAGGAGAACATGAAAATAGTTATTAGCAGAGATGCGGCCAGCAGTGAGTGGTTGGGAATAAGGGGTCTACGGGTTTATTATTAATGTGTGTGTGCATGTGTATGAGTGTGTGCGTGTGTGCACGAGTGTGTGGGAATGTTGTGGGCGCATGTGTCTGGTGAGGGGCAGTAGCTACATCACCGGTCAGCTTGTTGGAAATAATTTGGCTTCAAGTGCATGTCCCTTTCTACTTCTACTGCTGCTGGCTCCCGGTCCCTCAGCAGTGATCCCAGAGTGGCTGTGAATTCCTGTCGGAGTTCAGTGTACCCCCTCTCCCTGCCTCCTGTGCTCTGCTGCCCATGCGCTGGTCACCAGAGCCGTCTACGCATATGTAACAAAGAAGGATGTGTGAGCGAGCACCTGCCACATCCCCAGGTCACTTTGGATCCTGAATTTTAGAGGCCAAGGGCATCACAGAAAACATTTATTCAATTCCTTATCTGGCAGGGAATGGCCAAAGAAACTGCATGTTCAGGTCTTGCCCTTTGGTTCACCCCTTCTGGGGCTGGCTCACCCAAACTATTATCACCAGGAAAATTAATCAGCCAGGACACCCTCCCTTACAAAGGCTGTGGAAGGAGGCCTGAGCCTGGGGCCTGGGCGCTGCCCAGCAGACCTGCTGAAAGCTGGACCGATGCACCAGCCTCAGTCAACCAGGGATTCTCGGCTGCAGGAGGCCGGGTTGCACCCGAGCAGGTTGAGTGGGTGTCCACAGTTTTTTCTATTTCTGTCTGTCTGTCCTGTTCTGCAGCCTTAGGTCTCAAATAAAGTCATCAGCCTTCATGAAAAGTCACAATTTTTCTTTCAAAAACACAAGTAAGCTCCTTAGAAAGCTGAGTTCCTATTGAGTCTCCTTGTTTTGTTTAGTGAGCATAGCACTAAATATGCAAGTTCACAATGCACGTTAATCTTCCTCTATATCCACCGAAACATAAAACAGATCGGTAGTTGCCCTGGGCGGGGCTGAGGATTGACTACTACTGGGGATGGATTTTGTTTTTTCTTTGAGGATGTGAATGTTCTTAAGTTAGAGAATGGTAGTGCTGTGAACTTACTGGACCGTCCCGGTGTGAGTGTGACAGTCTATGAATTAAATCACAATAAAACTGTTGCTTGAAAATAGCAATGACAGGAATAGAGCCGTTTTCTCATTTTCTAGTTACCACATTTGTCTTCCACTGGGATGTGCAAGTCTGAGGAAAGAGACACATGCGACAGAGCAAAGCCACAGTCGAATACGCGAGCCAGGATTCCTAGGTGCAGTCAAACTGGTGGCGGAGGCAGGAAGAGCACCTTGGTGACATCTCTGTGCTGTGTCTACATCAATTAGAAGGTGTAGCCCTAGGATAAAGCACAGGATGTTTGCCCTTCAAATCTGGAAGAACACCTTGAAACCTGAAACCAGAGGTTGCTGGAAACAGGCAAACCGCTCATTAAACACAGGAAACCCTTTTCTCCCCAAAGAGTCACGTGCTTTCTAATGGAGGGTTGGTTTAAAATTAGTCAGTGACACATGTGACTTTTGTTTAACACTGAAAATGTTTACTAAGGATCCCCTGGTGTGTGTGTGTGTGGGGGGGCGGTGGGGAGTCAAGAGATTAGCAGCCCAAATACGTTCCGGAAAGCACCCACTCTGCCTTCTCGGAGGCAGAGTGCTTCCAGAAACTTCCAGAAAAGAGAATTCTCTTCTCAAGAGGAGACTTCAGGAGCACAGTGGACAAGTGCCTTGCACCTCACCCCTGGAGAAGCTGCGGTAGTGGTACTGTGGCAAGCCGTCCTGTTTCCTCTGTAGGTGACTTCACAGAAAGCCCAGTGGTGGACATGGAGCCCTCAGGGCCGCCTACGGGATGAGTCCTGCATTTCTGGCTTCCCCCCAGCATGTGTCCAGCTCTGTGCAGTGGACAACCAGAAAGGAGGAAGGGGCAAGGTTCTACTGGAGGAATGTACAATTTCAGAGGGGAAATAGCACCACCAGATTGAAAGACCGGAAGACGGAAAGGAATGTGCCATTCTGATGGTCCTTTTTCTTGTGTGCACCCATGCTAAGGCCCTCGAGTGGCACCCTGGACCTAAGTCCAGGCTTCCCATGTCCTGATGGGCTGCACACCAGCACCCGGGGTTGGTACATAGCAGTGCTACTTGGTATGGCTTTTCTTTGTCAGTGGCACCTCAACATATGTTGATGCCATGGATTTTGTTAGTTCTTGCAGTAGTTCTCTGGGAGTTTGAAAAGTTTGTGGAAAAGTAGAATGTGACATACATTTGTTTTGTTGCAAAAAGTTTGAAAACTGTGCATGTAGTTTTTCATAATATGCATTTTCTGTGAACTTTTTGAAGACCCCATGGTAGGCATAGATTTTAAAAAGTTTTGAATCAAGATAATGTATCTTTTTTTTTCAAAGTTTCTTTTTTTATTATTTTTTTTTATTTTTATTTTTTGACAGGCAGAGTGGACAGTGAGAGAGAGAGGCAGAGAGAAAGGTCTTCCTTTGCCGTTGGTTCACCCTCCAATGGCCGCCGCGGCCGGCGCGCTGCGGCTGGCGCACAGCGCTGATCCGATGGCAGGAGCCAGGTACTTCTCCTGGTCTCCCATGGGGTGCAGGGCCCAAGCACCTGGGCCATCCTTCACTGCACTCCCTGGCCACAGCAGAGAGCTGGCCTGGAAGAGGGGCAACCGGGAAAGAATCCTGTGCCCCGCCTGGGACTAGAACCCGGTGTGCCGGCACCGCAAGGCGGAGGATTAGCCTAGTGAGCCGCAGCGCCGGCCTAAGATAATGTATCTTGTATTTCCATTTTTTACAAACTTTTTGAACTTCCCTCACATATTCCTTTCATGGCAGCCCCCTGCCCACAACTGTTGGGGGCTGAAGGAGCTGAGCCACAGGAGACAATCTGCCCCTGCAGAAAATCATGGTCTGTGGCTTGAAACCCATGTCCTGCCTCTATACACTCTGTGTCTGGCTGGTGAGCCTCAGTCTCCCCAGCTGTCTACTGGGGAGAGGGAGTCCCCGTTCCAGGGTTGCAGTGAAGGCTGAAGTGGAGGTGTGTGCAGTAGGGTCTGATTTGCTGCCATGAGTAATTGTCAGAGGGTAGCTATTGAGACTTGTGGAGCATCCTGTGTAAGTCAGTATTTCCTGCATCTTCTTTCCATTCTTTTCTCTGCCCTCACTGAGCTTTGAAATACATATATATTATATAATATAAATATAGATAGGAATAGCCATATATTTAAAGACCATTTCCTAGCCTCACCCATTACATTGTCTGTGAAAAGAAAAAGCAGGTGACTTGGAATCGCATGGGAAGGAGTGGCCCCTGGGGGTGGTGAGATGTTCCGCAGGCCAGGGACCTTTCATTCCCCTTCTCTGGAGAATGCCGAATGCTAGAACTAGCTTCCCTTGAAATGCGTCTTATTAATGTATTTTAAAAACGCTAATATTCTTGAAACACAATCTAGCCAATATTTAAGGAGAAATATGTAGACTTTGCATTATTAAAAATAGTCACAGAAAAATTTTAAGAGCATATTAATCAGAACCAAGCGTCCATGGTAAGTGTTGAGAGTCTAGGATCAACCACATGGAATGTGTCACAAGTTGAAATATGCAATCGAAAGAAGGTTTTTGGGTTGATTCTTGGAAATGCACATGCCTTGCTCAGCAGCGTACCAGAACACGGTGTTGTCCCCTCAGTATTGCCCTACAGTGTAGCTCAGAGTCTACACCTGCAAATCAGAGTCCAGATCACGCTTCAGGATGGGTCTGTGGGCCAGCGTTGTGGTGCATCCGGTCAAGTCACTGCTGGAACACTGTCACCTCACGCTGCGTGCGTGTTGGTGAGCTGGTTGGAGCTGCAGCTGCTCCCCTTCTAATCAGCTCCCTGCTAATGCACCTGGAATGCAGTGAATGAGTGCCCAGGTACCTGGGCCCCTGCCACCCATGTGGGAGACCGGGATGGGGTTCCTGGCCCCTAGCTTAGCTGGCCCAGACCTGGCTGTTGTGGCCATTTGGGGAGTAGACAAATGAATGGAAGATCTCTTCCTCTCTTTTTATTTATTTGAAAGAGTTACACAGAGAGAAGAGAGGCAGAAAGAGAGAGAGAGAGAGAGAGAGAGAGAGAGAGAGAGAGGTCTTCCATCCAATGATTCACTCCCCAGTTGGCCTTAACCGCTGGAGCTGCGCCGATCTGAAGCCAGGAGCCAGGAGCTTCCTCCGGGTCTCCTATTCGGGTGCAGGGACCCAAGGACTTGGGCCATCTTCTACTGCTATCCCAGGCCACAGCAGAGAGCTGGATCAGAAGTGGAGCAGCCAGAACTCGAACTGGCACCCATATGGGATGCCGGCACTGCAGGCAATGGCTTTACCAGCTATGCCAAGCGGCGGCCCCAGAAGGTCTCTTTTTCTCTCTCTGTCACTCTTTCTCAGTCACTCTGCTTTTCAAATAATACATAAATAAATCTTGTTGTTGTTGTTAAGAATGGCTTCTGAAGCAAGCACTCCATCCCTACCCACAAGGAGCAGAGGCGGGAGCTCCCTGCAGGTGGCTGGCACTCACGGGGCTGTAGACGGTGACTTCAGGGCCTCTGTGTGGGGGGAGGATCCCCTCTGGGCCCGTGGGGGATGATGCTTCACTTTGATCTTTTTATAACCGAATTTCTATTTGATTAAGGAAACCATGCCCAAAGCCTCCTTGGCAAGTGGTAGTCCATGTGCTTCTCCTTCAGCTTACATCCTGAGCTGTGCTGCTGTGCTCTCTCCTCCCCCACCCCTCTTCTCACATGTGATGAACAAACATTGGGTTTACCGGTGGGTGCCGTATCCTTGCAAAACGTGGTGCCTGAAGAGAGCTAAGGCAGTGGTTCATAGGCGGGAGCGTTTCGGCCACCATGGGCCTCAGAGATCTCACTGCTGGCACAGGTGCCCGGCATAGTGCTTAAGCTGCCTGCTTCTCGTGCCGCAGATTCTGAGTTCAACACCCAGCTCCTTTCCTGGTTCTAGCTTCCTGCTGATGACACCCTGGGAGGCAGTGATGTGCTTGGGTTCCTGCCACCCCATGAGAGACCTGGATGGAGTTCCTGGCTCCCAGCTTCAGTCTGGCCCAGTCCTGATTTGGGGGGCACTTGGGGAATGAATCAGTGGATGGAAGATTTCTCTCTCTCTCTCTCTCTCTCTCTCTCTCCTTTCAAATAAGTGAAATGAACAAATCAAGCATTATAAAAAATAAAAATTTCACTGGTTTTCCTTTAAAAGGGGTGACGGGAACCTTAGCTACTGTTAGAACGTCATGCGTCTCGTTCAAGTGTGTCAGTGTTTTGTTTTCACTGGAAATAAGCGCAAGAGACAGGACCAGGAGTTCACAGTGGTGTTGTGATTTAAGGACACTGTGGGGAGTTTGAGTTTCTGGAAAGATATTCCCACAGAACCCCAGACCTAGTGAGGCTCCTGGGTCCTGCCTCTAGAGCAGCCTGGAAGGGTGGCTGGTGTCCACCTGCATTGCCTGGGCTCCGCTGCACAGCTGCCACCTCCAGGCCCGATGAACCTTTACAAAATCTCAACTCCAAGGTGGTCCACCTGTAGGGCTGACCATCTGTCTCCCACACTGTCCACGGTGGAGCCACACAACTCAGAAAACGTGAGGGAAAATGTCCGTCCACCTACTGTCCCCAAGACTGCAAGCTGACGAGCTCCCAGCATCCTCTGCTCTTTCCTCTGCAGTGGGAGCTGTGCGCCTCCTCTGGTCTGGGGCTCCTGCCCTTGTCGAGGGCCCTTGGCCATTGTCTTGAGGCCTTGGCGGACTTTCTCTCTCTGTTCGGCTCCTGCTGGTTCCCTCCTGCCACTCAGCAAACATCTCAAAATCTGCAAACATGCAGGAAAAAGCCCTGTGATCCACCCCCCTCTGGTTGCCGCGTGGGTTTAGCCTGCAGCCCACACTCCGCCTCTGCTCCTTCATGGGTGTTTCATGCTCTGTGCTCTGAGATGGCTCTGACCAAAGTTGGCTGGGATTCTCTGTGTATCCTCGCCCAGGGGCACTTTTAAATCTTGATTCTTCTTGGATGCTGTGGACATTTGGCCACCTTCCCTGTGGTTGGTTTCCTATTAGCTATCCTTGCGTATCTAGTACTTTCTCCCCAGACCCTTTCTGCTTCCTGGTTTTCTGCTCAGTCTGGCACAGCAGCTTTTCTTAACATTCTGCCCCAGGTTTCTCTCCTTATTCTGCACAGCCTCCCAGAGCGACTCCATTTCACGTCCATCTTACATCTCTACTCCCAGCCCAGACCCGTGTGTACTCTGGGCTCCAATGGTGTCGACTCAATTCCCTGTTTCCCACTCCTCTTTGGATTTCTCCAGGGCACCCCAAATTGAACAGCGTCAAAATTGAGCTCATCCTCCAATTCTCTCCCCCTGAAAACTCTGCCTTTTCTTTCTGTTCTCTCCCGCCCTAAATGGCTCCTCTCCTGCCCAGCTACCCAAGCCATCAACCTGGGAAGTCATAAAGGCAGCCAAATGTGAGCCAGGCATGGTGGCCCTGGGGGCCTCCCTGCAATGGCCAGCTCCTAGTGCCCAGCCACCTCCCTGCCCATGCCCAGCAGGTAGCTTGGCTCCATGCAGGGGGGAGGCTTGCCCCCTGGGCCCTGGCTCATGCATCCCTGTTATCTCAGCACCACCAGCCTTGTGCAGATTCAGATCTCTCCTGATCCCTGGCCCAGAGCTTGCTCTGCTGCCTCTATCACTCTCACCCAGCAGAAAGGGCCATCAAGGCCAATCTAACAAGCCCCTGTCCAGATTCAGACCCCCAAAGATGGCATTCTCTCCATCACTAGGCTCCTCAGTGCCTTCGTACCTTTGCTGTCTGGTCCCTGTTCATCTGTCTGCCTTTACCTCCATCATCCAGAGCTGCTTCAGTTACTCAGAAGCGTGTGTGTTGTGGTGGTGGTGGGGGCTCGCTCTACTCTTTGATACCAGCCAACACCTAAGCCACACTCGTCCTTCAAGTCCTCCCTCATTCGTCTGTCTCTCCATGTCCACCCACCCTGGCCCCTGTCCCCTACTCTGTTGGCTAGATGCTCGTGTTTGGACTTTCCGTGGAGTCCTGCACTTGTTTGAATTCCTTCACCTTGATTCCGTCGTCCATCTTCATTAGCAAAATATGCACTTAACGAGACTGGCCCTTGTTTTTCAAGGGATTCCCTGTACCTTGCACACCCGTGGCTCAATAAATACCCATTAAATAAATGAATGAATAAGTGAAGAAAAGTCTCTCTTCTCTAGGGAGCCAAGAAGGCAGCTGCAGCGCCAAGAAACTGGAGAGTCAAAAAATGAGAAATTTCATTTCTTGGTTGAGGAGCAGGGCTTCTGGCCGGGCTCTCACTGTGTGGCCTGAGAGGAGAGAAAGAAATGAGGATGTTTCACTCCCAGTTTTGTCGTTGGACAACACACGCCCTTTCGCCAGATAACAGCTCATTTGGCCGGGACCCCAAAGCACGCAGTACCACGAGAGAGCTCTAACTGGCATGCAGTTTTAAAATTCTCAGAAGCAAACTGCGGCTCAGCTGTGGCTGCTCTGGCTTCATCCCACAGCACCTCTGTGGATCCAGGAGAGCTGTGCACCCCACACCCAGGACGCCGCCGTGGCACACTCCCTGCCTGCTCCCCGAAGTCCACGAGCGGTCCACAGACAGGGTGGGCTCTCTAGGCTCTGCAGCAAGTGCGATGAGACCTGAGCAGACCGTCTCGGGCTGGCCTGTCTGACAAGCCACAGTAAATCAAGCAAAGGCTGAGTGTAAATACAGGCTTTCTTTCCCATCCCAGCACTCCCCGGCAGCACAAGCCAAAACAGGATGAGAGATTTTTCCTCCCCTCTCTGACAGAGGAGCTGAGCGTCCTGGTATGTGCACACACCCACGGGGGCCCATTCTTGGTGTGATGTGTGCCTTTTTTTCTGGCTTCTCAAAGGAGCGAGACTCGGGCACAGGTTTTGCATTTGGTTTCTGTCGGGGCTGGTGCTGCCCAAAGCTCTCTTCCTCTCCCTAAGCAGATTTTCCAGCGCACACAGGCGTACATCAGAAAGTCACAGCACACCATTAACAAAATAATTGGCAATTTATTATTATTTTTTATTTTTATTTTTTTATTTTTTGACAGGCAGAGTGGATAGTGAGAGAGAGAGACAGGGAGAAAGGTCTTCCTTTGTAATTGGCAATTTAAAGTTGTATGTGATGTGGTACCATTTGCGGAGCACTTACCTTTGTCACGCTCTGCATGGAGGCTTGTGAAAGGCCTCCACCTGTCAGGCCTTGTGCTCAGGACAGCCTGGCAAACCAGGTGCTGTTAAACACCCGGCACAGGTGAGGGTGGAGGCTCCACTGCCCCACTCCCAGGGCAGGGCTCCTGACTTAGCCAGAACCCTCTGCCCCTGGAGCAGCTCTTCCTTACCGGGCCTGCTCAGGACTGCCAGCCGGGGACACCTGAATGTGGCCACTCTGCCTTGGGGTCTGCAGGACCCTTGTGGGCCTGGGTCTGGGGGCTCCACTGAGTGTGGTGTGGCCGCCTGGATGCAAACCCAGGACTCCTATGTGAGGGCAGGACTGAGCCATGCTTAACAGCATGCTAGACTTTGAGTAAACATTCAGGAAGTACTGGTTGGAGGTACAGGCATCGTGGTGCAGCACATTAAGCAGCTGATTTTGTCCCCGGCATCCCATATCAGAACGCTGGTTCGAGTCCTGGCTACTCCACTTCCAATCCAGCTCTCTGATAATTCACCTGGGAAAGCAGCAGATGTTGTCCTAAGCACTTGGGCCCTTGCCTCTCTGGTGGGAGACCTGGATGGAGGTCCTGGCTCTTGGCTTCTGTCTGGCCCATACCTGGACGTTGCAGCCATTTGGGAAGTGAACCAGTGGGTAGAAAATCTATCTCTCTGTTGTTCTTTCAAAGAAATAAATTAATTCTTAAAAAAAAAAAAAAAAAGAAAAGAAACACTGGCTGCATGTGAAACGCCGTCCTGTGAGATAACGGACTCAATCAAATCCAAAAGGAAAAAGCATTCTTGGAAGCTTTGCTGCCCTCCAAGTGCTTGGCAACAGCATTTGCTTAATGGAGAAAACAAATAACTGAAATAAGCTGAAACACTAAGGAAGTGGGACACTCTGTCAGATAAGGGGGTCCTGGGTCATAGGAAAAGTGCCCTTGGGAAGAGCGTGGCTTTGTCTTATGGGACTAGGATGCCAGTGCTCTACCAGCAGCGTGACCCTGGCAGTTACCTAAACTTCCCCTCCTTCTCTGTGCAAAGCAACGGAAACACCTTGCTTGCACCTGCAGCTGTGGGCCAAACCAGGGACTCAGCTCCCAACACCTCCTGATCCTGATGGGCAAAGTGGGGGTGGAGAGTGGGTTCTTGTTTTCCCAGCCCCCCTCTGTCCTTGAAGGCTGGTCAGGAGGGATCTTGTCTCACCACCAAGGGGGTTACAACCAAATCTGAGGTGACCTCACCTTAGGCTAACCCTAAAGTTATTGAAATGCAGAACATTAACATATTTTCTGATATCCATAACAAACTTTTATAACACAGCTAAGTACAAAGGGCCTGCTTTGAAGGCCTCTTCTGCATCCACTGAATGCCCTTGTGGGATCCTTGAGAAAAGAGAATTTCAAAGAAATGAGTATTTTGATGGAAAGTGACCTGGCCTGACCTCCTTAGAGTTCAAAAGCCAAGGGTGTCAGGAGGGATGAGCCCAGATCTGCCCCAAAGCCTGGACTTCCCAGCCCAGCCCCCTGCACAGGCCTGGGAGCAGTGAGCAGCACCCTGGGGGGAGGGGGGGTGCACAGGTGAGTGGTACACATTGCAGGGCCTGTCCTACTGTGCCCTGGGCCAGGGCCTCCCAGCCTTTAGGCCTTCACAGGGGAGTCAACTTTCCCAGAGGTGCTAAGGGCACTGGTGTAGAGATGACAATTCATTATTTTAATTTTTAAGATTTGTTTATTTACTTGAAAATCTGAATTAGAGAGAGAGAGAGAGAGGAGAGAGCAGAGAGGAGAGAGGAGAAAGGAGAGAGGAGAGAGGAGAGAGGACTCTTCCATCTTCTGGTTCACACTCAGATGTCTACAATGACCAGGGCTGGGCCAGGCTGAAGCCAGGAGGCAGGAGCTTCATCCAGGTTTCCTATGCCAGTAGCAGGGGTCCAAACGCTTGGGCCATTTTCTGCTGCTTTCCCATTTGCAGGGAGCTGAATGGGAAGTGGAGAAGACAGGATATGGACCAGCTCCCAGAGGGGCTGCTGGCATTGCAGGTGGTGACTTTACCTGCTATACCATAATGTCAGCCCTGACGATTCCTTCTTTGGCCAAACAAGAGAGTTACGAAACACGTTACCACCTCTTCCTAAAAGAAAGACCTTTCAATACAGACAATCAGAAAGTTACCGTCTTAAAGGACTGATGCTGAAATGGTTTGTGAAGAGCCCGCTGAGGGTTTCCTGAGCTGAGGGTTTCACTGAGCGCTGTGTGTGGACAGGGTTAGGAGAGGGCTCTCTCTGGCTCGTCCCTTCAAGGAAGTGCGGGAGGAAAACAGTGCAGGAGACCCAGGCTTGGCAGTCGACCACTGACACCAGCCTTTGCAGGTGTGTGGGCCCCCACCCCCTGACCTGGCCACCTGTGCTTTCCACGTTCTCGGAGGGTGAGGAGGCCTGGGATGAGGGTTTCCTGGAGGCTTTCGGTGCTACACTGGTGGCTGCTCACTTGATGTTATTCTCATCTGTGGATAAAACCCAGGACACAGAGATGTCAGATGATTTATTAGAGGCAGCACTCGAGGACAGACTTGGAAGCCAGAGCCCTCTCCTCACACTCTGGTTGGTGCTGCCACCCTCCCAGCAATGGCGTGGGCAGGTTGCTTCAGTGTCATTCACCCCCTCACTCCGATAGTGCCAGCTTTTCTATCCACTGGACATTCTCATTAACCCACAGCCTTTCCATGTGTGAAGGAACCGTGTTCCTTCTTCACTCTCCGAGAAACGGGTGAACAGACAAGAAGAGCAGCTGCAGAGACCGTGGTCTCCTCCCCAGTTCCTCTGAGCTGAGTCCCACTTATCTCCACCAATAAAACAAAACTTCCTGCAAGAGAGGCGGAGATTTGCCCTTCAACTCACTTTTCAGCTCACACTGATTGGACATCACCTGGCCCTCTCGGCAAACTCTGTGCACGTCCCCTCGGCCTCCGTGTTGTTGCAGCCACACTCAGGTGGCCGGCTCCAGGCTGCTTCCTTCTCCCGGTGGGCTGGACGCCTTTGCTGCTTCCTCTGTGGGCGGTCGTTTTTCCTCCTGGTCCTTTGTGGGCCTTCATCTTCTCAACCACCCAGCACGAGGCTGCCCAAGGCTCAATTCCTCTTCCACTTCTTGGCTGCTCCCCTGGCTATCTCGTCTGTCCCACTTCTCGGTGACAGCCCCCGGTTTACACTCCCACCTGCAATTTCGCCCTGTAGTCCAGTTTCCTCTGTGCATTTGCCGACTTGATGTCTCCCCTAGAATTTCTAGAAACACTCCTGCTCACTACACTGGAAGCTAAGTGTCCCACCTTCCACGGTCCGCCTGCCTTGTCTACCTGTCCTGTCTCAGTGAGCAGCCGCTCTATGTAAAAGAGCTGCAGGAGCCAAATGGTGACGCTGGGCTCCCCTTTTTCTCATGCAATCTAAGGGCAAGCCCAGCTGGCTGTGCTTTCAATACAGAGCTTCAAGGGTCCAACTCCATCATTCTGCTCCTAGTCATGACTACCACCTGCCTGAATCATACCCTGCCCCAGAACAGGCCCCAGCCCCTAGTAGCTGAGGTTTTCAAGTCTTGTTACGTTCAGCTTCCTTTCCTCTCTCTAAAAGGAGACAGGCCACAGCCCCAGCCTCTCCTCTCTGAGCACAGTTGCATCTCTGACCTCACGTCTTTGGACGCTGCCCTTGCTCCACTCAACCTGGACACACTGGCCTCCTTGCTGTGTGCTCCTCACACCTGCTGGCCACAAGGACACCTCCAAAGGCCCTTTCACCCCATCCCTTCTGCCTGGACTCCTTCCCAGGGCCCATGAAGCCCGCCCCCTTCCTTCAAGTCTGATCAAGTGCTTCCTCCTGAGAGGCCCCCCTAACCATGCATAAGGCACAGCCTCCCCTAGACTCCCCATTCTCTTTGGCTGCTTTGTTTTCACTAGCACTTTCCAGCTCTCATGTCTTGTGGTTCTCTCTCTCCTGCTGCGTAGTAAGCTCGTGTCTCCTTGCATTCCTGTGCACTGTCTTGACTTTCTCAACCCCAGAGCCTGCAGTAGGGTGACAATTTCTGCTGTTGAATGCATTCATGACTGCATTTCTGTGGACTCTCGAAAGGGACCAGTGATGAGAGGCCTGGATAGAAGGACTGAAACAGTGCTGAGACCTAGGCACTGGCTTTGCTGACCATTTTCCAACAGGCACAGAGTTGGGTCCAGTCTCAGAGAAGGGGCATCAGGAGCCCACCCTCTGTCAGGAGGAGGTCTTCTTAGGTGGGGCCCCTTACTGGCTCCAGGAGTTGCCACACTGAGCTTGGCCAAGAGGCTGAAGCTGCCTTGTGTGCTCCCAGGAGGACCCAACCTGTGGCATGTCCCACGTCCTGGACGTTTTCAGAGAAGAGCGCCCATCTGTGGGAGGTGGAGTCAGGGCAAGGCCAGGCTGTTCTGCTGAGCTGTCACACTCGCTGAGCGGCTGTCCCTCAGGTGCTTAATGGAGCAGTGCCCTTGGCTTTCGACTGTCCACAGACTCTTCCCCATGGGCTTTTGGGACCACCCTGCCCGTCCTCGACTCTGGGGAGCTCCCTTGGCTCTCTCAATCTTTGAATTCAGTTGTCACTTTTTGCCTGGGGCACTTTGCACCCCAAAGACAATGTGAAATTGCTCCACAAGTATATCATGGAATGTGTTAGCCTTGACTCCCAGTGTTGGCTGCCAGCCTGGAAACCAAACATTTTGTACATTTCAACTCTTGACAGTTTTGCCAGGAGGAAAGGCCATTTTGAGTTTTTATTTTTTCTTTTTACAACTTGACATTTAAAGATAAAGTTTAAAAATTGTAGAAAATTTGATAAAAGTATCTGCCATTTTCCCAAAGTGAAGAAATGGGAACCTAAATTCAATTAAATGGAAAAGTGATTCTTGCTCCCTCCCACCCCCAACACACACACACACACACACACACAGGAGATGCTGGCATGATTTACAGGCAAGATGCTGGTCATCCATTCTCTAACATGATCCACCTGCTCCTCTGCCCCAGTGCTCACCTTCCGTTTCAGAGGGAGCCATGAGGGACGAGGCTGATCCCAACCATATGGCAAACAGGTAGATGTGCTTTGTTTGGTGAAATCCAGGCAGTGGAATAGGCAAATATGGGAGGGCAGCTGGGTCACTACCTCATTCCTGGCTTGGCCGTTCGCCTGTGTTGCACTTTGGGTGTGACTTGTGATGTTCACACTGCTGTAGGGTAGGGATGCTGTTAGGATTTTCATACAGTAGCCATGATGCTTCAGTGAGGCAAAGCCTGCCTCAACCCATGGTTGTCTTTGGAGTCAGACGCGCTACCATTGCGCCATAAGGTCACAACCCCATGGTCCTCTTTGAATATTAGCTCTTGCTGACCTTGATCTTGGGTCTTGGCCATGCAGAGTGGCTTTAGGGTACTTGACTATCCTGTTGGGATTCTTCTTTTTTTTTTTTTTTAAGATTTATTTATTTGTTTGAATGGCAGAGTTACAGAGAGAGAAGGAGAGAGAAAGAGAGGGATCTTCCATCTGCTGGTTCACTTCCTAAATGGCCACAACAGCTGGAGCTGGGTCAGGCTGAAGCCAGGAGCTGGGAGCTTTTTCTGAGTCTCCCACATGGGTGCAAGGGCCCAAGCACATGGGCCATCTTTGCTGATTTCCCAGGCACATTAGCAGGGAGCTGGATGGAAAGCAGAGCAGCTGAGACACAAACTGGTGCCCATAGTGGTGCCAGTGTTGCAGTCAGAGGCTTTATCCACTATGTCACAGCGCCAGTCCCACGTTGGGATTCTTGAAGTCTTGGTGTATAAAAAGGTGTGAAGCACTTGCATGTGTTCATAGTTTCACTCATTAAACAAGGAGGCCCCTGCATGCGTCAAGTCCTGTGCTAGGTGCTGGGGTTAAAACACAACACAGAGGTGGGTTTTACCCTCAAGGAAGTCACAGCAGAGAGCAAGGACCATAGAAAATAACAGGTCCAGGCTGTGGCCAACCTGGAACCAGAGTGAGGAATGGCCTGCATTTGCGAGGAAGATCCGGGAAGGTGAGCAAGGTGAGCAAGGTGGTGGCGTTTCAGCTCGGCTTTCAGGAAAGACCAAGTCTGGGAAATGCAAAGAGTAGGAAAGGAATTCTCCAGCCGTGTAGACAGTGTCAGCAAGTTCAGGGACTGGAATGGCTGTGAAATGCTTTAAAAGTTCAGCAATTTCTTAGTGTGGAAAGATGCATCAAAGCTAAAGTGTGCTTTCTTGACCGTTGTAACTCTGTAGTTCAGTGACACTAAGTGCATTTGCCTTGTGGTGCAGCCAGCACCGCCATCCACCTGCAGAACTCGTTTCTGCTTGCAGAACTAAAGTTCGGTGTCCATCAGACACTGACTCCCTGCTCCCTCTTCATCCCCTGGCAACTGCCACACTGAGTTATGACTGCTCTAGGGACCTGGTGTAAGGGGACCCCTACAGCACCCGTCTTCGTTGGGACCAGCTTATTTCACTTACCATACAGTCTCCAGGGGTCATCCATGTTGCCACGTGTGTCAGAATATCCTTCCTTTTTCAGGATGAAAAGTATTCCACTGCATGCTCCTACTATGTGTTATGTGTTATCAGTCCTTTGATAGACACCGGGTCATTTCTACGTTTGGCTATCTTGAATAATGTTGCTGACAACAAGGTTTCTACAGCAATCACCTCATTGCATCTGTGAGAACGTAAGTTAAGCTGCAGGAAGGCAGGAGTCTATGGTGCCTTTGCCTGGAAGGCAGGAGTCTATGGTGCCTTTGCCCGGAAGGCAGGAGTCTATGGTGCCTTTGTCTGGCGTTGTGCTAGCAGAGCTCAGAGTGGTGGCTGGCGGGTAGTAGGCACTCAGTTTGTTGAATGGATGGATTTGGCCCTTACAGTAACCCTGGAAGGCAGTTGAGGGAGACGCTATTTTCTTTCTAGAGAGAAAACCCACCGGGGACAGTCAGGAGCCTTGCTTGGTCTACACAGCAAGCAGGTGTCCAAGGGACCCCAACATGGGACTCTGCTGCCCACCTGTACATACCAGGGGGTTCCATGAGGCAGCAGGAGCTGCAGATTCCATTTCAGACCCAGTTTTTCTCAACTGTGGGCTGTGTGCCTTTGCTATGTGACTTTCCTTCTCTGAGATTCAGTCTGTATTTTATTAAATACAGACTCTCATATTACTTCTAGCATGTTCTGAAGGATATAAGCGATGCGAACAAAGCACCAGGTAGGCACACACTGGGAAATTATTACCATCACAATGAGTTTCCAGAAAATCCTTTCATTTAGTCAGTGAAGGCAGCTATTTTCATTTTAGCACGGTATAGTTAATTTTAAAAAGCTACAAATAGACAACCTACTTTTTCCTGCCAGCTTTTCGGTTACGTCGCGTGTCACCATGAACAAGTGATCTCGTGTGTCGGAGCCTCAGTCTCCTCCTCTCTGAAATGGGGACAGACACATTTCCCAGAGCTGCCTCGCCAGGCCCCTGTGGGGAGCTGAGTGAAGGCACTGTGTCGGCTGCCGTGTGCTGCTCCAAGCATGAGGCACATGCTGTTTCTCTATTAGCAGCCTGCGACTTCCTTGCTAGACGCTGGGGACAGACGGGAAGCGCCAGGAGCTCCTTTTCTGTTCCCCTGATACCGTTTTCCTGTGATCCAGCAGCTCAAACGAGAGCCGCGGGGAAAATACAGCTTTCAAGGCATCCAGTGCCTTTCAAGTTGAGGCAGCTTGTGTGCAGCCGCAACCTGCCCTGTTTGGGAAGGGAGCATGAGGGCCTCCTTGCAGGGCAAGCCCCCATCAGTCCTGCCCAGACCAAGCCTTCTTTATTAGGGCTGTTGAATGACAAAAACACCCTTGTCTTAAGCGGCAGCAGTAATAGAGCAATGGGGGAAGGGGAAGGTGATAGAGGAACTGTGGTATTTGGCTGGAGGGAAGGGAAGGGCTGTCCCTGCAGAGCTTCCTATCTGCCTCCGCCTGGCCTGTGTCCTCTCCAGTGAGCAGTGTGGGCACAGAACCCTCTGGCTGTTCCACAGAAGGGGACACAGCCAGGCCCGGGCGGGGCAGGGCAGGGCAGTCGGTCCCAGAGCAAGTGAGGCCACTCTTCCTACACCCCACGTCTCCTCTCCGTGAAAAGTCAACGTCCACCCTCGTCACCTCACCAGGCCTGGGATCTCATTTGCCGAGCACAAGCTAAGTGCAAAGGTGGCTTTTGCTCTGGCCAGTGCTGGACGTGAGGGTCTCTTGGCCTGGACTTGTGAGGTGCTGCTCTGGGGTCCTCGAGGGTTTCATTTGGGCAGTGAGGGAGTGAGTGTTGTGCAACCCGTGGACTCCCTTTGCTTAGGCTACCAAGAGTCTGGGAGGTAAGTTTAGATGGAGGTAGGACATCAGTCTTTAGAAAGAAACTTGAGGCCAGAGCTGCGGCTCACTTGGCCTGAGGCGCCGGCACCCAGGGTTCTAGTCCTGGTTGGGGCACCAGTTATGTCCCGCTTGCTCCTCTTCCAGTCCAGCTCTCTGCTGTGGCCCGAGAGGGCAGCAGAGGATGGCCCAAGTACTTGGGCCCTGCACCCGCATGGGAGACCAGGAGGAAGCACCTGGCTCCTGGCTTCAGATCGGCGCAGCACGCCAGCCTGAGTGGCCATTTGGGGAGTGAACCAATGGAAGGAAGACCTTTCTCTCTGTCTCTCTCTCTCTCACTGTCTAACTCTGCCTGTCAAAAAAAAAAAAAAAAAAAAAAAAAAAAAAAAAAAAAAAAAAAAAAGAAAGAAAGAAAGAAAGAAAGAAACTTGAGCACTCCTTGCAGAAGACTGAATATTTCCTAAAGGTTTGGAAAGATGGCTGGGAGTCCCCTGGCCAGAGAAGGGAAGACAAGACATGGAGGGAGAGACTCACGACTGTGCACAAAGAGAACAAATTTTTGCTTCTCCTCTTACTTTGAACGGAGGTTTATCCCAAAGACAAAGAGGTCTTTGAGTCAATAACTGAGCAAAACTGAGGCTTAACTACAGCTGATGGGTACCTGGAGTCTGTCGCCTCATAACCTTTGAAGCGGGAGGATAAAACTTTCAGAGAATGGACCCTATGTAAGAGACTAAAGGAAAACCTACCCTTGGCGGTACAGGGCACATCCTGCAGCCTCAGTCAACCCTGGGCTCTCCAGCCAGGAACAGGGATGGTAGAATGGAAGGCAGAGCTTCAGGGGACCAAGCACGTGGGTCTCGAGCACATCCGTAGAGCCTGTGTCTGGGGTTCACCGCTCCGGTAGATGAGGCCGAGAGCTCAGACCTTTCAAGGTAGATAGAGTTGACCGCAGCTGAGGATGAGTGACTGGTACCAGGTGACTTGTTTATCACACGTTGAAAGCCCTTAAAGCAGGATTGAGGAGCGCTCCTTGGAGGCATTAGGGAGTTTGTTACATTGTGTCCCTCAGAGAATGTTAACGTAAAAGCAGAGGAGGAGAGTGAGAGCCGCTGTTTTCCTTGAGCAGCTGTCGCAGAGGCACTCCTGGCCACACTGCGCACCAGCTCTCGTGGTGCCTTGCCCGTTCTTTCTGCCTCTGTGTGGTTCACCTGTGCTGTGGGAAAAATGAAGGCTCGGCACAGTCTGTTAGGGGGATAAAAGTATTTTGGCTGAAGTCTTATTTTACTTGAGGAATGTTTTTGGTGAATGATAAGATTCCCTAAGTTTTAGGACTCCATTTCATTTACATTTTACTCATCCACCAGTGTCACATATCTATCCACCCACCCATCCATTCACCTACCCATCTATCCACCCATCCATCCATCCATCTATCCACCCATCCATTCACCTACCCATCCATCCATCCATCCATCCACCCACCCATCCATCCATCCATCCAACCATCCATCCATCCACCCACCCACCCATCCATCCACCCATCCATTCACCTACCCATCTGTGCATTCCATTACTTATTTGTCAAGCATTTTATTAAGCACCTTCTGGATGCAGGCTCTGGCAGTATCAGTGGTGTGGAAGACATGGTTTCCTGTGACACAGGAAGCGACAGCCACCTTATGAAAGCAATGGTGTGTGTGTAGGAGTGCTGAGCAGGCAGACATCGGAAGTTATCCATTCTGGGTTCTTCTCCTCTTACATCAGAGGTGTGGGGTCTCTGCAGTTCTCTGTTCACATCTGTCAGGTGGGCAGCCCACGTATCTGTGTAGCATGTTTTGAGCAGCAGCACGGAATGTCAAACATGCATCAACCCCTTGGAGAGCCTGGGTACTCAGAGGTGAATGGGACGGGGCCTCTGTGCAAAGTCCCAGAATGAACAGCAGGGCCCACTGTGAAAGGTGGACAGACAGAGCCTCTTACCTGAGGTTCAGAAACACGGCAAGACCTCCTGTCTGGGTCCCGGTGCTGCTGCTGCCTCACTGCTGGGGTGTTCTCTGCCTGCACCCTCCCTGGTGGTGTTGCTGCCTTTGGAGCTGTCCTCAGGGATGGCTGTTTGCTCCTGCTTGCTGTGTAGGTGCCATCTGCAAACAGGGGCAACAGAGTGAGAACCTGCTCAGAGCAGCTTGGTGCAAATCTGTCGCAGCGCTGTCAACGCGCACACACACACTGCTCCCTTTTAGGGCGACTCCACGGGACTCATTAGCACAGTGTGGAGAGGCCTGGATGAGGCTTCCTGGGAACCCCTACGAAGTTTATGTGCTGTGGTGAAAGGGCCCCATAAAAGCTCCAGCTTGGGCAGGGTGCACGGCTGACGCTGTCTTCACTCAGCAAGGCCGTAAAAGGCCCATACGAGAGAAAACAGCTCTGTCAGTCCTAATCTGGCAATCATTTATATTTACAGGACCATATCTCTCCCTTTCTTTCATCCTCGACTTCACTGTGTTTTCTTTTGGCTTTCAAAAGTAACTTTTAAACCTGGAAATTAGAAATGGAAAGACCAGGGAAAAGATTGAAGAGACAACTAAAATCTTTTATTGGAAACTATAAAAAGACCATACAAGCCTATATACCAAGACTTTTAAAACAAATGTATGAACAGGTTTTAGGAGAAGAATCCAATGGAGATGTAACATCTTGTGTCTCAGGATGAACAAAGCCCAGACAGAAAATACACATCCTTTCATCCCAATCAATCACCCTATAAATTAAAATGCTGAGTCATCCGTATTCAGTTCTCTTATCTCAGCCCGCTGAAGACATTTTGCCTTCCTCTTCTGAAGGATAAGGACAATTTATGTGCAGTCGGCAAAGGTAAAAATCAGCATGATGTTAAGATTCTTTTTAAAACTTGCCACCCACACTCCCTGAGATCCGGCTCTGGCTGCTGGTGGGGAGGGGATTTTTGCAGGCGCAGGCTGGGAAAGCAGTCCCAGGAAGGAGGCAGGGTCGCTCTGGGGAGTCAAGTTGCACAGATGAGGATTTATGGAGGATGCTAAACCAGAAGCAGAACGCCTCTCGGCGGCCTTGTGTGTGGCACTGTTCCCCCAGCCATAAGTTTTGATACTGCACGTTAGTAGTGCGTGATATTTAAGATGGTGCGAAACACACAACTGGGGCACCGTCAAGGACAGCTCTTTATTTCAAATAGCAGCTCCTTTTCTTGCACACTTTTTGAGTGTTTGGCTAGAGTCCTTTCAGAAGAATATCCTTTATCTCCAAGGGTTTGGGCTGAAGTGTTGAGCCTTTCAGAGAGGCAGTCTGGAGTAGTGAACTTCCCCTGACCATGTGACCAGGCCCTAGAGCTGTGCCACCGCTTAATTAGCAGGGTGTTTGCAAGGCCATTTAGGGCAGGACTGTGGGATCCGTGCAACTCCTGGACAGGACTTAGAAGACTCAAATTCAAGTTGTGGCTCTGACAGATACTTACCCAGAGCTGTAAAACTTGAGGTGTGTGAACTTTTCTAATTTGCGTGAACTTGGCAGAGTTAAACTGCTGACCTGAGTTCTTATGGGATCAGTAAGACTCGGTCAATTGTGAACTCTAAGATGCTACACACAAATTTCATTCCCTCATGGCTGGTTAGTGCATTCGTTCAACAAATACTGTGAAGGGGTGGACATTTAGCTTAATGGTTAGGACACCTGCCACCCACAGCCAAGTGCCTGAATTGATTCTCAGCCCTGCTTCCCCAATCCAGTTTCCTGTCAAGTAATTGAGTTCCTGACATCCATGTGGGAGACCTGGATTATGTTCCTGGCTCCTGACTGTGGCCTGGCCCAGCTCCAGCTGTTACAGGCATCTGAGAAGTGAACCAGGGAATGAGATCTCCGTATCAGCACCGTCCCCCCTTCCCAAATAAATTTTAGAAAAAATCCACAAATATCTATGGAGCACCTGCTTTTTGAAGCATGTGTCTCTGTCCTGGAAATGAGCAAGACACACACACAAATCCTGCCGTCAAGGGGCTCTCGTGAGGAACATTCAATAATTCAGTAATTGAAATGTACAGAGGAATGTTGGCCTTTGTTAAGTGACCTGGAAACAGAACGTGCTGAGCAGAGAGGGCACCCTACCTCTGACGGTGTCCAGTGAATGGCTCCAGAGGTGTTTGGGCAGAGCCCTGTGGGAGCTGCCGTGTGAACCTGCACAGATTTAGAGCTCAGGTAAATGATGAGCTGGGGTTGAGGTGTCTGGCTGCTGCAGGTGAGGAAGACCACGCTCACACCGGGTGACTAGTGGGCAGGCAGAAGTCCAGAGGTAAGTGCCAGCCTGCTCAAGTGTGGTCAGCTGTGAATGGACATGGATCCTCAGACTTCCAGCTAAAGCAGGCTGAGAGACTCCAAGGAAACAGAGGGCTTTAAATGGCTGCTCTGAGAGATGTCCCCAAACTAGGCAGCATCCTCTGTGTGCACGTGGAGAAGTGGTGGCTGTAACAGATTCGCACTGAGGATGCCGGCTGCATGGCCCGGATGGCCCAGGAACTCTCAGATGCAGAGGAAGAGGCAGGAGCTACAGAAGCCAGGCCAGAGAGGCGGGAGGCAGCTTCCTGAGGACGGCCCAGAGTAGCCGAGGTTTCAGGCAGACCAGTGAGATTTCTGGCATGGAGGAGACAGGATGTACAAAGCTCCACCGTCTTTCCCATTTGAATGATTAGATTATGTTGGTGTCATCAACTGAGATGGTAAAAAAAATAGGTTTGGAGCTGAGAGAAAAGATTTAGTGACAAAATCACTGTTAAATCAAGTAGCAGCCGTATTTACGATTTAATGTGACAAATTTAAAATGAGGGCCGCAGTATGAAATTTCCACTTATTTACTGGAAGCAGCTACTGTTGTCAATAGTAGGCAGGTTTGTAATTAATCCCCGCAGTTATTAAATGCGACGTTTTACAGAGAGTGTGCCCTGGAGGTACGCAGTCTCTTTGGACACAGCAATCACTCAGCTCCAGAGGTGGTTCCAAAAAGAATGATGAGGTGTGGGGAGAGGCACCCCCAACCCCAGGTCCCTCCCAGGCCACCTCTGACCCGAGTGTTTATGCAGTCTGTGCACTTGTCAGCTGGCCACCCCTGGGTGGTATGGGATGCACAGGTCCTGGTGAAGGCTTTGGTGCAGGTTGTCTCAGTCACAGGACCAGAAGAGGGAAACAGTGGCCTAGCTGCTCCTCCCAGCATAGGCTGTGGAAGTCAGCCAGGCCTCTGGGCTCACAATCCTCCCAGCGCCCCACCATCTCCACCTGGGCACCTCTGGCCACCGATGATAATTGTGGCCAAGATTTCTGGGTCTTGGGGCACCCACCCTGCTGCCAGGACCCTGCCTCCAAAGTGGCTGGCTCTGGCCCCAACTTTTTTTTTTTTTGTTGGGACAGGCAGAGTTAGACAGTGAGAGAGAGAGAGAGAGAGACAGAAAGGTCTTCCTTTTCTGTTGGTTCACCCCCAAAATGGCTGCTACGGCCGGTGCACTGTGCTGATCCAAAGCCAGGAGCCAGGTGCTTCCTCCTGGTCTCCCATGTGGGTGCAGGGCCCAAGCACTTGGGCCATCCTCCACTGCACTCCTGGGCCACAGCAGGGAGCTGGACTGGAAGAGGAGCAACCAGGACAGAATCCGGCGCCCCGACCAGGACTAGAACCCAGTGTGCAGGCGCCGCAGGCGGAGGATTAGCCAAGTGAGCCCTGGCACTGGCCCCCAACTTTGCATCTTAGACACTGTCTTACCATTCCCCATGTCACCATCATGCTCCCAGTCCCCTATGGCCTGGGTGGCCTCAGGTCTGCCCACCTCAGCCTGGTTTCTCAGCTTCCGTGTGCCCGTGTGGCCACAGCTCTTCCCATTCCAGCTTCCTCAGGAAGAAGCCAGCACAGCCTCGGCCACTCCTCCACACTCTTCAGGACACACTGGGCTGCTGCTTCGCTGAGCGGATTTCTGGCCTTCTCTGAGGCTGTGCAGGTGCGCAATCTCCATCCCCATCCAGGCTGTGAGTGGCTGACGGCACAGGCTAGGTGTCATTCCTCTTCCAAGGCCGGCGTGTGGCCAGCAGCAGGTGCCCACAATGCCTGAGTCACAGATCTGAGCTGTTGCAAGCAAGCCCAGGTCCCTGCTCTCAGCTCCCCCTGCACTGCGCCCACACCACTGCAACGGGCACATCACTTACCCCAGATACGCTCGCTTCTGTGCTGCGTTTCCTTGGCCCAAAAGTGGGCTTAGAACTGTTTTGTTTGTCCTTACCTCAATGTCAACAGACCGAAGACAGCTGCATAACAGGGCCGTGTTTGTTGAATAAACACACAAATGAAAGGAATGACTCCGAAGCCTACATTGCTTCTCTGTCCCCTCTCTGGTCCCCTACTTTTAACTTGCTTTTTATTTATTGGCAAACTGGTGTAATATTATATTAATGCTATTTATTATATTGATGCTATGTAGTGATTTTATGGGTATAATTATGTTTACATGTATAAAGTGTATAGTGTATAACAGTTCTTCACAAATTCCAATTCAAAATGTGGAAAATGCTCAGTGGAAAGAAACCAAGCATGGGCTTCAAAATTTGTTGGTACCAAAATAAACTTATCTTTCAATTCCATTGCTCCACATGACTTTTGGAGGGCTCTTCTGCAGGTTCTTAAGCCAGCTTCATTATATTATATATGAGTCTGCACACACACATGTGCTGCACATAGTAAATGCACACCTGTGTGTACACTTTATGAGTGTGAAGTAAAATGCCAGCACGTTTTATTCTTTTTCAGTGAAAGGGAACAAGGCTGGCCGTTGCTGTGTCTCAGGTTGCCTGTTTATCAAACGTGGGTTTAGCTAAATGGCTGGGGTTGTTTTCCCACTTTAAAATGCTATGTGTGTGTGGTTCTTCTTTTTTGCAGTTTTGACTTCATTTTCAAGTTTGTTTGATGGCTGTGAGAGATCTTATGTCGCACGGGAATATTTTCAAACCCATTGTACTATGAAAAAAAAATCACGTGGAGTTTTACTCGACGCCAAAAACATCTTAATTACCTGCTGTCTTTTAAAGTTTCCTTCCTGGAGGACGCAAATTGGCAGGGGCTGTTGGAGGTAAGAAGCTAGAGAGGGGGACAGGCGATTTCCCTACCACGCGGCGTCTGAGATGCAATTATTTCCCATTGGTTCCTGCAGTTCGATTCCCCGAACCTGTTTCCCTAGTCACGCAAAGAAGCCTTTCGGCCCACGCAGACAGCGTGGTAGTGAGAAACCACCCGCATAAGCGAGTGCGGGGGACACTATGAGGAGTGCGGGGTCTCCAACCGCAGCATGGCTGGGGCCGCCTGGCGGGGACCAGGGACACTTGTACGGCCCATCACAGTGGGGGCTTCCCTTCATTTCACCCCGCATCTAACGTTTTCCCAAACTGTGTCCCTCAGCACAAGCCTGTAGGGACCAGCGCCCTCCCCCTGGGGTCCGGGCCCCTGCTCCGTGCGCAGGGCGGAGCAGGCTGCGATCCCCAGCCTCTCCGTAGCCTGTCTGGGTCCTACATCCAGTACACGTCCCGCAGCACAAGTGCACGCGCTGTGGAACTGGGCAGGTCACGCTGCCCCCATCAGTGTCGTGGCCAACAGTGTTTCCCGCAGACACGAAATACGGTGGAGGTGGTGTCCACTGCTAAGAAATCCTTCTTCCTTTGCGTTACTGTGGCAGGAAAAATAGGACCTAAAAGCTTTGACCCCTGGGGTGAGGAAGTGTGAATGTGTGGGTGGTCAGCCCGGGGACCCTCTGTCCCACACTTGAGGGGCTTCACACTTTCACTGGGAGTAGGTTTGTGATGGCCGCGAATCGGGCAGGCCCCCTCCAGGCCCAGTTAACCATCCCATCCTGGGGTCCCACAGATACACGCGATCTAGACGCTCACGCAGTGACTGATGGACAGAGCATGAAGCAGAACTCGCCTCCTCTCCGTACGGCCGCTGGGTTCTCTTCGTGTGTAAAGTGGACACCAGTGGGATGTGTGCAGATGACAGGTGCAATGTGTGTGTTTGGTAAATGCAGATTTTAGCTCATGCATAAAATCTCTGAAGGGATGTTATGTCTTCCAAATGAAATTTATTTTCTGACTTAAATCATTGTTGGTGTCAAAAGAAAAGACTGAGTCAAGAATATCATGATGATTCCTCGCTGTTACATGAAGAATTGTGGGGGCTGCTGCCTGTGGTGCTGGCATCCCATATGGGTGCCGGTTCAAGTCCCGGCTGCTCCACTTCCGATCCAGCTCTCTGCTATGGCCTGGGAAAGCAGTAGAAGATGGCCCAGGTCCTTGGGCCCCTGCACTTGTGTGAGAGACTCAGAAGAAGCTCCTGGTTCCTGGCTTCGGATCAGCTCAGCTCTGGCCATTGCGGCCATCTGGGGAGTGAAACCAGCAGATGGAAGACCTCTCTCTCTCTCTTTCTCTGCCTCCATGTAACTCTGCATTTCAAATAAATAAGTCTTTAACAAAAAAAGAATTGTGAAAATAATTTTGCTGTATTGAATAGTATTAAAAAAATTGAGTGTTTCTGAGCACTCATCACTCTTGATCTGATGTTGGCAGAAAGAAAAAAATCAGCGACTTTCCTACCTCCAGTCTCAAAAGTGTAGCTGACTCCAAGGAGTATCTATAGAAACAGACTTCTTAGGGCAGCTCCTAGTGACACCCCGTCCATTTCCTTTACTTCCCAGCACTCTTTATATAGGGAAATGTCTCTGTTTCCCTGCTGTTTGAGGGTTCCTCTCGCTCCTCATTAGTTCTGGCCGCCCTTCAAGAGGCAGCACAGTAAAGAAGAAAGAAAACGTCTGAGTTTTCATGGACCTGGGTTTAATTTCCAGTCGTGCGTCACTGTGTTGTGTTCTCTCAAGTTAGCTTTTCCGCGAGTGAATGGAGCTGATGAGAGCAGCGAGTGGATGTCTGTGCATGAGGGGAAGTGCAGCACAGGGCCTGTTGCCTGGTAGACGGTGCCGACATCAGCATTTGGAGGAATCGCTGCCTTCCTGGTCCCTTCGAGCCAGACCCTTTTGCCTCAGTCGGGTTCTCATGGCCAAGTTCTGCGGGCAGGACAAGGGTCAATCTCTCCTCTGCCTTACTCTTAATATGCACATGCGCACGCTGGCCACATATGCACATTTGTATCTGTATCAGAGCCACACAGACATGTTTGCATGTTGAATGTCTGTGCTCCTTGTATATCGGAAAGATACCACTGTGTGTAACCGCATGACCTGAGCCTGTGACTTTCTCAAATCAGGTTTGATTCTTTGTGGCTAAACAGGGTAATCTAGGGGCTTGATTTACAATGTGGGACGAGATGGATTCCTACTCCACCATCCCCGAGTGCAAACGTGCACCCCCTCTCTATTTTTGTTTCCCTTTCAGCACATGCTTTTTATCAGGGGATTCCTTCTTGCCAAATATCCCTGTTTTAAACTTGGCTTTTCACGAGGCCAAGCAATTTAAACATTTGGGCAATTCTATCAATGCATATTTTCCACTGTGTAATAAAATAATAGTTCAGCTGAAAACTTTATTAATTCCAAATTTAGCAGAGCCTGGCGAGCGGAGCATTTGCCAGGAGTGGCCTTTGCTCTCTGTCTGGGGGGATGGAGGATGGCGGGAGCAGCTGCTTCTGCTTTCACATATGAAAAAAGGTAATGATTTTTAAGAGACGCCTTGTCAGAGAGGGATGAGATGGAAGACAGAACACTCATTGTCTCAGAGGAGAAAGGACCCTCATGTGTTTTCTTTTTATTGCATGTGAAAAAGACCATAGGTTTCCCACATACCTGTTACTAGCTGGTGCAGGGTAAGCCCACATTCGGCCAACCAAGCGAAAACATATTTGTCTTCAGGTGCAGGTGGTATGGTGATGTCTGTTAGTTCTCTGTGCCTTTATTTCTGAGTTTTAAAATTGTTCATCTGTAAGCAAGATTCATTTAGATAAATAGAAAAAAAATCTCTATCTTTATTTAAGTATTAAATAAGGAGAGAAGGATGGAGAGGGTGTGGGAGAAGAAGAGAGGGAGACACACATATGCTCACAGAAAAAGGGACAGAAAAAGAGAGGCAAAGAGAGAGACAGAGAGAGAGAGAGAGAGAGAGAGAGAGGCTTCCATTTGCTTGTTCACTTCTTGAGTTCCTGTAAGTGTTGGGGCCAGAATGAGGAGTTGCATAGTCAATCCAGCTCTCCGATGTGGGTACCAGGAACCCCAGTACTTGAGTCATCATTGTCTGGGGCTGATAAGCACATCTAGGTACTCTGATATGGGATGTGGATACCTTAACTGGTATGTTAGCCATTAAGAAAATGCCTGCCCTCAAAATCTCTGTTTGAAAGAAAGATTTAGTATAGACAAAGCTTGAATAAAAGTTTAGAGAACTTTATTCTTTTCCGTTCTCTGCAGTGAACTTGTCTTGTTATCTCTGTCCCTGTCCCAGGAACCAGGAAAGTGGTGGCCAGCTTGTGTCTCATGGCATAGATGATGGTATAAGGGCTTCAAGCAAGACTTGCTAGGGGTTTATGGCCTCCCCTTTCTTCATTAACATCTTCAATAATTCTTTTTTAAAATATTTTATTTATTTACTTGAGAGATAGAGTTACAGACAGTGAGAGAGAGAGAGAGAGACAGAGAGAGAGAGAGAGGCAGAGGCAGAGAGAGAGAGAGAGAGAGAGAGGTCTTCCATCTGCTGGTTCACTCTCTAAATGGACATAATGGCCGGAGCTGGGCCTATCTGAAGCCAGGAGCCAGGAGCTTCTTTTGGGTCTCCAACGCAGTTGCAGGGGCCCAAGCACTTGGGCCATCTTCCACTGTGTTCCCAGGCCATAGCAGAGGGCTGGATCGAAAGAGGAGCAGCCAGGCCTAGAACCTGTGTCCATATGGGATGCCAGCACTGAAGGCAGAGGATTAACCTACTGCATCACAGCACTGGCCCCTTCAATAATTCTTTACATCTTGTGTGAAACGTTTTTCAGAAACAGATAAAGCTCTTATTCTGCAAAGCAGCAAATGAGGCTAGTGAGCTACAAAGATGCTTTTAGTGTCATCGCCGGCTCCTTGGTCTGTTTGGATACTCAGCTTCACTCAGAGTTGTCAGGGATGTTTCTGGTTATTGACCCTTCATTTGAGGTCCAGAAGAAAACCTTCAGTTTGCTGAATAATCCACTCCTTCCTTTCTATCGAGACCACTAGATAAACTTGCTCTGTTTTCCATTCAGGAAAAGTGATTTTGGAGAGCCCAAGACAGACGAAGGAACTTAGAACTGGCTGCACTCGGCGGCGTGCCCTGCGCCTTGTCATCCGTCATGGGAGCAGCACACACTCCCCTCGTCCCAGCGTCATTCCATGCTGACCTGTGCCCACTCCCACTTGGCCAGGGAGGAGGGGGACACGTTTAATCTGACGGCAGCCACACAAATGTGTGGCCATAGAAACCCGGGTTTCTTGTTCTCCCTACAGCTTACAACTGTGGTTGATTGTTAACCAGTTTCCTTTCTCTCCCTCTCTCCAAGGCAGATTTATTAGCACAAATATGTCATGCAAATGATGATTTATGGGGGCTCTGGAGCCCCTGAGAAAACATATTGATTTAGGGGAACCTGCGTCCCCTGCCACAGCCCTGTGACAGGAGGCGCGGATGGGCAGACGAAAGCTGACTTGAATTCATCAACCTGCCAGAAACTCCGCTTGCGGGGATTTCTGCCGCTGCTGCTTTGCCCGAGTTCCACCTTTGGAATGTGTCCTTTCTGTTTCCTCACTGCTTCCCTGTTCTGATGTCACTCATTCTGTAATCAGCTCAAGGATGAGCACATCTGCCTTTGGAGCTTTTCTCGTGAGCCGATCAATAGGGAGAGGTTTGCTCCTAAGAGCAACGAAGAAACGCAGAGGACGAGGGCCACAAGGTTATCTTCTGCCTCCTGACTCTGTCTGGATTCCCAGGAGAAATACTTTCTGTCCAATCGATCGTCACGTGGCTGACCTATATTCCCCGCCATGCACACACACGGCCAGTGGCAGCGGGACCTGGGGCACCTTCCCAAGGATCTTTCTCTAGTGGTCGTGGCAGGTGTTTCTTCAGCTCCATGGAGCCGACACAAAAGCATCTGATGGTGGTGGCTGGCGGGGGGGAGCACAGCCCATGCTTTCCTGAATAGGAGCTGGGAATAAGAGCAGCAGGCAGGAAGCAAACAGAATCTTGCAATTATATTTAATTGCAAAATACATCTAAGTCCTGCACTTTAGAACGTCAATAAAAGGAGCCTTGTTTTGTTTTCTGGGCTCAGCCAGGGTGATTAGGGAAGGGAATATGATCCATGGCATTGATCACCCTCTTCATTCTCATAATGTCTCTCCCTGTTTCCTTGATCATTTTACTTTCAAAGTGGGAAAAATGGAGTTATGTGACCCTCTGGGCCCAAGTCCACCACCCTCTTGACAACCTCCATTAGTCTTTGAGAGCCTCTGCGTTTGCTAAATCTCAGCGGCTCACCTGCAGTCACACAGCAATCAGCGGCCAAGTTAATTGCAATCAATATCTCCTCCTGTGCTCCCTGCCCTGCCCTTCCCCACAGTCATTTTATCTGCCTGGACAGACAGCCAGCCGTGGGCAGGGCACACGTATCTGCAGGGTGAGGATTTGGGGCAGGAGCAAGGCTTCCATGTCTCTCCAGATTTGTAATATTTAGATGACTTTGACTTTCAACTTTCAGGTTTGAACGTTACCATCCTCCTTTTATATCTTTCTGGTAGCTGTGTATTCATAACAATTTTAAAATGGGGGGAGGTGAGTGCTTGTTTCAGGGGTTAAGACACCACTCAGAATGTCCACACCCCATGTCAGAGTGCCTGGGGTGTGTCCTGGTTCTACTTCAAACCAGCTTCCTGCTAATGCACACCTTGCAAAACCTCAGGTGATGGACGGAGTCTCTGGGTTCCTGCCCCACATGTGGAAGTCCTGCATTGAGCTTCAGGTTCCTGGCTCTGGCCTTGCCCAGACATGGCTGTTACAGGTGATTGGAGAGGGAACTAGCAGATGAGAGGGAACTAGCAGATGAGAGATCTCTGTCTGTCCCTCATCTCTTTGCCTTTCAAATAAATAAGATTCTCAAGTAATAGTTTTTGAAGAAATTAAAAATGCATTTTTTTGGATTTTTAGACTCAATGCAAATCCTATTAAATACAATGATTAAAGAGTACTCTGTGGTTGTGGGGAAAGCAATCCTGTTCTCACAAAGACCCAGCACGAGTGCCTGGCACCTGCTTTTCCTTTCTTTTCCTCTAGCTGCGTGTGCACAGTCAGACTTTGCATGCTGGGTCTAGGCCTTCTCTGATGTCATGTGGCATCACAGGCTCTCCCTGCTTCACGACTTCTGGTGTAGTCTGAGTGAGTATCAAAGAAAGGAAAACTGCATGTTACTGATGCCGTGTGTGTGTGTGGTGTGTGTTACTGGCTCAACGACCAGCCTATTTAAAAAGTGTGAGTTTTATTTTTTAAAGATTTATTTTATTTATTTGAAAGACAGAGTTACAAAGAGATGTAGAGCCAGAGAGAGAGAGAGAGGTCTTCCATCCACTGATTCACTCCCCAGATGGCTAAATTGGCCAGAACTGAGCTGATCTGAAGCCAGGAGCCAGGAGCTTCTTCTGGGTCTCCCACATGAGTGCAGGGGCCCAAAGACTTGGACCATCTTCTACTACTTCCCCTGGCCACAGCAGAGAGCTGGACCAGAAGTGGTGCAGCCGGAACTTGAACCAGCGCCCATATGGGATGCTGGCGCTGCAGGCAGCAGCTCTACCTGCTAAACCACAGTGCTTGCCCCTGTGAGCTTTCAGTTGAAAAATGGCTGCAGAATTTCTCCCTTGGTTAAAAGTGTCTGACCGGGACAGCACTGTGACACAGCAGGTTAAAGCCTGGGCCTCCAGTGCCGATGTCCCATATGGGCACCTGTTTGAGTCCTGGCTGCTGCACTTCCGATCCAGCTCTCTGCTATGGCCTGGGAAAGCAGTAGAAGATGGCCCAAGTGCTTGGGTCCCTGCACCCACGTGGGAGACCTGGAAAGCTCCTGGCTTTGGATCAGCGCAACTCTGGCCATTGTGGCCATCTGGGGAGTGAACCAGCAGATGGAAGACCTCTCTCTCTGGATCTACCTCTCCCTATAACTCTGTCTTTTAAATAAATAAAAATAAATCTTTTTAAAAAGTGACCTAAAAAGCTTAATTTGGAGGAAAGAAAGAAGTGTCTTCTTATTTTTCCGAAGAGGTGAGTGGGTATGTTTCGTCATAGGAGAGCAACACGTGGTAGGGCTGGAGCAAGGTCGTCCAGATTATCAACAGGTATGCAGAAGGCCGGCCATGTGCACCCCTTGTTACTGGTAACTTCACTCTTTTTTCCCCTGGGAACTTCTGCATGGAGATCAAAGAACCCAACAAAAGCTTTAACAAGTCTACCTGCCAGGTCCCTTTCTGAAATTTTTCTCCGATGTATGCGGTACCAGAGATTAGTACTATGTGTCTCCCGCTGTACAGACCTCTTGCACCTCTGTCCGTCAGAGCAGGTGAATGTCAAAATGAGGAGTCTGTGGCAGGTGTACGGGATGCCTCACCCTTCATACCACAAGTCAGACTGGGTCGGGGCCTACCTTGCCTGGTGGGGGAGGGGATGTGAATAGAGGGCCTTCCAGAGGGAAGAGGTCAAACCAAGGCCTGGAAGGAGTGGCTTCAGGTCTGCTGCCGGCAGCTGATGCAGGTGGTGAGTGGGAAGGTGGGGATCGGGTGAGGGAGGTGGCTGTGGCGGTGGGGATGGTGAAAACATCAATATTCGAATGTTGCTGATATCAAGATCCTGTGGGAAGAGGGCGCAAAGTGAAGAGAGAGGAGGAAGTGAGAGGGAAGAGAAGAAGGGACAAGTGTTGCATGAAGAGTCCGAGGGAGGAGTTCTGGAGAGAGGAATTCCACAGTTCCAGCAGCAGCCGAGACACCCAGCGGGGCAGGGTCTGGAGGTCAGGCACATCGGCAGCCTGGGTGAATTCCTCCAAGCAGCAGCAGGTGAAACTGAGGCAAGGAGGGGGGAAGGAGAGAGGAGACAGGGCTGTGCCATCTGCGGACTGGGAGGATGTTTGACAACCAGGATCTGGAGTCACGGGGGAAGGCCTGAGGGGGGTTCTAGGAAGTCAGAGCCACTGCTGCGAGCACAGAGCAGGAGGGAGCCCACCAGCTTCCCTCTCCTCCTACAGGGCCCTTCAAGGAGCCCATTCATTCACCCTGGGCATTGCAATCCACATTGCACTTAGAAAAGCCTTTACTAGAATCAGAATCTGTTTACTGAATCACTTTTAAAAATTAAATGAAAATGTAGATAAAGGAGGGTAAAAATTTTTGGAAACTTTTTTCTTTACAAAATGCATTCATAAATATGACGTAGAGACTATAGTAATGAGAACAAGGTTCTGCTTCTCCTTCTGCATTTCATTTCTGCTTCATTGGACCAACAGCATGTCCTCTGCATCCCTGCGTCTTCCCAGAAAGGGAAACCCAGGTGCCTGTCCTCACGCAGCAGTCAGGGGATTGGAGGTCACTCTGTGTCCACAGCAGTCAGGGGACTGGAGGTCACTCTGTGTCCACAGCAGTCAGGGGACTGGAGGTCACTCTCTGTCCCACAATCACACACCGCGAACTACTCTTACCTTGACTTTAAGGCCAGAGATTGGAACCGTATTTTCTTAAAAAGATTTATTTATTTATTCAGAAGAGTTATACCAAGAGAGGGAGAAAGAGGGAGAGAGAGGGAGAGAGAGGGAGAGAGAGGGAGAGAGAGAGAGAATGAGAGGTCTTCCATCCGCTGGTTTACTTCCCAAGTGCCCGTAATGCCCCGGGCTGGCCCAGGCTGCATCTAGGAGTCAGGAGCCTCATGCTGGTCTCCCACATGGGTTCCATCCTCAGCTGCTTTCCCAGGCACCCTAGCAGGGAGCTGGATTGGAAGTGGAGCTGGATCTCGAACTCACACCCATATGGGATGCTGGAGTCACAGGTGGCAGCTTTATCCACTATGCCACAACTCTGGCGCCTGGAACTGTATTTCTGGAAGAATTACTCCAACAAAACAATGATAATAATGATAATGGCAGTAAACATGTATCATAATACAAACTTTCACTTTCTGTGACAGTAGCTCGATAAATCATCAATGCCAGGTGCAATGATTTCAGGTATTGGGAGGCATTGGTCTTCTCTCTGGTTGCAGAAGCCTATCCTGCTGCGTCATTGACAGAAAGACATCTACCACCTGGTTTCATGGTCTCTGTAAACAGGGATCTCACTGCTTCTTGAAGCTGTGCAATTTCTTACCAGATACATCCATAGGACAATTTTGACATCAGGCCAGCACATGTCTTCCTTTGTCTAAATTCTGACCATGGGTCTACTTGCCTTTTTAAATTTTTTAAAATTTATTTTCAGTTTTTCTGAACAAGACACACATACACACACACACACACACACACAGAGAGAGAGAGAGAGAGGGAGAGATTGAGCTTGTGTGGGCACGAGAGGTCTCCCACCTGCTGGTTCATTCTCCAAATTCCCACAAAGCCTCAGTCCAGTCTTGCACATGGGGGCAGCGATCCTAGGAACTGAGCCATCACTTGGGGCCTCCCAGAGCATTAGCAGGGAGCTGAAATCAGACACAAAGCTGTGAAACACAGGGAATCCACAACAGTGTGGGAAACTAATGCTTACAGAGTGCTTGCAAGGTCCCACCCCTGTGTACATCTGGGTAAAAGCTAACTCCAACCTGGAAATGGTGCTATACTCACTTAATGTTTTAGGAAAACCAAGACTCAGAGATGCAAAGTATTGTATTCAGATACAATCCTGAACCCAGTTCCTGTCTCTCCCACAGAATCTCTTTTCTCCCAAGCAACTGCTGAGACGGAGGCAGAGACAGAACTCTGAGTGGAAGCGGGTGATGCGGACAATTAAACCTGAGTTAGATACACAGCGCCCACTCCTCAAGACAAGCATTCACAGCAGGTGTTGTCTGAGTATTGCATGGAGGTACAAAATTGAACATTCAAGGTTTGTGTGTAGCGATAAGTGATTCGCTATCTCTGGATTAAAGACCGTACCCCTTTCAATTGAAAAGATAGTTGGAAAAGCAAACTGAAATGCTAAAATGCTGTGCAAATGTAAGATGATGAGTTTTAACATTTTTTAGGATTGATTATTGCCAGGGGGTGCCAGTAATTCTTGTAGAACTTTGTTCCCAGCACATAGTAGGCGTTTAGTAACTGTTTCACCAAATAATGAATACTGAACTTTCCACATAAAATTTTAATACATTTTTTAATAAATTGAAATTGTTCTAAAAATGCAGTTCCAGACAGAAATCCCTTAGTGAATGCGTAAGGCTGGCTGCCCACTGAGCATCTGCATTTGAGCACATTCATAAAAATGCTGGCCAGTGGTCAAAACAGAACGCAAGAAAGTAAAGTATTTGCGTTGATATCAGAGATGGAGGAGAGTAGAGAAGGGACCTGAGGAATGGCGGTTCTCAGTTTCAAAGATAGGAAGTTCATATATTTTAACTGTGGAATGACCAAAGGGACAATTCTGATCCTACCAGGCCCAGAGCAAAACAAGCTCACCATGTGTGCTGTGTGCAAGAGACCAAGCCAAAGTTGGAATTCTTATACATTCTTGTATTCCATTCAGTTAAGAGGGTGGGTATCTGTGGCAGAGAAATCTGCAGCGAGCGTTCAATGCATGATTAGCTCACGGAGAGGGAAAACTCATTGGCGTGAGTCCTGCACATGGGAATGCAATTGTAAAGAAACCTGAGATCCATGAGACAGCTTGGGAAGGGCCTGGAGGCAGCCCCCGAGCTTAACAGAAAGTAAGAGTTTCAACGTGAAGTCAGGGAGGTGTCAGGAGCTGTTCTCCCTGGCCAAGCTGCTGACTGAGCAGAAGGAGCAGAGCAGGAGCCGCAGTCGGAGACGTCTCCCCAGCCTCTGTCCAGGAGGGCACGTGAGCACCTGAGGCGGTGGTGCACAGCTGGCACCCACCTGATGTTGCTGAGTGGGACCCAGGATTCTGGGCACCATGAATCAGAAATCTGCACATTTGCAAGCTCTGAAAAAAACCTCCGGGAGCAGCCATTGCGTCACAGCGACTTAAACCTCAGCGTGTGACCCCTCAATCCTGTCTTGCCTGGGTGGAGTCCCACCTCAGCTTCCGAGTTAGCTGCCTGCTGAAGCACCTGGCAGGGAGAGGATAATGGCCCTATACTAGAGTTCCTGCCACCCCTGGGAGCCTGTTGGTGCTTCTGGCTCCTGGCTTTGGTTTGGTCCAACTGTAGCTGTTGTAGGCATTTGGGGATTGAATCAGTAGATGGAAGAGCTCTCTCTCTCACTGTCTTTCTCTCTCTATCACTCTGCCTTTCAAATAATTAAATAAGTCTATCTTTTTAAAAAGATTTTACCTATTTATTTAACAGGTAGAGTTACAGACAGTGAGAAGAAGAGACACAGAGAGAGGTTTTCCATCCTCTGGTTCACTTCCCAAATGGCCACAACGGCCAGAGCTGGGATGATCTGAAGCTGGGATCCAAGAGCTTCTTCCAGGTTTCCCATGCAGGTGTAGGGGCCCAAGCCCTTGTGCCATCTTCCACTGCTTTCCCAGGCCATAGCAGAGAGCTGGATTGGAAGTGGAGCAGCTGGGACTAGAACCAGCGCTTATAAGGGATGCTGGCACCACAGGCGGAGGATTAACCTACTTGCACGACAACACCGGCCCCAGTAAGGCTATGTTTAAGAGAAAAACCCTTGAGTCTCCGTGGAAGACTCTTTAACATTTTAGCTATCCTTGTGGTTAGTGTTCCTTAGATGATTTAGTGTTGAGTTCCTAGACTTGAAAAAACTTACTGTGATAGCTTCATAGTCTTTCATGCTACATCTACAATCATTAAACAACTGAAGAGGCACCTCCATCTTCTTCCCTACACTTCATTGTATTTTGTGGAAGAAATTCCAAAGTGGTGTGTGTGTATTTAGAAATTAATCAGTGTCTTTCTGCATGCAAAGAGTCTCTAATTTTTTCATGTTATCCTTACCGTATTGAAACAATTTAAGTTTTACTTTTTCTTTTCAAATACAGTAAATATACAGTTGGTCCACTGTGTCTGCAGGTTTTGCATCCATGTCTTCAACCAATCATGGGTCAAAAATATTTGTAAAAAAATTGAGTGTTTACTGAACTTGTATGACATTTTTTTTGTCATTTTCCCCTAAATAATACAAAGTAACACCTATTTACATAGCACTTACCTTGTATTTGAAGAAGTGTATGAGGGACCTGCACATGTTCTGTGCTAATACTGTACCAGTCTATGTAGGGGCTTGAGTATACACAGATTTGTGTACGCACAGGTATCCTGGAGCCAGCCTCCAAGGATACTTCCCAAGCTGATGCAGATCTGAGAGAGAAAGAGATTCTAGAAGTTCCGCATGTATTCGGAAAACAAGGTCTGAGGGCCAGCATTTCACAGAAGCATCTGGTCAGATTCCAAGAGGAGTTCATCAGGAAGCCGAGGGGCTCTGTCAGCCAAGTGTCTGTTCAACCAGCCCCACACATGTCTGTGTAGGTGACAATGTCACATCCTTTGACATTGTAGGTGACAGTGCCACAGCCATCTTTTTCCTGGAGAGAGATCCCTAGTTTCTCCTTGACCCTCAAGGAATGGCAAATGCTTCACAAAGGGTCCCTTCTGCATCCCACGCACTCTTGATCCATAGCCAGACCTCACTGGAGGCTGTGCTCCCAGGCTTCCTGCACCACTCCCTGCTTCTCCCCTGAGGTCCAGACCGGCAGTGCCCATGGGGCATTCCCAGAGTTGGTGCACCTGCAGGAAGGTTTCCTGAACTGGGTGCTTCTGGCACAGAGTCAGCTGCCTCCGTCTCATCCAGCCCCTTCCTCCGTTTCCTGCATAGGAGATGCTTCTTTCCACCAGTGCTGACTCAGGAACCTCCAGGTTAATGGGGCTGGAGCTGGAGCTGGAGCTGGCCTTGGCTTCCATTTGTGGCTCCAGCGAGAACAAATGATCCTATTTTATTTAGCCTTCAACTTGCTTAATGATTGTCTGCTCCTTGTTCCTATCCCAGTATCTTCTAATGATTTCCTAGTAGACTCTTCAGTGGTGTGGGACTGCATATTCTTTTTTTAAAAAATATTTTCTAACACTGCTAATAAAATAGCAGCCACTAGCTATGAGTGCCTTGCACAGCTTGCTAGACCCTTTTCTTGTGTGCTTTGATCCTACTGTTGCACTCATGTTTTTCTGAAAGAAGCAGAACATGGCTTATGATCTGCAGAGAAGGAGGAAAGACTCCAAGTGTCAGAGAGAAGTCACAAGTCCAGTGAGCGCCTGGAGCCGGGGCTCACACCAGGCGTTGTGGTGCCAACACCTACTCATGGGACTCTGCCTTTGTGAGGACCACATTTATTTATTTGTTTGAAAGGCAGAGTTACAGAGAGGAACACACACACACACACACACATAGACAGATCTTCCATTTGTTGGTTCACTCCCTTAATGGCCTCAACAGCCAGCGATGGTCCGGGCTGAAGCGAGGAGACGGAGCTCCATACGTGTCTTCCATGCTGGTGGCAGGGCCTCAAGTGCTTGGGCCATCCTCCACTGCTTTCCCAGCCACATTGGCAGGGAGCTGGGTTGGACGTGGAGCAGCCAGGACTGGAACCAACGCTTATATGGGATTTTTGCATGGCAGGCAGCAGCTTCACCCGGAGGACCACCACGATGCTGGCCCCAAAGGCCACATTTACGTGCCACAATAAAACACCAGGGAATGTTTCATTTGACCCGTGCACAGCCAAGGTAGTTGTGGCACCCTCACAGGTGACAGACATGTGGAAGGAGAGCCAGAATTTGGAATCAGAGCTTGCATATCAATGCTCTTTCCCCAGCGATTTTAATTTCCTTTTCGAGCTTATTTTGGGAACACTTAGTCCATCAGCAGGAACATGGAAGCAGGAATCAGGGGTTTTAGAGCCGGCTTGGTCTCTGCTAGAGAACAAAGGGATTTAGGGAAAGCTATGCACCTTCCCTGAGGCTTCCTCTTATCTGTGTGCTTCAACTTTTTTTCAGATTTCCCTTGGTGCAAAGAAAGTGGCACTATTCCTCCTCAAGTGGGTGGGGAGGCAGCTGCTCCCCAGGCCCCAGGCAGGTCCCGCCTACTTCCTGGCCCAGCCTTGGGTTAAAACAAGGCCCCCTGGCCCAGCCTTGGGTTAAAACAAGGCCCCCTGGCCCAGCCTTGGGTTAAAACAAGGCCCCCTGGCCCAGCCTTGGGTTAAAACAAGGACCGGCTTCTCAGCCCTGAACATGCTTGGGAACACTGGAGGGGCGGGCAGGTTGCTAGCGCCACCTCCAGTTGAGCATCTTCTTGCGTGTGAAGAGTCCCCATGAGTTCACCTCAGCGTTGCCCTAGTGAGATGCTTTATGTTTTACTTTCTCTTCCAATACAATACACACACGGTTGTCACTCCGTGTCTGTATGTTGTGTCAGCCTTGGACTGAAATGTTTGGGAAAAGAGATTGCGCCCACACCACACACACACAGACACTTTTATCCTGTCAGAGAAGATGCCGGCACACGGAGTCAGCAGGTGCGTGTGGGTCTGAGACGCCATCTAAGCAGTGCCCAGGGATGTCCATGCTGCGGGTCCACCAACCAACTGAGAAGCTGAGCTTAATTCAGTTTGAGAACTGGGTGTTTTGAGAGTCTTCCTGTCTTCCTGCAAACATACCTCCCCATTCCATCTAGAGTCATGTCCTCGAGGCTGGGAGCTTGTGCTTGGGGATTTTGGAAACACTTGCTCGACCTTGACAGTGGTAGAAAAACCTCCTCTGGGAGTGGCTGTCACAGGAGTCGCCTGGGCTTCGGTGTGGCCACTCCCCGGGGCTTCCTATTTAAGCGCCCCACTGCTTCTAACAATGAGACTTTCAGCACCAGAGAGCGTGAATCAATCTACGTCAAATGAAGGCAACTGCAACTCATTTTGAAACAGATCGTTGTGAGGAAACCGAGGGCCTCAGGACCCTGCACAGACCCATCCGAGATGTGAGTGGGAGCACGCAGCTCACATTTTGTCTCTTTTAAAGGCTTCCGGGCACCAACTGAGTCCCAATGCCAGGGCAGAGGCCCTCAGCTCCTGCAGTGAAGTGTTGTGTCCTTTTCAAGGTCAACGTTTCCTTGACCTCATCTCTTACTTTGCTGTCCGTGGGATTAACATAAATGTGCCTGCAGAAAAGGAGAATCCCAAGGCCCTAAGGGAATGGTTAACGGAGGATTCAACAGAGAGGGTTAAGTGCTTTCATCCTGGAAGAGAAGTTTTCTCTGAAATTCGGGTTCCCCCTGGATAACTTGGGTCTAACAATGAGGACTGCATCTCTGGGTGGAGAAAGCTGGTGGCAGGGCTAGGGCATCCCTCTGAAGGGCAACATGAGGACATAGGCACGAGCAGGAATACGGTTCCAAATGGCCTCTGCTCCACGCAGACCCACAACGTCTGCTTTGCCTTTTTCTTATGACTTGCTTCCACCTTCTAAAAGAGAGAACTTCCCCTCAACAGCTTATCTGGGATTGCCAATCAGCTATATTCTACTTAAGCAAGATTTTCCTGTTTTATACCTTTTACTTTGCAGGCAAAGTCACACACACGTGCACACACAAACACGTACGCACACACACGCATGCACACACACACGCGCACACACACGCACACACACACTTACTGGGTACCAACCTGAGTATCAGGAAATGGCCGCAGCTCCCGAGGATCCAGTTTCACACATTTGGATAATCTTTCTCTATGGGGACACAGTGAGCCTTCCTTGAGTGTTCTTTTCTCTTGTACGTGACTTCATTTTCCCCCTTTAATCTTTCCAGTCATTAAAAACGTCTGAAATCTGAGTACTTAAGCATTTTCCCTCTAGCATGTGGAACCCTAAGAGGCGTATTATGTTCGTAAGGTACTGGTTAATGTGTTTGTCAGAGCGAAAGAGAGAGCCCTGTAAACACTGAAACACACAGGCAATCATCTGCAACACTGCCTGGAAGCCAGTGGATGGACGGCTTCTGGAGGCCTTGCTGTGGGTGTGCGGAAACAGAACTGGGAAGGTCACTCGGCTGACGTGGTCCTTGCCCCTGCAGTGAGACGAACGGTCACACTATGGCAAGTCCAGTCAGCTCCACATGGACCTTGATCTAGACAGAGGACGCACTGGGCTGTGCGCACCGCACACTTAAGCAACTTTGATGGTCACATCAGTGATGTTCCATAGCTCAACACTGGCTTCAGTTTCATCAACAGTTCTCTTGATTTCATGAAGGGAACAAGATCATCACAAAATTGAAGTTCAGATTGCGCATCTTATTGGTAGCTGCCACTTTCTTCTTCTTCTTCTTCTTCTTCTTGTTTTTTTTTTTTTTTTTTGACAGGCAGAGTGGACAGTGAGAGAGAGAGAGAGAAAGGTCTTCCTTTACCGTTGGTTTACCCTCCAATGGCCTCTGTGGCCGGCGCGCTGCGTTGATCCGAAGCCAGGAGCCAGGTACTTCTCCTGGTTTCCCATGCGGGTGCAGGGCCCAAGGACTTGGGCCATCCTCCACTGCACTGCTGGGCCACAGCAGAGAGCTAGACTGGAAGAGGGGCAACCAGGACAGAATCCGGCACCCCGACCGGGACTAGAACCTGGTGTGCCGGTGCCGCAGGCGGAGGATTAGCCTATTGAGCCGCGGTGCTGGCTGGTAGCTGCTTTCTTGAACTCAGGTATTAGGACATGGTTGTAGAGAACAGAGATTTCTAATTTCATCAGAACAAAGGGATCTGACGCTCACAATCACCTAATGTGATGACCAGAAGGGACTCTGGAGACCGTCTGCTCCATTCTCCTAAGCTTGTAATTTATCTAACACCAAAAATGTTTAATGCACTGGGTTCAGAGAAGATCAAGTACAACAGACCCAGAACTAGGACGTCCAGCGATCTTTTTCCTTCCAAAACGCACATCTTTGCAATGGACTGCAACGTTATCTTAAGAATTTTTGGTAACTAGAAAAATAAGACATGTATAATTTTGTGTATTTAACTTTCAAACGCTTTTGCTCACTTGTACATTTTGCGTTGTGCTAACGGTGGTATTCACTATTCCTTAACTATCTTGAAATTCCATCACATGTCAAGCAGGTGTTAGACAATGAGGATGCAACAATTAGCTCAGGCCTAGCCCCCAGGAAAACTGACTAATAACCAGTAATTAAGCAATAATCATGTAGATTTTTTTTTTTTTTTTTTTTTTTTTGGACAGGCAAAGTTGTTTTGTTTTTTTAAGAAAGCTGGTGTTGTGGCTTAGTGAGTAAAGCCACTACCTGCCACGCCAGCGTCCCATGTGGGTGCCAGTTTGTGTCACGGCTGCTCCACTTCTTTATTTTATTTATTTTATTTTATTTTATTTATTTACTTTTTTGACAGGCAGAGTTAGACAGTGAGAGAGACAGAGACAGAGAGAAAGGTCTTCCTATTTCCGTTGGTTCATCCCTGAAGTGGCCGCTACGGCTGACACGTTGCGGCTGGTGCTGCGCCTATCTGAAGCCAGGAGCCAGGTGCTTCCTCCTGGTCTCCCATGCGGGTGCAGGGCCCAAGGACCTGGGCCATCCTCCACTGCCTTCCTGGGCCACAGCAGAGAGCTGGACTGGAAGAAGAGCAACTGGGACAGAATCTGGTGCCCTGACTGGGACTAGAACCCGGCGTGCCGGTGCCACTGGCAGAGGATTAGCCTAGTGAGCCGAAGCACCGGCCAGCTGCTCCACTTCTGATCCAACTTCCTGCTCCTGGGAAAGCAGTCAAGGACGCCCCAAGTACTTGGGCTCCTGCACCCATATGGGAGACCCAGATGAAGCTCCTGGCTCCTGGCTTCAGCCTGATAAAGCTGTGGCCATTGCAACCATCTGGGAGTGAACCAGCAGAAAATGAGGCTATTTCTCTGTTTCCCCTCCTCTCTCTGTAATGCTGCCTTTCAAATAAAAATAAAAAATTTTTTGAAAAAGAAGGGCTACAAGAGCAGAAAATGGAGTATTAACAAATTTTACGAAGAGCGGTGAGCCCAATTATGGTACACTTGATCTTAGCCAAAAGGCCGAGAAGCGATAAGCCCAATTGTTGTAATCAGAGGGTGAAATAATAAGCAGAAATCATACAGCAAGATGATTTCCTCTGCAGAGAAACTAAATATACGAACCTGTTAGCCTTTCACATAAAGATGGGCTGACCACCCTGAGGGAGAAAAAAGGATTCTGTAGTTAGATAGCTTCATTTTAAATTCTGGTTCTTCCTGTGTGACCTTGGCCAAACGCACTCACTTCATGTGTGTCAGCGTCTGCATCTGTAAACCTGGGATTGGCATCCCATTTTCTTGATTAGAAAAAGCCACTAATTGTAAGAGATAGCGTGGACCCAAAGCAGCTCGTCAGAATAAAAGAATGGTTTGTCATAGACACGAACACACACAGCTCAACATCAGTAACATCTCCCCAGCAGTGCATCATGATCAACAGAGGAACCAGTCTCATCCAGTGATGGAAATACCTTAGGTTAGTTTTACACAGGAAGGTTGATAGCACAGTGTGTTATATTTTTACGATCTGTACTCATCACCGTTTCGATAATGTGCTTGTGGTGACAATTTCCAGTCAGAGTAAAGAATACCATGATTTTACCTACATTCCTTTCAAATGTACATGTTTCCTTTTTCTCTTAATGAAATTGCGCCTTAGTGACATTTGTACATCTGTGCTTAAAAGTCATCCAGAGGGGCCGGCACTATGGCTCACTTGGCTAATCCTCCACCTGCGGTGCCTGCATCCCATATGGGCCCCGGGTTCTAGTCCTGGTTGCTCCTCTTCCAGTCCAGCTCTCTGCTGTGGCCTGGGAGGTCAGTGGAGGATGGCCCAAGTGCTTGGGCCCTGCACCCGCATGGGAGACCAGGATAAGTACCTGGCTTCTGGCTTCGGATCGGTGTAGTTCCTGCCATAGCAGCCATTTGGGGAGTGAACCAATGGAAGGAAGACCTTTCTCTCTGTCTCTCTCTCTCACTGTCTGTAACTCTACCTGTCAAAATATAAATAAATCTTTTTTAAAAAAGTCATCCAGAGATGTCTTCTGGTCTCAGGATGGTAGAATGAGCACACGCTGGAACTGCTCTCTTCATTACCAAGCTTGGAGGCACAGAACAGGGAAAGAGACATCAAATAGAGGAAACATGCTTGAAGTGAAAGGGTTTGTGCAAAGCAGAAATCTAGAAAGCAACTGAAAAATAGTAGAGTTGAGATCATTGGAGAGACAAAGAGATATCCATGGTGGACCTGGAGGACATAAAGCCAGAAGGTATGATGAGATAAAATCCCTCCTAGAGAAAAGACAATGGAAATGAAGATTTTGGGGAGATACATAAGGGGGATCTAAACAGTTTATTTTAATTCCTCTTCTACACAAATTTTTGAAGGCTCCCTCATTTGTGTGTATATAAAATTTTGGAAGAAAAAAGTTCAATTGGTAGTCTAAGATATGTAGGGACAAGTCATGTTGGATTTTAAAAGTTGATGCTGCCATGTGGGTGGGAGTGCTGGAGTAGGAATGAGTGTCAGTAAATAGCTCTAGAAAAAGAGCAGTTTGCAGGCGCATGGTCAATATTTATGAGTAACCTTTAGAAGAAACAGAAATAGAGGTTATTACATTCAAACCTGTAGAGACTAAAAATAGAAAAAGAAAACTTAATTAAACCAGAGGAAACAGAAAGAGAGAAATGACACGGCGAACAGAAAACACAAACTTGTCAGATACATTGGAAACATGATCAACAGGAGAGACTGAGAGTCACTGAAGAAAAGCCAAAGAGAAATATCCAAGAAAAGAGAAATTTTAACAAGTTAGAAAACAAGCAACAGTATGCTAGACGAATGCTAACAAAATGCATCCAGCGTAGCCGGTGTAACCTAAGGAGAACTCAATGCAGAGATCCTAAGAATATTGATCATGAAAGCTTACATAGTATAAGCTTTGTATTAAAAACAATTTATTTTCAAAATATAAAGAGGACATTACTGGGGCACAATGCAGCTAATCATTCAACACCACTGCAGGAGGTTTGATTAGCACAATTAATAAGCTTATAATTTTAATGCACATTGAATCCGTATTTTAAGTCATATTGTGTATATATGCATATTTCTAAATAGTATATTTGAATATATTTTGGAAGTATATTTATATGTGAACATGAATTCAGTATTTACATGGATAGAGGTACAGATAAAAGAAAAATGAATGAATACTCCATTGGGTGTATTTATTCTTTTTTTTTAAAACCAAATGGGCATGTTCAAAATAATTTGCCAGTAATCAGTTCATTGATGATATAAAAAGTGGATTTTAAAAATAATTGATATGGAACAGCAATGAAAAACATTAGACATTTTTGATGCAAATAGATTAACATCCCTTATGATTTGGAAATAAAATAACTATGGGGCTATTTTCACACGCAGATAGCTGATGCCTGAACATCACATTGGATTTTGCTACCGTTGAAAATTCTATGCTTTATTCTGAGATATTTGGCAATTTCTACCACCTTTAATTGCATTGTCTAGTAAGTACATGCAATCCTCCAAATTCATGATGCCTTTTTAACACTAACATGGGAACAAGGTGTGATATTTTAATGACATTTTAAGTGGCATTTAAGGATTCAAATTTAAGTTAAAATAAGTGAAAATATCAGAACTGAAAAAAATAATTGGTTGAATAATTCTCTTTTGAACTTGGCAAAATTCACGTGTGAAATCAATGAAAAATTTTATTACAATATATTTTATTAGTTGCCTGATGACTAGGTATTTTTGCATTTATTATAAATTTATAGTAATTTATGTTGTAAAATATATTCTTAAACTCAGAAATTTAACATAAAAATCACATTTTATGACCATCTCCCCGCTGGTGGAGAGGGGGTTGACGGACATCAAGGGCTAGTGCTCTGGACTCAGAGTTTCCACCCAGCTAACGGTGAGCAGACAGCACGCCCTGCAGAGCCACTTGTCTTTATCTGGGGAGACCTACGTGCCTTGTGTTCCACTGGAGCCGTCTTCAAACCGACGTGAGCGCAGAGGAGCACCAGGCCCCCGGTGTGTGTTTGCTGACTCACTGTGCGTGGTCACCACATTCAAACAGTGCTCTCCTGGGACGCAGAGCGGCTCTGGAGAATTCCTCAGCCCCCAGGCTCCAGCTCTGCAGCTGTTGCCCGCTCATCATTGTGGACCCTCTACCTGGCAAGCTCCATTAAGAAATAGACCAGAAGGAGGGGTCACAGAAGCTAATTTATTTGTGGCAAATAAGGAGACCACAGGGGATTGTGTCTAAAGCCATGACTCCTCAAGCAAGGGAAACGGGTATCTTTTATATTAGAGGGAACTGAAGTTTGAAAGAAGGGGAGTTTCTGGCGCCGCGGCTCACTAGGCTAATCCTCCGCCAGCAGAGCCAGCACCCTGGGGTTCTAGTCCTGGTCGGGGCACCGCATTCTGTCCTGGTTGCTCCTCTTCCAGTCTAGCTCTCTGCTGTGGCCTGGGAAGGCAGTGGAGGGTGGCCCAAGTGCTTGGGCCCTGCACCCACATGGGAGACCAGGAGGAAGCACCCGGCTCCTGGCTTCAGATCAGCGCTGGTTGTAGCGGCCACTTGGGGGATGAACCAACAGAAAAAGGAAGACCTTTCTCTCTCTCTCTCTCTCTCTCTCTCTTTCTCATGTCTAACTGCCTGCCCCCCCCCCCATAAAAATGAAAGAAGGGGAGTCTGGTCCTCACAAGCAGGGCTGGGTGGAAGTTCAGGAGGGCACAGTTCAAGGGCTAGCACAGGTAGCAAGTTATACCAGAAAGTCTGCAGCTCCACATGGAAGAGATTTGAGGATTACAATGTGGCAAAGGGCAACCTTTGGACACTTTCTGACCTGCCTGTGCAAGAGTTGCAAGGTGGCTGGTGTTTGCAACTCTTTCTGGACCCTGGGAGATTCTGCCCCTGAAAAACAACTCCAGAGGACGCCAGGTGCTTTTAGGGTCTGTAGGCAGAAGGGAGTCACACTAAAGACCCTGGAGCTGTCGGGACATTTGTCTCAGGGACTCTCTGTTCCCGACAGCGGCCAACGTGGGAAAGATGGAACGGCAGCAGATGGAGGCTGAGGCCAAAAGTTCTAAGTGGTTCTTTTTTAGTGTGAGCCATGAATTCCACTTGACTGTGCAGGGCACCAGGAGGGGAAATTGAGGGAAACAAAGCACTAACCCAGGGTAAGTGAACCTTTTCAGCAAGGCTTCTCTTTGGCTGATTGGCTTATTGGGTCTAAAGGGGCAGGCAGGAAAGTGCTCACCCAAGCAGGCACTGGGGATGGTGTGAGGGAGGGTCCCTCCTCAGGGAAATGGGCCAGGGCAGGCGCCATGCTTGCCCACCCCGCTGGGGGTCTCCCCCACCTAACAGGGATGAGGGGACAGGGTCTGGAATCTGCGGACGGTTATAAGAAGGGCTCCCCTACAAAGATAGGGGCCAGCAGGGACAGGACAGGACAGGACAGGACAAGGCCCACCCTCTCCCTGTGGCCTCACATGTGCTGAGGCCCCCTGGAACCAGGAGCAGGGGAGGCAGTGCCCAGACATGGGCCCCACAGCACCCTGCAGGCTGAGCCCTGGGCAGGCCTCCAGCCCCCTTCCTCAGCCTGTTTTCCTTCAACTCTGTCTCTTCTGTTTTACTGTCATCATCTTTCCATCTTCACACTGCAACACAGTTCTTTCTTTCTTTGACTTTATTTATTTATTTGAGAGGTAGAGTTATAGACAGTGAGAGGGTGAGACAGAGAGAGAGGTCTCCCTTCCATTGGTTCACTCCTCAAATGGCCTATAAGGCCAGAGCTGCGCCAATCCAAGGCCAGGAGCCAGGTGCCTCCTCCTGGTCTCCCATGTGGGTGCAGGGGTCCAAGCACCTGGGCCATCCTCCACTGCCCTCCCAGGCCACAGCAGAGAGCTGGATCAGAAGAGGAGCAGCTGGGACTAGAACCAGCGCCCATATGGGATGCCAGCACTGCATTCGGAGTATTAACCTATTGCACCATGGCGCCTGCCCTCAGAGTTCTTTCTAGTTCCAGCTTTGTCAGTTTTTTATTCTCATCTTCACTTGTCTTTTTTTTTAATAGGCAGAGTGGACAGTGAGAGAGAGAGACAGAGAGAGAAAGGTCTTCCTTTGCTGTTGGTTCACCCTCCAATGGCCGCCGCGGCCAGCTGATCCGAAGGCAGGAGCCAGGTGCTTCTCCTGGTCTCCCATGGGGTGCAGGGCCCAAGCACTTGGGCCATCCTCCACTGCACTCCCTGGCCACAGCAGAGAGCTGGCCTGGAAGAGGGGCAACCGGGACAGAATCTGGCGCCCCGACTGGGACTAGAACCCGGGGTTCCGGCGCCGTAGGCCAAGGATTAACCTATTGAGCCAGGGCGCCAGCCCTTCACTTGTCTTAATGGTGAAGAAGGAGCCACGTTTCACTCACCTAAATGTGAATGCAAGAGGACAAGGATGGGGGCCAAATGGACACCTTGAGCAGCTGTCCACGTGCAGTTCCTGCACAAAGCACGCTCGCTTACCGCCGCACGGCATGGCTGTGAGGCTAGAACTGCAGCTCCTGGGCCGTCACGAACACGCCAGGGCTCAGGGCAGGCAGGGGCAGCGTCAAGAGGTCCCAGATCTCCGACTACGGCTCTCAGGAAACCCCAGGCAGAGATGTCAGGTGCGAAGCACTGGGTGCGTTTGTCTGTTGGGCGTTTTGTGTGGAGATCATGACAGATGCTGGTAGGTGTAGGGTGATGTGCAGGAATGGCCCTGTGCGCACTTTCCTGGCTCCTTCACCTGAGCGGCAGATCCAGCCGGAGCTCAGAGCGCATGCTCAGAAAGCAGCATGCTCCAGGGGCTTTGCTGAATGGCAGTCTCCACTTTCTCCACCATAGTCCTTTTTCTGTTCTAAGTTCCAGCTGTGGATCTCACAAAATGTGTGTGTGTATGCACGCATCAGTGTAGTTAGAACACAGTGGAATGCAGCGGCAAATATAACATCCAGAATTGGAGGTATTAAACAACAGCCTTCATCCCACTCTGTAATGGTCTACTGGTCAGGCCTGGAGTGTAGGACACAGAGTTTTCATAACATTTGTGCAACTTTTTAAGGATCTGAAATAGTCCTTTTCAAATGACCATCAATCTTTTAAATAAAAGTTAGAAGACAAACTACTGGAGATAAGGCAGGAAAAAGATAACTTAGAATTACTTTCCAAAAATTGATTTTCCCTTGCAGCAGTCATGTTTTGGAAAGTAAATTAAAGCCCACACACCTCAAACAAACTGTGTGTGAAAGACAGACAGCCGTACCCAACTTGCCAGCCAGGCTGCCGGAATCAGAAGTCAGGTGGGGATTTAACTGTTTGCAGGGTCCCTGCCTCCTTGATCTGAGAGCAACCTCGGACAACCAGCCCCAGGAGGACATCAGGGACCAATAGGGCCCACCATTTCCTAAGATTCCTGAGTCTGAGGGAGCTGGCCTCTGTCCATCTCAAGGGCAAACAGGATGCTGGGTGTTTAGCCTGGGTGCCATACAGCAGGTGGCTCAGTAGGCTGCTCCCAGGCATGCAGGGCCCAGTGAAACCACACTTGTGGCTTCCTGATGGCCAGCTCTCACCTTGCTTATCCCAGGACATAGTCATCTGCATAGACTCTGCCATCTCATCGATGGCTCACTTGGAAAGTATTCCAGGAAACGGCTTTGTGAAGAATGAGATAAGGGCTGGGGTCTGTGGGGTGAGTGTGTGTTTCCATTTACCTCCGTGTGCATTTACCTCTGGAGGGGGGGCACAGCGCGTGCATTCTGCACAGATGCTGACAGCTTTATGCAGGGTGGAGGAAATGACAGATAAGCAATGTGTGCATGGTGTAGTGGAAGGAGGGGAATGGGGTGATTTCTCATTTGGGAGCTATACACCACAGGTGCTGAGAAGTAAAACTGCACTCAGACGAGACCCTGGGCTCTCTGGCTCAAAGCCATGTTTTTGGTTTCTTCTTTGATCCCATGCTAGTATTTCCTCATGCACTCCCCCCTCCATCCCCGCTCCCACTGTCCCAGCCGCCATGCGAGCCCATGCACTATCCTTCCATCATCTTCGTGTCTTACGTGAACTCTTCCATCCTGTACCACTCATGTTCTTCCTTTTCTTCAATGTTCAAACCCAAGTCTTCTGATAGGCTTTCCAGACCTGCTTCCTGGTCTCTCTGAACTCCCATGCAAAGTTATTTTGCGGCCGGTCTAATGCGTGTGTCCTTCTGTCTCGAATTCTAGTCTGTCACTGAGCATCTTTAATTCATAAAACAGTCCACCTGCTAAGCACTGGGGATAGAGCCGTGCACAAAATCCGGCTGTCAAGGGGCTTGCAGGCTGGTAAGGAAGTAGGTGAAATAAGAATTAAATTAACAGCAAGTGCTACGAGGGAATGTAGTAGGTGTCTGAGAAAGACAATAAAGGCAGATACTCATCTAAAGAGAAAAACAGGCAAGTGTTACTAAAAGAATGTGTTTCAGGGGCTGGTATTTAGAGTAGTGGGTAAAGCCATAGCCTGTGACACTGGCATCCCACACGGGCACCTGTTAATGTCCTGGATGCTCCACTTCCCATCCCGCTAATGATCTGGGAAAAGCAGCAGAGGATGACCCAAGCACTTGGGCCCCTGCTAACCATATGGGAGACCGGGAAGAAGCTCTTGGCTCCTGGCTTTGGCCTGGCCCAGCCCTGGCTGTTGCGGCCATCTGGGGAGTGAACCAGTGGGTGGAAGATCTCTGTATCTCTGTCTCTCTCACTCTCTTTGTGACTCTGACTTCCAAATAAACAAATAAAGCTTAAAAAAAAGAAAGAATGTGCTTCAGCAGGAGGAAGAATAGGAGAGAATGTGTGCTTCGTTGTAGGGGCCCCTCGGGGTTGGGGACAGGAATCCTGGAGGCTGTGCTGGAGCTGAAATGACCATGCTGTATGGGAGCCGCAGCCTTGGCTTCTGAGGTGACAATGCCCAGGCACGAAGGGTTGTGAGTTAACCTTGGATTGAAGAGAAGAGAGATTGGCTGCTGTTCTTATGGATAGGCTATCATTAATGCACTATAACAGGGTTACCAAGAGAGACACGGGCTTTAGTGAGGTTACAATGTCTCTGTCCAGGTAAAGAGCTGAGACCTTGTCAGACAGCTGGAACTGAGCTCTGCATATGCTCCAGGGAGATGCTATTACTTTTAGTATCATGGGATGGAAAATCCAGTGCCTTCACCCAACTCTTTCCAGATCTTAATGACCCAACAGGAGAATGGAAGGAAAGCAGGCTCAAGAGACAAAGCAACCCACGAAACATGTGCCACGTGGAGCCATGAATTTGGGCTTCTGAGTGGAAACCAACTAAGAAATGAACACGTAAAAAGATCTGGAATCGGTAAATTCTATAGACAACTGGCAGAAGCAAAGGTTAAATTGCTGCATATGGATATCTCTGCAACCTAGTACATACGCAGGTTCTAGGGGGAGACAATTTCCATGGAAGCTGTGTTCACAGACTGAAAGTACAAAGAAACTCTGTGGAATAATGAAAGACAGAATCACCACCTGAGACTATAGATAACAGTGATCTAGATTTTCTTAATGATCTAACATTATTTTTAGTGTGTTTAAAAGTTTACGATAATAAAAAGAGGAGAGGATTATGAAGATGCAGATTTTAAAAATAAGTAAAGAGGGCCGGCGCCGCGGCTCACTAGGCTAATCCTCCACCTAGCGGCACCGGCACACCGGGATCTAGTCCCGGTCGGGGCGCCGGATTCTGTCCCGGTTGCCCCTCTTCCAGGCCAGCCCTCTGCTGTGGCCCGGGAGTGCAGTGGAGGATGGCCCAGGTGCTTGGGCCCTGCACCCCATGGGAGACCAGGAAAAGCACCTGGCTCCTGGCTCCTGCCATTGGATCAGCGCGGTGCGCCGGCCGCAGCACGCTGGCCGCGGCGGCCATTGGAGGGTGAACCAACGGCAAAGGAAGACCTTTCTCTCTGTCTCTCTCTCTCACTGTCCACTCTGCCTGTCAAAAAAAAATAAGTAAAGAGAAATTTTAGCAATTGAAAACAGAACCGCTGAAACACGGGAAAATTAAAATATTCAAAGGACGAGGAAAATTATGGATTAGACACAGATGAAGAAAGACTTAGTGAATTGGAAGATAAAGCTATGAAAATTAAGCAAAGGCAGGAGTGGGGGATAAACTGGAAAATATGAAATATGAAGTGCACATTTAGAAATGTGTTGAATGGAATGAGAGGGTCTCACAAACACCTAATAGAAGGAAAGAACAGAGGGATCTTCAGAAGAACACTGTTAATAAATATAAAGGCTCACAACTTCCCCCAAATGAGTTAGGGCTCCTCAGACAGAGAAAGTAACCCCATTACCAAGTGTGATACATTTAAAAAATAATTCTTACATTACCCACTCTTAGTAAAATATATAAAATCCTAATTAGGAAAAAGAAACCACAGATAAGATAATTACCCTCAAAACAATAGCAGAATTTCATCAGAACCACAGGTGAGAGAAGAAAAGTGTATGTAATAGCTTCAAAGCAATGGTGGGTGAAACCAAGGCAAGCTGGAATTCTACAGCCAGCTAAATTCACTTAGCGGTGGGGAGGTGGGAGAGTGAGGGTGGTGGTGGCTGCAGATATGTCCAGGTGCTACAAGCTAGTGTGAAACATTCAGGAGCCTAAGGGGGCTTACTCTCCACAAAACCTCGGCAAAATAAGTATTAAAGGGTACGCTTCAGTAAAAAGAAATGTGATGGTAGAAGGAAGGCAGGAAAGCATAAAACAATGGTGAGAACACAAAAATATGCTGCAATATGTAAATACTTTGTAGCTTAACAGGCATTTTGTGAGTGCTCAGAAGATGAGATGGAAAGATTGGATTATAGCTACATAGAGCACAGGAGGAAGCAAGTAAAGCTTTTTTTTTTTTTTTTTTTTGACAGGCAGAGTTAGACAGTGAGAGAGAGAGACAGAGAGAAAGGTCTTCCTTCCATTGGTTCACCACCCAAATGGCCGCTACGGCTCGCCTGCTATGCGGATCCTAAGCCAGGATCCAGGTGCTTCCTCCTGTTCTCTCATGCAGGTGCAGGGCCCAAGCACTTGGGCCATCCTCCACTGCCTTCCCGGGCCACAGCAGAGAGCTGGACTGGAAGAGGGCCAACCAGGACAGAATCCAGTGCCACAACCAGGACTAGAACCCGGGGTGCCGGCGCAGCAGGTGGAGGATAGCCAAGTGAGCCAGGGCGCCAGCCAGCAAGTAAAGCTTTCTAAGACCTTTGTCTTGTTTTGGAGAAGGGCAAGAATTTTGGTTATAGGTGCCTTTAGAGTAAACAGATTCAGTTTGCATGTCATAAATATAAGGAAATCACTAGAAGAATAAAGATGTGTGCACACAGATAAATCGCAATGTTCAATACTTTCCTGAAATGTAATCATGTATCATATATATACGAAATCTCATAAAACAATTATTTGCATCCTGAAGTTGCTGGTTTATTTTATTTCCTTCTCACGTGACTATTTCTCTGAGTTCTGTCAAACAGTGCTCAGATGGCATCCACTAGAGTATAATACATTCATTACTTATTAAGTTATTAATGAGTTATTATTACTTAATAAGTTATCAAGCTCCCATTATTCAAAAGGCATAATGAGGCATTCAATATATTGTCTGTACTTATCACAAACAACTCTGAAGACTTGCATCACTACAGGATGAAAAGTAAGCTTTAGCATGTTGGAAGAAGTGTGCCCCATCGAGAGGACTCTCGGTGGAGCCTGGCACTCCCTCTCGCACCCAGGCCCACCTGCTTCCAGCGCCTGGAGTTGACTGCTTGAATGCAAGCAGCAGCTTTTCCATGATGGTGATGAATCACTCCTCAAGGCATGGACTTTAGGAGGAAAGATGGTTTTTGGAGACATTTATCCATGCAGACAACCAAGAAAATACCTGAAGTATGATGGAACCGACTTTTCCAAACCTGAGATCTACCAGCCAGGCCTCCCCCCAACCCCTTACAATTTCACCTGTTATTCCCCTGTCCCTCTCACCACCCGGGTATTTCAGTTACTGCTTGGGGGAGGGTTCACATGTGGCAAAACCTCACTGAGTGGAAACCCTGAGCTGTGTGTCTTCCAGCGGATAACCAAGTACACTCTTCCCTCTTCACATGAGAGGACCCCGGTCCTGCAGGCGACACCCTTTGCATGAGGGCACATGGAGAGTCCCTGGCCAGAGAGCTCGGATGCTCTGGGGTGTGATCCAACCTTGGGGACAGCTCAGCCTTCTCCCTGCCAGGCCTTGGCCCCAGCGCTGAGACTCCTGATGCTGGGGATGCACCCCTTCCTGGATGGAGCCCAGGGAATCTGGGGTCCAATTTTACAGGGCATTATCCTCTGGGTCACCCCTTAAGCCATTCCCAATTGTAACTGCTCTGCGAGAACAGGTCTGCAGGGGGCTCATGCTGGGCAACTAGACAAGCTCTTCAGTGAGTGCAAGGCCATGTGTTCCATGTGGTGACAAACAGGCCTTGGAGTGACAGGTGTGGGGTGCTGCTTGCTGCGCTTGCTGGCTTCCTGGCCAAGTCACTTAACCTCTCTGAGCCTCTCCAGATTACCTTTCTCCTGTTCGAGGGAGAAGAAAGCATTCAACTCATACAGCAAATGTAAGCACTCAACACAGGGTTGACTTGGGTGCACGCTCAGAGAGGAACACATTTTTCATTTTTCAGTGTGAAATGTTCATAGATGGGAAAAGAGGCTTTGACAAGTGGGCTGTTCCAGAAGGGGATGGATAATTCCTCCTGAGACCACACCTGGCCCCGTGGTAGCCGCTCAGAGAGTGTTCGCATGATGTAAACATCAAGGACTTCCTGCCTGTGCCTTCAGTGCCTTCTGTCCATGGTCCCAGGGCCTCTCATCCCTAACAACGTATTCTAGGACATGAACCACAGGCCTGGGTTCGCTCAGGGACCTGCACCCCTTCTTGCCTGCTGCTACCTGAGATACCCCACACATGCAGCTTCCGAGCCAGACACGCAGCACCAGGGGACCAGCTCTGATGTTTGCCAGGGCGACACAGGTGAGATAAGCAGGCCGATGCCCAGAGACTGAGGACAGGCAGTGCGTGAACTCCTTCCAAGGGGGTAGCTGATTATTGCCGGGGAGGACGGCCGGTCAGTGTCACTAAATCTGATTCGAGAGGAGCCTGATTTAAAGCTGACAATGAATCCAAACACAAAACAACGGCTGCCGCCTGAGTCCCTGTGTACAGGTGACTCCAGTCCTTGAGCCTCGAAGCCTTGGCTGCTTCCTAGAAGCTGTGCCCGTGGTGGGAGCTGAACACAAATGAACAAATGATACCTTTTAATCTGTGCACGTATGCCCACATGGAAGGCCGGCCCCAAATGCTTGCCTTTTTTAAAGTACGTTCCCCTGATGGCTGTGTAGTCATTGTGTGTCAGTAGCTTCCCACTGCAGGTCCCACGGGGCCAAGCCCAGGCCCCTGCACACCCAGGGACTCTGCGCTGGGTAAGCGCAGGACTTCCCAGGGTGGGAACTTTGCAACACTGCCACCCCAGGCTTGTGCTCACCACCCATTGCCACCTCTCTCTTGCTGTCTGCTCTGTTGAGGTCTGGCCAGTGGGGAGGCGTTCCAGGGACGGGGCCCAGAGGAACTCCCAGAGCCACTGTGTGTTTCCCTGGGAGGAACTGTCCTCACAGCAACTCAGATTCTTCCTGAGATATGCAGGAGGCGTCTCCTGGCCCCCTGGGGTCGGGGGCCTGACCTCCCTCCTGTGCTGCTTGTGGCAATCAGGACTTGGCAGGGCCTGTTCGGTGCAATCTTCTTGTGAATTCCGGAAGTTTGCTGAGTGGGAGGACGCGGAGCTTTGGGGTTATCAGTCCGCAGCTCTCCTGGGGTTTGGGAAGCAGTTTGAAACAGTCCCTATGTACATGTGCGGAAAGTAAAGCAACATTCCTGCAGATGCTATTCTGTGTGCCCATCTTCACCATGTTTTGTGACTCAACGTCATCCTGGAAGGACTCTGCATTGGTCACAGGGTCAGCATGGGGCCATCTGTAGCTGTGGACACACTGATCGCCAGCACTCAGAGAACAGGCAGATGCGCGACTCACTGGAAAGGAAGATGACCATGTTACGATGGTCTTCTAACACAATCAGCCCTGTGATTGGAATATTTAATTCATCATCCTAATAATTCGACGAGAAGCCCCTGGGACTGGATTTGTAGTGTAATGGGTCAAGCTGCCGCCTGTGGTACCTGCAACCCGTATGGGAGCTGGTTCATGTCCTGGACGCTTCACGTCCAATCCAGCTCCCTGCTAGTGGCCTGAGAAAAGCAGGAGAAGATGACCCAAGCGCTTGGTCCCCTACCGCCCACCTGGGAGATCCGGAGTGATCCTGCTTTTCTGTGGGCCAGTCCTCTCTTCCTCTCTCTGACTCTGACTTTCAGAATAGATAAACCTTTAAGGAAAACCCTGAGGCTTGGAAAGGTACTTTTTCAGAACGAATAAACACATTCCCTCACTCTGAATCATTCGCTTGGTCAACACTCATTCAGCACGGAGCACATTGTCGCGTTACACCTGGTGAGGGAGGAAGCAGGCACTTTCCGGCCTCGACTGGCTTTCTACCTAGTATAAAAGAAAGACATCAATAAATAAACATAAATAAACCCAAGCATAATTTATGATAGGTGTTATGAAGGCAAGATATCTGAACTCAGAATGGTAGGCACCAAACGCAAATGTAAAAGTCCCCATCTCCAGGCTTCAAAAATGTAAAAGAATAACCGGGAAAGTGGTCATTCTGTCTTTGTCCCACCATCACCTCTTTGCTCTCCTTCTCTCTGTGTACATGGGACCCTAGCACAGAACTCCTCACACCCTGCTGAAGTCACCTGTGTCACTTTTGTTCTGGGTTTTGGAGGCTTGGAGGACAAACACAGGGCAAAACTGTACTTATCTTTGACCCCAGCAGGTCTCACAGGTGCCTGGCCTGGAGGAAGGCTGCTGGTGAGTTCAGTGTATTGAAACTGAATGGCTTTGAGGAAATACTGGAATGAGTGTGCAGCAAACCTTTCCAAGTGCCACCACGCCTCCCAACACAGCAGCCGCTGTTGGCTAGTTTGGGTCACAAATTTTCTGCTGAGTCACAGTGAGTTCTTCCGGAAGGAACGGGATGCGGTCACCACTGGCACTCAGGGCAAGATTGCTGGAGCTGGCACTCACAGTTGATCTCAGGAACTCACTGACAATGCCGGTGAGCCGGCTGATAGCAGGCAAGATGCGGCAGCCACTCGACAGCAGGACCCAGGCTTCTGGGTTCTGTGGAAGGAGGAGGCTGGGTGGGTCCTTTGCAAAGGCAAGGTGATGCCATCTCCAGACTCCTGCGTCTGGCCTCGGAGAATGCGAATTGAAAGCTCTGATCTCTCCTGTGTGAGCTCCATGAACAAGATCCGTTCTTTCATCTGTCAAAGGAGGAAGGCAAAATATACTACACAGACTTATTTTTTTTCTTTTTGTTGAGAATCAGATGAAACACTAAATGGGCAATCATTTTATTAGTTGAATGTCTGATACCAATTTTGAGAAATTTTCTCACATAAAATTATTCTCAAAATTGTCCTTTTCTCTGCAACCAAAAGCATTTCTGCTTTTGAAATCCCCAATACGCAATAAAGTGCCTGGAAAGTAGCAGGTGCTAAATGACAGCTTGTTGCTTGGGAGAATTAATAATGTACTCACGACGTGTTTGTCAGGCAGCTGTCTGGGATTAGTGAGAATCGCTGAGGCCCCGGGAAGCTGAAAGGCTCAGTCCATAGGTGAAAATCGTGCCCTGTGTCCTTGGGTTAACCGTTCCCAAACCAACCGTGAGTGTGCCGATGTCGGGCCAAGACCCTGAAGCTATTCACTCCAAGCAGGTCTGCCCCATAACAAGATCCCAGGACCCTGTCTGTGCTATGGAGAATGCACTGACACTGGAACCAGCTGCACCGTTCACTTAGCTTGGACACAGAAACAAACTACTAGTATCCACAACTTACTGAGATTTCTAGACTGAATATTGTTTCATTACATTATTTCACATGCACCTTTGAATGGTGGACTTGGGAACTCTTTTTTAAGAAATAGAGAGACGGGGACACAAATAGAGACCTCGCATCTGGTTGGTTCTCTCCCTCCGTGGCTGCAACAGCCAGAGCTAAGCCAGGCTGAAGCCAGGAGACTGGAATTCCATCTGGATCTCCCATGTCTCTGGCAGGGATCCAACCCTCTGAGCCATCCTCTGCTGCCTCCCAGGTGCACCTTTGCAGGAAGCTGGACTTGGGGGCAGAGCTGGGACTCACACAGGTGTCTGACACGGTACCTGGGTGTCCTGACTGCTAGGTAAACACATTCCTGAGACCACTAAACATTTATAGCAAAACAGAGAAGCTCTTGTTTCACTGTTCCTCTCCATTGTCAGAGGATTCCAATTGCGAATTTTCTGGTTTTTGCTATGGTTTTAAAAATATTTATATGCTATGACCTTTTGATATTTAGCCTAATTCCTATAGTGATAGATGAGGATGCATTCCTCTGCTATTACCAATCCCTTGTTTTCTTTTCCCTAATCCTCTTAAATAGTAATTTTTAAAAAATTTATTTATTTAGATTTATTTATTTATTTGAAAGGCAGAGCTACAGAGAGGCAGAGGCAGAGAGAGAGAGAGAGAAGTCTTCCATTCTCTGGTTCACTCCCCAGATGGCCACAACAGTCAGAGCTGCACTGATCTGAAGCCAGGAGCCAGGAGCTTCTTCTAGGTCACCCACGTGGGTGCAGGGGCCCAAGGACCTAGGGCATCTTCTGCTGCTTTCCCAGGCTGTAGCAGAGAGCTGGATCAGAAGTGGGACAACTGGGACTGGAACCGGTGCCCCTATGGGATGCTGGCAATGCGGATGGTGGCTTTACCTGCTACGCCACAGTGCTGGGTCCCTAAATAGTAATTTGAATATGTTGGTTCAGTCAGTAGTCAGAGCCTGTTTATGCCATGCCGACAGTGTACATTTCAGACCTTGTGATGGTAGGCTTGCATTTCTTTCACGTTTTTCTGGCACTTTGCAACTATTTTGGTCCATCTTTTCTTTAGGTCTTTGTATGTCTCCCTCCTTCTGTCATCTTTGCCCAAAGCCTGTTGCATCATTGCATCCAGCAATGGTGACTGATCTGGAGGCCGTCGGGCGGGGGGATCCAGGACCCCCTTTGGTCAGCCACTGCTCTCAGGCAGGTGTCAGGCTCCCCCGCTGGGCGTCCCCTCACAGCCATCCCAGAGAGTCCCCTCTCTTGCCCCATTTCTGCTCCTGCGACTTGGTTTCTCGGCTGCCTTCTCTGTCCCGCTGGAGCAGACCTGTGGGTTGCCTCCTCAGGTGGAGGTGTGGCGTCAGGTCAAGGGCGCAGTGAGGAGGCACTCTGTGGGGCATCTCGGAAGTCCCCCAGCTCCACCGGGCAGGTGGCTCTCAGCGCCTGGGAGCAGTCATCACCGCGCCTTTCCCCCAGGGCACCATTTCTCCCTTTCCACATCCCAGCTTCTTCCTTGGGATTTTGTCCCCGTTTATTTTTTCTTTCCTTCTGCAGTTTCCTGGGGCAGTGAGTGTGAGAGGCACATTGCTGGAGACGGTGACTGCATAAAGTCTTGGCTGGAAATAGTTTCCTTTCAGAAATGTGAAGGTGCTGTTCTTTGTCTTTTAGGTTAGTTTGGAGAAATCTGAAGTCATTCTGATTTTTTTTTAATTCTCTGCTTATGAACTTTTTTCTTCCCCCTTTTGTTGCTCTTCCTGTGAACTCCTTTTAGGATTTCTGTTTGTCCCTAGTGTTCTGAAGTTTCATATAAATGACTCTTGGTGGGTATGATAATGATAGTATGATAATGATTTTTGCAGTAATGCTGCCTAAAGATGACTTCAGACGCCAGTAGCTCTCCTCACTGGTGGGTTTGCAGGTCAGCTCCCTGTGACTCTGTGCATATCCTTCAGTCAAATGCAGGTGCTGTGTTTCTCATTTCCAGACCCAGACTGAAGCTACCTGAGCTACTGAGCTGTGCTGGGGCACAAGGCAGGAGGGGACTAAGGCCAGTCTAGTGACACAAGCGCACTGGAAACCTCGGCTCAGACATGGAGCGTGCTCAACCCTATGACAGTCCATGGCCCTGGCAAAGCCTGTGGCCACGTCCAGGTTGGAAGACAGCAGATGTCTCTGCCCACAGAGAACCCAGCAAGAGCAAGGAGGGCCAGAAGAACCAGGATCACACGACTCTGCCCCCCCACCACGAGGACCCCCGTCTCTCCCCTGAGTGAGCCTGATGGGCCGCTCCATCTGGGAGCTCCTGTCTGCCAGCCTGCGACATCACTCAGAATACCTTTTCCCATGACTGCTTCACTGCCTGCTCCTCATTGCTGGGCTCTGGGCTCCTCTCTGCTCCTCCTGGACCTGGGTTCTGACCTTCTCTTCCTTTCATCGTTCACTGCATGAGTTTTCTTCCTCCACTTTTTTGTTCAACTGCGTCTTCTAACATGTCTGTCAAGGTTTTTGCTTCTGCAGTTGTATTTTTTTTTTTTTTGTAAAAAATTGTTCTCTGAATGTTCCTTTTAAAGTACTGGCTCATTCAGAATATACAAACCCAGTAAATGTAATGCAGTTCGCTTAGTTTTGGTTTTCCCTCAGCCCAAGTTCTGTTTGCTGTAAGTTGTATTTTCCATGTTTCCATCTCTTTGAGCTGGAAGATCTTTTCAGGAATTCTGTCTGCTGAGCTTATGCAGGGTCTTCCAGAAGTTCATGGAAAATGTGTATTGTGACAAAAATATGCATGGACGTAAAGTTTTTGACACAAAAATCAGCTTATCTTTTATGTTTTTTTCTTGCCATTTTCGAAGTCTCCGCTTTGAAAGTGAAGTACTCAGAGCCTCTGTCTACCCTGGTGCTTGGCAGGGTGGTCTCACACCTCTGTCTACCCTGGTGCTTGGCAGGATGGTCTCACACCTCTGTCTACCCTGGTGCTTGGCAGGGTGGTCTCACACTGCGACCTGCTTCTTGGTGTTTGCTGGTTGGGCAGTGCTTGGAGACCCCTGACGTCAGGGTTTCCAGGTTTGGTTCCTAAGGCTGCTCAGATTGCTTTGAGAAGACTGGGAGTCAAAGACCATTGTTCACATCCCCACTGACGTCTCTGTTTGCCAAGTGAGTGCACCTTACAGATAACTAAACAAGAAGATGTATTGGCCGAGTGATGAAACAGCAAAAACCCAATCAATAACTTATTAAGTACCAACACCAAACGAAACATGATCAGAATAAGGAAAAATGGGATGGCTTCTTCCAAAAATTCTTTCTCTTTTTCTCTCATATTAAAACTACCTTCAAGCCAGCACTACATTAAGGTTCTTCAGTAGCAGGTGAACTTTAAAGGAAAAGTCTGTCCATAAAAGTTGTTGATTTTAAACATCAACAAGACCAGTTGATTTTCCCTGAAACTCTTCAGGATAACATCAGCACTCGCTGATCCCAGAGAACCAACACACTTCATGTCCCACAGACCGTGGCTGACATGACCACTGTATGGACTGGTACAGTTACGATCAGAGTTCAGCTCTGCTGTCAACAAAAGTAGCTCAGCCCAACAAAGACTCATCCCCGGTTTGTGCCCTGGGGTCCTGACCCCTTGCCATCCAGGATGGGGCTGGAGATGCAGGAACTGCAAGGAAGGCACCTGCCGTGGGGTGAACCATCTTCTGAGTTCCAGTTTGGCCACTTCCTATATATGAACCTCCAGCATGTTACTAAGAGCCTCTTGTCTACTTTCTCACCAGGAACAAATGGCAAAGTTATCATCATTTTACCCTGGGATTATTTGAGGATTAAGGTGTTTGTGAAGTACTTGGTGTACGGGTGAAGCACTGGTTTTATTGTATTGCTATTTGTGTTGATCATTTTAGTAACTTATTGCTCAGTGTACGATAGGAAGTATACCAGAAGATGAATAGTTGAAGATGAATATGATTCTATCACTAATTTTAAGGAACTCAGAAGTTAGCAGAAGGGTTAGGGTAAAAGTAGGTCATTCTGAGTCTCTGTTCTGTGATATGTAGCCCTACCTACAGCTTCAAATGCTATCTATTTATCACTGATGCTCACTTTTTTTTTTTTTTTGGACAGGCAGAGTGGACAGTGAGAGAGAGACAGAAAGGTCTTCCTTTTGCCGTTGGTTCACCCTCCAATGGCCACTGTGGCCTGCGGCCAACACATCGCGCCAATCTGAAGCCAGGAGCCAGGTGCTTCTCCTGGTCTCCCATGCGGGTGCAGGGCCCAAGCACTTGGGCCATCCTCCACTGCACTCCCGGGCCACAGCAGAGAGCTGGCCTGGAAGAGGGGCAACCGGGACAGAATCCAGCGCCCCGACCGGGACTAGAACCCAGTGTGCAGGCGCCGCAAGGCAGAGGATTAGCCTAGTGAGCCACGGCACCGGCAACTTATGCTCACTTTTTTAAAAAAAGATTTATTAATTCATTTGAAAGTCAGAACTGCAGAGAGGGAGAAGCAGAGGCAGAGGCAGAGGCAGAGAGAGAAAATGGGAGAGAAAGAGAGAGAGAGAGCGATAGAGCGAGAGAGAGAGAGAGAATATTCCATCTGCTGGTTCACTCCCCAAATGGCCACAATGGCCAGGACTAGGCCAGGTCAAAGCCAGGAACCAGGAGCTCCATTCAGGTTTCCCACAAGGATGCAGGGACCCAAGGACTTGGACCATCTTTGGCTGCTTTCCTAGATGCATTAGCAAGGAGTTGGATATGAAGTGGAGCAGCCAGGACTTGGACCATCATCCACAATGCCAACTCACCCACATTTACAAAGTCATTCCAGGTCTTTCCTCTAAACTGCAGATCCATATATCCAGCTTGATGTTCACATCTGATTATCCCAAGCACATCACAGATCCAACGTCTCCAATGCAGCATATCTAATCTCTTCTAAACTTTGTCCCTTTATGTTTCCTGTCTTCCTAGTAGAGGCATTATTTTCCAGGCATACAATCTGGGGATCTAGGAATGATCATTGTAACGTTCCCTATTGCTTTTCCTCCATATCTAATTCATGCATGTGTTCAAAATTAACCTCAAGGGGCCAGCATGGTAAGACAGCAGGCAAAGCTGCTGCCTGTAGCACTGGCATCCCATATGGGCTCTGGTTCAAGTCCTGGCTGTTCCACTTCCAATCCAGCTCCCTGCTAATGGATTGGGAAAAGCAACATAAAAAGAGCCAACTTCTTGTGCCCCTGCCACCCACATAGGAGACCCAGATGAAGCTCCAGGCTTTTGGCTTCAGTCTGACTCAGCCCTGGCCATTGCAGCCATCTTGGAAGTGAACCAGCAGATGGAAGACCTCTCTCTCTCTGTCTCTACCTCTCTCTGTGTAACTCTGACTTTCAAATAAATAAATAAATAAATCTTCAAAGTTAAAAAAAGGACTGGGCTGGCTTCCTCTATGTTATCTTCAGTCTACCACAGTGAAGTATTCAGTGAACATGTGCTTCAGTGGATAAATAAGATGAAATCAATGAATGAAATGCTTTGCTACAGAATGAGGTGAGGACACCAGCTAAGACAGGCGGGGAGGCAGAATGCTTTCTGAGGTGATGACAACAGCTAAGTTAATAAAAAAAAATGCCAGTCATGGGCGTGGTGATCGGAGCAGCATGGATGTAGATGAGGGAGGACTTGGTCCTGTGGGCGAATCCCAAGGTTTCAGCCTGGTTGGGGAGTAGCATCTGAGAGTGGACTATCATCTGCCAGCCTGTTCCAAAGAGGGCTTAGAAGAGATGCAAAGCAATCGCCCACAAGAAGACCTGACTACCACAAGGATGAGTCAGAAAGCAAACCGGCAAGCGCAGTTTCCTTTGTGCATAGGGCCTGGGTGACACACTTCTGTGTGACTCCATGAGCTCCCTGGTGCCTGATCAAAAGAGAGCTTATACCAAGAGGAGGTTGGCACTGAAATAGCAAGCGGAACCATGGGTGAGCTGACGTGATCACTCTGAGCAGATACCATGCGAATGAGCCCTGGAGGGCGGACCTCCGGGTTGCAAACTCAAGACAAGAAACCTGGTGCCAAGGAAGCACGGTGACTTAATACCTGTTGCAGCCCAGAAAGTCAAAACAAGAGTGGAAAGTACCTTTCTCTTGCATCTATGAGAACTGTTGGGACTCCAGTTCACAGTGAGAATCCCTCCCAATATATACAGAAGGTTCCAGCGTGGATGCCCTGGGTCATGACCTGGGCAGCTTGGTCCTCACCATACACCCTCTCCCCACCCCTCCCAGACCCATGCCTGCTGTGAGGGGCCCCCGTCCTGCTGGTGGAGGGTACTCATGAGTCCCTGCTGCAGCAGCTGGGGCTGCCTCCATACCCAGGCACCCTGACCGCCTGCTCCCCCTGCCTGGCGCTTCCAGGGTTTGGTTGGCTCCACACTTGACTGGGCAGCAGGCCTCCCTGGAAGCCCCCACCACGCACCTCCTTCCTTTGCCTGTTACACAATCTACCAAGCAGGCCAGCCTTGTGTCCCCACTATCTCTGTCCTTGATTTGACTCAAACACACAGTTCCTTTTCCGAGGACTCAGCTGGGGATTTGTGGACTGCAGGCGGTGACCGGTGAGTCACCAGTCACTCAGTGTCGCCTCTTCCCACTGTGCTGGGGACTTCCCTCATACCAAGCTTGGCCAGCTCAACTCGCTCTTCCCCGGAAGGATCCTTTCCTGTGCACAAGTCCTTTATGCGGAAACATGACAGTTTTTTAGGGGAAACGCAAGCAGAGACCCTTATAGCTGCATCCCGCTTCAGATGATTCAGGGTCTCTGTACATATCACATCATTTTGTCCTGACAGCAGGTGTGGGGGAGAGCAGGGCCCACAGGTGTTCCACTTAGCATTGCTCCAGTCAGTTCCTGTGGTCCCCTCCAACGCTGTGTACTTCTGCCTTTGATGTTCAGTTTTCAGATAGATGACTGTTCCTTTAATTTCGACAAGAACATATCTCTCCTATGAAAAGCTCCCATTCTTCCCACTTTGTGCCGTCAGTCACTACCTGCTCCACCTGTCACAGCTCTTTCCAATCAATGCCTCCCGACATAGGCTGACACTCAGCCTTCTCCCATTTCCTTACTGCTCCCTGGGCCCACCCATAGTCCCCATCCGTGTGGTCCTAAACATCCTTGCTCTTTCTTCCTCAGTCTACCTTGCCCCCTGCACATCTGTCCAGGACCCAGGACTTCCCTGAGTGCGCCTTCTGCACTTAGGACTTCCTGGTGTGCCTTCTGCGCTCACACCAGGGAGAGAGACCACATTGTCAGTCAGTGGGGATCCGGAGGACTCCTCTCCACAAGGATACATCTCTGGAACCATTTACCCAAGTCCTAGTCTAAGGCTGATTGCCAGAAGACTGCATTGCCTACATTTATCATCAAATGTCAGTGTGTGTGTGTGTGTGTGTGCACACCATGGAGGTTTACTCTTTGGAAGAAGCACTCAAATTCCCCCTTTCCCAAATCAATCACTAAGGGATGAGAGATGCAGGGATCCCTGGATCTGGTCCCATGCCCTTCTCAACCACTTCTTGTGCCTTCAACTGGGGCAGGTCAAATAAACTCTCCTCTTACTCACGGGTTTCTCACAAAGCGAGAGAAGTGTCTGCTCCACCCACATCAGGGAGAATGGAGCACATATCCTGGGGAAATACCACTGAGAACTGCAGGGTCCCATGTCCGTGTTCCTGGGTGCTGACAATGCTTTGTTGAGGACTAGGATTAAAACCACCCTGGGTGCCCAGCTGTAAGAAGCAGTGCTGAACAGAGAGGCATTTTGATCTCAGCATCTTGGCCTATATTATTAGTAGCATGATTCCTAGTTGAGATGTTGTCCAACACAAGTCTCTCTTACCTGTGGCTTCACTTTCTACTCTTTCTGTTACCCATGGCCAACCACAGTCCAAAAAATATTAAATGGAAAATTCTAGAATTAAACAACCCGTAGGTTTTAAAGTGGATGTTGTTCTGATAGAGCTCCAGCAGCTCTACTCCATCCTGCTGTGTCCCGCCCTCCGCTTGAATCATTCCTTCGTCTGAACTCCGTCCCCCACTCACTTGCTGCTCACCTGTCACGGTGGTGCAGGGCTTCTGGGCAGGCAGAGAGCATGGCAGTGATGCAGGCAGTTGCCATGGGGTAAAGACAAGCTGGAAGGTGCCTTCTTCAAGGGGAGGGGGAAGTGCTCTGTGTACTAAGGAGAGAAAAGTTAAACTTTATCAAATGTGTATCTGAATAGGCACAGCATAAATAGGGTTCAGTCCTAACCACGGTTTCAGGCATCCACTGGGGTTCTAAAGAAGTATTCCCCATGCACAAGGGGAGACTTCTGGGTGTCTGAAATCATGATATAATCTTTGCATTCTGCACAGATTTATAGTTTGAAAACTCAGACACTTGGTTGTGCTGCTCTTAGAACAGTGCTGAATAATTTCAAATGGAAAACAGAAGTACCTGCCTCAATCCTGTTTTACACTGAAACAAAGTTCCTATTTATTTTTTAAAGTATTTATTTATTTGAAAGTCAGTTATATGTAGAGAAAAGGAGAAGTAGAGACAGAGAGAGGTCTTTCACCTGCTGGTTCACTCCCAGATGGCCTCAATGGCCAGAGCTGAACCGATCCAAATCCAGGATCCAGGAGCTTCTTCTGGGTCTCCCAAGGACTTGGGCCATCTTCTACTGCTTTCCCAGGCCATAGCAGAGAGCTGGTTCAGAAACAGAGCAGCTGGGACTAGAACTGGTGCCCATATGTGATGTCGGCCCTGCAGGTGGCAGCTTTACCTGTTACGCCACAGCGCCAGCCCTCAAAATTACTATTTATAAAATGACACTGAATTCTATATTTTGAAGGAATCTGAAAAAAAAATTCAGAACCCATCATTTCACAACAGAGGAGTCAGGGCCGTGGCCTACTGAGAAAGTGTGTAGCTGCCCAGAGGGGCCCAGTTGAGATGGGGCCTTTCTCCTTGGGGTGGGCCAGTGCCCTTCCTCTCCTCTCTGCTTCCCCTCAATCCTCTTTCTCACAGGGGCACAAGACTGGACTAAAACACAAGAGCATCAGTGGTTCTAGTCTCACCCCAGAAGTTTATATCACAGGATTCAGACAAAGCTTAATAGCAACATAATAGGATCCACATGCCTGAGAAACCCTCTGGACTACCTGCTGTCGCCTTGCGTGCCACCCTCCGGAGTCACTTGAACAGCTACAGGAGCTTTTCAAAGGGTGACTTGCCCTCGCTGGTGCTCTAACTCACGTGTTCTCCACACTGCGACAGAGGAATTTTCCTAAACAAGCAGGGGCCTTTGTGAGCCTTCTCCACTGCAAGTCAGCACTGGTCCTCCGCTGCCCTGGAATCCAGTCCCTAAGGCTCTGCCCTGCCTGCGAGGCCCCGAGAGGCCCGGCCTCCCCTCCCTTGGTCCCGTGGAACGCTACGATCCGATCCTCGTGCCATATTCCTGCCAGCCACACTTCATGGGTCACTGCTTCCATCATGTGTACCGTCTCGTGGCCGCTTCCTGCACCACTCCTGAGCCAGACTTCTTTCTGCTGCTGCTTCTTAGAAAGACCTTCTCTTGATCAGGTACCTCTGCTCTACGTGCTGAGAGAATCCTCTGCTATGTTACTCTTGCCCGCTTTGTATGGTTTTAAAAGCTTGCCACACTGGCTGCTCAGCACTGTTTCACAGCAAGAGCTCAAGTCCCAGGAAGCAGGGGCCAAGACGTCTCCTGTTCCCAGGCCTGCGCAGTATTAGACCGTCAGGATTCAGAGGAGACTTCTGAGTGACGTGCAGTCTCAACCTCGTCAGTCCTTGTAGACTTTGATTGGCAGTTCCAATGGGTTGGATTCTTAGGCTGGATCGAGAGAAGATTTGATGTCCCCTGCTCTGTGGACTCAGCATTGACCCCGGCTACCTGCACCTTTCCCTGGTTTAGCACACTAGGTCCTGACCGTGAGGTTGCCTTTGTCCATGGCACAAGGCCATGCCCAGGTCTGTCTCCATCTTTCCTCATCTCAGAGCTTGCTACACATGGTGACGTCACCTGAACAGGCACTGAGCACTGCCCCCTGCCGTGGGTAAAAGGCATTTTCCTGACCCATACCCTGAGAGCTGGGTGAGAGACTGACAGAGGCTATCATGCCCTCTACTCATGAGGGTCAGCTCTGGAAATGCCCCCAACTAGTGGCCAAGCTTCTTCTGAGCTCCAGATTCCAGGCTTGGGGGCCTTTGCTGAAACATTTTTGATGTGTCCTGGACATGTGACCCCTGCCCCTCCAGTAAGACTGACCCTGAGTTAGGAGACTTGGGTAATAGGTGAGGGGCCACTGCAAGACACTGTGACAACCAGAAGCAATAATCTATGTGCTTCAGGTATGGTCCCTCACTTACTCCTTGCTGCACATGGTGCAGTAATAACTCATGGCATAGCTCGTCATTCCTGGTTCTGCATTCTCAGTTGAGTAGAGTTTAGAGCTCTGATGGGAGTTCTTAGCAAGAGGCACAGCTGTGGGCAAACTCTGGTCATCTAGGTCAGCGTGACGTGAAACGTTGGCCCACCTAACTCTACGTCTCTTTTTTCATATTTTACTACACCTCTAGGGGTTAAGTCTTCCCTGACTTCTGTACTAAACATGTTCAAAGACTACTGAGGATATGTGAATGCCATTCGCTCCCAATAGTTTTCAGTACTTATGCTAAGTGCTGCGCAGGGCTGTTGGGCAATGAGGGAACCATGAGAAAGATGGGGTCCCAGTCCTCAAGATGCTGCTGAATAAAGAGGAAGGCAGGTTGTAAACCAGAAATCTAACAGCATGACTTGCTAAGTGATCCTGGAGAAGCATCAGGTCTCTGGGCCCACACAGCACGGGCATCAGGCCCCGCTGGAAGGGTCAAGGAGGCGTTCTGGGGGCAGAGGGCCTCTGATTTGGGTCTTGAAGGAGGGGAGGAGAAGGAGCAACTCTCCGGGAGACTGGAGGTGGATGTTTTGGCAAAAGGAACTGGATCACAAAAGAAAATGGGGCAAGGACATAGCATAGTGTCAAGGAAATACAGAGGATTAGGATTTAGCTGGGGCTGGTGCTGTGGCTCAATAGGCTAATCCTCCGCCTTGTGGCACCAGCACACTGGGTTCTAGTCCCGGTCGGGGTGCCGGATTCTGTCCCGGTTGCCCCTCTTCCAGTCCAGCTCTCTGCTGTGGCCAGGGAGTGCAGTGGAGGATGGCCCAAGTGCTTGGGCCCTGCACCCGCATGGGAGACCAGGAGAAGCACATGGCTCCTGCCGTCGGATCAGCATGGTGCACCAGCCGCAGCACGCCAGCCGTGGCGGCCATTGGAGAGTGAACCAACGGCAAAAGGAAGACCTTTCTCTCTGTCTGTCTCTCTCACTGTCCACTCTGCCAGTCAAAAAAAAAAAAAAAAAAAGATTTAGGTGGGAACTACTGTTTTTGTCAAATTATGGTAACTAAGAGGACTCCAAAAGTGCTTCTGGCCTTCATTTTGCATCACGCTTGAGAGCTCTTGGCCAGAAATCTTGGGACATATTCACACCCTGGGCTGTCATCTCCCTGCTGTGTGTCCCTGGGCCAGTCCCCAGCAATCTACTTTCCTTGTCTGCAAAATGAGGGAGAAATGCCCAACTCCAGTGGCCCTCTGGGTGCCTGGCGCAGGGCCTAGGCAGGAGGGGATGAGTTGGGAAGCACAGGGCTAACAGACACAGGGGCTATCGCTGCACAGGGATGAGTATTTAAGTGTGTGAGATGCAGGGCCAGTCCTTGCTGAGATGTGCATATGCCAACTTCTAGTGACAATGACCACAGCGGGGGAAATGCAGCAGCCTGAATGTGACCTAAATACATCATGCTGCTTAAACCCTAGCACCAACAAAAGCAATTACCTGCGCACAAAAAACGGCACAGTGAGATGCCTAGGTTTGACTCACCCCAGAGCCTTGCTCTCCTCTTAACATCACAGTCATTTGAAAACCATGCTAAAAATTAACTCTACCAGCACGAGAAACCATCCTGGGCTGATCCGCCTGATGGACTTGAATTGTTAAAATCAATTGACTCTAGTTCCGGTTGCAATGTCACAATCAAGGTAAACAATATTCAGAATCTTTGTCTTGAGTGTGGTAGATGCCCCTGCTTCCTTTTTAACCTTGAATGTGAATTCTTGCAAAAATCAAACAGCCATTTGGTAAAATAATGCATCCTGAGTAACTCTAGGGAGATTAAAATCAATATGTTTACTGTTAGCCACTCTACCAGGAGTTGTGTAAACATTATTACTTTTCAAATCTTCATAAAGATCCCAGAAAGTGGTTTTAATTACTGACATTATGAGACAAACAATGCTGTCCCAGAGAGATTGAGTAATTTGCCTGCAGTCATAAGATCTTTAAGTGTGGAACAGAGGTTCAAACCTGGTGTAAGTAACTAATACTCAATGCTCTCTCCACTGCAGATATGGTCTCCAAACTTCAAGGAGCACTGGTGAACTCAACCCTGGGCGTCACAACAGATGAGATATTGTTTATTAGTTCGTTGTTAGCAGGAAAACCCTAATGTGATTCTGATAGGTAAGCTCCCCACCAAGGAGTGAGGCACCCTCCTCCCAGGTTTGTCAAGTTCCTGGGGATGCTGTCCATTCTACATCCTTCAAGAATGGGCTAAGAGCCCATGAGTAGGGAGAGTGGTGGAAGGAGTCTCCCCAGGCTGCTCCTATGTGAGCTTGTGTTCTCCACATCAGAGAAGAGTGTATCTGTCTCCAGGGTTCTCAAGGCATCACTGGGATTTCTTTAGACCTAGAGTAAGCCATCACATTCTGTAAGACATTGGATTCTAAGCTCATGTTAACAGAGATTCAGAATAGGAAAGAGTTCATATTTTAGTTCATAGTGAAGGAGTACAAATGAACTTTTCACACATGCACATACTTATCCTGTGATGTGTTTTGTGACTTTTGCTTTCATTCTGGTCTCTTCACTGTGTGCTGTACCATTTCTCTGTTAAAGAATTCTGGTTACAACTTGCTGAGTTGACTTCTCAATCTTCTACTTTAGGGTAATGTGAAGTCCCTGCATTCCAGGGGGGAGTGGGGTTGATACAATCTCTTTCCAGAGAAGACAGAGCCTATGGACATGGCTCGGGGCCAGTGTCTGTCCCCTCACACCCTGCACAGCTCACCATGTAGTTTGTGCACTGTGACACTACTGACCTGTGTATCCTTTTCCCCATTACTGAATCCCTGAGCAATGAGCCTGGGTTTCACTCTTTGCTGCATCCCATTCCTAGCTCAGCCATACAATGCACAAGGCTTATAAAGTGAACATGTTTGTGAGTGAATGAGAGGCTTCCCCTCCAGGTTGCTCCACTGTACAGATGTGGTGGTGGTGGTGGGGATAATATATATGTATGTCCTCTTTCAGGTTATATGCATGTGGAATATATATTATAAATAACATCATATATATCATCTTCGTATAGAACATACAGTGTCATCAAACACACGTTTTTATATGTATCTACATACATGTAGATATAAATAAAATCTTACTATAGGACTTCAATATGTTCATGAAAAAATGAAGCTAAAAAGTAAAAATAAAAAATATAAACTTCATTTCCCAACGTAAGCTCCAACTTTCAAGATACTTTTGTAAATGATACCAGTCACTCACTCAGGCTCTAAAGAACTGACGTCGTGGGAATTCAGCCATGTCAGCGAGGTCTTTTTTACATTGTTAACTAAAGGAAAAAGACAGAGCTATAGCTTACCATGTAAAGCTGCCACCTGCCACACCAGCATCCCACATGGGTGCCAGTTCAAATCCCGGCTGCTAATACTGATCCAGCTCTCTGCTATGGCCTGGGAAAGCTGTAGAGGATGCCCAAGTGCTTGGGCCCCTGTACCCATGTGGGAGACCTGGAGGAAGCTCTTGGCTCCTGGCTTCAGACTAACCCAGCTTGAGCCGTTGCGGCCATTTGGGGAGTGAACCAGCAGATGGAAGATCTCTCCATCTTTTCCTTTCTCTGTAACTCTACCTCTCAAAATAAATAAATAACTCTTAAAAAAATTAAATAAAAGTGAGTGCTCTTCAAAGTTTTTTTTTTTTTTTAATTAAGAGAGAAGTTAGAAGGAGCCAAGTCAGTGCTGTCAGGTGGATGCCTAATGATTTCCTATAAAAATTCTTACCAAATTGACCGTGTTTGATGAGAGGTATGCGTAGAGCATTCTTGTGGTAGAGAATGACTCTTTGGTGAAACGTCCCTGCTTTTTTTCCCTGCTAACCGTTTGACCCAATCTCCCCAATCTCCTTTTAAACAAATGCTATGGTTCTTTGGCCCTCCAGAAAGTCAACCAGCAAACTGCCCTGAGCAGCCCTGTAAACTCTTGCTATGCCTTTGCTTTGAACAGGCCCCTTCCACCTCTTGGCCAGGGCTTTGACCATGCTTTCTCTTCAGGGTGGTTCTGGTAAAGTCATGTGTCATCCCTTGTTCCAGTTTTTCCAAGAAATACCTTAGGATTGGAGCCAGCACCGTGGCTCACTTGGTTAATCCTCAGCCTGTGGCGCTGGCATCCCATATGGGCACCGGATTCTAGTCCCGGTTGCTCCTCTTCCAGTCCAGCTCTCTGCTATGGCCAGGGAAAGCAATAGAAGATGGCCCAAGTGCTTGGGCCCCTGCACCCACGTGGGAGACCAGGAAGAAGCACCTGGCTCCTGGCTTTGGATTGGCGTAGCTCCGGTGGTAGCGGCTATTTGGGGGGTGAACCAATGGAAGGAAGACCTTTCTCTCTGTCTCTCTCTCTCACTGTCTAACTCTTTCTATCAAATAAAAAAAAAAGAAATACTTTAGGATATGAATCCCACTTGTTCAGAATTTCCGTTGAAAACTCTACTCTCTTTTGCAGTTGATCCAGTGCAACAATTTCAGTAGAAAATTTACTCCACTTTAATTTTTAGGAAGAACTTTGTAAGCAGAACCAATAGAAATGTCTATGGTATTGGCTATTATTTCAGTTGTCAGCCCTCTTTGAGGAGACAGGAATGATGAAAAGTTAGAAGACCTTTGTGTATCTGAATATGACATGAAAGGGGGAACTTGCGTACTTCTAAGTCACTGCAATTTCCTGTCACACAAACTTATTTTAACTCCCTCCCCTGCTTTGTTTTTCTCTATAGAAATGATAGATTTAGGCCGGTGCCGCGGCTCACTAGGCTAATCCTCCACCTTGCGGCGCCGGCACACCGGGTTCTAGTCCCGGTCGGGGCGCCGGATTCTGTCCCGGTTGCCCCTCTTCCAGGCCAGCTCTCTGCTGTGGCCAGGGAGTGCAGTGGAGGATGGCCCAAGTCCTTGGGCCCTGCACCCCATGGGAGACCAGGATAAGTACCTGGCTCCTGCCATCGGATCAGCGCGGTGCGCCTGCCGCAGCACGCCAGCCGTGGAAGCCATTGGAGGGTGAAAAATGGCAAAAGGAAGACCTTTCTCTGTGTGTGTGTGTCTCTCTCTGTCCACTCTGCCTGTCAAAATAATAATAATAATAAAAAAAAGAAATGATAGACTTAATATTATATACTTTTTAAAAAGATTTTTTTAATTATTTTAAAGTCAGAGTTACACAGAGAGATGAGAGGCAGAGAGAGAGGTCTTCCATCTGATGGTTCACTCCTTAGATGGCCTCAATGGCCGGAGCTGCGCCAATCCGAAGCCGGGAGCCAGGAGCTTCTTCTGGGTCTCCCACACAGGTGCAGGGGCCCAAGGAATTGGGCCATCTTCTATTGCTTTCCCAGGCCATAGCAGAGAGCTGGATTGGAAGAGGAGCAGCTGGGACTAGAACCGGCGCCCATATGGGATGCTGGTGCTACAGGCTAGGGCGCTAACCCACTGCACCACAGCACTGGCCCATATTGTATTCTTTTACTTATTTTGTTTGTCAGCTGTCTTCAGGATGTAAAGTGTGAGAAGCCAGATTTTTCTAACTTTTACTACTACTTAATACCATGTGCTTAGTTAACATTTGTTGGGCAAATGACTGAAGGAAAAAAGAAAAAAAAACTATATTTTCCCAGAGTTGTAGCTGTTGACCCCTAGGTCTTCCCTCTACCTGGGTGCTTGAGATGGAACCTAGCTGTCTCCCCATAGTCCAGAAGTGGCTGTGGGAAGAATTCAGCCTGGATGCATGGTGAAGAGGCCCCCGTGAACACCAACTAACTCTACCTTCAGAGGAGCAATGAACTTCACTAGGCATTCGTAGTGCCCAGGTCTGCCTAATTCTTGACACACACATTTTAAAGAAATCGGGGCAGGGGAAGAGAGGGACATTGTGGTATAGCAGATAAAGCTGCTGCCTTCAATGCCAGCATACCATGTGGGCACCGGTTTGAGTCCCCACTGCTCCACTTCCCATACAGCTCTCTGCTATGACCTGGGAAGACAGTAGAAAATGGCCCAAGTTCTTAGGCCCCTGCACCTGTGTGGGAGACCCAGAAGAAGCTCCTGGATCCTGGCTTCGGATTGACTTAGCTCCGGCTGTTCTGACCATCTGGGGAGTGAACTAGCAGACGGAAGAACTTTCTCTCCCTCTCTGTCTGTCTCTCTCTATCTCTGCCTCTGCTTCTCTATAGCTTTGCCTTTCAAGAAAATAAATAAATCTAATAAAAAGAAACCAGGGATAGGACTAGAATGAAATACATGCTAATAATAGAAAAGTCTGTCAATCAATATTCTCTGAATATATATATGGTCAATATTAATTCAGAGGGGAGTGCTATTTGAAAGAGATGCACAATGGAATTAATAAAAGTATCAGAATAAAAATCTTCAAGTTCCTTCATGATCTTAAGTATAACTGGATAGATGCTCCACTTATATGATCAATCCATCCATCATCTTCTCCTTGCCCCCCTCCACTATTTCTTTTCCTTTATTTTATATCAGTCATTCTGTAACATATTGTCGCTCCCCCTCTTCGTGGAGGAACGACACTAAACCCTGCCTAGGCTTCATATCCGAGTCACGGCACCATTATGTCGCTCCCCGTCTTCGTGGAGGAACGACACAGGACCCTGCGCTGTTCTTTCGTCTGCTCGGCCCTCCCCGGGTTTGCTGCTGGTTCTTCCCGGGTTGGCTACCAACCCTTCCACCTCCGTGGAAGGGCGGTTCCCCCTAGCCACTTTTCCCCACTTCCGCGGGGGAGCGGCACACCGCCGGCCGGCTCTCTCGGGGGCTGCACAGGTGTTCCTTCAGATAGATGTTCCCCTTAGATGTTCCTGGTGCATGTTGTCCCTCTCCTCCTTTATAGTCCTCATCCACCAATCCCAACTCTGCTACCCACACGCCGAGTACGCTGCTCTCCTCCAATCAGGAGCAGGATCAGCTCCTGGAGGTCATCACTCAAGTTGGCAAGAGGCAGCTGCGTAGAAGCTGTTTCCTCCTCTCCCAGCGCCATATTGTGGGAGAGCAGATGCATAGAATAAGTCTTAATTCCAGTAACTCAGTCCAGTCCGGGTTGTTCCCCACACATATTTGGAGAATCTATGTGTTCACAGAATAATGGGATAATGGCAAGCACATAGTACAGTGTGTTCAGTGTTATGATGGTGGTAGATAAAAGGTTAAAGAAAGAGCTTACTACTTAGAACATTGTGAGCTCTGTCTCTGTGTAAATAGCAGATTATTTCCATTTTGTTTTCAGGCTGCATGGGCCTCAGTGCCCCAGAGACATCCTAGAAAAAGAGGAAGGGATCTTTCCATGGGATTTATTGATGCGCATATCCAATGCGGCATTTAAACTTGTAATCATTTACAGAATAAAAACAAACATCTGCATTCTTCTTCAAGCAAAAGTTCCCGAGTGGTGAATACGGCAAGTGACACTGCTACTCTGTTCAATTGATCATATGGCTTGATCAATAGGTTGAAGATTGAAGAAAAGAAATCAATAGACACAGGAAGAATTTAAAACTTTGTTTATATGATCAATTGATTAGGGAAATTGATTTGAAGGATACAAGGAAGAAACATCTTGGAAGTAAAACAGGGAAAAAGTATTTCATATCTTCTAGTGGAAAATGATCAATGTGAACTGGAACGTTTAGCTTAAAATAAACATGGATAATGCAAAATTAAATGTAATGTTCAGGTTTTTTAAAAGACATGCTTTTAATAGATATGCAAGTATAATAGACTGTAGATATAAGCTGCTTTGTCATTTTTGGTGGCTTGACAGGCAACAGCAGCCAGTGGAAAGGCCCCTGAGTTTGATTGTGGAGGATTGTAACAGCAGAAAACTACATAACTGACATAAGCAGAAAAGGAACCTACTGAGAAGACATTGGGTTAACATTTCACATCAGTTTCTCAGCCAGCACAGTCACCTCTTATTTGCTTGGTTCTCCCAATGTTTCAAGAAACTCTCAATGGCCTTGCTAAAAATTCATTAGAAATGTTATTATTGTTGCTTGAGGAAACTCCTCCCTTGAAGGTCAATTTTTTTAAAGATTTATTTAGTAATTTGAGAGGCGGTCACAGATAGAGGGAGAGACAGAGAGAGGTCTTTCATCCACTGGTTCACTCCCCAAATGGTTGTAACTGCCAAACTGGGCCAATCTAGAGCCAGCAGCCAGGAGCTTCTTCTGGGTCTCCCATGTGGGTACAGGGCCATCAGCACTTGGGTCATCCCGGCTGCTTTCCCAGGCCATTAACTGGGAGCTGGATCAGAAGTAGAGCAGCCAGGATTCCAACTGGGTGCTGCAGGTGAGGGCCAAAATTTTGGAATCAGCAGAACCTGGAGTCACAGAGTGAGTATGATAAGAAAGGCTCCCACTTTTTCCTAGACCCATGCATCCTAGATACAGGAGTAAGAGCTTATTGTTTGTGTAGGAGAGACCCTCTCCAAACCCACAAGGTTTTAAGTCAATAGCTCATTCCAGGTGATAAACCCACTCTCACTGGGTGATAGATCCACTCTCACTGGGTGATAGAGATGTGAATTCCATAGGCATTAACTCTCTGCTTTGTATCTTTCACCTTAGAGGGAACCCTTTGGTTGAAGAAACGTTATGTTGCCCATTAGAATGGTGTCAAATCCTCCCTATAGCAGGGAAAAGAATAACCATTGCCATTTGCCCTCTGAGATCAATGGAAATTAAATTATAACTGAGTTTACAGAAATAAGAATAAATGGGTAGTAAGAAAGAATTTTACTAAAAAACTTAATAGGAATATAAGCATAGGCTGTCTTTTTGTTTCTAGTGCATTTTGGCACACAAACATCATAAAAGTATCCTTTTAACAAAGTAAGATGGCCCAGGTGCTCGTCATAAAACCCAGAGCAAAGAAGTCCTTCTTGTTAAAGAGTAACTCGATGATGACATCACCTTTATATTTCAAAGCTTGATAGTGAGATTTTACTTATATAATCAATTTCACAATCAATAATAGCATCAAAATTGTACTAATGCCTACCCTGGGTGAACTTAAGCTATTGAGAACTAAAAACAATTTAAAACTCAGTATGTGAGCCAGATCACCTCATTTGATGCTGCCAGTCCAGCTGCAGAACATTCCCCTTCTAGCAGAAGTGCTGTCAAATCTCTCCTCTCAAGACTAAAGACTCAGCTGAATGTGCAAACTCCATTTTCTTCATGCACTCATCTGTTGATGGCCATTTTGGTTGCTTCCAGCTCTTGGTTGTTGTGAATGGATGTGTGCCCATGTCAACATGAATAATGCAGAGTGACATGATCCTCAGAGACATAAACCATACATATCATCATATGATGTTTATGTATCTATTCATGGCTTGTTTAAAGTCAATTTGGATGCTTGAAAATGAAGTAAAATCTCAGCTCCTTTATAATTCCTATTAGTTAAGAATGGCAAAATTTCACAATTCTGAATGATTGTTGACTGCCTTCAATCACAGTCACTAGCAGAACACACAGATGATATCTCCAGGGTTATTTTATTCCTTCTTGAAAGACGGTTCTCTTCTTTGGGAAACACAGTTACAGCAACAATACCGTAACTTGAAGGATAGCCATTTGTTTCACCATCATATCATCTTTCGAGGTGGCTCCATCATTCTACTAATTTGCTATCATTTTAATCTCTTTGGGCACAGTTGGGGATTACCGCTGAGTAAAGAAATCATTCCTAGGATGGTGAAACATCAGCATGTTTCACATTGTAGAACATAAGATAACCAAGACATCACTTTATATTTTATATTAGAAAACATTCAATAGACGTAGGTGAGACTTTCAAGGTAGAATGAGTTTATCTTTTTAAACTGAGTAAAATTTTTGGCATTTGGAAGAGAATCCTAAGAACGGATAAAAGTCATGGAAGAGTTATCCTTGCAAATGATTGGGAGTGACCGAGGAAGAGAGTCCAGAACATTGTGATGGCCAACTGAAAGCTCAGGCTTTAGGAATCGTGGTAGAAAGGCAAGAACACGCTGATCCAGATGAAGTGACCATGACGTGAAGGCAGCTCACAACCCTTGCAGTAAGGAGGGGCTCAGTGAGATTATCTTGCATTGGCAGGCCATCCAGAGTGTGCCATGTTAGCAGCTCGTGGTCTGTCTTCGCTCCTTGCAAACCCAAGACAGCTGTAGGGAAGAGATTATCATGCTGCTATGTCTGTTTGTGATCTCTCTCTACCAAAGCTCCAATAGTCACATTTTCCTTCAGTTTCTTGGGCCAACACTGGGTTGTTGGAACAGTAACTTGCCTGATGTTTACACAGGCAATCACATTGTTCCCACGATGTTTAAAACCTTATCTATAAAGGGAGATGTTGGTGACCCAATAGTCAGGCACCATCTAGTTTCCTTTCCAAGATCAGACAGAGCTTCAGAGAATAGCCAGTAGGATAACTTTCAAAGATATCATGCTACTCTAACCAGTACCTTTTTCAAAGACTTAAAGGGGTATTCAGGGCTAGCCCTTCCAAAAAGTCAAAAGTTAGGTGATGGTAGGTGGGTGGGTTGCGTATGATATAGCCTTACCAACAATCCTATCACCCTAAATCTTTGATTTCTTCTTTTATGTTTTCCTAAGAATTTTCTAGTCCTAAAGCTTTGTTTTGTATTTGCTGAAATTATGTCCAATCTTCATAAAATAGTTGGTCAATTCTATCATCTCCAGTTGCTTCAGGTAGCATATTGAGAGCAGAAATTTCCATATATCTATGTAATGAACACCATCTCATTATCTTATTTTCTCTTTGGTCTAAGTCAAGGGTTGGAAAATTTTATGTAAATCGATAGGCAGTTAGTATTTTAGGTGCTGAAGGCCACAATGATCAGCGTCACAATCACTCAGTTCTACAGCATAGTATGAGGGTAGCCATGGATGGCTTTAAACAAATGGGCACAGCTACGCTCCTGGAAAACTTTATTTATTAATGAAGTATTGGTCAGCCAAGGCCATGGACAGTATTTTTCATTTTGTTGGCTAAATGCTTCAAATGATATTCTGGTGAGATTTGCTTATTTCATTTCCAAAAGGAATTAGCAAGGATTGTCAATTATGCTAGCTTTGAAAATTCTCTTCTGGAGTACTTAACGTGTCCTGGGACATGCTAGGGTCTGATTCTTGTTGTAGATTTGTAGTCAGCGAGTAGTGGTGGTGCTGGAGCTTTAGGGAAAGTGGCTTTTTTCTTGCAAAGGATCTCCCTGGGGTGATGTTTCTGCAGGGCCTTTAATCAAGGCAGGAATCATCCCTCCAAGTGAGGGGGGAACTGGGCATCTGGTCCGGGAGTTAAGACCTCGCTTGGGGCACCAGCGTCCCACACAGGAGTGCCCAACTTTGAGTTCTGGCTTCACTCCTGATTTTGGTTTCCTGCTAATGTGCTCCCTGGGAGGCAACAGATGAGTGCTGAAGTGCTTGGGTACCTGCGATCCATCTGGGAAATCTAGATTGAGTTCCAAGCTCTTGGCTTTGATTGGGCCCAGCCCCGGCTATTGCGGCATTTGGGGAATGAATCGGCAGATAAAAGACCTCTCTCTGCCGGTCTCTGTCTCTGTGCTTTCTAAATAAAAGGAAAACAAATGAATTCAAATTAAAGAAACAAACAAATGAGGAGGAGGATGTGCTTTGTTTGGCAAGAGAGGCTTAGGAGAAGTGAAAGTTTGAAGGTATTCTGAATTTTTCACGTTTCTCTTTGTGTTCTCATTCCGACTCTTGCAGTCTCTTCTTGTCTTACTTGGTGCTCTGGCTTTCACACAGTCCTGACACTGGTGTAAACCCAGTGCATGTACCTTGGCCCTGTGAGGGAGTGGAGTTTGCTGCGCTGATGCATCCCTGCACCTGCACTGGACCAACAGTCCTGTCCCTGTGGTCATTAAATGTCTCTGGCACTCAGGTCTCACCTTGACCAAAATATTTATACATGTGAATGCTTCATTTGCTTTCACCAGTGAGAACAGCTAGCTCCCTTAAGTGTAGCCAGGTAGCCAAAGAGGTCCTGTGCACCGCGTGCTGTCTAGTCCATCTGTGGCGAACACATGGCCGTGTCTCCTCAGTCCTCGGCTGTGAGGTGCCTTTCATTGTCAATGACTGCAGTTAGCAATGTCATTAGGTGCTTTATAAAGTGCTGCCAGGGTCCTGTCTTAACACCAGTGAATAATTGCTGCCTAACCACAATAGATCAAATTATGCATTCCTGATTCTATTATTTCCTTTTGCATGTTATCTGTAAACACTCTTTTTTTTTTTTAAAAAAAAAGATTTATTTGTTTGAAAGACAAAGACAGAAAATGAGAGACTGAGATAGATTTTTACATATGCTGATTCACTGGCAGGACTGCGCCAGGTCATGTCTAGGGGCTCAGAGCTTTATCTGGGTGTCCCACTTGGGTCACGGGGGCCCACATGCTTGGGCCGTCATCTGCTGCCTCTCCAAGTGCATTAGCAGGAAGGTGGATCAGAAGCAGAGAGCTGCAACTTGAACCAGTGCTCCTTTAGGGGATGCGCATGTCCCCAGCAGCAACGTCACTTGCTGTGCCACACCACTTGTCCATCTGTAAACACTCTTGGTAGCAGTTTCTGTGTCTGGCAGACTACTTGCTGGCATCCAAGAGAGACTGATACATGTGATTTAACCAGACTGAAAATTTGGTGAATGCATGCTGGGTAGCTCATAAAAAAGCCAAAGAAGTCAATACGGCGCCAGAAATAGGCAGGAACAAAGGATTCTGGAATGGAAGTCACAGTGGAAAGCAGTCCCCAGTAAGGACACTGTAGCTACTGCATTGGCTAGACTCCACCTGGCTGCACTTTTGCCACAGGCACCAGCAGTTGGTTGTGCTGCTGACTTGCTTCTGCTCCTGCTGCTACCTTCACCCAGGCACATTCTTTCAAATAAAAGAAAATTGCTTTTTGTTTTTTTTTGATTCACCCATCAGAACCGTCACTCCTCTGAACTCGGTGTTCATTGCATATTCCGAGTTGGGCAATCATCGATGATTAGTTCTGAACATTTTCAGCTGCCTAGGAAAACTACTACTCAGCAGTCACTTTGCACCCCCATGAGTCTCCCCCATCCAGTCACAGGCAGATACTAACCCACTTTCTGTATCTGCGGATTTGTCCATTCTGGATATTTCCTGCCCCCTGAGTCATTTCACTTCTGGACGTTAGTGACTTCTTTCATTCACCTTGCATGTTTACAAGGTTAGTCTATGTTTTGGCACATATTGGCATTCCATCCCTTTGTACTGTGAAATAATATGTCATTGTATGGATACAGCATATTTTCTTTTTCTGTTTCTCAGTTGATGGACATTTGGGTTGCTTCAACTTTTTTTTTAAGATATTTATTTATTTATTTGAGAGGCAGAATTACAGACACAGAGGAGAAGAGACAGAGAGAAGGGTCATTCATCCTCTGGTTCACTCCCCAAATGGCTGCAACAGCGAGGCTGAGCTGATTTGAAGCCAGGAGCCAGGAGCCCACACCGGGTCTTCAATGTGGGTACAAGGGTCCAAGCACTTGGGATGTCCTCCAGTGCCTTCCCAGGCCACAGGCAGAGAGTTGGATCAGACAAGGAACAGCTGGGACACTAATTGGCATGCCTATAGGATGCCAGCACTGCAGGTGGAGGCTTAGCCTACTACGCCATGGCACCAGCCCCTGCTTCGACTTTTTGACTACTGTAAATATGCTGCTAAGAGCACTTTGGTACACGTTTTTGTGTGGTCATGTACATGTGTTATTTCTGGAATGGATTTTTATCGACCCTACTTTATTGCTGCAGTGAGTGTTTAGAATTTTGTCTGTGTGCAGTTGAATAGTACCAATGACTTTTCCATGCTGCTGTTTTACAGAGGCTGAGAATGCGAGATTTGGATGTATTCAGTATCAGCATACTCAACAGTGGAAAAGCTTGGCCTCCTACCAAAATTCAGAGTGGGCAGTAAGTTAGCCCAATGTATGAAAGAGCTTCTGTTGCTGAACAGAATGACATGACCGATAGAGGTTTGTCTGACTTGCCGCTTGTTAGTTAAGCAGTCTTTCCAAATTACTATTTCCTTACCTCCAAGATGGGGCGCATTTGTCACAGAGTTGTTGGAAATCTCAAATAGTTGTCAAAGCTCCTGCCTTATCCACGCCACGGGGCCGTGATTCCCGCAGTGTTTGCTCAGTCGAGGTCTCCTAGCATTTGGGCAGGTAAGTCTCTGTGTTTTTCTGTCCAGTGCATACAGGGCTTTAGCGAGGCCAGGCTATACCTTTGGATGCTTTTTGTTGCACTGCAGTCACTAAAATAAGAAAAAAAAATCCTTGAGGGTGATACCACATCTATTCCATGGGAATTCTTGGACCACCACTTTGCTTTCCCATGGGTGTAGTTTTGTTTGCTTGCTGTTCCTCTTGGGTCCAGTGTCTAATGCACTCTCAACAGCAATGCTGTCCGTGTGTGCACTGGGTGCTTCTTGGTCACAGGGGCAGTGCTGTTTATTAGAGGATGTGGAGAAGCATCCTTGACCCCGACCCTGGAGGTTGCCGGGGCCCATCCCTGGTTGTGGCAGTGTTGATTGTCCCTAAGCTGGGGGACAATTGGAAACCACTGCTTTGGGAGCTAAAATATGCACCTTAAGTCTATCATAAATCACTTGCAAATCATATTACAGTACTCAACTTCCAGTACCAGCACCACACCATGGTGAATTTCCATTTCCATTCCTCTGTGAGACGGTGGTCACAGGCCTCACTCCCGTATGTGTGAGAAACACTTTATTACTAGTACTTTTGATTACTTTTGATTTGAGCAGTGAATTATCCTTTAGATAAATTCAAAACAAAAGAGATATTTTATATTTATCTGCCTATTTGCAATTTCCTGTAGTCTTCAATCCTCTCTTTAAACCCAACTTTCTGTCGTTTTCATTTCAACCTGAGAAAATTAGTTTCAAAAAAAACTCTGTTTATTTGTTCAGTTTATTTTTGAAAGAGAGAGAGGGAGAGAGAGCGAGTGCTACCATTCTCTGGTTCACTTCCCAAATACCCACAATAGCCGCGGCCTGGGCCGTGGCCAGGTCTGGGCCAGATCTCAGGGCTGGGCTAGGACTCAACCAGGAGCTTGAGACTTAATCGTGGTCAAGTACTCAGGTGGGGTGGACCCAAGCTGTCACCTGCTAACTCTCTGGGTACACACTAGCAGGAAGCTGGAATCAGAATCAGAGCTAGGGCTTGAACCATATTAGATGTGATTATCCCAGCTGGCATCTTAACTACTATGCCAAAGTCCTGTCCCAGGAAATTAATACTGTTTCATTTTAATAGTGTAATTCTCTTTGTCTTTGTTTTAAAGGATATTTTCACTACATATAAAGTTCTAGATTTATATTTTTTTTTCACCGTTTCAGTACATTAATGATGGCAAAGTCATCTGCTGGCCTGCATTATTCCTAAGAAGTCTGTAAGGATTCTTGTCTTTTTATCATTGAACTTCATTTGTCCTTTGTTTCCCCTCTGACTGTCTTTACTATTTTCTTTTGACATCAAACTTCACTAGCTGGATTCTGATGTGCATCTTTGTGGTTTTCTTTTGTTTCTTATACTTTGATTCCTTGAGTTTCTTTTCTCTATGAATTTACAGTTTTCATCAAATTTGGAAAAATTACAACTATTATTTTCTCAAAATTTTTTCCATCTTCTGTCCTCACTCCTGGGATTAAAAACAAACTTGTTACTTTGATTGATATTGTCTGCATAACAGTAATGCTGCCCTTTCACTTCTCATTCTTTTTTATTTTCCTATATATTTAAACTCACTTATCTTTTGCTTTACGTTGTCTGATTTTCTGTTACATCAAGTCGTTTGTGTCTAAAATAAATTTCAGCTTAAGAGCTTTTGTTGCTTTCCTTTTCCATCATCTATTTTTACTTGTTTTTGCTTTTTGAAAGCATTTATTTATTTATTTGAGATACCAGTGATAGAGCGCGCGACAGAGACATAGAAAAGATCTTCAATCTGCTGGTTCATTCCCCAAATGCCCACAATGGCTGAGTCTGGGCAGGGCTGAAACCAGGAGCTAGGAACTCCTTCCACAACTCTTGGGGTGTGAGTGTTGTCTGGGGAAGGTAGCAGAGACTCAAGCACTTGATCCATAATATGTTGCTGTCAGGTGCGTTAGGGAGGTGGACGGAAGTAGAACAGCTGTGACTCAAATCAGGAACTCCAGTGTGGCATGCAGGCATCCCAAGTGGTAGCTTAACTTGTGGCACCACACCCCCACCCTTATCCTCTGTATGCTCTGATTCTCTTCTCGTGTTCACTCACCTCTAAATTTTAAGACGCATCCATGATAACTACTTTAAAGTCCTGTCTAGTATCTCATCATTTCTGACATTCCTAAATCTGCTCCCAGTTAGTAATTAACTTTTCTGACTAATGGTCGTCTTTTCCAGCTTCTCCCTGCTTCGTATTTTTGTATGGACTCTGGGCATTGTGGATGCTATGCTGTTGTATCTGGATTTTGCTATCTTCCTGTCAAGCGCATTGAGTTCTGTTTTGGTTGGCCATTACGTTCTCTTTATCATGCCTGTCTTGTCTTTATGCTCTGTAAGATAACTTCTGGACCAGCCTTGGTTCTAGGTCAAGTTTAGCTCTGCCAGGTGACTTTGATGCTCATGGGCTGTCTACTGATTGTCTCAGCATTTGCTAAATTTCTTTGCTCTGGTTGTGTAGACCTTGACTGTGAACTCTGGGAATTTTTCAGCCTATAAGTTCCCAGAGTTCTTTTCTGAGGCTCACAAAGTTTCACTCCTTTGCAAGGGGGTCTTCCTGGAGACCTTGGGGGTCCCTCCTATGCAGGGCTTCCTTGTCTCTGCCCGTCTGCTGCACTGACTCCAGGGGATTCCATCACCTCAACTTTGGAGCTCTCACTTGTAGTTAACTCAGTGACCCTCGGAACAAACACAGCCTGGCATAAAATTGTAACATTTCCTTTGTTTTATCCAGGGAGAGACAAGCAGTCAGTTATGACAGGCCTAGGACCTTCATAATTGCAGGACTGCACCAGTGTTAAAATCAACTGTTTCCGGAAGTCCTGGGGTAAGACTCAGTTATATCATTTAGAAAGAACTTGGCTGGGTAAGCCTACAGCGTCCACGCCTTGGCTAGTCATTGCCTTGGTCAACAGACAGCAAGATCTGTAAGGCAGTGAGTGAGGACAGGATGACCGGGAAAGGGATGGACTGCTGCGCAGACCTTGGTTGTGAGAGACCCTCACCAGCCCACCCAGATAAGCAAGTCAGATCAGACTTCTGGGACTAAAACTGTCACCTGACTATCACACCTTTTCTTCAAACTCAGCCTCTAAAATGACCCTTGTGTCTATCTCTGTCCCCATTTTGTCATCATGTGCCCTACTTCAACCCCTCCCAATCAATAATCAATAGGATTCCCTGGCTCCATTGCACACATCCTTATCGGCTCACCTGGCAAGTCTCTGCTGATTCCTTCGTGATGACCTCCATTCACAGAAGCATTTAACTTGATTTGGGGCCCCTCCCTTGTGCTAGGCTCTGTGCTGTCCTTTGGGGACAGAGAAGTGAATAAAAGACTGTCACTGTCCCTGAAGCCCTCCCATGCTGTTTTGCCCTATCTACAGGTTTTCTGCCTTTTCATGAATGTTTCAGGTGTTTGCTCACCCCTACTGGGTGAAATAAGCTTCCATGCTGAAGGTTATATTTACCTTCTCCTAGGGTTCCATGATGCCTTTGGCTGTCCAGGAAAAGAAGCTACTACCATGGTTATAGAGTTGATCCCCCCCAGCAAGGTGGAACCCTCCTCCACAAATCCACGGATCCACAGATCCTTCCCAATCATCCGGCCCCCCAGCCCTGGATTATTCATCCCCCTCTGGCATCTGGGCACTTGTGCCCCTCCACGCTCTATACTCGAGGCTTCCGGATCTTCTTGATCCTTGATTTTCCTAAACACGTGACTGTTCTCTCTCTCTCTTCCTTCCAGGAAACCAGCCTGGCTGGTTTCTCACCACTTCTTCACAGTTTGAAAGTTGCCTGGAGGGGCCAGCGCTATGGCCCAACAGGATAAAGCTGCAGTCTACAGTGCTTGCATCCCGTATGGGCCCTGGTTCTAATCCCAGCTGCTCCACTTCCAATTCAGCTCCCTTCTGATGTGAGCAGAAGACGGCCCAAGTGCATTGGCCTCCCACTTGGGAGACCTGAAAGAAGCTCCTGGATCCTGGCTTTGGCCTGGCCCAGCCCCAGTCATTGTGGGCATTTGGAAGATCTCTCTCTCTCTCTGTCTCTTCGTCTCTCTTTGTATTACTGCTTCTTGAATGACTAAATAAATCTTAAAAAAAAAGTAAGTTTCCTTGCACATCACATATCACAAGTGCCTAAAAATCATCTGTGAACAAATTACAAACGAAGCATAGAAGTGCATGTCTATATATATCATCAAGACCACAAAATCATTTCCTTGGCAAACAAGATCTGGAATTAACAGAGTGAAGACATTAAGTGACGGCCTTATTTAAACAGGAATCCTGGTATTTGGCTGAATGGAAAAAACTTGTGAACTTTCCTGCTAAAGTTTTGTTTGTGAATACGATTGACATTTATCGACTTTATTAAAACACCTTTTACTGCAGATTTAAAAATGCTGTATTTCAGTGTAAGAAGAATGTCACCTCACTCACGAAATCTCCCTCAAAATGTCGAGCTGTGTCCATGGATCCTTCTTCCAGTACACAATGGTTTTCAACGGGTCGTGCTGCGTGGCTTCCTCTCTCGTGGAGACTCTACCTGAGGGAGGATCACCTGGCCCCAGAGGATGGGCGCTAACATTTTCTGGAGGGTGGGCATTGAGGAACTGGGTCCCACCTTCCTCTACCTTGCCACTGGCCATGTGGCTCCCTTCCCACTGCTTCTGAATGCCTATGTCTCCTGTCTCAGCCTTGTTGCTTATTTCCGTAGTGGTTTCTGCTAAACAGATCAAAACACTTTATGACAGCCAGACCAGGAATCAGAAGGTCTGGTTCCTGTCTCCTGTGGGTGCACTGACCAGGGCTGGGTCCTTGGTGAGTGACCGCAGTCACTAGCAGGGGTTTCTCAGTTTCAGGAGGTGGTGCCTCCTTCAGAACTGGGCGTCTCTAAATGGTTGTTTATGAGGGCCCTTCACATGCTTGGAGGGTTATCTCCATCATTTGATCGCAGAGCATTTTACTTCTTTAAACAAAATACCAGCCAATGTTCCTCTGAAGAATTCCTTTCTCTAGCCTTTGAGAATCTGTTGCTGCATTTTGTGGAAGCATCTGTCCGTCTGTAGGGCTGTGAGAAATGCTGAGGGCAGATGATGGAGCAGGAAGAGCAGATGGCAACTGAAGCGTCTTGTAGCACACAGCTCGTTTCGGGGAACACCTGGGGCAGATTGCTCCAGGCAGAGGCAATGTGGGTCCCCGTCTTCATCTGCCGTCTGCCTCTGCTCTGAGCACGTCTGCTTCAATACTTGGTTATAGGTATTTAGGAGCGTAATTAGAATCCACAGGCACCTCACTGCCCTCTCTTTCTTCCTCTAAATTTTTCATTTTGCTTATTCTCTTGTAGGTTCACAGTTAATTTTCTTTTCTCGAAGCTGTGCACAAACCCTTCAAGATAAACAAATACCTTTGTCAGGCTCACCCAGCTTTTGTGTTCTGCTTCCAGTTCCCCAAAGACTGTCAATGTTTAAGTCTCTTCTTTCAGCGTTTCTAAAAGAACATGCTTCATGGATTCTCCCTGCCCCCCCACCCCCGACACACACTTTTTAAAAGATTTACTTATTTATTTGAAAGGCAGAGTTACAGAGAGGCAGGGGCAGAGGCACAAAGGAAAATCTTCATCCCCATCTTATTTTAAGGGCTTCTTAGAGACCTGCAGCAGGTCTCTAAGAAGAGAAAGCCCCAGCACCTTCCCCCATATTCCCACTGACCAGCAGAACCCTAAACCCCATTTTTACTCAACTCCCCATTGAGTGTCTACATTAAGGTGTCTGCCTTCGTCATGGCTCAATTGCGCGTTACCCTGACCATGGCTTTGTGATGCTTCCCCTCTTGAATCCATAATTTCCCCTTGTCATTTCTCCCATTTAGTTGTCTGTGTCAGTTACTAATTCAGCTCCAAATGCCTCTCAAGAATAAAAATACCCCCACCAGTTTGACCACATCAGTATCCTATCACCTCTGCGTTCCTGCTGGTGCCTTCCAACTCTTGTCCTCCCAGACAGCCAGCCCCAGGGGCAGCTGTCACCACGATGAAGCATCCTTCCCCTTTTATTCCTGCAACACTGATTTTGACCCAGTTGTCCCCTTCCTTGGCTCCACTTCCTGATTTTACTAAATCCCATCCTCTAATAGCCGATTAAGCAAGAGAGCATGGGGTAACTTTCCAGCACTCAGCGTTTGGCATGGTGGCGTGGTTAGCACAGCAGTCTGTGTTGGGAATTATTTCCTCCTGGTGTTAAAGGAATTCATCAATTGTCTTCTAGCTTCCTATGTGGTTTCAAAGCAATCCCCGTGTCCCTCTAATTTGCCGTGCTTCACAAAGAGCTTGTTGTCTTCAAATGTTAAAGAAGTATTCTCTGAGAATTTATGTTTAAGAAACTAAAATGATGAGGGAAGCCCTATTTGCATAGTTGGGAAAGCTGGGATGGGCTTCTGACTGTGTTCTGCCCTGGGGCCAGCTCATTAACCAACAATCTGGTTCCCAGTACTTTCCTTTAAGGCGGGCACATTTCTCTGTGAGGCTGAGGCTGTACCACTGTCTGCCCAGAGCGTCCTGGGCTAAGCAGGAGACAAGGGCTGGGCATCTCTTTGGTTAGAATTTCCATTTTCACTTGATCATCCCCTTTTCAATATGAACCCTGCCCTTTGCTATCCCTTTTGTTAACACACCCAGAGTTTGTCTGGTTTAACCTTTGCTTTCTTCTGTGCTCCGAGAGGGCCAGGCTGCCCTGGGTTCACGGTGATTATCTTCCAGCCAGTTCTGTTCTAGCCCTGAACATATCCTCACTTCCAGAGTCTGCTAAGGTTCCCTGGGGATCTGCCATGATGATTTTCTTGTTTATAAATGTAATGCCTGCCCTCGTTCCTTCCACATCCATTACATCTGGTTCACCGGTTTTCCGACTTTCAGTTCTCTCGGTATGCTTCGCCCTTATCTTTTCTCCAGCTCTCCTTGTCCTTGATGGGCTCTCCATCTTCCAGCCTCCTACTGCCTTCGTGGTCATTGTAGTGAGACTTTAGGAGCGGCGATAAGTGCGTGTGCTCCATCTGGGACATTTGTACCAAACCTATCTTCTTACTCAACAAATTGTTTGATTTCAGATATTTTGTAAGTAAAAGCATTCAACATTACAGACTGAACTGGGAGCAGCTCTGTTCCTCTTCTTAGTCTCATTCTAGAGCCGTCAGTAATGTAGATACTTATTTCTTTATAAACACTTTCTAAGAGTGTGTGTCTACAATCAACATAAGGTATAGTGTATTTTCAAATCACATTAGTGGTTTCACAAGGAAATATTCCTTTTTTAAAAGATTTCCTTATTTTATTTGAAAGGCAGAGTTATAGAGGGAGGAGAAAGGAGGGAGAGAAGGAGGGAGGAAGAGAGAGAGAGAAAGAGAGAGAGAGAGAGAGAAAGAGAATGAATCTTCCATCTACTGGTTCGCTACCCAGATGAACACAATGGCTGGGGCTGGGCTAGGCTGAAGCCAGCCAGGAGCCAGGAGTTTCATCCAGGTCTCCCATGTAGGTACAGGGGCCGAGGGTCTTGGGCCATCTTCTAGTGCCTTCTCAGGCGCCTTGTCAGGGAGCTGTATTTGAGCTGGGGCAGCCAGGACTCTAATCAACACCAATATACATTGCTGGCATTGCAGGTGGTGGCTTAACTGGCTACGCCACAGCACCAACCCAACAAGGAAGTTATTCTACAACTTAACTTTCATTTCACTTGTCTGTTTTGAGATTTATGTGTATTGATCAATACACATTTAGATTATAAAAACACAACATAAGTCTATCTATGATTTATTTATTAGTGGGGATTTAGTTGATTTTTCATTTTCTTCTGTCTTCTGAAAATATTTTTACAGGTTCCATGGCCCATACAAGTGAAATAAATGCAATGGAAGTAAAAGTATCGCAGAGGGTGTTCATTTTTCATTTTGCTCATCAGAATGATTGTGACCACTTCTGTGTTTCTTCCACGTTCTCTTTCAGCAGAAAACCCCAACACATCCTTTTCTTCTTGAATATTATTCCCCCTTATCCTTTTAGGCAAACTTTAGGGCTGGACATGGTATTGGTGTTTCATGCTTGTGGATTAAAACAGGAAATTAATTCACTGAAGAAGAAAGCGCTGAGAACCACAGTGCTTCAGATGGAAGGGCTTGATTGCGCAGCTCAGCACATCTGGGTCCAAATTCTGACTCTGAGTGCTGCTGTGTGGCCCTGAGTAAGGTATCTGCATTGAGGTTTTATCCTCCTGAGACAGACAGACCAGGGTGTTTCATGAATCAATAAAAGACAGCTTTGCAAAGCCATTGCCATTGTTATATGTGTTGTATGTGTTGTTATTACTACACACTATCCAATGATTGCCCTTGGTTTACAGCCACAGTGATTAAAGAAATAGTTTGGATACCCAGAAAGCTCTTCCTGACCTCCCTTGATGACTCCCAAGGGCAGTCAGGCATAGTCCACTTCCTGGGATGACACAGGACTGCCTGGAGGACCACACGGCTCATTTTTGTTGGCAGGACTCAGTATGACCTGACATAAGGTAGGGGCTCAATAATTTCTCCTATGGTAGAAAATTCTGTGTGAATGATCCAAATACTAAAGAGCACCCTCTCATCAAAACCTAGAAGGTAGAATTACAACCAAAGTGAGGCCAAGAGAGGATCAGATGTCCTAGTAACTCTTAGCTCAAAGACAGGGCAGTGTCTGGGGAGGAGTCGCACTCAGTTGTTTCTTTCAGGAGAATGCAGCAAAGGCTCTATCATGCAGAACCTCTGCATCAGGATGGGTTGTGAATAATTGAACTTATGATCAGGCGAATTTGGGCATCGTTTTATGACTTACTCTTAATTTTAGCCCTCTGATTTTGAAAATGCATTTCAATCCTTACTTAATGTATACTAAGCTGATCTTCTGTATATTAAGATAATCGAAAATGAATCTTGATGTGAATGGAAGGGGAGAGGGAGTGGGAAAGGGGAGGGTTGTGGGTGGGAGGGACAGTATGGGGGGAAGCCAGTGTAATCCATAAGTCGTACTTTGGAAATTTATATTCATTAAATAAAAGATAAAAAAAAAGAAAATGCATTTCAAATATGCCTCCCAATTTCTCACCTGAGTATGTATCACTTGGTGCACTATTAAAGTCTGTTAGCCCCTCAGCCCCACGCACCACATGATATCTATGAGTGGAATTTGAAAGATTCCATGGAAATGGGCTGCACTATTCAGCTTTTAAGTACCACAAGGAAATACTTGAGGTAAGCTACTAATGAAGGAAAGAGGTTTATTTTGGCCCACAGTTTTTGAGGTTCAGAACCCCGATGGTTTTTCCTCCTGGGAAGCATCCAGAGGTGGTGTGGACATCACAAGGCAAGAGGGAGTGTGCATGTCTCCATCTCTGTGTGCTTCTCACACAGCCACCAGGATTTAACCTGGGGCTCCACCCTGCTGACCCCATCTGACTCCCAACATGGCAAGTAGATTAAGTTCCCATCTTCTCAGTCTAATCACATAGGATTTTGGGGGCCCAACTTTAACGTGTGGGCCTTTCAGGGACACTCAACATCCCAATTAGTATCCAAAGCCTACCATGGACTAAGGTGCAGAGAAGAGGGCGACCAGGTAGGTCTGGGCCGATGAGATTCCAGCTGGGAAGCCTAGGAGCCCTTGGGTTTGAGTACAGGCCTCGGAGCCATTCTTTCACCTGGCAGTGGCTGTCCAGAACTGAGCCTAGGGTGTAGACGGTCACCTGGCAGTGGCTGTCCAGAACTGAGCCTAGGGTGTAGACGGTAGAATTTGGGCCTCTGGAATTTGCTTTATGTTCATGTTATTGATCTTTTTGCATGTGTGATATTTCAATTTGTCCTCTTTTTCCTTCAAACCGCCCAGCCAGCCGGGGCTCTGAATCACCTCCTGGGGCAGTAGGAGATGCCTGTTCAGAACCAGTCATTCAGGGATGCTGGCTTTGCAGAGAGGATTCAGACCATCACAGAAGGCAGACCCCACCTCATCATCAGCCACAGGGACCCATTCACTCCAGCAACGCAGGCAGCATTTTTAAAGACTTTCAGTTTAAAGACTACAGATAGATTTCTGGTCATGCCTTCCAGAGATCAGTAGTGAAAAAGTTCACGCTGTGAAGAACACAGAGACTGCTGGGGTGGCAGAGCAAAAATAGCCCCGCAGCCTGCTTTTTCCCTTCTCCCTGAACTTCCAAGGGATCTATCTACAGACCGAGTTTTCAGGAGGTACAGATGGGACTTGACGTTGTCCTGCATAGAAAAAGATCGTTCATGGAACTCTCCATGGAGCCCTTAATATGGTCAAATTAGAAATTGTTACAGCTTCAAGATGTGTGTTAAAGCTCTAATCGCCAACGTGCTGTTGTTCGGAAGAGAATTCGTGTTACAGGAGGTCAGGGTTGGGGCTCTGGTGTAGTGTTAGTGCCCTTTAAGAAGGGGAAGGTGAGACGGAATTCAGAAAGCTCCCCTTGCTTCTCTACTCTGTGAGGACGCCTGGAGAAAGCCTCCTGGCCCACCAGGAACCAGCTGGCTGAGACTTTGATCTTGGGACTCCATCCCCCAGCATGGTGACAGAAAATGCCCCTGGTACCTTGTTGTGGCAGCCTGAGCTGAATTAGACTGAGCTACACCCAAATTCCCACAGGCGGGAGTGCGGCCAATCCTGATGTCCACTCCACACTGAAAACACTGACCCCAGAAGTTCTGTGAGAAATACAGATAGATGATGAACATTTGGCCTGAAATGACCAGGCTGCAGAAAATATGTCCTTGTTTTGATTTTAAGTACAACATTTTCTCTTCTCTCTGTGGAAAAGTTCTCTCCGCACGCATCCTCCATTTCCCAGTAAATTTCAGCTAGAATCAGACCTTGTCTGAGAGAGTTACGGATTGCTGTACTTTTATTCATATAAAGGGAACACATTTCACATATTCTATACATACGGTTTTAAGAGTGTAATGATGCTTCCCACCCTACCCTGCCTCCCTTCCTCACTCCCACCATCCTTTCTCCTTTTCTTACTTTTCTTTTAATTTTCACAATGACATACTTTCAGTTTTCTTTATGATCACTAGCTTAACCCTCAATGAAACGAAGAATTCAATAAGTAGAAAAACTACTGTTGCTAGACAAGGACTATAAACAATAATCAAATCTTAAAATGTCTATTTCACTAATATACGTTGCTTTTTCGTACTCTGTATATTAGTTACCACAAATCAACAAAAACATGTGATCTTCGTCTTTTGGGGACTGGTTTAATTCACTGAGTATATTGGTCTCCATTTGTATCCATTTTGTGGCAAAAGACAGGATTCCATCCTTTTTTATGGCTAAGTAGTATTCCATTGCGTACACATTCATCAAACATGGCAAAGCATCTGGCTGTTTCCAGGGTACTGTAAAGACTTCCTGTATTTTTAAAGTTTTAAAAGGTTCTTTTCTAGGAATTCTGACTTATCTTTTTTAAGTTTAATATTTTACTCTTTAGGAAATTGGCTCAGTGCCAAAGAGCAATGTTAAAAACTGTTAAAATGCAAGTAACATAGAGCATTTATTTTGATGTACTTCCAATGTTGTACATGCTTTTGTTCAATCTCAGAACTGAAGAGACGGGGCAGAAGTAATCTCTAGTCATTGCTGCAGATGTGGAAGCTACGGAAACCAGGCCAACGTGGAGGTCAGAAGGGAGATGGTGGTGGAGGTTTATCCGTGGAGGTAGACTCTTCTTGTAGAAAGAGACAGAGAACAGCCTTTGATTTTGCAGTGAAGTGTTCTTGAAATTCAACCCGGATTCCGTCCCTTGGATCTGTGAACCTCACAGAAGGTGAGTTACAAAAGTAATAAAATTCCTTGAGCCCTGTGCACCGCATCCACAAGTGGCAGTGATGGTCCGGAGCTCATCTGTGTCTGGAGCCATGCTGGGCTGCAGCTGATGTATGTGTACAGGAGGAACTCGGGCGCTGAGAGGCCTGGCAGGGGCTCTGTTTTTGATGGCCTCTGAGTGTGGCAGCATAGCTCCAGAGCTAAGGAGCTCACACAAGCACACTGCAAGGAAGGACTATGGGGCTTGTGCTACTCAGGCCAGATAGTGGTGTGGCCATCAGGCACTGCCCCTTATAGCAGATGAGGTGTCCCACATGTACACAGACCAGGCTGGTGCAGGGCTGGTGGCTAGCGGGCCAGCTCTCCTCCAAATCAGGGACCCAGGTTCCTTCCTCCTTCTAACATGCAACATTTGTCTTACGGTCCGTGTTCCATTGGCTAGAACTCAGTGTTCAGGTTTCAGCTGTGGGTAGGGGAGGATGGAGATGTCCCCTTTCTTTGCACCTAGGGAGGATGTGGGAATGGACAGTGTCCATGCAATGGCTGTCTCAGTCTCTCCCTCAGTCACCACCACACACCTGCTGGCCCTCTGAGGACACACAGAGCCCTTCCCCAAAGGAGTCTGCCCCGTGTTCCAGCCTGGCTTTTCCAACAGCCCCAGGTGGCCTCCATGGGCTTTGGCAGAAGATAAAGACACGAATCAACTTCCCCTTTCCCCACATTCTCCATATGCAGTGGGGGACAGACAGAATGATCTCAGTGCAGTATACCACGCAGAAGGGAGGGAATGGAGACCCACAGCTCCCTGCTCAAGAGCAACTCGGAACTCCCACTGAGAAGACCCTGGGGAACCCGCCTACCTTTGAGGGCAGGGGAGCGTGTGTGCCCTGGGACAAATTCCATTCTCCTCTCCCCTCCATTACCCTGGCTCTGCCTTCCGGGGGCTCTGCCTCTTGCTGATTGGCCACGGTCACACCTGAAGAGGCGCTGAGAAGGATACTTTCCAGGGGCCTAGAATTTCTAAATTTTGCTCGTAACTAGTGGAAGATTGGAGGCCCATAGATTTTTTTTTTTTGGTTTTGCATAGTCAAATTACTTTTTATACTTATGGTTTCCTTGGCAATAAGTGATCTAAAAAATTTAGTTGGTTTCTCTCTCCTTTATTTGCTTGTCAGTTCATTTGTCAGGAACTGTATCTATTTTTTTTTCCTCCCAAGATATGGATCTCAAATCTGCCTCATCTCTTTGCCTTCACTGTGTCTAACTTAACCTACAGTCACGTCTTATCCGAGGCCGCATCCGTGCATGGCTTGTCTTCCACTTCACTGCAGGGACTGCTCACCGGATCTGTCATTGTGCAGCTCAGGTTTCCACCCTGCTGGTCTCTGATATCAACTTTCTTTTCCTCTGCTGCTAGAACGGTTGTCCAACAGCACATGGACTTCTTTGTTATTGTAGTTGCTCTGCATTCTAGTTGTCATGTTCCAGTAGCCAAACAATGCTGCAGGAAAAATTCAAGCAAAATCAAAAAAGGGAAACTCCAAGAAGTCTCACATTGGAACTCAACAGAGGTGCACCACGGGCTCACGTCATGGAAGTCTCAGGTTTTCTCCACCACCTTCCCATTCTCAGCCCAAGCACTCAGGCCCCTTCCAGCTGGTGACATTGCTGTCTTCACAGAGAGAGCTCAGAAGAGTGTAGCACACTTTCTGGCCAGCCCAATTGTGGGGCTCCCTTTCTGGTTTTCATTCCATTGTTCAGACCTCAGACAAATCCTGACTGAAATGCAAGACAGCCTGGGAAACAGGCGCCTTGTTGCTGTGAGCTCAGGAAGAAGACGTGGAGTTGAGTTGGTGAGTATCTTAGCACCGAACGGTGGCCATGACAAAGCCCTGCATCCTAGGTGGCTTAAAACACAGACGTCTCTGCTCCCTCGGACGTGGAGGCCACAAGTCTGAACCCAAGTGTCCCCCAGGCTCTCTCTCCAGGCTCTGGGGGTTAAGTCAGTACCATGCGCTCTTGGCATCTCCCCGTAGCAGGCCTCCTCGGTGCTTTTTGACGTGGAGACGAATTGCTTCATTCTCTGTCTCCGTCCTCATAAGGCCACCTTCCCCTTGTGTGTCTGTGTCTCTCCTCCTCCTCTTACCAGGACCCCAGTTGTGCAGAGCCCACACTAAATATTGAAGGAAATAGCAGCTCTCACAGGAACCATGACGGATGGGGACAAAATCGCGTCTCAGGAATAAGTGGAGAGACTGCGATGCACAGGGACTGAGGGGAGCTATTTTCCATCATCTCTACCAAGTTTTCACTCAGACATGTCAATGAGCCTATTTTTAAAAATATTACATATATGTGTATTTATAGCTATCTATATTTCATCTGTCATCCAGCAGGGAGATTAACACAGAGATGCTTGACTCCACAGCAGAATGATGGAGAAAGACTAATGCAGATCTTTCTCAGATTTCTAAAAATAGCGTCTCAGAGCCACAGAGTAGAAATCTGGGCCAGGAAGGGCGCATTTCCCTCTTATGCTTTATTTTAAATAAAGAGCGGCATTTCCATACTCCCCCTTTCAAGCTGAAGCTCTGCAGGCAGAACCGAGCAGCCCCTGGCTGTGCAGCAGGGCCCCTGTGGTGGCCACCACTCCCACACTATGAATGCTTCCATCCTGGAGCTGGTGACTCTGCCACAGGACTACAGGGCGCCCCGTGGATGAAAGAGAGGGCCAGTGGCTCTCTACCTGGAGCGCCCAGCCTGGTGTCTGAGTGCAGTATGCCTGAGCTATCAACAGATGCGTAGATGAACCACCGCACGATGATTTACTGGAAGTGGAGTGTTTAGTAGGATGGAGAAGTAAGTAGGTCAGGTGCCCAATTATGCCTTCAGCGAAACCAATGAAATCTGGGCACACATTTTCCTTATTAAAGTATTTCTACCTTATTAGATTTCTTTCCTTTAGAAGAGCCATTTTGCAGGCTCAGTCAATGAAATGGGGATGGTGATGATATTTTCCAAAACAATAATCACAAACATATATCCCAAATTGCACATTTTTAAGTGTAGGAAATCTACATGTACATACATCCATGCAGTCTTTGTGCAAAGCACTTTGGCAGTACACACCACGATGTACTGACAACTTTAAACACTTTGATCCAACAATTTCACATCTGGGAATCCATCCTCAGAATTCAAAGTATTGGACACACTTTTTTTTTTTAAAGATTTTTATTTATATATTTGACAAGTAGAATTACAGACGGTGAGAGAGAGAGAAAGAAAGGTCTTCCTTCTGTTGGTTTACTCCCCAAATGGCCGGGACAGACGTGGCTGCGCTGATCCAAAGCCAGGAACCAGGTGTTTCTTTCTGGTCTCCCACGCGGGTGGAGGGCCCAAGCACCTGGCACATCCTTCACTGCTTTCCCAGGCCACGACAGAGAGCTGGACTGGAAGAGGAGCAACCAGGACTAGAACTGGCGTCCATATGGGATGCTGGCACCGCAGGTGGAGGATTAACACAGTGCGCCACAGCGCCGGCCCTGGACACACTTTTTAAGTAAGTACTTAATGCAGTGTTTTGTGTGAAAGTGAACGTTGTGAAACAGTTTCCATGTCCAGCAATAGGGTAACAACTTAGTAACGTGTGTTCCATGATTATGCAGTCATTAAAACAAGGCTTATAATGAGTTTTTAATAATAATATAGAAGAATTTATAATAAAAGAGCAGGAGGCAAAGTTATAGAATGATGATGTCCATATTAATTACCCATAAATCTATGAATTAGCAATATGCAGATATTACTTCTAGAGTGTGGAACTTTAAAAGTGTCTTCTTCCTATCTTCCTTGATTTTCCAAATTTATTATTCTATTTCATAAGAGGAATATGATAATTATTTAGAAATAAAGGTACAATTGAAGTGAAGAATTAACTTGTGTTAAATACTATACTTATTAAAAAGGACCACACAATTAGCACCACGTTTGCTGTGCATAGAAGGGCTTGAAGAGAATGACAAAAACTGCCGGACGCCGTGATTTCTGCACCTCACGGACTTGGCTCATCACCAGAGGCCGTGGGAGAGGCAGAATCTGGGCTGTGGGCAGTTTTCAGATTCCCACCACGTGCACTCACGGGCTACTCCCGGGCCCAGGCTGGTCACGGGGCAGACACGCAGTTCTTCCTAGCAGCTCTGTCTTTCATTCTCAATTACCTGTCCCTCACCGTGTCAGTCCTGCCAGCTCATGGGAGCTCTGGCAAGGTGAATGCTGGCCGGAGAGGATGACACAGACTGACAGCTGCTGCATTCAAACAGGCACTTAGGAAGGAAGGGAGTTTAGCAACATGAACACGGAGCAGCTTTGTAAAGTCAGGCTCACTCCTCAGGTGACCGGAGGAGCAGAGCACCTTGTCTTGTTCGGATTCCCAGCTGATTCTTGATGTGGCTAAAGCAGCCAGTCCACGGTCGTGCTAAAGAAGCACATCTTCCATCAGGTGTTGTGATAAAAGGTGCAGTTCTTCTCTTCTTTTTTCTTTTCTTCTTACATTTTATCAAAAGTATCATTTTATTTTTAAGTGGTTTCAGATAATTTTTTTTTATCCAGTGGAAGAAAGAGTTCTCATTTGTTAATTTACTTCCCAAATATCACTAAGGATTTTAGCTGGGGCCAAAGCAAGAAGCCAGGGACTCAAACCATGGGACTCCTACCTGGTTGGCAGGGACTCAGCCACCTGAGCCATCTCCTGCCCTTTCCCTGTGCACCTTAGCGGGAAGCTGAATTAAGAGCTGACCTGGGACTTGTGCCCAGGCCTTTGGTATGGGCTGTGGTCATCTCAGCTGGCGTCTTAACCACGAAGTCCAAACACCTGCACCTTTACTCTGTTTTAATTGCCTAATATTATTGGATGTGAATTGTCAGGAGTGGGTACTCAAAAATGACTTTAAACAAGAGGGACAAAACCCCGAATGCCTGATGGGTTGTCATTCTTGCTCTTCCCATAAGCTGAAGGCATTTATTATTTTATTGCAAGGTAATTTGTTTTTTCATGAAACAGAAAAAAGAAATGTCAAGCCCAAATCGCCGAGTAGTTCTGAGGATTCAACAACAAGAGCAGCACAAGCAGCATCGCACAGCGCCTGTCTGGGAGACGGCAGAGTTCAATCCGTACCAGCGAGCCTCCACAAGGGGTCTAGGAAGTGTGGGTGGAGGAAGCAGCAAGCGCTTTACCAGCTGAGGAATGAAAGCCTGTGACAATGCTCTTCTGAAAGACGAGAGGCACAATCCAAGAAGATTTTGATATGACTTAGGACCCATCTGGAGCAGAAGAGCCAGTTTCCTGGTTTGGACTGCAGCTTATTGAGAATTACTTAGTTTTTCGAAGTGTGAGACTACTGCTTCTTGGAGATGTGTCAGATTTTAACAGCCAGGTCCCACCCCTGGGCCACCTGGTGAAGCTCTCCCAGCCCTCTGCTAGTCTGGCTTCATATTCCCAGCAAATGGTCCCACCAGGATTCTGTTCCTTGCAGGACACCCTGAGTTTGCCTAGATAGTAACCTGGACATGGAGAAGCAAGCAGAAAATACAGAAACGCAATACATGCTTTCCTGTATATGTAACTCTCCTTTCCTTCCTTGGTCAAACCTTAGAAAATTCTTTGAACACCAAACCCCTGATTAGTTTCCTCTGTAATTAGGATGAATTTCAAGGTCAAGCCTACATTTGCATTTTTGCAAGTTACAACTGCCGGAAAAAAAGTCTCTTCACAGAAAAAGTCTCTGCACAGAGAAATGTCCAATGAGAAAGATACAGGCAATATTTGGTGTGAAATGTAGAATTGTTCCAGGTGGAAAGACATTATGATAAGTCAGTGTGGACTGACATTCACCACTGTGGAATTTTTCCCGAGCCTCTTGAGTTTGCAGAAGGTGCCTGGGAGGTGTGGTTGGAGTCAGGGGTCAGGGCCTCTAACATCTCTTCCCGCTGAAGGACCCCAAGGCCATTCTCTGCCAAAATCATCAGTTACAGAGAAAGAGAAGGAGGGTTGGAGAGATATCTCCCATCCACTGGTTCACTCCCTAGATGGCCACAATGACAGGGGCTGAGCCAGGCTGGGGCCAGGAGCCAGGAGCCAGGAGCCAGGAGCCAGGAGCTTCTTCTGGGTCTTCCATGTGGGTCTCAGGGGCACAGGGACTTGGGCCAAGTCCTGCTGCTTTCCCAGGCACATCAGCAGGGAGCTGGATCTGAAGTGGAGCAGCTGGGACTTGAACTGGTGCCCTTATGTGATGCCAACACTGCAGGTCGTGGCTTAACCTGCTGCACCACAGAGCTGGCCCCATATTACTTCTGCAATCAGGGTTTTGATGATCAGTTTTCAATTAAACACACACACACACACACACACACTCCTCAAGAGACATAAAGGAGCTGGTAATTTCGCTAGACCCATCACTCCCCAGCTGTGTTTCTCATTTTTGTTGGCTCTGCCCTTCCTAGGGCCATGGCTTTGTTCTACACCTTGATGTTTCTTATCCAATTGTCACTGTCTGAATTGGGAGGAGAGAACATAGAACGAGCCGGTAAACTCCTAGCTCCTTCATCAGGCTCTGGATTCCCTGTCAGTTCTCAGCATTTCTTCTCTAAGTGCTGGTCTCAAAAGGGCATGGACCCACAGCCAGCTCAGCCCCACGCCAGAGCAACTGGGTGAAGATCCTGTCTCCTCCTCTGCTTTGATGTCTTTGGAAAGTTTGGAAACTGGTGGACAGATCCCCTGCAAATGTGTGTCACTGTGTCCCACAGGGCTCCTAAATAATAAAGAAACTCCCCTCTCCCCCTGCAAGGGCAGCCATCTCCCCACCTGGGCTTCGGGAAACCTCGGCTTTGCGTGTGGGTGTCATCTCCCTGTCAGCTGAGCCTCGACTCTCACCTGAGCGTGGGTTACAGACACAGGTGCCACCCAGGGAAGCGCCGCCCGCATCACCCCAGCTGCCTTCCTCGGTCTGCTGAGCTGCGCGGGCGGTGCCAGGCGCAAGGGCTCCTGATGGCCCTGCCCTCCTCTGCCGGCTGGGGCCCAGGCAAAATGGAGCCGTGGACCCAGGGTTGCCTTGGAAACGAGCCGGTGGGGAGCCGCTTCCCCTTCATTAAGCGGCAGCCCATTTGGGGCTGATTCTCTGCTCGCCTCTCCAGCTATGCAGGCCATTTAAAGAGACCTGAAAACACCTCTCCTTGTTTGCAAAGAGGAACAAGAATGACATTCTGCCGGGGCTCCAGGGTGGAAAGGCCGGCAGATAATGCAGATTTTGCTCATCTCGCCGGTCCCGAAGGCCCATCTCTGGTCTCCATGGATTCCGAGGCTTCCTAATTACACATTTCCTCCCCCTTTCACTCTCCCCACTCCCCTTTCTTCTTCATATTCCACTGTCAAGGATTCACTGCCACTTAGCTCCTCTGTGATCTCAGGGTTGTGACCGAGACCCTGGGGTCCCGTCTGTGAGGCTCCGAAGTCACAAATGTCTAGGGGACTGAATTCATAGAGCAACGTCCCCCAGGAAACTCAGCAAAGGAAGAGAGAGCAAAATATCTAAGAAGATGCTTTGTACCCGACCGAACACGATTCGGAGGCAGAAAACTGTTATAATAAAAACCACCCCGCATTTCTGGAGCCTGACACCCTCATTGTTCACTGCAGAATACCAAGCATGAGAAACAGGATTTCTGCTTTAAAAACCGTGTTCCTGAGCATCATTCCATGTAATTCTGGTCAGCCATTGTGCAACGGCGTGGGAACGTTGATGGCTTTCTCGACAATACCAGCAAGTGGCTGCGCCCCAGAGCCCACGTGTGCCTGCGGGAAGCACAGATGTTGCAGACAGGAGCAAGGCTTCCACAGGAGGGCTGAGCAGTCCACGCGTGGGAAGGGGGAGTCGGAGACTGTGGCCCACACAGCTGGCTGAGTCTGGATCCACAGGGGGCTGCACTTGTCCTCAGCAGGTGGTGTCTGAGCAGGGGCTGTATTTCCCAGCATCCTCGCTGCTGGGTGTGACTGCAGTGACTGGGGAGGTCCCACAATGGGGTCTCTGTGGAGCCGATGCGTGCTTCACCCAGAGCAGAGCACAGGGAGGCAGGAGCCCACTGCAGACGCTGTCCCCATTGTTAATTTCTGAAAGGAACTTGAAAGACTAAGCATGCAAGGGGGCTCAGAGTAGAAGGACACTCAGCTCCCCTGCGCCCAGCTCACATGGGCTCGGGCGCAGTGGTTTCCAAAGTGGGAGTGACAGGGCAGGGGACGTGGATCCAGCTGCTGTCCTGCTACGGGGTGTCTGCCAGTGACACTGTCCCTGGTTGTGGAGAAGGTCCGGGTCTCTCCAGCAAGGGATGCAGAGATTGTGGGAGAGAAAATCCTCCCTCTTCTTCCTCTTACGGATCTGCCTTCTTGTGTGTGTACATTTTGCTATTTATTTGACAGGCAGAGAGCGAGAGGGCTAAAGAGAGATGGAGAGAGAGAGAGAGATACATAGAAATAGAGATGGAGAGAGATATAGAGAGAAATAAAGACATATGTATCCATATATATATCCATATATATATATATCCATATATATATGGATAGAGGTAGAGTGAGAGAGATAGATCAAGAGAAAGGTGGAGATGGAGATGGAGGTTGGAAGTCGAGCCCGCTGCAAAGGTTTTGGGGAACTGTGGTTCCTCCACGAGCTTGGGTGCTGTCACTCAGTACCTATCATGGAGATGCTTTAATGCTTAAAGAAAATGACACGTGTGGCATTGCATTTCATTAATTCATCACATAGTCACCAAATGGCAATTATGTTCCATAAACAGCTGTGGCTGGCCTGACTTGTACACAGCACTGCAGAAGGCCATGTGCGATGAAGCCATGTACAATAGGTTCTTGATCTTGAGAAAACTGCTCGAAAGGAACCAGTTATGGTTTATTTTCAAGTTGTTCAAGAACAGATGTCTTACCTTTGATGCATTTATTTCCAGAGCCTAATTAGCACAGAGTTAGTGCGCAGGACACATAGTGGACAACATATCCTGAAGTGGCAGCAAAGGGGACACTGTGACCCCCTAACCCACTGATGAGTGTGCGTAGAATCTGTAATGAGCAGTGCTGATGGGGCTGGCCTTGTGCCACCGTGGGTCAAGTCACTACTGCACACCTCAGAATCCCAGCAGCAAGTTCTGGCTGCCCCACTTTCCATCCAATTTCCTGTTAATGGCCTGGGAAGGCAGCAGGAGATGGCCCAAGTGCTTGGGCCCCTGCACCCACCTGGGAGACCAGGGTGGGGCTCCTGGCTCCTGACTTTGATTTGACCCGGCCCTGGCTGTTGTGGCCTTTTGAGGACTGAGTCAGCAGGTGGAGGATCTCTCTCTCTCTCTCTCTCTCTGTGTCCTCTGCCTTTCAAATAAATAACAAACTCTGCAGAAAACAGGAGCGCCAAAGGGCTTGTGTTTTCAGTCACCAAGGAGCAGCCGGGTGGGCCTGGGTGTTGTGGTGAAGGTGGACACCTCCCACTTCCGCATCCACCAGCCACGTGTTGTCCACTATTCCTCCATTAAATTCCCAATGACCTGGGAGAAACTGAAATGTGATTTATAAAAGCAGCTTGCATCTGTGAACTAATCCACATGATCTCAAACAAGACGGATCAATACTGTTTCAGGGTCCCAGGCCTCATTAATGAGGCAATGACTTCTCTTCAACATTTATAAATGCTTGGGTAGAGGATTTAAAGAATGTGGATACCAGTACCACATTTCATAGAAAAGTATCCGGGATAAGGAAAAAAAACACAGCCTTTGTTTCAGGTAGAAACAAAGAAACGACTTTTGATGCTTCACCAGTGGTTGTTGTCAGCAATTGCTATGAGATGTATGTGTTTTGTGTGCATTTTAGAAATAATTATTCATCCCAAGTCACTTAAAAATGAAATACATTCATTCAACTAACAATTTCTGATCACTTTCTGTAATTTAGTGTCTTTGATGGGTTTGGTATAAAAGACAAGATATTTTTGTCTTGGGAACAAAAAGATTTTTTTCTGTCGTTTTGAACAATGCTTACAGCTCAGAGGAAGAAACTAACTTACTAAAATAATCACTTATTTCCCCGGCTTACATAGAGAAATAGACCTACATAGTTCTTACATACAGAACTAGACTTCATGTGGTCCAAATGCCTTTTGGGAGTCAGGAGCTGACAGCAGAGCTCTGGACTCAGGAACTCACTGTAAACTCTGTGATTGTCCCACTTCACCGTGGCTTGTACATGTCTGTTACTTATATAGCACATCCATCACTTTGCCAAATGTGTATCCCTCCACTATTCAGATTTTCTTGGTATTCATTGCAATGGATTTACTTTTAAAAAAATGTATGTATTTATTTGAAAGTCAGAGTTTTATATAGAGAGGGAGAGCTTAAAGGGGAGAGAGATCTTCCATCTGCTGGTCACTCCTTAGAAAGCCACAAAGGCCGGAGTTAGGCCAGGCCAAAGCCAGGAGCCACGAGTTTCTTCTAGGTCTCCCACATGGGTGGCAGGGACCCAAGTACTTGGGCCACCCTCCTCTGATTTTCCCAGGCCTTTAGCAGGAGGCTAGATCTTAAGTGGAACAGCCGGGACTTGAAGTGGATGCTGGTGTTGTAGGTGGTGGCTTTACTTGCTAACCATAATGCTGGACCCAATGGATTCACTGTTGCTTAAAAATGGTTCAGTGGTTCAATGTCATAGCTGTGATGGGCAAATTCGCTTCTCCCCAAAGTTATCTCAAGGCCCCAGGGGTGTGTGTGTGTGTGAGTCCACCTGGGAGACACTGTACCCTGCTATGTCATTATTATTATATTGGTAGTGGGTGCCACAGATTTCTGGTTAGAATGGCTAAGACATGTGCAGAGATGTCCCCTCCTTAATGCTTATGACTTTGAAGTGTGCTGATTAGTTCAGCCCTAGGGAAGGAAAAGTGGTCACAGGGAGAAGCTGCTCTTGAGTTCTCCCTTGAAGAACAAGTGGAGAATAGAGAATTATCATATGAGGAAAACTGGAGAGTGCAATAGGTGGAGGCATAGTGGGCAGCAGAGAAAGTGAGTTACCACGTGGAAGTGGCCAAGAGCGACAGGTGTGAGCAGGCTTGCTGGAGCCTCAGGATGGAAGAGTAGAAGGAAGCAAGATTGAGATGAGCATCAGAGGTGGTGCTCGAAGTCCCAGTCTTCAGCAAATATTCAGGTACTGATTCCCAGAGTCATCTTTCGGAAACAGAAACATCTACTTCCCTCATCAGTTACTTCTTGGATCGTTTGTAAAGGAACCGGGCACCAGAGGGCCCAGTGGCCGCTGCCCAGGTGAGAGCTGTGCTGCTCAGCTCTCACAAACACTTCCGGATTGGCGTGGAAGGCCGGTTTGAGTCCTAGCCGTCAGCTTCCTGGCAGAATGGAGAGACCAGGATCCACGATGGCCGAATAGTCAGAGGTCACACTGACATCAGCCACAGAAAGACGCTAGAAAAGCAAAGGATGGACCATGACCCCAGGGCACTGACTGAGAGAAATGTTCAGTGGAGAATGAGCAGAGCAAAGCAGACTCCGTGGAACAGTGAGGGGAGAGGACAGACATGCGTTGCCAGCCGCTCCTGCATCTACACAATCGGCTCTTGGCTGGGAAGTGCCATCTTCCAGGGCAAGGATAGAGTTGGCCACTGGCAGCTTTGACTGAGGGAGAATCCCAATGTCCTTACTGGCTTCAACTGCAGCCTGAGAAGCCGGTGGGGCTCTGGGCAGCTACTTTGCTCCCTGAAGGAGGCCACATTCTTTCCACTCCTCCCCCCATCCTAGAGCCAGACTCAATTTGTTGAGGAGGGACCTAAAGCTGTTATCTATCTTGACTCTGGGATCAGCCAGCAATTCCCCCACTTCTGGAGGTGGCTGGGGAGGGGACTGTCCCGTTGCAGAGCAGAGAGTGACCTCCTGAACTCTGTGATTGTAGGAGTTCTGGGCACAGGCCACAGAGCTGAGAGGGTCATGGGTGGCAGCTAGGTTCCTGTGCATCCACCTGGTCTGACTGTGGGGTCTCAGACTCCCAGTATGCTGAGGACAGACCTGAAGGAGAAATTGGGGGAACACTGCAGAATGTGTTGGTGCTCTGCACAGCACAAGCTTGGTTGGGTGGGGAGTACAGGCACCATGAGCTCACTGTAGGCTCCACGTACAGGCACCATGAGCTCACTGTAGGCTCCACGTACAGGCACCATGAGCTCACTGTAGGCTCCACGTACAGGCACCATGAACTCACTGTAGGCTCCATGTACAGGCACCACGAACTCACTGTAGGCTCCACGTACAGGCACCATGAGCTCACTGTAGTCTCCATGTACAGGCACCATGAGCTCATTGTAGGCTCCATGTACAGGCACCATGAGCTCACTGTAATCTCCATGTACAGGCACCATGAGCTCACTGTAGTCTCCATGTACAGGCACCATGAACTCACTGTAGGCTCCATGTACAGGCACCATGAATTCACTGTAGGCTCCATGTACAGTCACCATGAGCTCACTGTAGGCTGTGAACCAGCTGGTTCACCTTGACACAGAGAAGTGCTGGCGCTGTGAACATATAAACTGTCTCCAAAATCTCCTTCCAGAGCTGACTGTAGCCAGAAGAAGTGATGCCCAACTGGGGTGTCACTCTGGACTCTTGCCCCACCCATGAATGGTGGCCAGGGCACCACCTCTGGAATGCAAGTATATGCCATAGGTACTCCACCAAGACCCAGAGGCACATTCACAGGGAATGAAGACTTCAATTTAAAATAAAGTCCTCCAGAGGAGACAGCAATAAATGATGCTCCAGATGCACATAAATGAAGGTAGAAACACAAAAAACAGGAACAGGCGATATGTCTCCCCAACAGGAACACAGCAATCCATTAACATTGGACTATAAAGAAGGGGAGATGAAAAAATGGCTGAAAAAGAATTCAAAAGAATGATGGCAAGGTAACTCAAAAATACAGAAGAACAATTAAATGAAATAATCAGTACATGACATGGAAAAGAAATTCTGCAAAAGAGAGAGAGTGAGTTTTTTTTTTTTTTAAACAGAAATCATAGAAATAAAGAGTTCAAAGAACAAATACAGTGGAAAGTCATAACAACAGACTTCATGAGGTGGAAGAAAGAATATCCGACATGGAAGACCATTGTTTTGAAATAGTTAGACAAAAAAAAATTAGGAAGACTGAAAACACCCCTTGGGATCTTCGAGATATCAAATGATCAAATATACAGTATTGGGAGTTTCTGAAGGTATAGAAAAAGAAATACTTAGAAAACCTGCTCCATAATAGGAGAAAATTTTCTCAGTTTGGAGATAGACACATCCAAATATAGGAGGAACATAGATCCCCAAATAGACTTGATCAGAAGCCATTTTCACCATTACGCGTTGTAGTCAAGCTTTCACAAGTAAGAACAAAGAAAACACCCTAAAATTTGCATGAAAGAAATGCTGGATCACCTTTAAAGGAACTCCCATCAGATTTATAATAGATTTCTCACCAGGAACCCTATAGGCCAAGAGAGAATGGAAGGAAATAGTCCAAGTACTTAAAAAAAAGCTGCTAACTTAGAAATTTTTAAAGAGATTTATTTATTTATTTGAAGGCAGAATTATAGAGAAGCAGACGCAGAGAGAGGATGTGAGAGAAAGAGAGAGTGAGAGAGAGAAAGAGAGAATCTTCTCTTTGCTGGTTCTCTCCCCAAGTAGCCACGATGGCTGGAGCTGGGCCAATCTGAAGCTGGGAGCCTGGAGCTTCTTTTGGGTTTCCCATGTGGGTACAGGCACCCAAGGATTTAGGCACATCAATAGGAAGCTGGGGCCGGCGCCACGGCTCAATAGGTTAATCCTCCACCTGTGGCGCCGTCACCCCGGGTTCTAGTCCTGGTCGGGGCGCTGGATTCTGTCCCGGTTGCCCCTCTTCCAGGCTAGCTCTCTGCTGTGGCCTGGGGGAGTGCAGTGGAGGATGGCCCAAGTACTTGGGCCCTGCACCCGTATGGGAAACCAGGAGAAGCACCTGGCTCCTGGCTTTGGATCAGCGCGATGTGCCGGCCGCCGCATTGGAGGGTGAACCAACGGCAAAGGAAGACCTTTCTCTCTGTCTCTCTCTCTCTCTCTCACTGTCCACTCTGCCTGTCAAAAAAATTTAAAAAAAAATTAGGAAGCTGGATCAGAAGTGGAGCAGCAGGGACTCAGTAGGTGTCCATATGGGATGCCAGCACTGCAGGTGGCGGCTTTACCTGCTACGTCACAGTGCTGACTCCAACTCAGCGGCCGTGGGTCCTGCCAGGGGAAGCAGCTGCACACATGGCAATGCGTGAAGGGCTCAGGTGCCCAGGTGCTGACCCAGTCTGCAGGCCCTTCAGAAGGTTCTCCGTGCCCCTCTCCCCGAGAGAGGCCTACGTTCAGGGAAAGGCTGCTCCTGGCGTTCTCAGAAAAGCTCCGGGAAGGAGCACTTTTCTCAGGATCCAGGGGGCATTGATCCCTCTTCTGGGAAGTTTCTGAGGATTTGGGTTACATTTCTCGAGGACGCCTTCTGCTGTGAATATCCTGATCCAGCCTGACTTCTATGATTTCAGAATTTACTACAGATTTTTTATTTGTTAGGTCAAAAGAGTAAGAAAACATAAAAATGCGTGCGGCTCTGCCTATGTATGCCTGTGTGTGTCTCTGTGCACATCTGTGTGTGACTGTGTGTGCATGCTACATGCGTGTATGCACACATGTCTGCATGTGTGCCTGAGTGTACGTGCCTGCATGTGTGCATGCATATGCATGTATGAGAGTGTATATGTTCATGCCTGCATGTATGTGTGCATATGTATGTGTGTGCATGCCTGAATGTCCATGTGTGTACATGCATGTGTGTCTACATGTCCCTGCATGTGTATGTGTGTATGCATGCCTACATATGTGGATGAATATGCATGTGTGTGCATGCACTAATCTGTGGGTGTGCATGTGTGTATACATGCCTATATGCACATGTGTGCATGTGCATGCACATGTGTGAGTGTGTACATGTATGCATGCCTGCACATGTGCATGTGTGTGCATATGCGAGTGTGTATGTGTCTACATGTCCCTGCGTGTGTGCATGGCTACATATATGTGTGCATGCCTGCACATGTGCAATGTGCATGCATGTGCATATGCGAGTGTGTATGTGTCTACATGTCCCTGCATGTGTGCATGGCTACATATATGTGTGCATGCCTGCACATGTGCAATGTGCATGCGTGTGCATATGTGAGTGTGTATGTGTCTATGTGTCCCTGTGTGTGTGCATGGCTACATATATGTGTGCATGCCTACATATGTACATGTGTGTGCATGTGTTAGGGTAGAGCTGGGAGCAGAACAGGCAATACTTTGGTCTTGCCATCTGGCTCATATGCAAATATAGATTGTCCAGACTTAACCACACTAAATTAGGCATCTGTGCTAGACAACATTGCCTGCAGTTAGACTTTCAAAGCAGAGATAATCGCACCAGCGTTTCTATAGTGAAATTTTCTGCTGGTCTTTGGTTCCTGGAGTGTCGTTTCCAGCCTCTGCCCTTGGATTCATCTCTACTGGCACTTCCCACTCGCCTGATAGTCTGGGAAACCTGGGTCAATGTTTTCCTGTGTGTTCTACAGAAGTCACATGTGAGATTGGTCTCGCCTGGACACCATGTGAGGGGCTCCATGTAAACGGGTGGAGCTCACCCTCCAAATGTTTAATATTACTGATGAATATTACTAATATACTGATGACACATTACTTGACATCGGTCTTCATTCCTATTCAGCAATCAGAAGTACAGAATTTTCACCCTGTTCTGCTTGAGGAATGCCAAGTTTTAATAAAGGGTTCCTGTAATATGCACGTTCTGTTGCTATGTTTTTGTTAACTGGTGTTCATGGCAGTGTCGCTGGGATGAAAATTAAACATGTGTTATAATCTCATAGCACACAATAAGAGTTCCATTTGTTTGGTCAGAGTCAGTGTGCTGCCCCGTTCCGACCATCTGACAGCATCAATGTTGCTGTTCTGAGCTGATGTAATCAGAGGCATTTGATCTCCATTAATGAATCCTTGGCCCTGTGAGTGTTCTTGACCCTGGAAGGCTGAACTTGCTTATCTGAGTTGAGGAGGGCACAGTGGCACCTTAGTACCAGTGCGCTGCATGTTCCAGGCATCTGAAGACACATACCAGACACACCGTGCAATTCATCTAATGCAGCAAATGGGCTGTTCCATCAGCAAGGGCACAGCACACACCCAGACAAGGCATTCTAGGCCCCATAGACAGAAAACCTCCAGAAGACAGGTCCAGATAGGTAGCTGAGCCTCAGGTATGCTAATAGGAGATGAAAGTTAAAGGGTCCAAGAATGGCATCACTTTATAAAGTTTTGGAGTTTAGGTGGGCAGTTGCCTAACCTGGGTAAGCCCATTTGCACTTTAATATCAACGTGAGTGTGAGTGACACTTCCAAGCATGGTGATGCTGTAGAGATGCAAGGCATTTATCCTCACATATTAGCTCATGATTCAGAACCTAGTATTTTCAGATGTCATTTTGGTGTAAGAAACTGAAACTCTGATAAGAAAAGTCACAGAGCAAGAAGTGATAGAGAGAGCACTCGCCTCCAGGGTTGGGACTTACCCTGACCTCCGTGTGAGACGCCAGGCCGTACAAGCCTTCTCCCCCAGCAGCAAGTTCGGTAGAACACAAGTCCCCAGAGCTGATTGCTGCAGGGATTCACACCCTGTCCCCTGAGGATACTCAGCTTCCTCGTGTTCACAGCAGGCACCAAGCCCCTTGACCTGACATTAAGTTGATCTGGTCCCATGGACCTCATTGGGCTGGTCTGATCCCAGCAATCCTGAGAGGTTGAGATCAGGTACCAAGCAGCTTGCACCTATGCCTGACACTTGCACATTTAAGAGCTAAGGACATGGCCAGCCAGCTTTCAAAGAGCAGCAAGCCAAGCAAAGCACAGAACTGTGGGGCAGCTTTGACCTCTCTGCAGCCATATGCCATGTGGGTGGGAGAATCTGTAGTAAGTGAAATTAATGCAAAGAAAAAAAGCAGTCTTTATCAATTGCCTGTGGCACCAGTAATGGAGTGATGGTGAAGACATGTCTGTCTTTGCCCATAAACTCCTGCCGCTTGTAGTGTCACCCTCCTTCCCCGTGGCTTCTCTTCATCCTCCTAGCCGTCACACTGTCACCTCTGCCAACTGAGTTCAACCTGCACCTGCTGTCTCTGAAAAACTGCGCACATGTGTACATTTTATTTGGTATTTTTTCTTTAAGAGCTTATGCTCTACCTCTTCACCCAGATTTTAAATTCCACAAGGTCAGAAATTTGGTTAATTTGTAATACAAATGCATTTAACTTCATTTATTTTAAGCTTTTTTCACAGTGTAAGTGATAGGACTGATCTGAGAACAAATATAAAATATAATATAAAATAAATACAGGCTGACCAGTTAATGCCTGTATAGCTGCCATCTCATCATCCCCAACTCCAGCCAACACCAGTTGTGCCAGGCTCTTCTGTTGCTGTTAGAAAGGCAGGGCTCTATGGGAAAAATTCAAACCTAATAAGTACTTAATATTAGGAAAGCAATCGTATTCCTGATAATAAGAACTAAAACGAAAACTTTTGGTACTGTTAGTCATAACTGAAAAGTTCATAATTGCTTGCATAGGAAGGTTCAGCCAAGTAGACTTTCTTTGAAATAGAACTAGGTTTGCCTTTCCCAAGGCACCTATTCCATCCATCCAATCACTGCTCATCCTTCCACTCATCTATCATCCTTGCTGTCATTCACCCCTCATCCATCCACCCATTATCTACCCATTCTCATCCATCCATCCTGTCATTCAGCAGAGATATTGAACATTCATCTTATGACTGACAATATCCTAGATGCTTGAAATGGAGCGATTCATTTCAGAGTGATGAAGTGTTCTACAAAACAAACAAACCTAGTGGGGTGAGACAGTAAGAAATCACACAAACTAACAAGCCGTCCGGCTACAATACAACTATTCAAATAAGCCAAATCAGGGGAGCCGCTATCAGCCGCCCGGTGCCTCCTCTAGACGGGCAGCTGGGAGGACCTCTCTGGGGGAGGATCCTTTCAGCTGGGTAAGAAGATCCAGCTCCAGTGTGTGCAGGGCGCCATGGCTGCTGTCTTGGGAGGGAACGGAACTCGGCTTTCTCCAACCACAGAAAGAAGCCAGTGAGCCCGGACTGTGGCAGTCTGAGAGGGAGAGTGGTGCCCAGCAGGGCCCTATAAGGAATGGCTTTGCATGCAGGCTCAGGAGTTTGTATTTCATTCTGCGTAGGGCGGGGAGAAATGGAAGATGTCATGCTTTAAGCAGGATTTGAGTGTATGATGATTAATTTTACATGTTAAGTTGGCTCGGCTAACAGATACCCAGAGACCTGGTCAAACATTATTTGGAGTGTGTGGTTAGGTGTTTCCAGGTGAGAATAAAGTTTTAGTTGGTAGACCTGGGTGTAGAAGATCAGCTTCACCAATGAAAGTGGGCATTGTTCAACCAACCCAGGGCCTGCAGAGAACAAAAAGGTGGGGGAAGGGTGAGTTCCATCCCTTTGTCTGAGATGACATGTCCATCTTCTGCCCTCAGACACTGGCACTTGTGGATCTCAAAGCTGTGGGCTGAACAAGGACCTACTCCATCGGCTTCCTTGGTTCTCTGGCCATTGGACTTGAGCTGAATTACATCACTGGCTTCCATGTTTCTTCAGTTTGCAGGAAGTAGATCATAGGACTTCTGAGTCTGCAGTCACACAAATCAGTTTCCACAGAGGAGCTCTTCTGCCTGTCTGTCTATATCTATCTATCTATCTATCTATCTATCTATCTACCTATCTATCATTATCTATCTATCTAGCATCTATTGTTTTTCCTTTCTCTTTTATCTATCTATCTATCTATCTATCTATCTATCTATCTCTATCTATATAATCTAACTTAATCTATATGTCCTCTTGGTCTGATCCTCTGGAGAACTCTCAATGTGTGTGTGTGTGTGTGTGTGTGTAGGGAAATCACAGGTTGCATATTTTTAAGATATCCCTCTGACAGCTATCTACAAATTGATGAATGCAAAGAGAAGAAGCAAGGAAATTTATTAGGATGGTATGACTTAGTGAAGGTTAGGGATGACAGTGGGACAGTGGCTATGACTGGTATCCTAACAACTGGCACAGGAAGAATTGAATATGGTTTATTGATTGAATAAACAGAAGTTGTGAACTTGTTGATGGATTAGATGTGAGGGAAGTAGAAGGAAAAATAATCTCTATTGAAATGTAGTACGTGGGCCAGCGCCGTGGCTCACTAGGCTAATCCTCCGCCTGCGGTGCCGGCACACTGGGTTCTAGTCCCAGTCGGGGTGCTGGATTCTGTCCCAGTTGCCCCTCTTCCAGGCCAGCTCTCTGCTGTGGCCAGGGAGTGCAGTGGAGGATGGCCCAAGTACTTGGGCCCTGCATCCCATGGGAGACCAGGATAAGCATCTGGCTCCTGCCATCGGATCAGCGTAGTGCGCCGGCCGCAGCACGCTGGCCGTGGCGGCCATTGGAGGGTGAACCAACGGCAAAGGAAGACCTTTCTCTCTGTCTCTCTCTCTCACTGTCCACTCTGCCTGTCAAAAAAAAAAAAAAAGAAATGTAATACGTGAAGAAAACTCACAAGTACACTGAAAACTGACTGATATTGCCGAATAATGGTAGAATATTCCAAGACCATAAGGAAATGGATGGAAAAGTTGGTTTGTTGGTCTGTGCACACTCAGTATTTAGCAACTAGAAATCTGTCACCAAATTGCAGGAAAGATTTTCAATGGCTTTCTCTCCTGCCTCTGCTAGAGAAACCACCCCTATGCCTGTCTGAAACCTCGCCAGGTAGGGACTGCTTAACAGCAGGGAGTTCTTTCCTCCTGTGTCTTTTATTGTCTGCCTTACACCTTCCTGTGGCAGCCGCAGCCCTGAAGACTTATACAAGAGCACAGCAAAGAGTGTGTGGAAAATGGAGTTAAAGTGTGTCTTGCTGCAAAAAGCTCGAAATCCATGCATATGAGGGGTCTTTGAAAAGTGCATGGAAAATGCATGTTCTCAAAAAAACTATGCATGGATTTCAAATTTTTTTTTATAAATAAGGTTATCTTTCAACTTAGTTTTCCCACAAGCATTCTGAAGGACCCTCATGCAGACAGAATGCAGGAAGTGCAGTAAGTGACTGCCTTTGTGGTGTGTGCCCTCCACAGAAGTAGATGCGAGAACGTGGGAGTGGTGCATCCTGCCAGTAGAATTCCTGCGCTGCCTCCACTGGGTCACGGCAAGGTCAGCATACGTCTCTGATTCCTTCAGCCACAGCAGCTTGTGTTATCTGATTGCTCACAACACAGTGTCCTGCACAGTCTGACCTTTGCTCTTTATCTCACACTTCTCATTGTCCGCTCCAGGCGACAATTAACAAACAAGCAGAATCATCCAGAGATTAAATTTCATTTGCCATCTAGGCTGTGGAACAAGGTGATGAGAGATAGAGATTTAGCCTCAGCAGAATAGAAGCTTACCCAGGGAACTCTTGCTGGACCCTTGAAAATTTTGGCCAGATGTTTCCTATTAACTCACAGCACGGCTATGTATCTGAAGAAAGGACCGGATCATCAAGCAAGATTTTAGTTGGAGTCTGCGTAATAGCTAATCTCAGAGCCAGTAAAAGGAAATAACTTCTAGTTTTGATGACACACAAAAATTCAGGAAAAGAGGATGCTGTCTTCAATACTTAAGAGAAGAAACAGTAAAATTTGAGACATCTACATATTATTCTCCATAAACCACAAGGAAGTAAGCTTTCTGTAGATAGCAAAGATGCACATGGATCCAAAAGGACCGAGGGCAAGACCGCACAGTCGGTGTCCACATCATCACTTAGCCCAGCAGCAGCGTTTAGCGCTGGGGTTCCCACCTGTGGCTGCCGACTGTCAGGGACTGCAGGGCTTCCTCCTCGGGCCCTTTGCCTCCCCGTCTTCCTCCCACCTTTCACGGCTGCGGTATTCAAGTGCTTAGTCTCTCTCATTCGCTGCTCATTCTCCTGAAGACCTTGTTCATTCTCGTGACTGTAAACGTTATCTGCCTACAGTGCTCTCAAGCACATTCTCCAGTCCCGCTCCCATCCTTGAACTCCAGGCTTACATATGTATTCATCTGAGTATGGATATCCACCTATATAAAATGTTATCTTGCCTGTCTATCAGATGTGGAAAAATGTCATTATCTCCCAAACCAAGCTACTGCCAACCCCTTCACACTGCCCTGCCTCCTTCCCCAGCCCACCCAATGACAAATTCATTCTTCAGAAGCTCAAAACAGAAATATCAAAGTCATTTTGGACTCCACTCTTTTCTTTTGCATCATAGCCAGTTGGTTGCTGAATCCCATGGACTGTACCATCAAGATAGGTCCAACATTTCCTGTCACCTCAACCACCATCCCTGCATGATCTACGCCACCATCATCTTTCACATGGATTTTAACTGTTCCTATTTCATTCTTCCTCCCTTATTACCTGTTCTCAACACAGAAGGCAGTGTAATGCTTTTTAAATGAAAATGAAGTGACAGTCTTGCTTTACTAAAGACTCCCAGTGGTTCCTCCTTACAGAGAATGAAGCCAACGTGGTCTCAGGAGTGAGCCTGGCTCCAGTGCTGAGTCCCCAGCTCGGACCCAGTCTTCCGTGGGTTTCATTTCTCTACAGCTACATTGGTCTTGCAATTCCTCAAACAGATCATCAGAATATACGCTTCATATCTACAGGGATTTTTTTTCTGTTTTATTGATTGCTGAAACTCCAGGGCCAAGAAAAATACCTGACCCCATAGCAGACATGCCGAATGAATTAATAAATGAGTGTAAAGATAAAACACAACTATGAAAGGGCAACTGAATGAATAAGAGAAACAGGAAAAAAATCAAAAGTAAAACCAAACTCTACAGAGATAAAAGTGAAACAGAATTCAATGACAAATTTTGTTTTCTCCTATTTGATTTTTGGCTTGAGAAGCAGAGAGACAGAGAGAGAAACACAGAAACTGAGCAAGAGTCAGGGACTCCCATCTGCTGGTTCCCTCCCTCCCTGAATGCCGGGAGTTAGGAACTCAGTCTGGGCCTCCCTCCTGGGTAGCAGGTGCACAACTACTTGAGCCACCACCTGCTGCCCACCAGGGTCTGCATTAGCAGGAAGCCAGAACTGGGAACCGAGGTAGAACTCGAACGCAGGAGCTTCAAGGTAAAAGGTCCACCCTTTGATGATAAATTTCAAAGGTGTACCAGAACAAGCAGAAGAAAACCAAAGGGAGGTAAGTGAAGAGAATGCGATGCTATGAGAGGAGAGAAAAGGACATTTTCCAAAGCCCAGATGATGCTGCTGTTCAAATTAACCTGGAGATATCAGTGCAGAACAAATAATCTAAAACATCTTTGGAGAAAATGTTCCCACGTAAGAACAAATTAAATATATCTTAATAAGAAAATTGATTAGATTTATTGTATTTTAGAGGAAAGCCACAAAATTAGCCACACCAAGATACAGCCTGACTTCTTTTTTTTTTATCGCAATGGTAATGTTCCTTGAGTTGCTCACCAAAAGAATAAAAATGAACTCAGTGAGTCCTCATCTCCACAACAACGGACGTCCAAGATAATAGAGAACATCAGTCACAAGAACAGAGTGAGTAAGTGCGACTCTGCGCAGGGTGGGACAGGCTGGTGGGGACAGACACTGTCTGTCTGTGGCCAGGCTGGGGGTGCCGACCACACCCGCCAGCCATCGGACGCCCCATCATAACTTTGCTGCTCTAACGCTCTTCTCTTTCCATTCCATCACCTTCACCATTCGCGGATCTCTGTCTACTGCTTGCTTTTCTCCTGGTGACGAGTCATCCATCTTGCTTCTTTCATGGCCCTGCTAATATTTTGTGGACTACTAGTCATGGTTGATTTTGATTTCTGGATCATGTTGTGCTACTTTGATTAGGCTGAGTTTTATCTGGGCACACACATCAGTTATTTCTTGTCCATGTCGAGGCTCACCTGCAAACTGTGTGAGAGTAGGACCAGTGCAAATTTGCCACAGGGCTCGTCCGGTTCCCCTGCTGAGGGGAGGCTGTCTGAGATTCCCGGATGTCTTCCCACCTGGGGAGTGGAGACGCCACTACCGCGGGAGCTGCTTGCAGCCTTCGGGTGGTTCTTCTCCAGCTGAGACTTTTCCTTCCACGCTCACACACGGAAGCACTCACCCAGACACCCGGGAGTTCTCTGCAGTGCCCCAGACTTCTTTCTCTGGGTAGCCTTCCCGTGTCTGATATTTCTGCCCCCCACTCTGTCTGTAGCAACCTCCCCATCTCTGACCTCTGCCTCCTCAGCCCAGTGAGGATGCTGGGCTGTGTTGGGGCTGCCTCTCTCTTTGTACTAGGATCCGGACAGTGAGCAGATGTGCAACTCATCTCTTTTCTGTATTTTTCCAGCACCCTGGCTGTGGAAGGTGGGAGAGAGGCACCAGTCCTTTCAGCCCATCTCCTTGGAAACAAAGTGCAGAAGGAGGCTTTCACCCTCAGGGAGCATAAGAGCCACACGGAGCAGGGATTAGAGATTCTGAGTTCTCCCTGCAACTTCAGTTTATGACCATGGAGAAGTGATGGGCTCGTGCGTCTCGCAAGCTTCCCAGGTGATTCTGTGTGAGAGGCTCACAGACACCTTTGTGGAAAACAATAACCTAAGTAAGCTCCGATTAAAATCTCCCCAGCTGTTGTTCCTGTCCTGACTTCTGAATAATTTCTCTTTAAGCACAAATGACAAGCCCAGATGAAGCAAACAGCCCCCCGCCAGTCTCTGACTCCTGGAATTCAGTTTGTCTAAGCCTTCGGGGCTTAGCCTCTTCTTCAGCACACACACCCTTCCTTGCCTGGCCTTCTCCTCCAAGCTGAAGCGAGTCTGCCCCCACAGCAGGCGTCCTTGGGGAGATGGAGGGCTCAGGAGCCACAGTGCACTGTCCACAGGCACAGAAGAGAAACCTCAGAGAGCCACTGGAGCAGGTTATCACCCATTCAGGTTTTCCTGACCATGCTTTTCCTCCTTTTACTAAGTCCTTCAAGTCGTCACCCCCTCCCTTTGCAACTCCTTTTGTTCCTGACCACAGGACTTCATACTCCTAGTGTTGGAGGTAGGGTGGTGGGAAATGATGGCTTGTGTCAATGAACTGGTTTTCAGAAGCATCCATGGCCTTAATTATCTTGCTGCACACAGCCTTGAAAATCCGTGCCAAATTTTCCGAATCCAGAAACAAAGAAGCCTTGTCACCTGGGCTGTTGAGCCCGTTACTGATTCTGCAGTGAACACAAGCTGTTTTCCACAGTCCTGACTATCACTCTGCTTCCAGTCCCGAGGCCATGGATGAAGCCCACTCACTGCCAGGAGACGTGAGCCGTTTCCATATCCTTGAACTTCACTCACCGGATATTGCGTTCCAAGCTCTGGGCCTTTTCTTCATGCAGGATCCACTCCCCAAAGTCTGCCTCCACTGTGAAAATCCAGGGGCAACATGAATCCATGCAAACACTGGAAGCCCTGCAGCTGCTTGCTGACCATACGATCGCTGGGAGTCCTGGCGTGGATTTGTCTACATTCTGCTCGTTCGAGTGAGGGGGTCTCTGCGAGGACCCAATAACCGCACTGATCTAAAATGCCTCATGTGGATTTCTGTGGCATCCAGCATGGGCATTCCACTGGGATGTTTCCTACTCCTCCATCTCCCAAGTCCTACTTGTTAATGGCACCGGATTCTGTCCCCATTGCCCCTCTTCCAGGCCAGCTCTCTGCTGTGGCCAGGCAGTGCAGTGGAGGATGGCCCAGGTGCTTGGGCCCTGCACCCCATGGGAGACCAGGAGATGTACCTGGTTCCTGCCATCGGATCAGCGCGGTGTGCCGGCTGCAGCGGCCATTGGAGGGTGAACCAATGGCAAAAGGAAGACCTTTCTCTCTGTCTCTCTCTCTCACTGTCCACTCTGCCTGTCAAAAAAAAAAAAAAAAAAGAAAAGAAAAGAAAAGAAAAGATCCAAGCAACTAATAGAGTACCCGAAATGCAACACATTGGAGTGAAATAGACTTGTTGACATTCGGTGATTGTTTAAAGCCTCCAGTCTCTTCTATTGAGGAGCAGTGTTTTCTTCTTCATGCTATTTGTTGAACTCTTTACTTAGTGTAGTGGTCACCTTACGAGTATTAAGTAAACCGAAAGTAGATCTTTGTAAAAATTGAGAATGGGATTAGGAGAGGGAGGAGGAAGAAGGTTTGGAGTGTGGGTGGGAGGGAAGGTAGGGTGGGAAGTATCGCTATGTTCCTAAATCTGTATATATGAAATACATGCAGCTTGTATAACTTAAATAAAAATGTAAAAAAAAAAAAGATCCAAGCAAATGTTGCTTCTGTGGGGCTGCCGTGATCACCTTCCTCCTAGCATCCCCCAGTGGAGAGAATCCTCACCATCCTGTGCCCTCTACTCTCCCCTGTCTGTTCTACTCCCAGCCTGTGTGTGTGTGTGTGTGTGTGTGTGTGTCCATCACTCTGCTCCTCTGTGTCTCTCTGTGGATCCAAACACTTTGACTTATCCATCATTGCGCCCAAGCATACATAACGCCTATAATTAATATTTGACACTTAAATGTTTGATAAATGAATATCTCCTTCTGGATACAATAAAACTGGTTCCCTGTGGAGAGCAGTACTGGCTGACAGCAAAGAGTTACTTTCCAAAGCCACTGAATTAGACACACATTATATTCCTGTTAAAGGATGGACAGCAGAATCAGTCATTGATAAGGAATTGGAGGAAGAGAATTTATGTTGCTGATGTCTTCCTCTTATTATTTATTTGAAAGGCAGAGTGATGAGAGAGAGAGAGAGAGAGAGAACGAATGTCTTCCATCTGTTGGTTCACTTCCCAAATGGCCACAAAGGCCAGGGTTGGGTCAGGCTGAAACCAGGGTTTGGAACTCCATCTGGGTCTCCCACATGGATGGAAGGGGCACAAGTACTTGGGTCATCTTTTCCTGGGTGCCATAGCAGGATTTGAGTTGGAAGAGGGGCAGTCAAGACTTGAACTGGTACTCTAAATGGGATACCAGAACAGCAGGCTGCAGCTTAACCTTCTATGCCACAATGCTGGCCTTTGTTGATGTTTTTCCACTTTTTATTTTAATATCTACTGTATTTTCTCTCACCAAAAGAATTGTATTTTAATATTGGCAATAGGAAGAAATAAAGTGCTATTGCACGTAGGAAAAAGACATACTTTTCTGAACTTTGTTTAGTGTCAAATAATTCCTGTCTGTCATGGACAGGCTAAGCAAGCAGTTCCTGGTGACAGCATTGCAGCTCTGGCGCGTGCGTCCACAGAGGCACAGGGAAACAAGGCTTGGGCAGTGAATGCTGACTTTCTAAGGTCGCTCATACATGGAAGCCAGTAATTGGCAGGCAGTGCAGCAAGGACTGTGACATAGATGTGTGGAAGTCAGCTGCCAATCAGAGGATTCAGGACACAGCTGGTAGAGGAGATGGCATTTGACTTAGTCTTGAAGAATGATGGGAATTTGCCAGTGTGGAATGAGAAGCAAACACACGTGCTTAGGATCAGAATGTCCTGGAGTCAACATGCTCCTCACTGTTTGGGCTTGGAAGAGGTGTGATGCCTTCCTGAGGTTCGGTTTCCTCTCGTGCTCAGTGGGGACAATGACAGACGAGTCGAGACACTGGCAAAGCCTGTAATGTCATTGACAGGGACCCATCCCTGTCAAGTGTGTAAGTGATGGCTGTGGACTGAATGGTGTCTCCACTAACAGGTATGTTATTTAGAAACATACATAAACATAACAGGCCTTATTTAGAAACAGCATCCCTGCAGAGGCAATCAACTTAAGATGAGATGATCAGAGTGAGCCCTAGTACAGTCTGACTGCTGTCCTGACACAGGGGGAAATTCAGAACCAGAAACACACACAGAGAGGGAAGACACACAGAGGGAAGACACACATGGTTAGGTCTAAGAGCTCCCAGGATTCTGAGAAGCCACCAGAAGCTGCAAGGGGCAAGGACGGCTGCTCCTAATGAGCTGTCAGTGTTTCCTTGCGGAAAATTTGAAGTCGGGCTTCACGCTTTGAATACTGTGAGGCCATACACACCTGCTGCTCTAAGTCACCCACCTTGGGGTGTTCTGTTATGGTGGCCTCAGGAAACCAATACAACTGGCCGATGTGAAACAGGCGATGAAAGGGAGTGGGCAGGTGCAGCAGGAAGTGGCTCCAGCTCCGCCCTTCTCTGGAGCTTGCCCAGGAGCCCTTGATGTGAAGCTGTTACGGGAGGAAAGAACATGTTTCTCCGGGGATGCAGGACTCGAGAGAGCTCTGAGATTGGTGCATCAGCTACGTGGACCAGCCATGCAGGGAGGGGAGAGGGTGACGGGGCCGCGGTTGAGAAGACTCCCACTTCCTGTGCTCGGGAGTTCCGCCTTTCTGCACATCAGGCTGCTTTGGCTGACTCATGAGAAACAGCAGCAGAGACGTGGTAGGACAGCACTGGACGTGGTAGGACAGCACTGGACGTGGTCCTCCTCATGCGTTTCTCTCACCATCTCCTTCATCCTTAATGTTTTCTTTTTTTAAAAAAGATTTATTTATTTATTTGAATGTCAGAGTTACACAGAGAGAGAAGAAGATAGATAGAGAGAGGGAGAGAGAGAGAGGGAGAGAAAGAGAGGGAGAGAAGAGAGGTCTTCCATCCGCTGGTTCACTCTCCAATTGGCCTCAACGGCCGGAGCTGTGCCGATCCAAAGCCAGGAGCCAGGAGCTTCTTCCCGGTCTCCCACATGGGTGCAGGGGCCCAAGGACTTGGGCCATCTTTTACTGCTTTCCCAGGCCATAGCAGAGAGCTGGATTGGAAGTGGAGCAGCTGGGACTTGAACTGGCACCCACTTGGGACACTGGCACTTCAGACGGTGGTTTTACCTGCTATGCCACAGCGCTGGCCCCCTTAATGCTTTCTAAAGTGACCCTTCATGGAACCCGAACATTGCAGCAGAAGCCATATCCTGAAGGTGGTTGGCTGCATTGGTTTCCAGCCATGGCCAGGTGACAGCTTCCAGGCTCCAGGTACACCAGCCGACCTCTGCTAGTCCTCCCCCCCCCCCCCCCGAGTAAAGCCTTCAGGGAAGGGCTCATCCTCAAGCAGGGAGTCCACAGCCTGTACTTTCCTTCCCCACCAAGCTCAAGGGCAGGAAGAGAGACTGGCATCTGAGGATGTGGCGTCTGGCTCAGCTCTGCGGAATGCACAGCCAGTACTGGCAGACTCGCCTGGGTCCTAGAGCCAACCGCAGCCAAAACGTGTTCCCTCCACAGTATGTGTTGCCAGTGATTTCTTGCTGATTTCTCCTAGAGGTGAGGAGCATAAGTTCTCTTCACACCCGACCCAGCCCTCTGCTACATAGAGAGGCCAAGCCTGGTCGATCAGAGCTGGGAAACCTCCTGCTTCCTGGGCCTCTGTTCCAAGCCTCTCGGCTTCATGCCATCATTTATTCGTGTTTGCATCTCTTCCCCACTCAACTGTGCACTATGTGCCATGCATGGGTTAAGGATTTAGGACACAAACAGAAGGCGCCCAAGAAGCTTGCAGTCTGAGTGGAAAACAGATGACTCTAACTGGCAGTGAGTGACAGGGACGTGGGAGGTGGCAGGGCAAGGACTCTGGGAATGCAGTGGTAGGTCCCACCTCCAGGCCACAGGACCCAGCCAGGATCCGGTGAGTGTGGCTCGATCCCAAGCTGCCCATTCCTGGGGAGGTTTTGCTGCAGAGGTCCTACCACGGGGTCATTCTGGATCCTCTGGTAACTTCTGAGTGCTCAGGTGCAGGAGTCAGTGATTGACCCTGCTGGTCCTCCTAGCCTTGGTCTGTTCTCCTCCACTGCCAGCTCTGCTCCTGGGTTCTGAAGCTAGATGGGTCCAGACAACTGAGGGGCTGGGCAGAAGCACACAGGCTGTGAGGGAGCTGGAGTCTGCCTGCCTGGAGTCATCTCTGGAGCCCACCTTCCACCGCCTTCCTGGCCTTGGACACATCGCCTGCCTCCATTTCATCATAAGGAAAATGGAAATAATGGGATTTTATGGGGTTCTTAGGAGCCATAAATGGATTATCACAGGCAATGCTCTTAGCACAGTGTCTGCTGGACAGGCTGGACAGATGCCCTTTGCGAGTATGAGTAAGTATTCATGGAAGTAATATGGCAGTAGTGGATAAATATTCACTCGAAACAAAGGGGACCCTTGATGCCTGTGCATCTCCTGCCCCTCCCCAGAGTGTCTGAGCACAGTCTTCTTGGCTGGACTGTGGAAGGGATGAGGGACCCCACTCGAGTCTCAGTCTCCTGTCTGCCAGTTCAGAGCACCACCAATGGGCAGTTGCAGAATGCTGGCACTCTTGTGTTAAGAGCAGCCTCTCTCAATCAACATTCACTGCACACTCCCAGCTGTGTGTGAGGCTCTACTAGGAGGGCAGGGGTCAGCGACAGGGCCATCTGAGTGGTGAGCCGTTTGTGTCCAGCCTAGGAGGGTGTGTGGGCTGCTGGGCATCCCTCTCTGAAACCCAGCAGGGCAGGGCTGCAGGGCCTGCTCCACAAGTGCTCTGGACAGCAGCTGCCAGTGTGTCCCTCAGTGCCCCTGCCGCGGCAGCGGTGTGGGAGGGTCCAGGGCATGGAAATAGCAGGAATCCTGTGGGCTTGGCGGGCATGTGTTCTTGCAGCCGCTTCTCCCCCACGCCTCCTCCAGGAGCCCCGCCTGCAGAGTGGGAGGCCACTGCGAGGGTGTGGAGCAAGCACATGTGAAAACCTTGCCCACTCCTGGGAGCCACACCCGACAAGGGCAGGGGCTGGAGCTGACTGCACTCACTGCCACCTCCCATCTTGCACACTCCAGAGAGCATGGCTAACACCCCTGTGTCGGACAGCTGTTGGACAGCATGGAGCTAGCATCTGACCTCACTCGACACAGGGCTCTCCAGATGATGGGGTCCCTTTTATTGCACTGGCTGTAAGGCCTGGTTCCCCAGATACTCAGCGTGTCTGCCTGCTTCTCCTCCACAGGGAATCTTTGCCTTCAGCCCCTATCCTTTGGTTCCCCAGGTGATGCCTCCAGAACTGTCTATCCTGAGAACAGGCTAGGGAATTCTAGAAGGGGAGTATGTAGTCCCCTTGCCTGCTTCCCTATGGCCTTTGAGATGAGCCTGGAAACACACCTTTTAGGATGTATAACTACTCCATCCTGGATACTTTTCCAAAGGTTATTCTTGATTCCATTAAAACAAGCCAACAAAAAAATACCAGAATTGTCACGATGTAGAGTGACACAGATTCAAGGACACACTGTTTGTATCTGCAAAGGCTTAAACCTCAAGTGGCCATCAGCTCCAAATGAGTTCAGATGCCAGGAGACAGGCATCCTTACCCCTTCTTCTCTTCTATGCACATCAGCTTTCCCCTACACCTTACACAATATCCGTGCGTACACTTACTAAGCTCTCTGCAGAGTTGAGTTGGTTTTTTATTGAGTTGTGAGTTTGCTGTCCTCGAAGGGTCCCTGGAATCAGGACAAATACAGAAACGAAGGAGGGAGCAGTTGGATCTACTCTGGCTCTCAAGGCCGGGAATCAGGCCAGTACGCACAGCTGTAACCTGGATCTTTCTGTGACAGCCTGGTGTGGTTGGGTGTGGTGCGGCATTCCCGGCTGAGAGCATGTGAGGAACGGCGTCCCAGAAGGCTGTCTGGGAGACCTGGTCCACCGTCTTCCGAAACAGGGGGTGGAGCCGTGGTTGAATTCTCTGCAGGTGTTTGCTGAAGTTGGCCCCAGTGACAGCCACCTCTGAGCATGGGGGCGTCACCTTGATGAGCCGTGTCTCTGAAGATCCCGTGGCCATGGACTTGTGTATTTGCCGCACCTGGGTGGGTGTGCATGTGTGCAGACTCCAGCAGGGGCCTCCTGTTGCTCTCTCCTCTGCCTGTGTAGCCAGGAGGGAGGTGGTGAGCCGGTGAGCTCAGTGGCGGCAGGGGGCAGTGAGCAGTGTCTCTACTGGAGGCTCAGGTGGGAGATCAGGCAACTCACAATCTTGCATGACTGGAGCTTTTTGTCCAGCGAGAGGGAGAACGGAGCAGCCTGGGAGCAATCCTGAGCACTGGGGTGGGGAGCTTGCTCCTGAGACTTCCTGCCAGGCCTTGGTCAGAGGCATCTGTGCCCACACCCAGGAATGCCCCATGGGTCCCAAGGCCATGAGACTGCAGAGGACTAAAAAGGGTGGGCTCAGGACACAGCTGCCGCCGAGGGCGTGGCACTTCCTTCTAGGAAGGGTGCAGCTGCATTCTTGTAGGTGCCCTCCCCAGGCCTTCCGGGGTTGCCCTGCAAGCTGCTGGCTGGAAGTGGAAACATGTGTCCTTTAATTGCCCCAGATCCCTGGAAAATCCCTGGGTGTGGTCTCCCCTGGAGGCGGCTCAGCCTGGAATAGGACGGCATTTGGAGCTCTCTCAGCTTTCAGAGGAAGAGGAAACCTGAGACCGGTGGCTGCTGAGGACAGACTCTGTGTCTCCCCTTTGCAGTCCCTCTTCTCTGCCCAATTTCCTTCACATCCTCAGAGAACCAGAGGAGTTTCATAGATGGTGGCGTTCACACAGCTGCGGCTACTTTTGCTTTACTGTCTTTAGGAAACAATATTTATTTACTTGTTTTGGAGACGAGGAGAGACAAAGGGAGAGAGCGCTCCCACACAATAGTTTATTCCCCAAATGCCAGATCCTGGAGCCACGAATGCAGTTCAGGGGTCCCCCACCCCCTTGAGGTCAGGAACCCTACTGCTGTACTAGGAGGAAGCTGGAGTCAGGGGCTGGAGCTGGGAATCCAATCCAGGTACCGTGATGTGGGACGTGGGAGTCTTAAGCAGTACCTTATCTGCTGGGTTAAATGCCCACTTCTGCTTCACTGCGTTTTGAAGCTTCGAGGACTGAAGGCTGGAGAGGGGGCAGGGTCTTGCCCAGGTTACAGAAAGCAAAGCCCAGAACCTCTAAGACACTCACTAATGGCCTGTAAGCCCCAAAGGACATTCGCACGCCCACATTCTGTCTTCTCTTGCCATTTCCTTTTTGTCTGCCCCTGTGAAAAAGACACACTGTGGGGAGCAAGACGCCTGCAGCACCCCAAGCCCACTCCGCCCACAAAGCTGAACATTTCACTCCGCAGACTTGAAAGCTGCTTTCTCGTAGCCCTGCTAAAAAAGTGAGCCGCACAGCAACACAGGGCCGCCTGCTGCCCCCGCACACGCTCTCATTCTTGTGCCCAGCCCCTGAGCAGCTGTCGGAGGAACAGGCCAAGTATAGCTCCCTCTGGGCCACATTCTCTGGGCGCTGCGGATCAGCTTCTGGGAAGGGCCGTTCCTGTGAAGCCAGCCAGTGCCCCACAGCTCGTGGGCTGGGACTCTCACACATGACATTTCCACGACTTGGGTCAGTTTTCCTTTTGTGTTGAGTCTGACGCTTGCAGTTTTGTACAAACAAGATCACTTTGCCACAAGTTCACTGGATTCCGCCAGGGAGCTTGGTGGTGGGAGCTGCGTACCTGTCCTACCAGTGTGAGGTGGCGGAAGATCTCACTTGAACACGCCAGGTGATTTCTCCGGGGCAAGTGACCTCGACAGCTCTAGTTTCTCAATTGTGCTCCAGACCTGCGCACAGGGACGCCGAGGCCAGGGCAAGGGGGACTCCTGCAGTATCCAAGGCAGCTGTGCTGTTGCTGCAGCACGGCACATGCTTGATAGTCACGGGTTTTCAGAACAGTTCTGAGTCTTTCCCTCCAACTCCGCCCTTACCAGGTCACACTTCAACTTCACTCTGTTTCTGCTTAATAGCAAAGTGTAGTCTTAGCTACGACACGCATCCGAGTTCAAATCTTTCTTGGCTGTTTGATGTGGTTTTGTGGCCGTGGCGAGTGGTGTGACCTTGCTGGCTCTCCTGCTCCCCGGCTGTGTAATGACACGTTCACTGTGTGAATCACACAGAAGCACACGAGTAAAGTGCCGGCAGGAGTGTGAGCTCCGGTGGCCGCTGTCCGTCACCCAGCTTCCCTCCTCTCCTTCCTGTGGGCTGTGGCAACAAGCGCCTCAGGTGGGAAGATCTGGCTCAACAGCACGATGACCGTTGTTCGACTTTCTCATTAGAAAAATGGATATCCGAAGGCCTGTGCAGTGGTTAGGATTAGAGGACTGAGTGTGATAAAGCAAACCATCATCATAACAGTTGATGTTTATATTGCATGTCTTACATTTAGTAGTTATGAGCACATACTATGTGACATATTTGATGCACTTTGGCCTCACACAGACGCATCAGGTGGACGATTATTTCATCGTCTGCTTTCGCACACAAGCAGCTCCAGCACAGAGCAGTCAGGTGACTTGCCCAAGCCAGAGTCCCTTGTCTGAAGTCCCCATTTATTTCTCGCGGGATTCATATAGTGAGCGCGTTAGTGAGTATGCTCTAAATTCTTCAAGGTGTTTCCACGGTGGTCTCGGGCTAGCAATTGTCCTTCCTAATCTCCACTGTTGCCATCTTGAGACAGGGTCTTGCGGAAGGAGATGAGCATGGAATGATGACAGAAGGGTGGTCCTATTCCAATGGGACGTGCATTCTGACAAGGAGAGGAGAAGATACCAGATGCACACAGTGGAAAAGCCGTGAGCAGACACAGCAAGAGGAGAAAAAGAGAGTGGATGTGCCCAGAAGCCCTGCGGACCTCCATCCTGGATGCCGCTCAGCTGAACAGTGAGAAATGGATTCCTGCTGTTGAGCCACCCATGCTGTGACGTTGTGCTGTGGCAGCCCTGGCTGACTGACCCAGTGGTAAAGGAGGAGATCAAGGCTGCCATCATAGCATTTGGAATCATTTTGTGAATGAGCCACAGCTTTCCAGAGAAACTGAACACACACGAGGTGAGTAATCCTCTCTCATTGTCTAGTGAAGGTTATCTATGACCTCAGCATTAACATTCCAGTCTATTTATTCCCGAAAAAAAAAAAAAAAAAGCCAAACTGCTCAACAACCTAAGAGAACAACACTCCATCAGACTACAAATGGACACACTAGCACCTGTGGGTGATGCCATACTTCATGTTAAAAGGCCATGGCACTCCTCCTAGGACTGAGAACAAGGCTAGGGTGCCTGCTCCTGTGACGTCCATCCTGTATAATATGAGAGGTATCAGCTCGTGTGATCATGACAGTAAAAGTAATAAAGACATAATTATTGGAAAGAGAGAAGTGAAAACTGTTCCCTTTCATAGATGACATGGTTGGCTAGGGAATCCACCAAATAAAACCTCTCCCGAAACTACTAGGATAAATAAATAATTTTAACAAGGTTGCAAGATTATGGTTAATATTAAAACCTCAAATGGGGGAAAACAAACCTTATAAAGTCTGAATACAATAGCCTCAAGAAAACTTGAGGATACATTTTATAAAAAATGTGCAAAATTTCTGTAAAAGTGGCTATAAAACATTTCTGAAAGTAGACAGAAAGTGCCTAAATAAGTAAAAGAGATTGACTGTGTCCATAAAATGAAATGTGAAAGTCTGTTAATATGTTTATTTTTCCAAATTCATCTATGTCTTCACTATGATGCTAGTAAAAATTCCAGTAGGCTTTTTTTGAAGTAGTCAGTAGGCTGTTTCAAAAATTCATATGGAAATTCAAAATGTGTAGAATATCCAAAACATCTGGAAGGGCTGGAAAAATTGGAAAACTTACACTGATTTGAAGACTTTCTTGGATCTCAAAGAAATTAACTCTAAAATTTCTAATAGGAAACAGACAATTTGGAATTTGGAAACAAGCAAATATTTGAAAGTAGGAATTTGGAAGTAGGCAAATATTTCAACAGAAAAGCATACATCATTACAAATGTGTACATTTATCTTGTTGAAAGCTAAAATCTGATTTTTAAAAGACATAGTTAAAAAGATAAGCCATTGATCCAGCTCTCTGCTATGGCCTGGGAAAGCAGTGGAGGATGTCCCAAGTCCTTGGGTCCCTGCACCCACGTGGGAGTCACAGAAGAAGCTCCTGGCTCTTGGTTTCAGATCGGCACAGCTCTGGCTATTTCGACCAACTGGGCAGTGAACCAGTAGATGAAAGACCTCTCTCTCTCTCTCTCTCTCTCTCTGCCTCTCCTTCTCTTTTTGTGTAACTCAGACTTTCAAATAAATAAATAAATCTTAAAAAAAAAAAGATAAGCCATTGACTTGGAGAGAACATTTTCAATCTCTACACTGGAGAAGGCTTTGTATCTTGATTATGCAAAACATTTGTGCATCTTGATATTGAGAAAAAATGTTCAACATGAATGGGCTTAAGACTTAAATAGACACTTCATGAGAAGATATGCTAATTTCTAAGTAGCCTATGAATGTTTATTCTTTCTCATTAGGTAGCAGGAAATTGCAAATTAGAATGCCAACAGGAAAGTGACCCACATCAAATTGTTTGGATACATTGGACAGCCACAGCAGGTGTGGCTTGGTATGTGTGGACCAATGGAAACCTGACACATAGAACCAAGGAGTGAAAACAATATTACAATATTTTTAAAGTTATGCATACATTTATATTAGGCTTTTACTCCTGTATAGCAAAATACGACAAATCTGCCAGCTTGAAACCACTCACATTTCTTATCTCCCAGTTTCCATGGATTAGTTAGATCATCTTCCCACAAAGTATTAGCAGAGTAACAATGAGGTTTGAGATCCTGACTGAAGTGCTGGGTCATCTTCCAAGGCCATGTGACTGTTAAATGGGATTTACTTCCTCGTTGCTTGTTTCTCTGAGGTCAGCAAGAGAGTGTGTCCCCCTGGAGCCTCTGCAAAACAGCTCACTGACCAGGTTAGGCCCACCAGGGCCATCTTTTTGTTGATTAATTAAAAATCAACTGATCTTGGATTTGAATTACAGTTGAATAGCTTTGCGTCTCCGCAACCTAAGTAAAGGAGAGACATTGATCATGCACCAGTTGTGCCACACCCTACAGAAAAGGGTGACACAGGATGTGCACACGGGGAAGCAGGGACTCTTTGGGGCAGTCTTAAGGATTCTGATTGCTGGGGGCTGGCGTTGTGCTGCAGCAGGTAAAGCCAGCACTTGGGATTCTGGCAACCAATTTGGTACTGGTTCATATCCCAGCTGCTCTACTTCCAATCCAGCTCCCTGCTAATGGCCTGGAAAAAGAAGCAGAAGGTGGTCCAAACCTGTGGACTCCTGCACCCATGAGGGGGACCTGGAAGAAGCTCTTAGCTCCTGGCTTTGGCCTCATTCAGTGCTGGCCATTGCGGCTACTTGGGAAGATCTCTCTCTCCCCTTCAACTGCTATAACTCTGACTTAAAAAAAATTCTGATCACCACATTTACCACATGGCCCAATAATCTTGCTACTTAATATTTGCTGAAGGTAAGTAAAAGCACATGTTCACAAGAGTGGTACTCAGATATTCATACTAACTTTATTCATTGTAAGATAGAGAAAACACAATCCATCATCAGATGACTTCATAAACAAACTGTGCAATGGTCTTACAACTCAGAAATACATAAAGAAAGGTGATTTATGCTGCAAACCAATGGATCTCTAAAACATGATACTGAGCGCACAGGGCCAGACACAAGAGTCTATATATTTTTTTTAAGATTTATTTATTTATTTGCAAGTCAGATTTATGCAGAGAGAGGCAGAGAGAGAGAGAGAGAGAGAGAGAGTCTTCCATCCGATGGTTCACTCCCCAATTGGCCGCAACAGCCGGAACTGCACTGATCTGAAGCCAGGAGCCAGGAGCTTCTTCTGTGACTCCCATGCGGGTGCAGGGGCCCAAGGGCTTGGGCCATCCTCTACTGCTTTCCCAGGCCATAGCAGAGAGCTGGATTGGAAGTGGGGCAGCCGGGTCTCGAACTGGCGCCCACATGGGTTGCTGGCGCTTCAGGCCAGGGCGTTAACAGGCTGTGCCACAACGCCGGCCCCGAGTCTATATATCTTGACTTCATAACATGATGTCCTGCTTCACCCAAAAGGACCTTTGACAATAGTGACAGTGATAAACTTTACCATCCTTGGTCGTATGAGGCAGGAAAGAGTTGACTACAAGTGGGCAAGAGCAATTTTCCTAAGGTGATGGACATTTCCTGTGTCTTTTTGAAGTGATCATTAAAGCAAATGTATGCATTTGTCAAAACTCATCAGGAGACTGGTGTTGTGGTAGTCGGTGAAGCTTCAGTCTGCAAGACAGAATCCCTTGTGAGTGCTGGTTTAAGTTCTGGCTGCTACACTTCCCATCCAGCTCTCTACTAATGTGCCTGGGAAAACAGTAGAAGATGGCCTGAGTTCTTGGGGCCCTGCCAACCATCTGGGGACTGGATGGAGTTCTTGGAACCTTATTTAAGTCCAGTCCAGCCCCAGCTATTGCAGCTATTTGGAAAGTAAACCAGCAGATGGAAGATATCTCTGTCTCTCTCTCAGTAACTCTGCTTTTTAAATAAATAAATCTTAAATTGTACAATTCAAATAAATACATCTTAACAAAATCTCATCTAACTGTACACTCAAAATTTATTGTATGTGAATTGTTTCTCAATGAAACTGATTTTTCACAAAAATGGGAGAAAAGAAAAGAGACTCCTTAGACCAGCAAGGAGAGGGGATGTACATGCCAAAGCCTGTTGCCAATGACTCTTGTGACAGGTGCCTGGATGGGAGGCACCATCTTCCCAGAGCAAGGTTAGAGAAGGTTGTTGTAGCTTATGTCACTAGGGGTTTTGACAAAGGAAAATCCCATGGTCCTTGCTGACTTTGAGTCCGGCCTGTGGTGCAGGTGTGTGGCAGCGTGAAGACTGATCGATTGGTGATGGTATGACATGTTGCTTTCCTCCCCTCCACTACCAGGCTGGAGTTGATGAGGTGGAAGTGGAGCCAATCTCTGTCCTGACTTAGGGAGCAGTAGGAAATTGGTCCAGAGACAGGACAGCTCATAGGACAGAGAATGATCCCCTTGGCCCCTGTGACTGTGAGAGTTCTAGGAAAAGGTTGTGGAGCTGTGAGGAGCACAGGGGTGGCTGGGTTCCTGGGCACCTGCCTGTTCTGACTCTGAGAACTCAGAACTCCCTAGGTACTGGGGACAGATCTCTCAGGGGTTACACTATGGAGTGTGTCAGTGCTCTGTGAGATTTGAGTAGGTGGGGTGTGCAGACATTGTGAGCTTACATTGGGCCACTGAATCAGCTGGTTTACCTTGTCACAGAGAAGGGCTGTGAATACACCAGCCATCATCAACATCCCCTCTCCTTAGGGACTATAGTCAGAAGAGATCCACCACGCCCAACGTGAGTGTCACCCTGGGACTCTTGCCCCGCCATCAGTGGTGGCCAGAGCTCCCTGGCTCCACCCAGCAGCACCTCTGGAGGCCAGGTATAAGCCTCAGTCATTCCCCCTAGCTGCAGAGGAACATTTCCAAGATCATAGCCTTTAGAATAAACAGTAACAAGTGATTCTCCAGATGTGTAAAAATCAATGCAGAGGGGGCGGAGCCAAGATGGCAGAATAGTGAGGACACACAATGATAGTCCGGGAAAAGATAGTTTAATAAAAGTGGAGTTACCATAGCCACAGGAAAAGGCTCAGGAAAAAATTGCAGAGGAAACTCTTCCGGATCTAGTGGATGTGACACGGAGGACCTACAGGGAGAGCAAGGTCACCCACTGCGTGGAAGCCCAGCCGCAGAGTCTGCACGCCAGTGCTGGAAGGGGAGGTGAGACAAAAACCTTGGTAACCTGAGACATTGGCAGGGAAAGGCAGAAAGAGCCTAGAGAGAACGGGGCTTGAAGCCCCGCTGGGGAAAGTTCACCAGGCTGAGTGGAGGAGAGAAAAAAACGAATAAATAAGGGGAACCGGCAAGGACACTAGCCTCTCTCTCCACTCACCTTACAAAGCCAAGCAAGACAAAGAGCAGGCGCCATTTTACGTATGTAAAGTGGTGCCCGCCATTAGCCAAGCAGAAAAACCTGACTCTGGTGGGGAGAAATAACAGGAGGTTAGGACCTGGTGACAGTGTGGAGCTAACGAACTGAGACTGTGAAAATCTGAGGGGGGGGCGAGAGAACTCACCGAGTACACAAACTTGGTAACCTTGGCAACCCGGTGAGAGACTGCGGAGAAATTTGAGACCATACTGAGGGCTGCATAAACTCTTTGTGTGGTCCCAGGGGTAGAGCAAACGAATACCCACAGGGGCCAGATTTCATACATCAACTACCCTCAATTCCACTCAGCTGTGTGGAATTACTTCCCAACTGAATCAAAAAAAAAAAAAAAAAAGAAAAAGAAAAAGAGAGAGAGAGCGAGCAAGCAACAGAACGATCTTGGGTGAGTCACCTTTGGCACACCCTTAACCCTGAAGAACCAAACAGAGCTCTCTAGCCAAACCCATCACAGCCTCTAAGGATCCATCAAAAGCAGACAGTCCACTTAATCTAGAGTCATAGTATAACGAGAAAAAGCACCACAGCGAAGAAACCAAAGAATATCTCCACAATGCCAAACAAACACAGAAACCAAGGTAACAAGAACAAGGAAGACACTATGATGCCCCCAAATGAAAAAGACACCCCAATTCAAGATTATGAAGATGACGAGATAGAAGAAATGCAAGAAGCAGATCTCAAAAAATTGATAAGAACATTAAGAAGTTCTCAAAAACAAATTCTTGAACTACAGAAATCCTTAATGGACAGGATAGAAAATCTCTCACGTGAAAATGAAATATTAAGGAGGAATCAAAATGAAATGAAACAACTAGTAGAACAGGAAACTGTGATAGTGATGAGAAATCATAATGAAGTGAAGAATTCAATAGATCAAATGACAAACACATTAGAGAGCCTTAAAAACAGAATGGTGAAGCAGAAGAGAGAATATTGGACTTAGAAGACAGAGAACAGGAAAGTGTACAGTCAAACCAAAGAAAAGAAGAGGAAATTAGAAATCTAAAAATATTGTGGGGAACATACAGGATACTATTAAAAAACCCAACATTTGGGTTCTAGGAGTTCCTGAAGGCATGGAGAGGGAAAAGGATTAGAAGGCCTTTTTAGTGAGATACTAGCAGAAAAATTCCCAGGTTTGGAGAAGGACAGAGACATCCTAGTACAGGAAGCTCATACAACCCCTAATAAACATGACCAAAAGAGATCCTTACCACAACACATTGTAATTAAACTCACCACAGTGAAACAGAAAGAAAAGATCCTAAAATGTGCAAGAGAGAAACATCAGATTACTCTCAGAGGATCTCCAATTAGACTCACAGCTGACTTCTCATCAGAAACCCTATAAGCTAGGAGGGAATGGTGAGATATAGTCCAGGTACTAAGAAAGAAAAACTGCCAGCCCAGAATATTATATCCTGCAAAGCTCTCATTTGTGAATGAAGCTGAAATAAAGACCTTTCATAGCAAACAGAAATTGAAAGAATTTGTTGCCACTCGTCCAGCCCTGCAAAAAATGCTTAAAGATGTGTTACACACAGAAACACAGTAAAACAGACATCAATATGAAAGAAGGCAAAGGAAGAAAACCTACCATTAAAAGACCATAGGAAGTTCAAAGCATATACTAGAAAATATCTTTGGGAAAATGGCAGGGCAAAGTCACTACTTATCAATAGTCACATTGAATGTTAATGGACTCAACTCTACAGTTAAAAGGCACAGACTGGCTGAATGGATTAAGGAACAAAACCCATCTATTTGCTGCCTATAAGAAACACATATTTCCAACAAAGATGCATACAGACTGAAAGTGAAAGGTTGGAAAAAGATATTGCATGCCAACAGAAACCAAAAAAAAAAGCAGGTGTAGCCATATTAATATCAGACAAAATAAACTTTAACACAAAAACTGTTAAGAGAGACAAAGAGGGACACTATATAATGATTAAGGGTTCAATTCAACAGGAAGAGGTAACTATTATAAATGTATATGTACCTAACTACAGGGCACCAGTTTATTTAAAAGGTATGTTAAGGGACTTAAAGGGAGACTTAGATTCCAATACAATAGTACTGGGGGACTTTAATATTCCACTCTCAGAAATAGACAGATCAACCGGACAGAAGATCAGCAAGGATACAGTAGATTTAAACGACACTATAGCCCAAATGGATCTAACAGATATCTACAGAACTTTCAATCCTACATTTAAAGATTTTACATTCTTCTCAGCAGTGCATGGAACCTTCTCTAGGACTGACTACATACTAGGCCATAAAGCAACTCTCAGCAAATTTAAAAGAATTAGAATCATACCATGCAGCTTCTAAGACCACAGTGGAATGAAGGTGGAAATTAGCAACTCAGGAATCCCTAGAGCATATGCAAACACATGGAGACTGAACAACATGCTCCTGAATGAACAATGGGTCATAGAAGATATCAAAAGAGAAATCAAAAATTTTCTGGAAGTAAATGAAGATAACAACACAACATATCAAAACTTATGGGATATGGCAAAAGCAGTGTTCAGAGGAAAGTTTATAGCAATAGGTGCCTACATCAAGAAATTGGAGAGGCACCGAATAAATGAGCTTTCAATGTATCTCAAGGATCTAGAAAAACTGCAGCAAACCAGACCCAAATCTAGTAGGAGAAGAGAAATAATTAAAATCAGAGAAGAAATCAACAGGATTGAATCAAGAAAAACATTACAAAAAATCAGCCAAACGAGGAGCTGGTTTTTTGAAAAAATAAACAAAATTGACACCAAATTGGCCCAACTAACTAAAAAAAGAAAAGACACAGTTTTTGTGTTAAAGTTTATTTTGTCTGATATTAATATGGCAACACCTGCTTTTTTTCATTTCTGTGGGCATGGGATATCTTTTTCCAAATCAATAAAATCAGAGATGAAAAAGGAAACATAACAACAGATGCCGCAGAAATTAATAGAATCATAAGAAATTACTACAAGGACTTGTATTCCAGCAAACAGGGAAGTCTATCAGAAATGGATAGATTCCTGGACACATGCAATCTACCTAAATTGAACCATGAAGACACAGAAAACCTAAATAGACCCATAACTGAGAAAGAAATTGAAACAGTAATAAAGGCTCTCCCAACAAAGAAAAGTCCAGGACCAGATGGATTCACTGCTGAATTCTACCAGACATTTAAAGAAGAACTAACTCCAATTCTTCTCAAACTATTCAGAACAATCGAAAAAGAGGGAATCCACCCAAATTCTTTCTATGAAGCCAGTATCACCTTAATCCCTAAGCCAGAGAAAGATGCCGCATTGAAAGAGAATTACAGACCAATATCCCTGATGAACATAGATGCAAAAATCCTCAATAAAATTCTCGCCAATAGAATACAACAACACATCAGGAAAATCATCCACCCAGACCAAGTGGGATTTATCCCTGGTATGCAGGGATGGTTCAATATTCATAAAACAATCAATGTGATACACCACATTAACAGACTGCAGAAGAAAAACCATATGATTATCTCAATAGACGCAGAGAAAGCATTTGATAAAATTCAACACCCTTTCATGATGAAACTCTAAGCAAATTGGGTATAGAAGGAACATTCCTCAATATAATCAAAGCAATTTATGAAAAACCCACGGCCAATATCCTATTGAATGGGGAAAAGTTGGAAGTATTTCCACTGAGATCTGGTACCAGACAGGGATGCCCACTCTCACCACTGATATTCAATATAGTTCTCGAAGTGTTAGCCAGAGCCATCAGACAAGAAAAATAAATTAAAGGGATACAAATTAGGAAGGAAGAAGTCAAACTGTCCCTCTTTGCAGACTATATGATTCTTTATTTAGAGGGTCCATAGAACTCTACTAAGAGACTATTGGAACTCATAGAGGAGTTTGGCAAAGTAGCAAGAAATAAAATCAATGCACAAAAATCAACAGCCTTTGTTTACACAGGCAGTGCCATGGCTGAGAAAGAAATGCTAAGATCAATCCCATTCACAATAACTACAAAAACAATCAAATACCTTGGAATAAACTTAACCAAGGACGTTAAAGATCTCTATGATGAGAATTACAAAATCTTAAAGAAAGAAATAGAAAAGGATACTAAAAAATGGAAAAATATTCCATGTTCATGGATTGGAAGAATCGACATCATAAAAATGTCCATTCTCCCAAAGCAATTTACAGATTCAATGTGATACCAATCAAGATACCAAAGACATTCTTCTCAGATCTAGAAAAAATGATGTTGAAATTCATACGGAGATGCAAGAGACCTCGAATAGCTAAAGCAATTTTGTACAACAAAAACAAAGCCAGAGGCATCACAATACCATATTTCAGGACATACTGCAGGGCAGTTGTTAATAAAACAGCATGGTACTGACACGGTGGCAAAAACAATCTAAATGAAAGATCCTGGTGAACAAGACCCCAGCAGAAGGAACAGGCCATCAAGGAGAGAGGTGCCTTTCTCTGAAGGGAGGAAGGAACCTCCACTGTGATACGGCTTTGACTAAACAAGTTCAGAGTCGGTGAACTCAAGGGCTTCCATAGCCCAGACAGCTCATAGCGAGAGTCTCGGGTGATTGCTGAAGTCATAAATAAGAATGCTAATTGTTAAATCAACAACGGGAGTCATTGGGTACATGCTCCCCACGTAGGATCTCTGTCCTTAATGTGTTCTACTATGAAACTTAAAAACAACACTACTAGTCGAACAATACCCTATACCTTGTGCGGTTGTGTCAGTGCAGCCTGTTGAAATCCTTGCATAGTATATACTAAGTTGATCTTCAGTATATGAAGATAATTGAAAATGAATATCAATTTGTTAAGTCAACAACAGGAGTCACTGCTCATTTACTCCTCATGTAGGATATCTGTTCTTAGTGTGCTGTACATTGTGATTTAATGCTACAACTAGTACTCAAACAGTATTTTTCACTTTATGTTTCTATGTGGGTGCAAAATGTTGAAATCTTTACTTAATATGTGCTAAACTGATCTTCTGTATATAAAGAGAATTGAAAATGAATCTTGATGTGAATGGAAGGGGAGAGGGAGCGGGAAAGGGGAGGGTTGCAGGTGGGAGGGACATTATGGGGGGGAAGCCATGTAATCCATAAGCTGTACTTTGGAAATTTATATTCATTAAATAAAAGTTAAAGAAACACACACACACACACACACACATACAAAATCAGTGCAGAAATATAAGTAACATGAAGAAGGAAGGCAAGATGCCTCCCCAAAAGGAAAATAATAATATGCTAATATTTGACTGTGAAGATGAGTTGGATAAAATGCCTGAAAAGAAATTCAAAAGAATGATTCCTATATTACTCAAAAACAAAGAAACAGTTAAATGAAATAAGTAAATCCATATATGGCATGGTTGAGACATTCTGCAGATAGAAATACTGAAGAAAAATCAGGGCCCGTGCCATGGCTCAATAGGCTAATCCTCCACCTTGCAGCGCTGGCACACCGGGTTCTAGTCCCGGTCAGGGCCCCAGATTCTGTCCCGGTTGCCCCTCTTCCAGGCCAGCTCTCTGCTGGGGCCCAGGAGTGCAGTGGAGGATGGCCCAAGTCCTTGGGCCCTGTACCCCATGGGAGACCAGGAGAAGCACCTGGCTCTTGCCTTCGGATCAGCATGGTGCGCGGCCACAGTGCACCAGCCGCGGCGGCCATTGGAGGGTGAACCTATGGAAAAGGAAGACCTTTCTCTCTGTCTCTCTCTCACTGTCCACTCTGCCTGTCAAAAATAAATAAATAAATAAATAAAAGTAATATTAGAAATGAAGAATTCAGTTAAGTCAAATTAAAAATACAGTGGAAACCTCAACAACAGACTTCATGACGCAGAAGGAAGAATATCTGGTCTAGAAGACAGGTCTTTTGAAATATTTCAGACAAACAGAAAGGAAAAAAAAAAGAAAAAATAGACCAAAACCAGCATTTGGAACATATAGGATATCATCCAACAACCAAATATACAAATCTTAGGCATTCCTGGTAGTATGGGGAAAAAGAATGACTCAGAAAATGAGAAAATGTACATAGGGAAAAAATAGAAGAATTCTTCCAATTTGGGGAGAGAATATGGGCATCCAAATACAGGAAGTACATAGAAACTGATAGGCATGATCAGAAATGCTCTTCACTATGACACATTATAGTCAAGCTTTCACGATAAAAACATAAAGAAAATGTCCTAAAATTTACAAAAGAGAAACATAAGATCACCTTTAAAGGATCTCTAATCAGACTGAGAGCAGATTTCTCAAAAGAAACGTATAGGCCAAGAGAGAATGGAGAGACATAGCCAAATCCTAAAAGGAAAAAAAAAAAAAAAACACCTGCCAACCCAGAATACTTTACCCAGTGAAGCTATCATTCATAAATGAAGCTAAAATAAAGACCTTCCATTATGAGAAAAATTCAGAGTTTGTCATCACCTAGTGAGCCTTACAAATGATACCTAAGGTTGTACTACACACAGACAGAGGAAGAAAATCAGCATCATGAAAGAATGTGAAGACAGAAAACCTCCTGGTAAGAGAACAAACAGAAAGAAACAGTAGGAATATTTATGGAAAATGACAGGACCAAGTTATTACTTGTCAATAATGCAAATTGTAAAGCCACTATGGAAGTCAGTCTGGAGATTCCTCAGAAACCTGAATATAACCCTACCATTCAACCCAGCCATCCTACTCCTTGGAATTTACCCAAAGGAAATTTAATTGGCAAACAAAAAAGCTGTCTGCACATTAATGTTTATTGCAGCTCAATTCACAATAGCTAAGACCTGGAACCAACCCAAATGCCCATCAACAGTAGACTGGATAACGAAATTATGGGACAGGTACTCTATAGAATACTATACAGCAGTCAAAAACTACGAAATCAGGTCATTTACAACAAGATGGAGGAATCTGGAGAACATCATGATAAGTGAATTAAGCCAGTCCCAAAGGGACAAATATCATATGTTCTCCCTGAGCGGCGAAAACTGACTGAGCACCAAAAGGGAAACCTGTAGAAGTGAAATGGACACTATGAGAAACAGTGACTTGATCAGCTCTTGTCCTGACTGTTGATGTACAATGTAATACTTTATCCATTTTAGTATTTTTTTTTTGTTCTAGTACTATTGCTTGAACTCTGTAATTAACACACAATTATTCTTAGGTGTTTAAATTTTAACTGAAAAGTGATCCCTGTTAAATAAAAGAGTGGGAATAAGAGAGGGAGGAGATGTACAATTTGGGACATGCTCAATCAGACTTGCCCCAAATGGTGGAATTAGAAACATTCCAGGGAATTCCAATACAATCCCATCAAGGTGGCATGTAGCAATGCCATCTCACTAGTCGAAGTGATCAATTTCTGTTCACAATTGATCATAGTGATAGGTCTAAGAGTCAAAGGGATCACACAAACAAGACTAGTGTCTGCAAATACTAAATGATAAATAAAAAAGGGAGAGAACGATCTAAAGTGGGAAGCGAGATACACAGCAGACTCATGGAATGGCAGATGTCCTAAAGAGCACTCTGGCCTCAGAATCAGCCCTTAAGGCATTCGGATATTGTTGAAGAGCCCATGAGAGTATTTTAGGCATGGAAAGCCAAGACACTCTGGAAAAAAAAAGACCTTAATGAAAGATCTCTGCAAGTGAGATCCCAGTGGAAAGAATGGGGCCGTCAAAGAAGGAGGTACCTTTCTCTGAAGGGAGGAGAGAACTTCCACTTTGACTATGACCCTGTCAGAATAAGATCGAAGTTGGCGAACTCAAGAGGCTTCCATAGCCTTGACAACTCATGACTAGAGCCTAGGGAGATTACTGACGCCATAAACAAGAGTGTCAAGTTGTTAAGTCAACAAGAGGACTCACTGTGTACTTACTTCTCATGTGGGATCTGTCCTTAATGTGTTGTCCAATGTGAAGTAATGCTATAACTAGTACTGAAACAGTATTTTACACTTTGTGTTTCTGTGTGGGTGCAAACTGATGAAATCTTTACTTAATATATACTAAATTGATCTTCTGTATATAAAGATAATTGAAAATGAATCTTGATGTGAATGAAATGGGAGAGGGAGCGGGAGATGGGAGGGGTGAGAGTAGGAGGGAAATTATGGAGGGGGGAAACCATTGTAATTCATAAACTGTACTTTGGAAATTTATATTTACTAAATAAAAAAAGGGAAAAAAAGCAAAAATAGACAAATGGGATTGCATCAAGCTAAGAAGCTTCTGTACAGCAAAGGAAACAATTAACAAAATGAAGAGGCAACTGACAGAATGGGAGAAAATATTTGCAAACTTTGCATCCAATAAAGGATTAATATCCAGAATACATAAGGAGCTCAAGCAATTCTACAGCATCAAAACAATACAGTTAAGAAATGGGGAAAGCAAATGAATATGAAATTTTCAAAGAATGAAATATAAATAGCCAACAGGCATATGGAAATAAGCTCAGCATCACTAGCCATCAGGGAAACACAAATAAAAACCCCAATGGGGTATCACCCCAGTTAGAATGGCTATCATACAAAAATCAAAAATAACTAATGTTAGTGCAGATGTGGAGAGAAAGGTACCTTAATACATTGTTGGTGGGAATGTAAACTAGTACAACCATTATGGAAGACAGTATTGAGATTTCTGTGAAATATGAAAGCAGATGTACCATGTGACCCATCCTTCCCGCTCCTGGGAATATATACAATGGAAATAACGTCAGCACATGAAAGAGTTACCTGTACTCTCATGCTTAAAGCACCTCAACCCCCAGTAGCTAGGATATGGAATCAGCCTAATTTCCATCAACTGCTCACTAGTTAAAGGAAATGTCATATGCATCCACCACAGAATATTACTCAGCCATAACAAGAATGAAATCCTGACTTTTTTTATTGACAGGCAGAGTTGGACAGTGAGAGAGAGAGAGAGAGAGAGAGAGAAAGGTCTTCTTTCCGTCAGTTCACTCCCCAAATGGTGGCTATGGCTGGCACTGCGCTGATCTGAAGGCAGGAGCCAGGTGCTTCTCCTGGTCTCCCATGGGGTACAGGGCCCAAGCACTTGGGCCATCCTCCACTGCACTCCCTGGCCACAGCAGAGAGCTGGACTGGAAGAGGAGCAACCGGGACAGAATCTGGTGCCCCAACCGGGACTAGAACCCGAGGTGCTGGCGCGGCAGGCGGAGGGAAATCCTGACTTTTGCAATACAGTGAATGCAACTGGAGATCGTCATGCTTAGTGAAATAAGCCGGAACTAAAAAGACAAATATCACATGTTTTCTCTGATTTATGGTAGCTAATACATGTAGGCAATATAGAAAATTCTGTATATCAGTGAAAAAAAAAAAAACAACAGGACCTTTCCATCAAAGCAAGTTCCAGAAGACAGGTTATGTTAGAACACATCTCAGGGTATTGGCCCGTTGTTCTGAGGCTGTGCTTGGCTCTAAGGTGAGAATTTGCCATCCTGGCTGTGCCTGTTGTCTGGTTAGCCACCAGCATCTGGAACTTGTGACTGACTTCATTTGTCTCCAGTTTCTGGATTTTCACACATGGTCCCTTCTGGCTTGTTTTCCACCTAAAGCTGTTGTGCTATAATGTGGTCCTCTTCTTCATAGGAACAAGAAATAATCTGAAAGCAAAAAATAGTTTTAACAGTCAAAGCAAAATTTTCCGTGATTTTGTACTTAAGGATCCAGCTTTTCTCTTTCCTTCCTTTATTTTTTTAAAGAAGATTTATTTACTTATTTGCATGAATGGTGGCATGACAGAGAGAGAGAGAGAGAGAGAGAGAGAGAGAGAATGAATTCATCTGCTGCATTGCTTCCCAAAAGGCCACAACAGCCAGATCTGGGTGAGGCTGAAACCAGGAGCAGGAACTCCATCTTGGTCTGCATTGGGTGACAGGGTCCCGAGTCTGGGGCCATTGTCTTCTGCTTTCCTGTTACTATCTCGCATATCAACAGGAAGCAGACTAGAAAGAGGAGCAGACAGGACTCAAGTTGGCCCTCCGATGCTGGGATGCTGGCATCTCGAGTGGTGGTTAACTCTGCACCACAATGTTGGCTTCCCAGTTTTTCTTATACAAGTCCTTTTAAAAAATTTTTAGGGTGGTCTTTTGGTGCAGTGGTTAATCTGCTGCTTTGGACACTCCTATCCCAACTCAGATTGCTTGAGATTTGGATTAAATCCAAATTCCAGCAGCCTGCTACTGTGTGCTCTGGGAGGCAGCAGCTGATGGTTTAAAAACTTGTGTCCCTGCCACTCATGTGGGAGACGCAGATGGAGTCCCCAGTGTGGGGAGCAACTCGGACTAGACTAAGTTACTGGAATTAAGATTTATTCTATGCATCTGCTCTCCCACAATATGGCGCTGGGAGAGGAGTAAACAACTTTTACACAGCTGCCTCCAGTTCGACCAATAACCTGCAGGAGCTGATCCTGCTCCTGATTGGAGGAGAGCAGCCTACTTGGCGTGTGGGTAGCAGAGTTGGGATTGGTGGAAGAGGACTATAAAGGAGGAGAGAGACAACATGCACCAGGAACATCTAAGGGGAACATCCGGATAACATCTGAGCAGCCCCCGAGAGAGCCGGCCGGCGGTGTGCTGCTTCCCCGCAGAAGTGGGGAAAGTGGCAGGGGGAGCCGCCCTTCCACGGAGGTGGAAGGATTGGCAGCCAACCCGGGAAGAACCAGCAGCAAACCCGGGAAGGGCCGAGCAGACAAAAGAACAGCGCAGGGTCCTGTGTCGTTCCTCCACGAAGAGGGGGAGCGACACCCAGTTCCTGGCTTCAGTCTGATCCAGCCTTGGTTGTTGTGGGCATTTGGAAAAGGAAGTGGTGAATAGGAGGTCTCTCTCTCAAATAAATAAAATAAAATGTAAAATAAAAAAAAAACACGGAAACACACACACATGGTATCAACATATTTCATTACATGTATCTACTTTATAAATAGTAACTCATTCTGCAGGAACATCAGATTCCAAGCTAGCATTATATGTGAAAGTCACAATCACACCCTGTCATGTCGCCATCAAATCTTGCTCATGGAGCCACATGAATGCAGGTGAACAGAACACTAGCTCTGGGGAGGGAGAGTATGTAGTGACTGTGTGGACCCTGCGCAAGCACTGGCAGAACCTGGGCAGACCCAAGGCAAGAGTGTGGTGAGGAGGGTCTGGGTGGGACTCTCATGCACTCTGCTATGAGAACTTTGAGCCCTCTAGAACACATCACTAATGTCCTCTAGAACACATCACTCACGTCAGCTACTTACAGCAATATCTATAAATCTATCTATCTTTATCAATGAATACCTGTATCACTTTATACTTCTGAAACTTATCAGGTGAAAAAGTGCCCTATATTTAAATCCTTACAGTGTGCATCCTGGTAGTCTGTGGCCAATCTGAAAGTCTTGCAAATGGGAAACACAGAGTTCTTCTCTGCTTACTTGAAAACAAAACCCAAAACTGTGTAGCCAGAAGCCCCTGGAGTGGGGAAGGAGCCTTGCACCTGTCTTCTGGCTGCTCACAGCCTAGAAAGACAGAGCAGCGGTAAATTGGCTACTTCTGTGCATTCCTCAGGGAGGGGGCACAGGCAGCATGGGCACTTCTGGGGGAGGTGTGGTGCACTGCTGGGGAGGGGTGTGGCGCACTGCTGGGGAGGGATGTGGCACACTGCTGGGGAGGGGGCACAGGCGGCATGGGCACTGCTGGGGGAGGTGTGGTGCACTGCTGGGGAGGGGTGTGGCGCATTGCTGGGGAGGGGTGTGGCACACTACTGAGGAGGGGTGTGGCACACTGCTGGGGAGGGGTGTGGCGCACTGCTGGTCCACTGGGAGATGAGCTTGTAGGGAGGATGGTGGTTTGGGGCTTCCCAGAGATGTTGACTCTGGAAGAGAGGTGTGCAAGGGGAGACGTAGGAAGAGGCTAATGAGGGACTGGTGCCTGTGAGGAGAAGAGGCACAAGTTAGGAGGGCCAGGTGTGCTGCGTGCTCCTGGAGGACAAGAGGTCAGAGTGGGAGACCCCAGCCCTGGCTGCCATTTGTGGCTGTGGGGTGTGTTTTTCAGCACTGCAGTCTGAGTTGCTTGCTTCAGGTCCGTGAAATCGCAGTAGCCGGTGCTAGGACTGTGAGTTCCACGTTCTCAGGGATGCTGAAAAGTCTGTGAGCTGCCAGGGAGTATCCAGTAAAGGTCCTTGTTGCCAACAGACATTGTGAGCTGCAGTCAAAGGGAGCCTCCCGTGTGAAACGGACAAAACACGTGGCATCTTCCTAAAGTGCCGGTGTGACAACCCAGAGTGTTTCAGCCACTGTGAAAGGAACTGTATTTTTTTTAACTTTTATTTAATAAATATAAATTTCCAAAGTACAGCTTTTGGATTATAGTGGCTTTTTCCCCCATAACCTCCCTCCGACCTGCAACCATCCCATCTTCCACTCCCTCTCCTATCCCATCCCATTCTTCATCAAGGTTCATTTTCAATTATCTTTATATACAGAAGATAAACAGTATATATTAGGTAAAGATTACAACAGTTTGCACCCACACAGACACACAAAGTGTAGAGTACTGTTTTAGTAGTAGTTTTACCCTTAATTCACATAGTACAACACATTAAAGACAGAGATCCTACATGGGGAGTAAGTGCACAGTGACTCCCGTTGTTGATTTTACAATTGACACTCTTATTTATGACATCAGTAATCATCCTAGGCTCTTGTCATGAGCTGCCAAGGCTATGGAAGCCTCTTGAGTTTGCCAACTCCGACATTATCTAGACAAGGCAAAATGGAAGTTCTCGCCTCTCTTCAACAAAAGGTATCTCCTTCTTTGATGGCCCATTCTTTCCGCTGGGATCTCACTAACAGAGATCTTTCGTTTAGGTCATTTCTAAAAGCAAGCAAACAAAAACCCTTGCCTTTTTCCCCCACAATTCTCTAATGCAAGGTAAAATTTACGTTTTACCTATCATTTATTTTTCAATCCCTCATTCTCAAAAGCTGTCAGAATGAGTTGGATCCAAGTACCTGTACTTCACTAAATTGTACAGTATTAAATTTACTCTTTGGTGGGATACAGCACATGAATTTGAAAGAATTGCATATAGAAGCATGCAAGAGGTATTCTGTGTGGACGTAAATGTAGTCACTCATTTGGTCCTCGTGGAACTCCTTCTTCTCGTGGAAGAAGAAAACCTTGTGAATACTAAGTAGCTTTGCGTGACTTAAAGAGCCTCCCAGCACAATTCAAGGTATTGATTCTGCAAAAATTAGAAAGGGGGATTTTACTGCACATGCTTATTACGGCTGCTTAATTCTAACAGACATGAAATGCAGTAGTAATCACATTTATTTCCAGTACTTTGTGCTGTTTAATTAAAAAGAATACAAACTTTAACAACCATTTCTGAACTAATGTGCACCTTTGGGCACACTACAAATATTCATTCAAAACTCTAAAAAAATGCATGCAAATGATCTCTGCAATGAAGCACTTGATGTCTAATCATCAAAATAAATTTTATCCACAATACTTTCGGAAATGGAAAGTGAGGTCTGTTTTCCTTTCTTTTCTATGTCAAATAGAAGAATTTAAGAGAGTAGAGTGAAATAAGAAATATCAAAACATCATTAGTGCATACCTCACTCAGTAAGTACTTGCGATAATTCCAATACATATTATTCTAGTTCAAAATACAAGTCCAAATAGTTCAACTTCTGATTTCTTTTAGGACTTAATTGTGGCAATGATGAAATTATATTCTAGAAAATTTTCAAGTTTAGGGCTTGAGTTACTTAGAATTATAATATAAAACCCTTTCTATATTAAAAAAAAGCAACAATAGCAAGAGCTCTGTTCTATCCTCAGAACCTCTGCCCAGCACTCATATGCTACAAGAGATTTTCCAAACTCTCCATTTATTTTCAAGGTACCTGTAGACATTTTTAGTAGGTTTGTCTGATTTTATGGGCTAAAGAATGGCCTTTACAATTAGTTCTAATATTCAGAATGTTAGCCCTAAAACGATCCCATAGATGGATTTATTTCCAACAGCCAGTCCAATGGCCTTATCTCCTTGTCATATGACATTGCTCTGAAGATTTTGAATGACAAGGAACACACTGATTCAAAACCACTTCCAGCTGGATAATCTAAGCTATTAAAACTTGTCCTTAAAAATGTCAATTCATCAGGGCCAGTGTTGTGCCATGGCAGGTAGAGCTGCCACCTGCTATGCCTGCATCCCATATGGGCACTGGTTTGTGTCCTGGCTGCTCCACTTCTGATCCAGCTCCTTGCTAATGCACCTGGGAAAGCAGCAGAGGTTGGCCCATGTGTTTGGAAGACCCAGACAAAGCACCTGTCTCCAGGCTTTGGCTGGGCCCTGCTCGGACCTGAGTGGCCATCTGGGGAATGAACCAGCAGATGGAAGTGGGGACAGGCAGAGTCCAGGAGCCAGGAACTCAATCTAGGTCCCCCACATAAGTGTTAGGAACTCAGGTCAGTCAGGCCACCACTGCTTCCTCCCAGGGTCAGCATTAGCAAGAAGATAGTGTCAGAAGCTGTGGCTAGAAATTGAACCTAGGTAGCCTGATGAGGGACAAGGATATCTTAAGCTAGCATTTTTTTTTTTTTTTTGACAGGCAGAGTGGATAGTGAGAGAGAGAGACAGAGAGAAAGGTCTTCCTTTTGCTGTTGGTTCACCCTCCAATGACCGCCACGCTGGCGTGCTGCGGCGGGCACACCGCACTGATCTGAAGGCAGGAGCCAGGTGCTTCTCCTGGTCTACCATGGGGTACAGGGCCCAGGGACTTGGGCCATCCTCCACTGCCTTCCCGGGCCACAGCAGAGAGCTGGCCTGGAAGAGGGGCAACTGGGAAAGAATCCAGCGCCCCAACCGAGACTAGAACCCGGTGTGCCGGCACCGCTAGGTGGAGGATTAGCCTATTGAGCCACGGCACCGGCCTAGCATTTTTTTTTTAAATAAAGATTCATTTATTTATTTGAGAGGCAGAGCTACATACAGAGAGAGGGAGGTACACAGAAAGGTCTTCCATCTCTGATTCTCCTCAAATGGCCACACATCCTGAGTCGATCCGAAGCCAGGAGCCAGGAGTCTCCCCTGGTCTCCCACATGGGTGCAGGGGCCCGACCACCTGGGCCACCCTCCACTGCATTCCCAGGCCACAGCAGAGAGCTGTATCGGAAGTGGAGCAGCCAGGACCCGAACTGGCGCCTACATTGGATGCCAGCATTGCAGGCAGTGGTTTTACGCACTACGCAACCGTGCCAGCTCCATGCTAGCATCTTTTTTTTTTTTTTTTTTTTTACGGTGGCACCAGGGTTTATTAGGGTGTGCTTTAGTACAGGCGCTGGGGCTTGCCCATGGTGCTCTTGATGTACAAAGCCCGGACATTCTGCCAATTCTTCTTGAGCAGTGACACCAGGAAGTTGACAGCCAGGTGGATGTTGTACACAAGCTCATCGTCTGTCGTCTTCACGTGGCCGACTGCCACAGCCAGACACAGCACCTTCTTCATCTGGAACTTGATCGTGGACTTCACCTCATCAACTGGCCACCATGTTCTCATTGTGTGTCAGCAGGGAGGGGAACTTGCCAGCCTGATTTAGGCCTGGGCCCAGGATTCGTGGGATCTGCTTAATCAGAGACTCTGAGGCCAAAAAGGCGTCATACTTCTTGGCCAGCTTCTTGTTCTTGTTGAGCTTCTTTTTGTTTTGTTTTTTTTTTTTTTTGTTTTTTTTTTTTTTTGACAGGCAGAGTGGACAGTGAGAGAGAGAGACAGAGAGAGAGAGACAGAGAGAGAAAGGTCTTCCTTTGCCGTTGGTTCACCCTCCAATGGCCGCCGCGGCCGGCGCGCTGCGGCCGGCGCACCGCGCTGATCCGATGGCAGGAGCCAGGAGCCAGGTGCTTTTCCTGGTCTCCCATGGGGTGCAGGGCCCAAGCACTTGGGCCATCCTCCACTGCACTCCCTGGCCACAGCAGAGAGCTGGCCTGGAAGAGGGGCAACCGGGACAGAATCCGGCGCCCCAACTGGGACTAGAACCCGGTGTGCCGGCGCCGCAAGGCTTGTTGAGCTTCTGGAGCGCCTCGATGTCCGTGTGGGGGATGTCCACAGCCTTGGCCTCGTCGCAGTGCTGCTGGTCGCCCAGGACACACACGCAGAACTTGGGGCGGGGCGTGGACTTCAGCCTGACGGTGCCCGAGAAGCGTTTGTCTTTCTGGGGGTCATAATTCTTCAAGCTGATCTGTAGCTCCACCGTCTCCAGAAACTTCCGGCGCTTGCGCTGGTTCCCGTGCAGGACTTCCCGCACCGCCTCGTACAGGGTGCCGCGAGAGACTTTGCTGCTCATGGCTCCTCGCGCCGCGGTAACCGGAAAAGAGTGCATCTTAATGCCTAGTTTAAGCACCAACCCTATACATTTTGTTTGAATTATGTCAAGTCATTTTCATAGTAATTGACAAGTAGATTAGTGATAAGCTGAAACAATAGCTTGAACCCAGGAAATTGAAGAGTTATGCTTCATTGTCTATATTTTATTACCTCCTACCTGTTGGAACACAGAAAACTATTGAAGAAGTCTCAGGGCTGGTGCCGTGGCTCACTTGGTTAATCCTCCGCCTGCAGCACCGGCATCCATATGGGTGCTGGGTTCTAGTTCCAGTTGCTCCTCTTCCAGTCCAGCTCTCTGCTGTGGCCTGGGAGGGGAGTGGAGGATGGCCCAAGTACTTGGGCCCCTGCACTAAATGGGAGACCAGGAGAAGTACCTGGCTCCTGGCTTCAGATAGGCACAGCACCAGCTGTAGCAGACATCTGGGGATTGAACCAATGGAAGGAAGATCTTTCTGTTTCTCTCTCTCACTGTCTATAACTACCTGTCAAATAAATAATAAAAAAAAGTCTTAGTGGTGTAATCAATTAAAAGGGTAGATGATCAGTCCTTGAAAATATAAAGATTATTCTAGAAGATCAGAAAATACTACTATTAAACATAAGAATTGAAAGATATTTAAATTTCTGAAAGTTTGATTTCACTTGTGCGTCTTTTGCTATTTGTTGAGTCAGTCTAGACCAGCAATATTGCTCGGCAGCCCAGCAGATGTGGGGAATCTCCGGTCTCAGCTCAGATGTACCGGGGCTGTGTTTTAACCAGACCTACCCTGGCATGCGCAAGTCTGAGAGCAGGAACAGAGCAGAGAGTGGCTGCACTTGGAAGGGAGGCCTGGTGTCGGTGCCAGCACCAGCACCTCGGCATGTTTACTCCACCTTCTCGGCCACAGCCTCTTCATAAAGACAGGCCACCACCATCTGCCACAGAGCTACAGCTTAAAACGAGCTATGTCCAATGGGTGCAGCTCATCAGCCCAGTGCCCAGGAAGAAACTAACAGCTTTTACATATTTATAGAATCCAAATATGATATTTTAGAACAATGCTTTCTTTTCTCTGATTTTAAAAATCACATACAATCATTGTGGAAACTTGGCAAGTTACATTTTTAACGTGCAATTTTCTTTCAGTTCAAAATGATAGGAAACTTACATGTCTGAGTATTTTGCCAAATTAAATAAATAAAAAATATTGACACTTTGCAAGAATGGGTTTTATTTTCTTAAAATAATTCTATGGTAATGAGAATACAAGCACTAAAATTCATCATGCATGCAAACCTGTGGAAGCAATAGAGCTGAACTGGAAGAAGCCAGACTTTGGAACTGCACAGGCTCAAGTTTGGATCCACAATGCCCCTTCCTTGGACGAATGTCTTCAGGTGAGATATTTAGGTCCTGTGACCCTCAGTTTCTTCCTCAGCAGGGCTGTTGGAAGATTTGATTAAGATGAGGGCGCTCAGATAAAGCTGCTGCCTGTGGCACCGGGATCCATATATGGGTGCTAGTTCCTGAGCTGGCAGCTCCAATTCCAATCCATCTCCCTGCTAATGGCCTGGGAAAAGCAGTGGAATATGGTCCAAATGCTTGGGGCCCCTGCATTAACAGGGAGACCTGGAGGAAGCTCCTGGTTTTGGCTTGACCCAGCCCTGGCCGTTGCGGCCATTTGGAGAGTGAACCAGAGGATGGAAGATCTCTCTCTCTCTCTTTCTCTTTCTCTCTCTCTCTCTTTCCCTGAGTCTCTCCTTCTCTCTGTAACTCTGACTTTCAAATAAATAAATAAATCTTAACAGAAAGATGAAGGGCCTAACTCAGAGGCTGCCATAGAGTACGCACTTGATTAATGGTAGCTACTATGTGATAGGTTATAAAGAGACTGTGGCAACCCCTTTGAAAAAGAAACAAGGACCATGGTTTAGCATATACATGGAATTTCAAGAAGCTTTTAGATAGCACAAATCAACCAGGACCCAGGGGGCCTGGTAGTATCGCAAGAAGTGCTCCTGGGGTACAGGCAGTGTGGCTCAGCGGGATAAACCACCACTTAAGAAGCACTAAGCCTGTATGGGAGTGCCAGTTCAAGTACCAGATCCTCCACTTCAGATTCAACTTGCCACTCACGTGCCTACCAGGCAGCAGATACTGGCCACTGCCGCCCTTGGCAAAGCCCAGGAAGCCCAATCTCTCTGTCTCTCATTCTCTCTAGGTAATTCTAACTTACAAAATCAATCAATCTTAAAAAAGAAAAGATGAAGGGACCAACATGGATTTCCAGGCTCCAGGCTTAGGTGTGGACCAGCCCCAGCCCTTGTGTGCATTTGGGGGAATGAATCAGTGGATCAGAGATTTCTGTCTGTGTCTCTGTCTCTCTCTGTCATGCTGCCTTTTCAGTAGATGGAAATAAACACATTACACATTTGAAAAAGAGAAAAGCTCCTCGCTTAGAATTTCAAGGCTAACATTCCGAAGATGGCAGTTTTAGTCACACTTTACCATAGGATGATTTCACAAGGGTACTTCCAAACATTATTGGGAAATGTCATGGAGAGAAAAGTCTCCCCCTCCCCCGCCATACATTTTCTTTTTAAAGCCATCAGTCAAAGAGTTAGGAAAATGCATACTATGAAAAAGATTTGCATACATATCAAACATTTTTACACCAGAAAGAATAAACTTACCTCTTACTTTCATTTTTTCATAGATATTTTTTAAAGTACCCAAAAATAAGTTTGCAATTATGCTAATGCTTTGTGCAACTTGAACAATTGAGGCTGAGGAAGACAGTCCACAAGAGCTAAGGTATGCATGGATTGGACGAGGTTCTAACAAAAGATGAACGACCACCAGTGTTTCCAATCTGTCTTCAGAGATCTTTCCCTGGTTTCCTGCTGTTGCAGAGTCAGTGAAGGTAAAAATCACTAGCACAGTAATCAACCCATTAGCAAGGGACCAAGACGACCGCGCGGAAGAGGTGCATCCTCAGTGTGGCTTGCAGAATGCCTTTCAAAGTCCACTTGTGGAAAATCCCGCTGGCTAACAGGCCTTGTAAACAAGACAACCAGTGTTGTCAGAGAGAAGGAGTTTGAACGGAGCTTCCAGAGGCTCATTCTGTGGTGGGCGGCTGGATGAAACAGCTCTCTGTGGAACCTGTCTTGCAGGTTTTGGCTGAAAAATAGTTTGGGTGCTGGAGGGGCGGTGCCTGTCGGCTCCACCTTAGTACCACGCTGCCCACGCGCTCATTGTCTCAGGCTCACGGCCTCTCCAGCTCCCTGGTGAAGAAAAGATTATGGCCCGAGATGTATCTGCTTGCCAAGGAGGTTCTAGGGCTTTTCATAGAAAATGGAAAGGAAAGTAGAAACGAAGATCACTGAGAAACAAAGCAGCATCTTGATTATTTTTGTCCTGAGACTTTTGAAGAGCAATCCATAGAAATGGATGGGCTGTTATGTGGTATATAACGCTTAAGCCCGTCCCCTTTGACTGGACCAGCCCATCACAGCTCCACCACTAGTAGGCACTCATCGGCATGCTTTGTGGTACAAGTCATGGTTTGGGGGATCTCGTGGGAGGCAACCCAAGGTAGTAGCCCTGCGTGGTGGCAGTCGCTGCACTGGGTAAACTGAGTCACAGCTGAGCACAACAGGTTAACATGCACACAACTGTAAATACGCTGCTTGGCCAGCTCAGGAAAGCTCAGGCAGCCTGTGACTTAGGGACCTGTGACCGATGCAGAGCGCACCTGTGCTTCTTCCTCTGAGGAGTGCTCCACCTGCACTGGGTGCCGGTGAGTCTTTTCAGGAAAGATGGAATGGATTTCAGATGTGCAGACTACAGGGACAAGGAATTGCATGAACATGGGTGCAACTGTAGAGAAAGTCAGTGTGGCCTTGAGATTTGAATGTTCTCTCATGTTTAGTGTGAACACACATATGCATAAATATTTTCTCTACATGTGATACATACACATAATATATGAACCAGAATAGATGCTTCTTAGGACCTATTTACAAAACAGTTTTCTGTGATTAAGTTTAAATCAGTGACCCCTGCCCCTGCTCCCCAAAAAAGGACTGAAGAGTTTTCTATTTTGTCTTTTTTAGTGGCCAGAATAAATATTAGCTGACCTGAGGAGACATTTGAAAATCCTTGGACCGTCTTAACTCTCTAAAATCAAATATTTACCTCCCTGCCGTTCTCAAAATAAAGGCTTCTGCTCAAAAGCTTTCGCCAGCAAAACAAATGTTTGCTGCAGAAGGTTACAGTATGACTGTTGAGTCCTTACCAAATAAATCGCTTGATTTGCCAACTCACAATCTTTGTCCGGAAAATTGCTAAGATTGGTCGTACGGCCTGAGACTTCCCTCTCCATAGATAGAGTTCCCTTTCCATAGATGAGTAACGGTGTTGGATGCACTGTAGAATGAGCGTCAGCAGAACTGTGTGGTGCTGACTTCATGGATAATATATATTTCAAAACCCTGCAAAGCTCACACACAAAGGCAATTACTGGCCTCTAAAATAAATACTCACTGGAAGATGCACACTGCACATCATTGTGTTCAGCAGTGTGCCAGCCCGTCTACTGTCTCAGGACCTCTGCAAATGTAAATGTTTAGAAAAAGATTTGGCTGGAGAAATAAACCTCGATGAATTGGATCTAGCTAACTGGAATTTATGGCGTTGCTTAAAGAAACAAGTTTGAAATGCTCCTTTTAAGATAATAGGGAAGGATAATTTCCGGGGAAACTTTTAAGCCATTGAACAGATTTTAAGCACTGTGGGTAGCATTTATTTGTGTGCTAATGATGTATGTGCTTGTGGTAAATCACTGTGATTATGCAAGTCTCCTCTGGACCTTCTTAGGAATGTGGACTTTTGGCTACGCAGAGGATTGACAGTTTGTTTTGTTTTACATACCCTTAACAATTAATAAAGTTGCATTCATTTTATACTGTCCCCAATTTTATCTTAGGTACCAAGTTTCAGTGAACCAGTGATGTTTGCTTGAAAAAGCTTCTTTACCCTGTGGCTAGGAAATCAGTGAGCATGTTTTCTTACATGCACGCTCAGTAGTAAAAGACAGACAACCACCTCATGGTCAGTTAAACCCAGATCTCTCTTAAAATTCATTGAGTTGATATAAGATTCAGAATTACTCAGCAGCATGCCATTGTATGTGACACCAGAGCTTTATGCTAACAACGGGTGTGTGCTGGACACCTCCCGAGATCTGACTGTGTTCCACACACAAAGAAAGCATCCTCTGTCCAGGATTGGCATAAATTACCTCAATTAGTTGATAGAAAACAGACTCCCAGACCACAGAGTAGTAAGGAAAATAGCTATTTTTCTAAATATGGCTCTGGAACAATGCTGGCTAGCATCGAGCAAGTTATCAGAATCAGATAGAGTTGCTGCCATGGAAAGACCCGAAGCTTTGCAAAGTGAAAATGCAAGTGAAATATCAGTTCTGCTACAAGTGAGGACTTTACAGAAGTGGATATCTCATGTATCTTGGGGCTGGGTTGACAGAGGGGGTCTGTCCAGGAACGTTTAGGAATCTTTATAGCCAATTCTAATGCACGTTGGGTTTTGTTATCAACTGCAAAACAGAATCAACATTAACTAGGAGGTGTGTTAATTTGGCAGAGTTGCTACTCCTACCTGAGCTTTAGCATGATATTCACATGATATGACCCCCTCCAGGACGCCATCAGAGAATTCCCAAGAAAAAGCTCAGGGAACTCCAGCTTTTTATGAAAGTGTGTGAGTTTATTTACTTGGTAGACTAGAGGTATTTTTGTTGTGAGCACTTTGATTCATTTTATCAAGCTGGTTCACTCACAATGCAAACTAAAACCTTCATCAGGACTTACAAATGAGGCTATGTGTTCTGTTCATGAATTGGTCAAACGATTCTTTCTGGCTTGGTAAAAACGCAGTGTCCAGGAAGGAGATGTGCTTCTAAGTACAGTACGATTTGTGTCAGGAAAATGAGACCAGAAGGGTTTGAGGCCAGAACAAAGCTGTGTGATCCCCCAGGGTCATAAGTGAAAGATTCTGTGTATGAAGTAGAGACACAGAATATGTAAATACGGTCCAAACTGAACCTCTAGAGATGGAAACTGCATTTCCTGAGATAGAAAATACAGTGCATTAAATGGGGTCAACAACACGTTAGTTATTGCAGAAGAAATACCAGTAAACTGAAGACATCAAAATAGCAGCTAACAAAAATGAGACACAGAAAAATTTTAAAATATGATCGGAATTACATGAACTTTGAGACCACAAAATGACCAAACATACACATACTTGGAGCTCTTAAAGAAAGGTGTGGGAGGGGTGGGCAGCACAACCAGAAAGACACATTTGAAGAAATATGTTGAAACTTTTCCAAATTTGGTGAGAACACTAAGCTCACAAATCCCAGAAGCTCAACAAACCTTGAACACACACAAAACAATGTAGAAAGCTGCATTGTACTCAAATTTTGATGGGTGAACAACATTATGAATGGATTTAAAACCACGGAACTGGACACAAAAATGGTTAAAATGATAAATTTTAAATCTATCTCACCACAGTAAAAGTATTTGAAAAAAAGTGGACAATGAGCGACTGACCCAAATAGTCAATATAGTTCAGAATGTTAGATTATTTATATTCAAAGAGGGGACATGCCTGGCATAGTAACTGATACCAGTCAATGGCATAGAACATTCTCCCACACCTGCCTGTCGCAGTGGTCCCCTGTGAAACAGCAGTCATAGCAGAGTCTGGAGTCATTAAAGAAAGTATCCCACCTTGCCTCCAATATCTCAACTGTAGCCTGAGGGTAAGAATCGCTCTTGTCTCATTGGTTTGTTATGAGGATTAAATGAGATAATCTATACACACCACTTAGAATGCTGCCAGGATTTATTAGTTATTTAACATTTTGGCTGATTTTATTGTTCCCAAACTAAGAAAACCAAATTCTTGTATCGCTGAGAAGTGATTTTGAAGGAAGGGGGAGTTTGCACAATAAACACT